>NC_088686.1:46476388-47126666 GCF_028017835.1 Emys orbicularis | reverse complement strand
CTTCTGCATAGTAAAGTCTAAACTAATTGACTATCAGTGAGACAGGAGACTAAACTAAATTGATTGAGCTTCATATGTCTTTCACTATAAGACATGTTTTCCAGACCTTAAATCATTCTTGTAGCTCTTTTCTGAGCTTCTTCCATTTTTTCAACATCCTGTATGAAGTGTGGACACCAGAACTGAACACAGTATTCCAGTAACGATCTCATTAAAGCTGTATACAGAGGTAATACCACCTCCCTACTCCTGTTTATACATCCAAGGATCACACTCATCCTCTTAGCTACAGCATTGCATTGGGAGATCATATTCAATTGGTTATTTACCATGACCCCTAATCCTTTTCAGTGTCACTGCATTCTAGGATTAGATGTGTCTATTGCATTTCAGTCTAAACAAGCTAGACATTTTTCTCCACTGAACATTGGGAAAGCCTTGGGAATCAAAACATATCGAAATATTAACTTATTGTCTTTGTCAATGGGTGCTAAAAGTGGAACCCCAGTATGATTTGTTATAAACATTACTTTCAATTGTACTGTAAAAACATGTTTAAATGACAATACATATTTTAAAAGCCTTTCATATTCCTTTAGTAAATTTAATATATGTTTTGCTGCTTGACTAGGACAGAGGTGGATTGTACAAGAGACAACAAAACAGAGGGCATTACAATAGCTGCGATGCTGGTTGTACTTTCAGTGACTAGAGTAAAATACAGTGTTTTAAAGGTAGCAGGTAGCAAAAAAGAGTTTTAATTGTGTCAAACATAGGGTGGTTTTGTTCCCAGATAGCAGGTGAAGTACACAGGAAGAAGTTCCTCATACTATGGGAAGATTTCATAGCATCATAGAATCATAGGACTGGAAGGGATCTCGAGAGGTCATCTAGTCCAGTCCCCTACACTCATGGCAGGACTATATTATCGAGACCATTCCTGACAGATGTTTGTCTAACCTGCTCTTAAAAATCTCCAATGATGGAGATTCCAGAACCTCCCTAGGCAATTTATTCCAGTGCTTAACCACCCTGACAGTTAGGAAGTTTTTTCTAATGTCCAACCTAAACCTCCCTTGCTGCAATTTAAGCCCATTGCTTCTTGTCCTATCCTCAGCGGTTAAGAAGAACAATTTTTCTCCCTCCTCCTCGTAACCACCTTTTATGTACTTGAAAACTGTTATCATGTCCCCTCTCAGTCTTTTCTTTTCCAGACTAAACAAACCCAATTTTTTCAATCTTCCCTCATAGGTCATGTTTTCTAGACCTTTAATCATTTTTGTTGCTCTTCTCTGGACTTGGGCGCATCCTTTGTATTTTTATATTCCTCCAAGTTATGCATCCACTACCTAGAATACTTGTATAATTCTGATGAAAATTTGAATGATTGAAAATGCATACTGTAGGTTTAGAAGAAGATACCGATTACAGCTGTGAAGGGATTGGATATGGACTGCTGGACCCTCAGGTGCACCTCAGCACTGCTCATTGTACCTGAGAGGATGGGACAAAGGTAGCTTTCCAGCACCTTTTGTCCCCTAATCCATGGGGCTGCTAGGGCCAGTTCAGTCCAGAGACAATTTAGAGCACTCCCAGGGCAGCTGTAAATTGCACTTGCTTGTAACAACCACCTAGCACCATTACTACAGGGAGGATTGCTAGAATACAGTGTGCTCTGACTATGCCAGCTTTATACCATTCAGGAATTTTCTGTGCTTAGAGCACCTTTAAGTCCCTTTTGTGCCACTGGAGCAGCACAAAGGGAACATAGTATAGTCAGGGTTTTATCACAGAAGATTTTCCAAGCAGAGTGGACTCCACTCTGCCCTTCTAAGAACCATTAAAGTTTGAGGCCCAAATTCTACCTGATTTACAGTCAAGCCAATGAGATTGTCAGGGGAATATTTTGTCCTCGAGTGTATGAATAATTTATGGTAATCCCAAAAAGCTAACTCAGGTTTTCCATAACACTGAAAATGAGGCTTGGGGCAATGACTTTTCATTTAAGATTCTCACATACAATCTTATTTTTGTATAATTGCATGGAGGGGGGAAGGTCCCAGTGCCTGGGCTCCAGCCCAAGCCCAAACATGTACACTGCAACTAAACAGCCCTGTAGCCCGAGCCCTGTGAGCTTGAGTCAGCTAACACAGACCAGCTGCAAATGTTTAATTGCATAGTAGACATGCCCTTACTGTATGCTGCCAATTACCAAAAGTGGGCTGAAAGGGGATATGCACATTGAAGCTGAAGAACTGATTACCACAAGATATCACTGAGGCCATGAACTCAGTGGGATTCAAAAAAGTACTCGACATCCATATGGATAAAGATTTCCCCTCTAGGCAGATTATTCCATAATTGTCAACTCTGGGGTTTCTTGCACCTTCCATTGAAGCAACAGGTACTAACCATTGTCAGAGAGAAGGATACTGGACTATATGGACCACTGGTCTGATCTGACCTTGCATTTTCTGTATGACCTATTCATTAAGCCTAGCCATTGCCCTGGGGATAAATTTTCTTATAAACTTGCCAAGATGCTTATCTGCACACTTCCATCACTCCCATGCTTCTTCTGCAGCACCTATAGTACCTGCATTTTTGTCTTAGAAACCTTTATTTATAATACCCTGCTGTTCCCTCTGACCTGACATCTGCACTATAGGTTTTGAAGCTGATGTCTTTTACTGTGGCCCATCTTTCGAAGCAAGAGCTAGCAGTTTTTTGTAGTTTTAACAACTAGCTAGTCTGGGGAAAGAATGTTCCGAATACTCTGATAGCATCCTAGTATTCCTCCCATCGCTAGGACTAGTGTGAATTCCACCAAAAGTTCTCTTGTACTGACACAGAAACGAATCCACCTGGGATTTATCTTCCAGAATGAGGTGGGAAGAGCTTTCCTGTCTGAAGAAAGGGCAGCCAAAGTGAAACAAGCTGTAGAGGAGATCCAAAGTCTTCAGCACTACTCTGGTGTGTCTGAAGCTGCTTGTCTTTCTGGTGTCCTGTCTCAAGGCAAGTACCCTTCTGAACCCAGCATATGTTCCTGATAAAATAGAATCCACTGGACATTGCTTTGCTTGTTATGGTGGCTGTGGTACTCAAACTGACTAAATGGAGCTTCTCTATCTAGTCTCCAGTGGGTGATGTTGACCACAGATACAAATCTCTCTGGTTGTGGCATTCATACAGCATGCCACACAGTTTAGGAGAAATGATCCTAGCCAGAGTCAAAGCTCCATCCCATCCTTCTAAAACTAAAAGCCATATGAAGAGCCCTGTTTACCCCCAGGGGAGTTCTCTCAGGCAAGCCAGTCCTAGTCCAGACAGACAACACAACATGTGTAACCTACCTGAACTAACAAGGGAGAACAAGGAGCCCTTGCCTCCTGTCTGAATCCAGGCTTCTGCACGCCTGCCAACATTCTGTAGCAAAAAAGGATAGATTGTAATTGTATATACATAAATTCAGGCAAAACCCATTAGAAGCATGTGCCTTCCCACTTCTAAAGTTTTATGATAACAAAACCCAGGCATGGAGAGAGATCTGCATGCATTTCCATGAATTTTTCCCGTCTCATTCTCATGTCTTTTTCATAGTGACATATCCTAAGAGAGTGGGAGAATTGGGGCATGTTAACATTAACCCTAATTTAGTGCTCACTTAAACTAGATTAACATCAAAAGTAAATGTAGAAATATAAAACCATTTTTACAGCTCTCTATTGGTGGGCTTAGAACAACTGGTAATGACATCTTAAGGCTGTACATTGGGAAGTCAAAGATTTAAAAAAATGTATTTCCATTATTTGTATAGCAAAAGAGTGTGATGCCTCTGAGATGTATGTCTTGTGAGAAAGTTTTGGGCATCTGTATTTAGCTCAGATAAATTATTATAGAAATCAGAGAAGCAGAAGATAGCTTTAAAACACTTTAGTTCCAGGGCTGTTGCTTAATACGAACAAATCATTCTCTATTTCATGTGAAATGCCCTGCACTGGGTCTATAAACCCAGCACTAGTAAAAGCAATAGATTGGTCACATTTCACATTACACAAAAAAAGCAGTAGTCTACTGGGAAAAGCAGTAGACTTGGCAGATCTGCTTCTATATCACTAGGCTGAAAGCTATCTTATAACCCTAGGGCCTGTTGCCTCAAAGGAAAGGTAAATCATATTAAGCACCATGAAGTACTGTCTAGAGTGTGGGGTAAAACTTCTCTGAGTGACACAGCAGTGTCTACCATGAATAGAGCTGTTCACATTCCTGATTAATCCTGAAATTCTACACCTGGTACTCAGACATTCAGGGTGGGATTTTCAAATACACTTGAGATGGCCTAGCTCTGCCATCATGAGTTTTGTCATTGACTCCAATGAAAGCAGAGTTAGGCCAAAACTGAGCATTTTTTAAAAATTCCATCCTCACCCTTCTTCAATGGACATATTTTTAATCACATAGTCTTTGGGGTTTTGTACTACATAACCTCCCTCTCCATTCCAAAGGTAGCAACAACAACAACAAAAATTCTGGTCAGAAAGGACAAGTGTCAAGCCTTGTGCATGAAGCCCCTGTGTGCCGATTGTGCTTGGCTGTCCACAGACAAAAATGTCCACCTTCTGCTCACTAGTTGTCCAAATTAACTTGACTTATTACCCTCCTTACACAATGAAGAGGTAACCCACACATTTCACAGTAGGACTATTGTTCAGCTTTACTGTATTTGAAAAAAATAATGCCTCTCTATGGATGAGGGACTGCTATAAAGATCAAAGTAAATTGTGGACTGAGCTTGCTCACATGGGGCCTGATGCATTGCCCTTTAACTCTAATGGAAATTGAACAAGAACCCAGGGAACAGACTTTTTTTTTTTTTTTTTTTTTTTTTTTTTTACCTGTAATGCTATTTCTCTGATGACATAAGTTTTGTCCACTTTAAACTCCCCTCCCACCACACACACACACCTTGTTGTGCTATTGATTTGTGTTTGATGCCCTTCTTGTTGCAACTGTCCCAACTATGCAAAGTATCCTTCTTTGTATTATGTCTCTTGTAAAGCTGGGCAAATAATAGGGGAGAAATCTAATATGTTATTTTAAAAATAATGCAAAATTTGTTGGAAAATATTGTCATTAACATTATCTAGCTTGCTGTAGTCTCTTGGTTAACACTTGTCCTGCCCCTGGATTTAATCTTGCTGTTATTAACTTGCAATGCCATAAGTTTCAATTTCCCTTTGTCACTGTGGAGCTTTTGCTTTGCTATCTTTGCCTTCTCTTCAGCTGTTGCTTTATTTTGCAATCTGTGAATATTCCATCTAAAGTACTATGGCAGCTGCTTGTGAGGCTGGGAAGGGAAGGGGGCTACGGACACTGGAAGATGCTTTGATTTGCACCCCAAGAGATCCCTCCATTCCATTGCTCACTCATGCCTATTGAAGCCTGGCATGAAACTCATTAAGCTATGGACTCAGCTGCTTTCAGCTAAGAAATATCATTTACAGGGAAGAAAAATTGTCCATTCTTTTGAGATCGCACAAAGAGAAGACATTTCCCTGCATTTTCCACTATTTTAATAAGAACAGTTTTCTTGGCATCAAAATGAGTAGATTTGGGGCACCCCATTTTCAGCAGAGAATATGCTTGGGTCGCACCGTTTTATTTTCCTGTCTGATAGACATTGTGGGGTAAATGATCTACACACACATCATTATCTGAGAAGACTGAAGAGGAGTTTATCCTGCAGAGATATCAGGGTGAGTCCAGGTGAAACTCCCTCATTAAAGGGAAATTGTGTCTGTGTTTATGAACCAAAGAGGAAAAATACAAACTGGGGGTCATTCCAGGTGCAGGAAATAAATGAAAGAATAAATCTATTACAAATAATCCGGCAAGCCTGGCTCCAGGTTATGATTTCTGCAAAGAATGAACAATCGCCAAGGGAATATCACCCTCACAGGCTTCAAAGCGGCAGAGCTGGAGTTCTCAGCACACACCGGAAAGGACTTTATCAGACCAACAGTGGGAGGCCTAGGAGGCAAAGTTGATGAGCAAAATGTGGGGTCTTTTGATTTCCCACCGTAGGGCTCGGTCCCGCACTCCTGGGTCAGGAGAGTGATTGCAAATCAATAGCAGCTTTTAAATCCTATCATCTTGTCCCCAGCACTGGAGCCCAGGCTTAAATGTCCCTCTCAGCACAGTTTAATGGGCCTCAGTACTACGCACGTTGTTGTCATTTATTGTAGACTACACTGGGGAACTGACGCGATGGTGTGCAGAACTGGAGCATTGAAATCGCTGCCTGCCAGTTATTCTGGGAAGCTCCAGGTGTGACAGGTTCCTGCCACTATCAAGGGCCACTATCAAGAGGCCAGGTTCCTGCCACTATCAAGAGAGGAGGGAAGAGAGTGAGGGAAGTCCATCAAAGGGGGGGGGGGGGTTGGGGGCCGGCTGTGCAGTGCTGGTAATGGGTGTTGGGCCAATTGTGATGCAGGAAACTTACATTAACGTCAAAGGGCGCTTCAAATCAATAGGCGTTTTACCACTGACTTAAGTGGGAGCAGGATCGGGCCCAAAGCCCCTTTGCTACGGGGCAAATGACACCAACGGAAAACAATCCCAGTGGGTCAAGGGAGGGATCGCAGTATTTAAGAGGAGTAACACATCTTTGCGGGATCCCTTTTGTTTATTCAGAGTATTAACTGGTAAAGGGTTTCTGAAATGATCTCGACTTGATCAAGAGAATAGGAACCGCTTCAGTTTAAGGGCTATGTTAATGTTAGGAGCAGAGGCTATTTAAAAACGATAATTATAATCATGATTATTATTAAAAAGCACCATTCACAGGCTAGCGGTGCAAAACCGGAACCTAAACACAAAGAAATTGTCACCAAGGTAAAAGAATACTCACAAGTGTAATTTTGCAGCAGCCCTCCCCTTCCGACCCAGCCACACGCTTTTTTGGACAATCACAAACCAGTGCCTCGGTTTGTGGGTTTGTTTTTTAGGTAAGTCACAAGAACTATAGTATTTAAACTAATATCTAACTTTAAAAAGGTAAACTGTCCCATCATGTCTCAGGCAATAGCAGTAAACAACCAGGGACAAATGTGATAACAAACCACAAACCACAAATGTGATAGTTTAACAGTATTTTCTGCCTGTCTCTTACAAACCGATCATAAACTTCAGCAAATAATAATTTTAACAAAAACAGATCGTGGACCCAATCCTGCAATCCGTATGCTGTTTTGCCTCCCTAAGGATAGAAGTATCGGACACGTATATTTGCCCTGAGATTTTCCTTCTTAGGCTTGTACCAGATACTTTTGGTTATAGTGATATAACGTGCAGAACTGAACTGAAGTTTGAATGCTTGGTTTAGAAATGGTGAAAATACAAAATACATTCCCCCGATGGGTCGTACTGTTACTTCGCCTTGGTTTTTCCCCCCCTGCGTTTTCCTATTAAATTCTGCACACAAAAGTCGACAAGTGGTTTGCAGTGTAAAGAGTCGAATAAAGGAGCAATGATTATCAAATTCAAGGTTTAAAAAAATTCTGTAACGCCTTAGGGATATCACTTTTAAAATGCCCCAAAATATTCTGTAGCTTTTTAATTGAAGTAAACAAAGTGCAACAAATCCTAACTCAAATATGATTGCATTGAGATTAGGCTCTAATTGCTTAAGGTTCAGGTGGAATCTGCAGGCTAAAGCCTATAGGACCAATCTGAATTTCACAATCATTCTGTCAAAAGCAAAGAGATGAGAGCCCACACGCTTCCTAACAAGTCATTTTTAACAGTTACAAGCTTCTTACAAAGACCACACAGGGAGTCTAAGAGATGCAAATCTAATCCTTGGTCATTCTACAGGCCTTCAACAAAGATGTGCTAAAGCCTAATAGAAAAGAAATCAGTTCTCTGTCACCAGCTCCTAGTAAAATCTATTAGAGAAAGTACAGATCTTGTATTTACAGCAGTTGCTTTTAAAGGTTAAGGACAAGTACATATAAAAGGTATAAAAATGTTCCTGTGAAATATTTAACAAAACCTATCAATTATCTACTTATTTTATTCCTAAACATGCTTTGATATTTTAGTTTGTATTCATTGGACAAAGGAATTATTATTTTCATCGATCTTAAATACATTGAATACAAAGGTAGAAAAAAATTTCATATGATAGAGAAATACGGAAGGGGTTTAAAAAGAACATTTTATTTTAAAAAGACATCCAGATCCAGAGTTCATGGACATTACCACTACAATAGGAATTCATTGCAGTCAAAATA
Organism: Emys orbicularis; assembly: GCF_028017835.1. Classification (NCBI taxonomy): domain Eukaryota; kingdom Metazoa; phylum Chordata; order Testudines; family Emydidae; genus Emys; species Emys orbicularis. The sequence goes on along the minus strand of NC_088686.1, from coordinate 47,118,372 downwards.
CCTGGAGAAAATCATCGCTAAATTGGTATTTTGATTAATACCCGGAATAATATAAGAAAAGCGACATAGGAGTGGATTTTTAAAACAAGTCCAAAGTCGAGCTGAATAAAGCGAATCGGCTGTGTGACTGAAAGACGTATATCGACAACAACAAAATCTTTTTCAGTACCCTTTCACTTGAAAAGTTTTGTTTCTAATTAAATAGATTCTTAGCGCTCTCACTTTCTCTCTTTATAGAATTACTTATTATCGCCTGACAAATCTTATATTGATTGAATATGAATCACTATGTCATGTTTTAAACCATGCAAATAAGCTCACACACAAATATAATCATATATCAATATAATATATGTTTTCATCTTGTTTCCAGAAAATCTGTATGATCATGGAAGGGTTTTTATTTTGTTTTTTGTTTTGTTTTGCTTTGCTTGTTCAGCTTTCTAGACAGTATTTTAAAAGTTCAGTGTTTTTCTTTTGTAAGACCTTTCTGTATTCCTCTGGCTAACAATGACTCTCAATAAACCATGATAAAATCTAGTATGTAAGTAAATGAGATGTCAGTCCTGCAGTGCATAAGCAACACTCCCTTTGGATTAACTGGGATTGTTGCCTATGCAAGGACTACAGGATGGCGTCTTATATTACTCCTTGAAAAAAAATCAGTGTCGTTTTTATAAATTAGTAATATTCACTTGTTGATGGATTGCACGTGGATATATAAAACATAGTATAATACTCATAAAGGGAGTTGACGCGCTATATGTGTTTAAAGAAATAAGTGTGGAATAGTGCATGTTACACACAATAGGTGTTGTCTCTGAAAGCTAAGTCTGACCGTTTTGATCAGAACCCAGTTTTCAGTACCTAATTTAAAATTTGGCTTTGAACAATATTCAGCTAAGATAGCTCCATAACCGTAATAATAAATGAACAACCGTCTAGGAATCGTTATATGAAGGCAACTCGGATCAGTGTCAATTTCCTTTTCCTACCTATTCTTCGATTTGGGGATGGGATAGATTTAAAATGTGCCATAAAAAATGTACAATGAACCCTAAAGGAAAAGAAACAAAACAGAAAAAGTATGAATTCTACAAGAAACAATTAGAGCCAAATCCTGCTCCCTTTACTCACTTGAGTAACTCTTTGGATTTCCATGGGACAACTCCCGAGAATAAAAAGGAGCTGGGTCTGGACCATAAACTGACTTTTCCTGAGCAGAATGGTGGCTTTTCTTGTCTTTTCTCTCTATTGCAGTTGGAGCGAATAGATGAGGTGCCCGCCCACATTTTGAGGTGTACAAATTGCTCTTACGAATTTATACCATGTAACTTTCATCTGGCTCTTGTGAAAAAAAATCCGTAACTCAAAAATTAATAATAAAATTAAATGGTGTCGTCCCAACTGTGTGCGCAAAGCTGGTAAATGGCACCTGTCTTGCACAGGCAACTTTACTTTTACTGCGTTTTGCTGCTACTGCACATTCTCATTTGCCCACACACCTCCGGCCCACTACTTTTCTTATTGTATTGACTGTATACAAATAACACCAAGAGCTACTGAAGTATGAAAGGCTTTTAGTTTTAAACGTTCCTTCCAATCGCTGTAGGAAGTTCTCGGCTCAAATTCCTTTTAATTTGTATTTGGAGAGCCTGGGAATGTTCTTAATTGTGACTTTGGACAGTTCTTCAGAATTAAACTCTACGTAATTAAGAACGAGCTGACCTAAATACATTGGGGACACCATTTGGCCCCTGCATCCACAATAACAAGGAGAGTAAGCTTATCCATAAACTGCAAAGCTGACCCTGCCCTGAGGTAACCTCTCTCCAATTACATCGTACGTTTGTCTGAATTTAGAAGAGGATGTTAGGTATCATTTTGAATCAATGCCTAGAAGTCTAGACTCCTGGAATAAAGAAGAGGTTCGTCACGCTAATATTTCGTACAGGATATTTGAATAAAATGATTCATAGCTTGCAGGGTGTCCAGAACAACAAATTCAGTTTTATGGGGCCTCCACCCATTCATTTCAAAGGGCGTTTGGCCTGAGTGAAAAATGCAGGATCTGATCCTAATTAGGAAGCTTACTCTCTGCAGATTGGAATGGATAAGTATGAAATAATATTTGAGGGAAGCTTACTTCTCTTCAGTGGCTAAAATGAAAACATCTGCTCACATTTACAGCATCACCTACAATGAAACTTTAAAATAAAGTACTTAAAATACAACTAATGTCAGAAATGTGTTTTTGTAGGTCGGAGTAAAAACAGAGGAGAACTGTTTCTAAAGATACTATGGTAGGTTTTGGTGTGTAGAGTCTGAGAAGTGAAAAGGCAACCAAATTAACTCCAATAGCAATTTGTGAAGCTGTCCTTCCTGTCCACACTTGAATCCCTTTTCTCTACTTATTCTTGGTAGATGGTTTAAATTTAGTATCAGAGGGAAATACAAAAACATCTGAATACAGCGCTCTTGCTTTTATTGCATCGGTCCATGTATTTATCACTGCTCCGGCTTTGACAGGAAACAGAGGTGATAGTAAAAGATAAAATCAATAATTGTTGAAGATGACTGGGCTCTGTGTTAAGCAACTATGTAAACCCATCCATCATCAAGTGAAATTTGTGTGTAATATTTTGAAAGTAGGTAATAACAGTATTTACCTTTTCCATACTAAATCAGCTTCTTAGAAGGTTACATTTTCAGGGCTGATTTTTCACTTCCTAGTGGTGGAGAATAAAATTGTGTATATATCAAAGAGGGTGGGAGTTTGAAGAAAGCAGGGGTGCTGAGTCCAGAACTTAGTACTGTATTTTAGCTGCAATTAGCAAGTGTCTCCCATAAAACTTATCGCAGGAATAGTTAAGGGCTATGATCAACTCAATTCAGAGCCAAGATACCTGACTACAGTAAATATTATTCAGTGCCCCCTGCCAAAAAAGAACCCAGAAAAAATAAGGTGTGTTATCTTTTCAATTATGAAAACGTTTAATTTTCTATTGGTTATATGCAGACAATCCTCAACTCCCATCACCACTCCCGTCATAAATTATGATGATTACTGAGGTCCTGTAGGCCTCTTATCTTCTGCCACTTGAATAATGAGAAAAAAAGCTTTACAGAATGCAGAACAGAAAATATTATCAGGCTTGTAAAATGCCTCTCTTAAGAAGTGTTGGTGGTGGGATGGGTAAGCCTGGAGGGGCTGTGGATTGTAATATGCAATTGAATCAGTGATGCCATATTAGGGTGTTATGTCTGTCTGGTTTTTACTTTCAGGTCAAAAAAAAATTGTTTGTTTGTTAAGAAACAAAATATATTGCTTTAAATTGCTAAACTTTTCACCTTGTAGCGAACAACTGTAAGGTGTATGAGTTTGTTTTCAGAGGCTTGGCACAAACACAATAATAAAAATGACCTGTCTCTCGCAACTGCATCTCAGCTATTTCCAACAGTTGGACCCTGTGCACTTATTCAGGCCCTGAGATTCACTGCGAGAACACTTAGCTACTGGCGCTGAGTGTTTCAGAAGATTTTGTTTCTGAAGAGAACTTCCTGTCTGTATCAGTCTAGTTTCAGCACGATGTGTCCTTTATACTTTTACATTTGTGTATAGTAGCTTCTATTTATAGCCCTGTGCAAATGTTCTTCATCCAGTCCTTACTTTAAAAACAAGTTAGCATTTTCCACAAAATCATTTACCCAGTGTACTCTTGATTAAATGACTGTTAACCCTAAGAGACTAGTAGGACAATCAACATGCTTTTTCAATCACCATTCTTTCTTGGGTTCCCCCCCCCCCTCTTTTTTTTTTCACCAGGGAGTCTCGCTGTGGGTCAGAGCTTTGCTTTCTAAACCAATTAAGTCATATTTTCAAAAGGAATATTAGATTAAAAATGCATCATGATTAAAATATAATGTAAAAGGTCTGAAACTGGAAGAAAATATTTAGTGCTTGTCTACAGCTTCTATCACCTACCATCTACTCTGAATGCATTCTGTATCTTTCAGCGTGTCCGGCTCTCATGATTGCAAATAGGCCTGTTTTCAAATGGAAATAGGACTTCCAAACTGATTATGTGTATTGAATCGGAATCACTCACTAGATCCTCTTGTTTAAAATGTATTGAAAAAAGGATGATGGCTGCAGACCTCTGTAACCAGCTCCTTCTCATCTCAGGGAGGTCGATCTATTTTGCAACTTTTTGCCATCTGAGAATGTTTCAGCTAGATAATTGCGTTATTATTGTATAAGGGCGGTACGCTGTCACACAAATACCCCCAACCCTCCTCCCCCACTACCAACTCATACACCCCTTCAACTACCCTCCTCAACCCTAACCCCCACAACACCCCCACCCATCCAGCACCACCCCCAACCTCCCCAACACCGACATACACTCATCACACCTTCAGCTGCCACCTCTCCCCCCCCCCTCCATCTGCCACAACACACCCGTTCCACTTCTACCCCTAACCTCCCCAACGCCATCACAAACACACAGGCTGCACCCCGACCGCACAACGGCCACACAAATGCGGACTCCACCACAATAGCTCTAGCACACCACCACCGCCCCGGTCCTCCTCCCCCAAACAAACTCGCAAAGCACACACTATTCCATCACCCCTTCCCCTAAACTCCACACACAGAATGCGGTGCCCAGCTTTTCAGCCTGGGTTCTGCTTCTCGACCTACGTTACTCTACATTATTCCAGGACAACACACACACGCGTGTGTGTGCTCACACACTGAATATTGACGATGGTTTCCATTCGAAGGATCCTTCCAGTGATACGCAGTGGCAGCTTTCAGACAAGTTATATTTTCCAGAGAATAACCAATTAAAATACAGAATGATTAAAAGATTGAAAATAGCTGGAATTGGCAGAAAGCATTCAATTCCCAGTAATCTAAATGCCTTGTGCATGTGATAGATATTTTAATGCCCCCCCACACATACACACACACAAATTCAGAAACAAGATACTTTGTATCACACACATACTATAAATATAAAATGATTCACGTTCTGATATGAAGCGGTAGAGGCCACGCCTAGGTCCTAATTTTTAACAAAAATCTCAAGCATATTCATTTTTAAAGTGTGGTTTTCTTTTAAAAGACAGAAATACACGGCAGGGCGTAAATAAGCAATTACAAGATAAGGCGTATGTAGCAAAATGCTGGTAGCACCTTTGCGTCTTAGTAGCTGTCCGGATAGAATTAAAATAGCTAGAAACGGGCCAGGTTGTGATGGTTTTACTCACGCACCTAATCCCACTGAGTTAAATTGGATTACTTCCATGAGTCAAGCCAGCGGGATTTAGGCAGGACTGTACTGTTATCAATGTACCTGAGCACATTTTAGTTCCATGAAAAAGTATTCAAATCGAAACATTTGTCAGCTATTAACGTTTAACAGACGACAGTGCTGGGGTAGTTCTAACCTGCCCACATTGCTTCGACAAGAGAATTCACACACACTTTTTTTTTAGGAGGCACAGCTGGTGTGTTTATTCGGGTGTACCACTTCCTTCTCTTTTTTAGCACACTAGCTAGGAAAGGGAAAGTCTGTTTAGTTAATGGGCAGTGTTCTTCATAAACCTTTCTCTCTATAACTTCAGTACTAAGCAATTGTTGTATATGCTGGTCCATATACTTTTGATTACATTAGTCATAAGCATACTTAAATAGGATACCATGTTATTAGCCGTAAAATAATATAAAGCATCACAATTAGAAGAAATTATTAATTGGACTTAGGGTTAGCATTTGCATTTGAGTAAAACAAATGATCAGTTTGGTGTTTTTAATTCTCTCTCTCCCCCTCTGCCCCCTCCATCCCCCCTCCACATTACCATATAGCCATATATGATAAGGAGTAAAAGAAGCTCTCAATTTATACTTTGGTATTTTCCATTGTAGTACCTGCAGTCCAGTCTAGAATTATTGGGCTTTTTTCCGTACTCCATAAATAATTAAACAAACAAATAAACAAACAAATAAATTAAATTAACGAGCTAAACACCTTACATACAAAACTCCTTTGTTATTTATTTTGAGGCTGCGTGTAGGTCACAATAAATTGAACTATACTGAAATTTGTTACCATCCACTACTCCCGAAATCTGCCTGATCACTACATTAAATGAGCAAAGACTCTTTCAGAAGAGTTATTTCTCACTTTAGTGAAATTATAAATGATGATCATTTTAAACCGGCTCCTATTTCCATTGCAGTCAATGACAAAGCTCCCCTGGGTTTAAATGGGAGTAAAATCAGGCCCTCTATTCCATACTGAGGGATATGTTTTTAAAACATATAGAACACTTTGGCATACTATGTTTTAGCTGATCTTGAAGACCTTTCATTTTATGCTCCATTCTGTTTTTATTTGGGAGATAAATCTCGGGAAACGATTACCTGTCAGGAGAAATCAAGTCAATTTTTCCAAGCACACACCCAGTCTTGAGGTGTTTTAAGGACAAACCTTTTAAAAATATATAAAAATGTTCTTAGGAGCTAGAAATGACAAAATAATTTTAACAGTTTAAATAATTATCAATAGATGTTGGAGGGAAGAAGAGAAAAAATGAAGAAAAAAACGAATTAAAAAAACAACAACCCCAACACCCCACCTTCACTTAACTATTCAGTTTTGTTTCAATGTAACATTTTCTTCAACTGAGCCTGCTTGGGTTCTGAATGGTCCAGAGATAAATCAGCTTGTCAGAGCAGCATCTATGCAGGTTGTGCCTAGTATTTATATTTTTTTTAATGTCCATGTTAAATACTCTTTTTTTCTTTCTTTCAATAAGAGAAACTGATGCAGAAAGAGGAGAACGCTAAGGTGGCTATATTTTATTACTATCATGATTGATTGTATTCTCTGTTTTAATAACAATAATACATATCTTAAGAAATCGGCACGTTGGGAATAAATGATCAAAACAAAAATGGACACAAAAGTATATTATTTATAAGTGCTTCTGAGAAACAAAACAAGTTTGCCAAACAAAAGCACTGAGAGAAACTCCAAAAGAGCGGCGTCCTGGAGTTACATTATTAGGTCACTAACAAACTGAAATGAACTCAGCCACTTCAGCTGCACCTTTAATATGAAACAGAAAGTTTGTTCCTTCAAAGTTCTCAGGTGTGCGCATGTTTGGATGCTTTTAGCACAGCATTACTTGGGAAAATTCACTTTCTCAAAGAAAAAGGCCACTAGATCTTACTCTTTCTTTAGTTTTCTGTATTGAAACTATGTTGTCTTAATCTCTTATATACACATTTTCTGAATATCTAATCAATTAAGTGCTTCCCCGAGAAACACTTTAAAGAACCATTGCAATGATAAAGCAATGTATGGAAAGATATTAGCAGTTCTGATCAATCGAATACAAGAAAACTTTTTAAGTGTAGCAAGATAATTATGTAAATTCATTTGCTAGGGAGATGCAACCCACACGTTGATTAAAAATCACATGAATAGCCCCAGTGTGTTTATCAAATAGAAAAATATTTTTTAAAAGTATATTACTCAATTTCACATCTTGATGTTAATGTGAGATATGGACGTAATTATTAAAACGGCTTAAATATTACTAATTACATTGTAAATATTTTTAAAAATTAAACATACTACTTTAGAAAAGTTTATATATGGCAGCTCGGGTCAATGAAGTCATACTCATAAAACTGGTTTTCATATCTTCGCTATTATTATAAAAATGATCAAGTTTTTTTAAAAAAACCCAAACCTTTAAATCTAAGCTTGAATCTCACAACTAACTTTTTCCACTTTAGGTTTTCGAAGCAGTTTTCGGCATGCTCATTTACTTTAAGCATTAAAAAGTATTTTAATTTAATTTTATGACAACACATCTTACTCACTTTCTTTATCCGAAACTGACCAGAAGCCTTAGAGAAAAAGACATAATATATAAAGCTTTGACCTTACCTGATCCCTAATGTGCTTGCAGCCAGAGACAACCAGATCTCATTTCGTGTTAATCATCAATTTGCCATAGAAGACAATATTTCTATCTTTGTACCCATTTGATACATATATACAATATTACCATTTACTTGTTGGGGGAGGGGGCAGTTTCGATGGGTATCATAAGAGGAACAGCTGGTCAGATAGAAAGATAGTGTCAACTTTGCGCCAAACATTGCCATAAAAGGATTGAAATTCTTCAGGAACCATTCAGTGTTTACCTCCAAGTTCCCTTTGTAAAAGCAGTCGCCATGAGTAGTTAGAATAGAGCTCACTCCCCAGCGAGGCCCTTTTACCTGCTGTCTGCAATAAAACTGCTAATATACTTTTTTTCTGTGGCAACTTCCCTTGGTGTCATTTTAGAACTGTCTCAGATTACATTGTTTGGGACCTGCATTGTTTAAACAACTAACTGTATTAGGATATTGAACTGCCTTTTGAACTAAAATGCAGGCAATACACATCTAGATTAGCATCCCGATTGGTTTTCTAGTGTGTATAATAATCCCTGCACTGCTTCTTATTCTGACTGCAGGGAACAGAAATATCATCTTGGCTCAGACCCCAAGATTGGAGATCCTTCTGATTGTGTTTCTTTCCGAGACTCCTCAGCTACTGGTGGTAAAAGGACGTTGGTTTGAAACAAAACTGCGTTCATACCGAACAGCAAATATGGCGAAGCCCTGATTTTTTTCCCCTCCAGCCTGCTGTGCCACTACATCCACACACTTCATGGCACTCAAGCATGAACTCCTATTTACAGCAGGGAAAAAATGCCCTCAGCAAATCTCGTACATCTATAGGCAGTGCCAGGGGGGAGCGGAAGGAGGAAACAGCCATTCTTTATTAGATCTCTTTAACTACAAAAATATATATATATATGGTGCCCGTGGTCTGATTTGTATATGTGATCGGAGACATTTGGAAATGTATTTCTCTTCCATCATTTCAAAGATTTTAATCACTGTTCTAGCTCCCCCCGCCCCCGCCTTTTTAACTTCCCATTATTCGAGTTCTGCATTGATTAACAAGCGACTGAAAATCAGTGGCATGGGAAGAGGCAAGGGTTTACATAGTAGCATATATTTTAATTTAGGAAAGCTATACAGTGGGTAAATTCCCGCGAGTCTGCTCAAGGGATATTTTAGATTAAAATGTTTTAAAAGTCGTTGGAATATCTTGATCGTAATGGAAGACATAACTGGCTGTACAAAGAAGTCTATGATAAAAGGCTAATAATACGGTGTCATAAAAAAAACTCTATAAATTTGTTAAAGAGGCAGTTTGTTTGCATTTCTCCTGATTGATATGTAAATACAGTTTGAATTGTGTTTGCTTGGTCTCTAGTGCTTTATAAAGAGATGAATTCACCTTTCTGTGGAACAAGTAAACAGACTTTAAACTAAGCCGACATCAGACAAAGTGGAAACGAGTTTATTTAATCGAAACTAAATTTAGTTTAAGAAAGATAAGCCAGTGTACATAATAATCCATTACAGTAATTACACCCACCACCAAATATGTGTTTATGAGGTTGTCTAGATACAATAAAATTCATTTATTGCCCAAAGTCTATTATGTTAAGTCGCTAGCTGGTTCCACACTAAACATGCCAACTTTAATTCTCCGTTCCATGAAAATAGTTCTAGGATTTTCCAATTATTGCTAGTTCCCCTCGAGTTCGAAAATTACCAGTTTTTGGAAGGATTCTAAAAGAAATCCCAAGAAAGGGCAAATGTCAATTTAAGCATAGCATTTCTTTAAAATTGGGAAAGAGGAACTAGACCTACTTAAAATGTATAGCATTAAATATGCACAGATCTCCCCTTGGGCCAGGACCTAAGAACAGAAGTTTAACACTTCAAAGAAATTCCAACCAATTTTCCTGTGTATTTCTATTTTAAATGACAGCACCGAGCACTCAGTTTAGGCTCTCTGGATGCTAGTTTTGACGTATACTTCTAAATTTGAAATTAATATCCTTAATAGAGAAAAAAGTAACGTTAAAATATGTTCTAGCCCATTTGATAATCTTCCTCTATCAACCTACAGAATACTATAAAAATTCCCGCTGACACACGTGATGTCCTCCAGTTTAACAGAAGGATCCGATAATCTTTTTACTCTATTTCCTTTTTCTTATCCAAGCTCTCTGTAACACAAGGGTATCGAAGATGATAGAGACCTCCGGCGCTGCTACAAAAACTGTAGATTTGTTTGTTTGTTTCCACTGCTGGCTAACTCCTTTCTCGCTCCGTCTCAAGTAACAGGCACTGGTTCGTGATTCTTCAGCATTTCAGAAATCTTTGAATTATGAGATTTATTTCCGCGTTTTAATTTAAAAATCGGAGGGAAAATTACAACTAAGGAGGCGATTTGGAGGAAATTAGGGTCTGAGGTCCTTGATAGGATAGGTTAACACTGGGCACTTTGGATTTTCAGTTACACTCACAAAAGGGATGTGATGGGCCAAAAGGCTTGTGAATTTAATGTATTTGTTGATAGTCCAGTTAAAAGCTATTTCACAATATCTACTTTGTCTATTTACACCGAAGTTAACACATATCTCTCTTGAATCCCTATAGTGTTTACATCACTAACACATGCACCTCTGTTTCTCAGCTACACACATACCCCCCCCCCTTCTCTTCACCTGTTTCTTTACAGCCTAGTCCAGACACCGAAGCAAACGCAATCTGCGTTAAAACGAAACGCGCCCGCAGCAAAGTAGGTTCCCCTGCCTGTTTTGTAAGGATGAAAGCTGCAGGACAAACTGAAGTGATGCGTTTGCGCCTGTGTGTGTATAAAATGAAAGACATTTTTATAAAGAAAGTTAATTCAAACTACACGCCGGACACAATAAACTACCATTTTATTTTGATTATAAATAAGGTGACTGTACTTTCTTTAAAATACAAGTACATAAAACCTGGTAGAAATGAGCTTTGTACAAGTTATTAAAACTGGACACGCTTTAAAACGGTTGCATTTGCTAGCCTGTCAGTGGGCTACTCATTAGTTTGTTTCTAATAACCTCAGACATTTAACTTCTCTTATTTAAATGCCTTTTGGAATTTCAGTGGCTGCTTCTGCAATACTTTCCTTTCTCTATGAATAACCATCTGCTGTGGGCTCCCTAGCCTGATATTTAGCTAATCAATTCGGACTCGATTCCTTCATTAGATAAAACAGGAATATTGTTATCACGTATATTTGCTTATCACTTCGCCAGACCCTGGGCCTGATCCTGCTTCCCATTAAACCAATGGGCCGAACTCCCCATTGACTTCAATGGGTGCAAGATTTGGGCCTTTTTGCTTTTAGTGTCAGTATTTATTAGCATCCCCATTTGTTTTCGAGGGTGGGGAGAGAGATCTACGGGGGAAAGCAAAGGGAAATAATAATAATAATAATAAAAAGAATATTTGTAATGTGTATAATTTATTAGAAGCTTCTTAGGAACTATATTTAAGCCAAATATCTACATAAGTTTACAACAGAAAGAGGAGACGTGCGGAAATAACAAACTGCCAAAGGATTTACACGGATCGTCCAATGTCCATAAAAAAGGTCGGGTGTGTGTTTTGGTTTGATTTGGTTGATTGTATTTTTTTTTCTTTACAACAAAATATACAGGTTACTAAAAACTATGGGTTTAGCCCAACTTTTGACAGCATTATACAGCTACAGGTTCACATCAAAAGTAAGGGAAGAAAAAAATGCCAAGCTGTGACGAATCAATATCTCCATCCGCGGGCCCTGGCGGCTGGGCTGGGGGAGTAGAAAGGGGACCTTTCCTTTTGTCTGGGTGATACTAATGGTTTTTTGGGGGGAAACGCCCACCCCCCCCCTCCGAAAATCTCTATATTTACATGCAAGGTCTATTCGCTGGCAAAGTGTACATTTGAAATCCAAGCCTTCAGACCATGACCACTCATGGGCTCCATTCTGCAACTGCTCCATGATTTTTTTTTATTAAATACCCATTTAACAACCTAAAAGTCACTCTCTGTCTCTCTGTGTTAGGGGTTCCTCAAAGAACCGCTCGTTAAAAAATAAAAATAAAAAAAATAGTTTGAACAGGACAGAGATTTGTGTGACTGGGCGCCTCTGAGCTTTCTTTAAAAAAAAAAAATCCTTTCACCAGGTCCTACCGTAGAGCAAGGTAGAGCAAGACATGGCAGTGCCATAGTCAGAACTAGAAGAGTTTAAGTGAGACAAACTGGAGACCTGGCTCTGGAGAGACGAAGGGCTGGCTGAGTGCTGTCCCAGGTCTGGAGACTGCCCTGCACTGTTTGGCTGGTGGTTCTGATGCTGTCCAAGGCTGTTGCCATTGGTAGCCACTGTGATTGCTGCAGCTGCCTGCTGCTGATGGGTCTGGATAGCTGCCGTCGGTGTGTTGGAGCCGGCTTGACATGGCTTGCCATCCTTGACAAGCACGGGCACCGCCACTCTTCTGGGAGACTGCTGCTGTTGGCAAGAGCTGTTGTCCTGTTGCATCTGCTGCTGCGCAGCTTTGTCTTTGGCCTGGCGTTTCATCTTGTAGCGGTGGTTCTGAAACCAGATTTTGACCTGAGTCGGAGTGAGATGTATCATGCTGGCTAAATGCTCTCTCTCCGGAGCCGAGAGGTATTTCTGCTGCTTGAAACGTCTCTCCAGCTCGTAAACCTGGGCCTGGGAGAAAAGGACCCTGCGTTTCCTCCGTGGAGTGCTCTGGAGAGGTGCCATGCTCTTGCTAACGTCTCCCAGCGAGCTCAAGCTCCCCATGCCGCCCATGTTCATTCCAGAAGACGGCCCCATAAAGCGGGATACTAAAATCAAGAAGATCACACATTTTAAGCAACACGGTTAGCTGCACGGGACTGCCTGGGCGAGAAACGCTTTTCGAATACTGACTCCAAAGCCAAGATCCTCTCCCCGATTAATCACCTTCCCAGTCAAAATCTATTCGAAACCCACCTAAGCCGGTTGCATTGGTACTAGCCCACCACCGAGCCAGGCAGGGCTGTATACCGCTGCACGCTGTGTTACTAGCAGGGAAACAGTTTGATAACGATTTGCGCTTCTCTCCCCCCCCCCCCCCAACCTGTCTCAGTCTGTGCTATTCCAAACACTTAGGGTCATACGGAGCAAAACCTTCACCAATAACTGAGTATGTACAAACACGGGCTATCCGAGAGCTGGAAAGAGGACACAACAAAAGCAGTGCTAGGAACATACAATAGCTGGTGCAAGTTTCCACCTTCAAACGGGTCTCACACCCCTTTCGAACCACTCTCCGTAAGAAGAAAACATCTAGCCTTATTAAACGAATACACGCGAGTTCCCCCTTCCACCACCTTCTGTGTTAAGCAGGCATGTGGGGGGCTGAGACAGGATAGGTCAATAAGTAGCTTGAGGGGTCGATTTAGTTGCGAATTATTTGGAATTTAGGTTGGAAGGTGTTTGTATTTAAACGAGTCTCTTGCCCTAATGACAATGTTTCCCGCGTTTCCGTTCTCTGTCGCCCTTATCTGCACGGTTGTTTATTGCAGGAGGCTTGGGAAGAGACCCCCCTAAGGACACGGCCACCCAAACGTTTCCTCGCCTACAATGAAATCGCTACTATCCCCCGTCGGTTCTCCTTCGGCAAGGGAGCGCTGGCTCACTGGGGCCGGACAACACCTTCCTCTCAGTGAAGCAACCCACGAGCCGGGGGTGAAATGGAAAGCGAGAGACAGGGGATACCGAGAAAGAGCTAAAACAGGACAGGAAGCCGGGGGGAAAATACCGATCGTATCAATCCTAGACAGCCCTGCCGCGATCCAGCTCTTTGGGCTGACCTGGTTTCGACTTCAAGCCACTTTCCCCCCTTGTTTTCCGCCCCCCCCCACTTCTCCCGCTCCAAAACCCGCACTGTACCGCAACCGACATGGTTTCTCCAAGTCGCTACATTGGAGCTGTGCGTAAAGTTTTGCCCGCTGGTTACGGGGCTCACTTACTTGTAGAGAAGCGCGGGTCCGGGTTGGCCCCGTACCATCCTGTGGCTGAAGCACTGTTCCTCATGGTCTCCTGGTAAGGTGGAAGCTCGCCCATGTTGCCTAGGTTGCCGTTGCAGTAGCCCCCCATAGTGGTATGGGAGAGTTGGGGGACGCCTGCCGCTGTCATATGGTAGGCAGCAGTCACTGTCCCGTTGTGGCCCATGGGGTGCTGCTGCATTGCTGGCTGAGAAACCTGAGACTGCCTGTAGGCTGCCAAGGGAGCCCCCAAGTTGCTACCCTCCATGCCCACTTTCTTGTAGCTTTCCTCCAAGGGACTCAAGATGTCAGACACTGAGAAAGGAGTCGTATGCTTTGGGCTCATCGACATGATTCGGCGGCTGAAAAAAAAAGGGGGAAGGGGAGGCAAATCTTTTTTGCCAAATATTCTGGTGTTGCCTTAACGCCGATCTTGTTGGATGTACACGTAACCGAGTGGACGAAGTCCGCCTTAATTGGATTGAGTGGAGGCTCAGGGCTGCCTTTCGTTTGTTTTAGCCAGACGCCAGGTTTTAGGCTGCCACCAGAGGCGGGGCATAGGCACTAAAGCAACAAGACAATAGAAGCCTACATCTTGCCCAAGATAATTAGCTTACATGCTGATGACAAGGTAAACACCTTTAAGTTTTACTTGTCAGGATTTTTAATGTCTTTTTTTTTTAAAGACCCCGTGAGCACAAGTAATTTTATTTTATTCTTCTGGGGTGGCAGCATTATGGGTGGGGAATTTCATGTCATTTGTAAAGACAAATTTGCTGAGTTAAAGAGAAATGACTTACAATTCTATTCCGACTCCTAACATTATAGCCTCAGCTTTTGTGAGGGATGGCTAGATAGAGTTTAACATTATGGAACAAAGGGATTTATTTCCCCTCTCTTCCCCCCTCCCTCCCTTCTTCCCCACTAAGTTAGACTTTAAAGAAACATTGAAGGGAGAAATCTGTCCTAGAATAGTTTGAGAATCTAACGTTCATATCTGAGGTACCGTTTCCAACACTGTGCATTGCACAATACCAAGGGTCCTAGAGATGCCCAAAAGATTGTCAGGTATAAAGGCTGACTAGTGAACAGCACCTGCATTTTAACAACCTTGCAGAGGAGGTTTCTCTATAGCATATATTATAATAAGTCTTCAAATGCAACGCCACAATCAGCGTCTGGTTCCTGTACATTAAATCATCAGATCGTTTTGCCTACTTTTTACTTTGAGAGAGATGGAAGCTTGCTTGCAAATATGTAAAGTAATGATAGGTGCCAGATTGTTGAAAAATATCTTAAAACAAAATGTCATTCGTCATTTTCTAGTAGGAGCAGTGTCAGAGGCTTTCTATGGCACCGCTAAAGATGGTTTCTAAGGTTATTTATGAATCAAGGAAGTTAGGGATGGAAAAGACCTATTTGGTCATCTGGTCCATCATCCTGCCAATGAAGGTTTGGTTTCTTGAAATGTGTGATACTGTATTTTGCCCAATCTAGTTTTAAGTAAATGTAGAGTCCATTCATATTAATACATATATATGTCTCGAATAGTTAATGTGACTCAGATTATTGCCAAGACTTTGAAGGAATCTTCCAACTTTTACAGTAACTACAAATCACACATTTCAGTGTCTCTCCTGAACACAACGAAAAACCTCTTTAACACACTGGCCCAAAGGATTGGGATCTAATTTAATAAAGGGATTATCTGAATATTAAGAAAATTGCAGCAAAGGTGCAGTTAACCTAGTGACTTTAAAGCATCAAATAACTATTTAATAATTGCACTTGTAAATATGTTTGTACTCTACTTGTTCCTGCTTAAAAATGCAAAAGTGCACTTGCTACCCGGGAATAACTAAATATCTTTGTCTAAAGTGGCAGCATAAATGGCCAGTCGCTTTGTGACTGTGCTTGATATTAGACATAAGGATCATTTTACTTCAATTGGGAGGCTCTCATTCAGTAGGCAAGAAACGGTTTAGGAGAAAGTAGGTTCCCGTATGAGAATTAACACCCTTCAAGTATAAGCCTGCGCCTTGATTATACTTTAGAGCTCTGCAAGAGGTGAGCTTTTCCACACAAATATAATCGGTGGAACTTTTTTTCAGTCAGGCCCTCAGTTCCTCTGCATTAGTTCAACTGCCTCTTTAGGCACCAGGTTATCTCCAGCCTTAATACCGAAAAGAGGGTTTGTTGTGAGTCTGTTGTGTCGCCTATAGCATATCCGGGAAGGACAACTTTTGGTTAGAAGTGCGTCTGCTTTGGAGGCGTCCTGTTTTCTTTTTCTCGTCTTTAGTTCGTCTTTCTAATTACGTAGAACATTTCCTTCGTTGGCTTTGCCAAGGGATAATTGCATTAATCTGTCATTTTTTACACATTTATTTCAATGCTCTCGTTGATGAGACTATTCAGTTAAAAATTCGAAGCTTTTTCCCGGATTTTCCACATAAATCTCGTCCGTATTTTATTACGTTAGCAAAGGAACAGGACATAAAAGTATATGGAAAAATACTAATTCTGCAGCCTATGCAGGCAAGAATAATATATTTTTGAAAGGAGTTTACATTACATTATACCTAATTCCAAAACCACTCAATTATTAATCTCAATTTAATTATTGCAAAAAGTTATTGTTAGTGGTAAGGAAAAGGGATGTTTTCTATTCAGGATATTAGCTATGTATATGGCACGTCTAAAAATCCTCCGTATTTTGCCTTTCCTACGAAATATCACTGGAACCTGTATCTTTCCGAGTAATGTCTAATTGCCCGTTTAATATAGCGCGGGCTTCCTATCTGACGATAATTCTGCACATACACTATAGTAGTGGGTCTTGGTGCAGATGTGCCTTTTTAATGTGTTGAAATTATTCCTTTTTCAAAACTTTTCTGGTTAATCATTCTTATTTGTCCTGCTGTTCGAACGAATGCACGTCAAATGGCCTCAAAATAGATTAACCCGATCAGTGCTTTGTGCTGGATCATGGAAAGGAAAGTTGATGTGATTGTTATATGTGTCCTGCGTCTCTGATATGTATGAAGGTAAAACTCGCTTTTTGTCATTGTCATTTAGCTTACACACACACACACACACACACACACACACACACACACACACACACACGGATTGTTTATTGCAAATCATATGACTTGCATACACTTTTTAGCAAAATGAGTTATCCTAGTGGAATGCTATCACTGAGCCACCCAAGTTAATTACAGCAGGGTAGTTCAGTCTCCTGTGCAACTATCAGGAAAGTTTGTTTTTTGTTTTTAAACCGCCTTTCCGACCTTGTTTTGAAAGAGCTGCCTTCAGAGCAATTGAAATCCAGCCTTTCCGAACTCCCTGGTTTGATCCTACCTCACTGCCTGGCAGCGGTGTGTTCTTTTACCTGGTGATGCGGTCTACTAAAGCGCTTGAGTTAAAAGGAAATGCTAAGGAGGAGGAGGAAGAAGAAAGATGAAATGCATTTCGCCTGTTGGAAGCATATTCATGAGAATGCCACTGTCTGCACCCTGTGTTTGCAGAATGCTTTATTCTCTTCTCTGCGGCTACACGGACGGTTCTTCAAGAGCTTGTGACCCCACACAATCCGTTTGATAACACTCAAGATGTGGAAGAATGGGAGACTTTGTCAATCAAATGATGCCAATCCCAATGCAAACGGTGCCACCAAAACCACAGCGCCTTTCCTCATCAGCTGGATTGCAGGGGCTGGGAACTCAAGGAGCAGCTTTTTAAAGTGCGCCCAGGGCTCTCCAAATTTAACAGTGTCTTTTTAAATACGCGCTAGCGTGCCTCCCAAATGGGGATCAGATGAGCTAGTCTAGGCAGAGTCAATCCAGGGGCTAGAAAAAAGCAGAATTTCCATACATTTCTCTGTATGGGAAGGGGAAAGATTTCTGCGCGTTTCGGCGTCTGGTTTAACAAATTTAACGTTGTTTGATGTCAAATCAAGAAGGGTGTCTCTCACTTTTTTAACATTTAAAACGAAAATGTATCGCTCTGCAGGTGTTTTTCATGTGCAAGCGGAGCCAACGTAGAAGCAGCGAAAACTAAGGAGCCGATTCAGCAAAGCACTCAAGTTTCAATTATCAGGGGGTAGCCGTGTTAGTCTGTATCTACAAAAACAACAAGGAGTCTGGTGGCACCTTAAAGGTGCCACCAGACTCCTTGTTGTTCAAGTTTCAATGGGACTCCTCGCGTGCTTAACATTAAGCACGTGCTCAAATGCTTTGGTGGATCAGGCTCAAACGAGTACCCCACTTACAACAAAAGGGTGTCGAAGAATTTCCAGATAGGGTGCTTGTTTCTCCACAACGGGTTTTGAAATCATAACTTGAAAAAGTCAAAGGCGCCTCCTTAAGTCCCAGCTGTGTAGGCTCCACAAAATTGCTGGCTGTGTAAGGTCGGTACAGTTTACCCTTTGATTTACAAAGCAACAGACATACGTTAGCCAATTTCCCGACCTGTTAGTGAAAGATAGATGTCAGTGTCTTCCGGGAAGTTTCCTTTGCCTTTGGGAGGAAAGGCGCTTGACGTTTTTCAGTTATAGCGAGATTCATTGCTTGGACGTGATTAACTTTGATGGGATAGCCCCAAGTCAATGCATGAGCAAGTAGAACAGTGAATAAGCTTGTTTTGCCCTCATAGGTAACATTCGATAAGAAGAATAAAAATAATTACTCTTAGAGCATACAGAGTGGGTGGAAATATGAAACCACTGCCAACATAACGCGCTGTGCAGTGTAATGGAATGTTATGTTATCTATATAAGGATCATTACAGTGTAGTGTTACCTTTCACGCTAATAATTTAGTGCCATTAAACGAGCTTTGTTTAGTTTAAAAGAGTTAATAATAACGGGAAAATTCAGATCCAGTCTTTAGAGGCGACTCCCTATTAATATATTGCCCGCTCATTGAATAATCCGCTTCTCCTCCCACAGCCCAGATGTCTGAGGAAATTAAATATGGACAGCAGAAAAAAAGAAACCGTAATAGAGCGGTTTAAACAGTATAACTGAACACTGCTAGAACACTTTAACACACGTTGCAGTCAGCTACTCCTGAGAGGTAAGATGAATGGGTGTCCGTGTAAGTAAAGGTTATTTTCCACAAACACACCTTGTAAATACTCCCTTGAAATCTATTGCCCTGATGGGAGGAACTGTCTTTAGGAATCATCGGAAAAATCTACATATTTCCCTCTGTCGTAAAGTCTCACTCCACTGGTTACTTCAATGAGCCCTGAGAAAATCTGGCGGGTTGAAGTGAATGAGTCCAAATTTCCTCGGGTTTTGAGTTCGGAGGAAATGAAAGGGAAACCTTCACTTCATCGTCTCAGGAGCTGAGGCTGCGGATGAAAATGAGCCTTTTGGAGCCTGGACTCTATAGTGCCTCTTGGGTGCAGGTTCCGAAGATAACCTGTGGCTTTCCAAGAGCTGCTCTGGCCAAATGGAGAGTCCCCTTTGGCTCCATCCTGCAGGCTCATCTTGCGCCGCGCTCTCAGTGTTCGTACAGAATTCCATGAGCTCCCCACCTCGGCCTCAGAACGCTTATCCTATCATTCAGTGCCCATCCTCTGCCCTAAAGCCCAGGGCTCGGACTCCTCTCCTGCTATGTCATTTGCCCAGAGGCCGCTGTAAGGGACCATTATTTTATGCAGAGGGCAGCACTTATAGGCGAGAGTCTCCTCTGTTTTAGGACAGATTTGGCCGGGGTGCTGGTGCCGCATTGCTGTGCCGTTATGGATTGTCCCCAGGAGACACTAACATCCCGTTTACCTAAAACGCACTTTGCTGAGCGGGGAAGAACTTCACGCGATGAGGGGGAAGGGAGAAATGCCAGCCCAGAATCAGGGGCTGAGTGGAAGCCCCTTGCAGTCTGGACAGATCAGTTCTTTATGGACAGCTTTGGCACATTAGGATCCGAGGGGGATTATTACCCTAGAGGAGGGGGCTGTTGGCCGCATTTGTGAAGGATTTTATTAAAAACAACAACAACTATATTTAGGAACTCATCTCAGAAAAAAAAAATCAGTATTTCCCCCAATCCTACAACTGCCACCCTAAACTATTTCCACGTTAATCATTTCAAATGCCAGCAATTCTGGGGAGCCATCCTGCAGCCCCTAGTCTGGAGTGGTATATAGCTTGAGTAGAGAGTGAGGGAGAGCCTCCCCCAACCCCCGCCGAATAGTAATGTTAATTAGATTTGTTAGGCCACTAAACATTTTAGAGCCGCTGTGGATTAAAACTCTGGTATACAAAACCTCCCAGGCCCGCTGGGATAAAGCTCCCAAATGGATTATGTTTCAGCAGTTAGGTTTAGGATGAAAACCAAGGGAGAAAGTTACCAATAGGTATATATTTGCTTTAAGAAGTGGGTGAATGAAAGAGAGAAGGCGCAGGACCAAAATAATTTATTTGTGTATTTGTGTGTCTGTTTTTTGGTTACAGTTCTCCGTTTATTTTAATCAAGCTTGTGAATATGGAGGGAAGTGGGGGAGGGGAAAAAGAGACCTTGTCTGTTTGACTGTTTTTTTCCAAGACTCAGTGGCTAAACTTATTCGCCTTGCTTCGGCAAATAGTCCCATTGGTTATAATGTGAGCAGGTTTTGATTTTATAATTTAAAAATATATTTTCTTCTCTTCCGTTACCGAAAGTATTTAACTTCAGATATGATTAAGTTTAAAAACTAGACAATACGTTCTGCATTTATTGCACGGATGCTGAGGTTTAAAAGTCTGCATTAACAGAAAGTGCCTTCCTTGTATTACCAATAACATCTTAGCCTATTTAAAACGAAAAGAATGAAAATCCGATGTCTGTTGTCACTGGGCGCTGCACAGTTTCCGCTTCGCACTTTACTCAGCGGGGACAACGCAAACTACTTTTTATTTTCAGTCAGATGTCACTTTTCAGTATTATTTGTGTGTTTAGCTAATTTCCCTCCCCAGCTGGCGTGCACTAGTTGGCTGCTGCACTGGTTGGGTGGAAAGCGCTCTCAGAAACGGGAATGTTTGATCATTAAAAAAAATCTCTTTCCATTGACATTTTGTAATCCGATAATAGGAATATTTCTATTGATCTTGTGGTTGCAGAACTTGATTTTTTTTTACACAAACTAAAACGGAGGCCACATTAGACCTACCAATGTTCCTTCAAACACCTGTCGTTTACATATTGTGATCCACCTTCAGAGCTGTTACCTGCTGATTTGTCATCACACTGAACTCCTTGCTTTGTTTCAAAGAACGCTTCTAGCTAAAGCGTTAATTACATTGATCAGATCTGAGACTCCCCAACAGTCTTACATGGATCCCCTGCGAAACTTGTCATCGCAGTCGAAAAGAATGCTGAAGCCGACCTTAGGACTCATTCACTGTTGCCGTGTTATAATTTCCTTCGGAACAACCAAGCTTTAGCTCTCCAGTAATTTGCCCTGAATTCTTCCCTTCCATCTCCACCAAAGAGTTGCTTGGGCTATGATCCTCAGGGAGCTTTAGTTCAGAGGGAAAGCTCAGAGATCTCCCTCTGCACCCTTGTATCTGAAAGTAGTTTTTGTGGTAAGTACAGACGTGTTAAGGACGGATGCTGCATTTGTGCTCAAGAGGATTCAGTGCGATTTGGAGGATGCTGGGATTTTCCGACCTGCCCAGAGAAAGATGTAGTAGGACTATCTGCTTCCCTTGGGTGCTTCGAATTGATGCGATCTACAACAGCCTCTACTGGCCACCGCGAGAACCGCAGCACTCCGGGGACAGGAAGGCAGAGGCCTTGCTTGACCATTATTCAAATACATTTCATTGCATAGGTGCTAGAACTAGGGGGTGCTGCAGCACACTGTGGCTTGAAGTGGTTTCTCCATTATATACAGGATTTACAGTTTGGTTCAATGGCTCTCAGCACCCCCACTAGAAACATTGTTTCAGCACCACTCTTTCACTGGGGATGATTTTTTATTTAAATTCTCCTTAAACAAATCGTGGCTCAAGATAAAAACCGTGAAGCAATTTTGACCAGTTCTCATGTATAATTGTGATAATGGTCTACACTCTGCATTGCGCCATCTGGCTATTTCTCCTGATCTATAGGAAAGGTTTAGCTCCTTTTAATTTGGCTGGCCTTAATTTTCTATTTTCAACTCTCTTTCATTCAAATAGCTCAATCTCCAAACCAGAGATAAGTCTTTTCCTCCCCAAATATCTGGTACAGACCAGCTCAGGGATCAAGAGAAGGAGGAGGTTGTTAACCTATGACCATTTATACTTTGTTTCCACAGTTCACTTCTGCAAACCAGTAAAATATTCTCAAAATGTGCTCTTGGTAAATCCATGTGGCAAAAATATACTGTTTAAAACCTCTCCTGCCTAGGAGTGGATTTCCTTGCTTTCCCCTTTGCTCCCTACACATACCGCCAAGCATACGTGCTGCTGTTCCCACCACATGACACGACGGAATGCATCTCCCCCTTCCTAAGTGTCAGGCCTTATAACACTTTTCACAGTAGTCCTTACCAGTGGGATAAGGCTTGGTAAGGATTGAGACCTGCCTGAGTCACTGCCCATCCTCACTGAGTTGGCAATGTGGGCCACTATGGGGAGGGCTTATTACTCAAGTGAGAATTAATACAAAAAAGGCTTTTTTGTTTAGTTTTCCTGTTTCAGAAATATCATGTTTTAATGTACATATGATATAATCAGAGACAGCCATATGCTAGGATCTTCTGCTGTTCAATTAATGGAGAAGTGGGAGATGCTGGTCTCATGGGCAAACAGACCCATTTCAGAGGCCCAGAAGATCTTTTGGGGAAGCTTCAGAGGTCCTCTTTCTCTTGAAGAGGTCCTCTCTCCAGGAAAGATTATGCCCTTGCTCTGGCTAGAGGAACTAGTGGGTACTGTTCAAAGCTAACGTATAGTGCTTCCACAAAAGGAAGCCATTTGCAGTGTCCAACAAGAATGAACTTTTTTTGGTCCTACTACCTGGCCCCTAAACAATGCTAAATATTCTTGAGAGCCATCTCCTGGCATGTTTTCTGTTAACTGACTATTGATATATAGAGAGAGACACAACACTCTGGTAACAAACAAATTCCTCTTGCCAGTAGTTCCGCTGCTTGTACACTAATGGCCCTAATTTTAAGTCCCAGTTTTCCAAGGGATTTAGATCATACAATATATTTTCAAGGTTATTCTTCTATTGATATGTGACAAGATCATATGGCTAAGTGACATAATGCTAATGGGATGTACATGTGGTCAAGTCATTGCAAGCTTATATGAGAGCAGAACCTCTTTAGTTTATACTATAAATAGAGGTGGGTGAATTGTAAAATATGACCCTCCCAGCTCCTCTCACGAGTACCCTGTAATAGGGATCTACTCATATGAGTAATATGGTGGCCATTTTTCTCTGTTACTCTGCGTATCCTCCAACATCCTAGCACAAGCATTGACATTTTCCAGCTGGCTGACATTCAGTTAATCAGAGCAAATTTATAAAGTGGTTGTATGACCCAAATATACTGGCTCTGCCGGATAAGAAGAAGAATATGGCCAACTGAACTGAAATTTTTCCTTTTATCTCACTCCCATTCCCAAGAAACAATAATCTGGCAGGGGATGGGCCTGGAGAGGAAAAGTCTCCTCCAACCACTATTTTACTCTAGCAATTGAGTGAAGGACAGGCGTGCTCCCAAAGCAGGTTATTTGTAGTAG
Source organism: Emys orbicularis (assembly GCF_028017835.1). Lineage (NCBI taxonomy): Eukaryota > Metazoa > Chordata > Testudines > Emydidae > Emys > Emys orbicularis. The sequence continues at coordinate 47,094,643 of NC_088686.1, read as the reverse complement.
TTCGTCTTGTCACCTGTTAATCTCCCTTCTTAGTAAATTAAGTAATGTTAAGCAGTAACCTCTTAACATTGTGTAATCTTCGTATGAGCTCATTTCCGTGAGTTCTTCTCCCTGTGGGCAAATTCCCATCGCCCTAGTATAGAGGCATTTTATTATTAGTTTTGGATTCTCCGTGGAAGACTGTCCTGAAGCTTGATTTTCTGCTAAGTCACTATGTATAGCAGGGGTCGGCAACCTTTCAGAAGTGGTGTGCTGAGTCTTCATTTATTCACTCTAATTTAAGGTTTTGCATGCTAGTAATACATTTTAACATTTTTAGAAGGTCTCATTCTATAAGTCTATAATATGTAACTAAACTATTGTTGTATATAAAGTAAATAAGGTTTTTAAAATGTTAAGAAGCTTCATTTAAAATTAAATTAAAATGCAGAGCCCCCTGGACCAGTAGCCAGGACCCGGGCAGTGTGAGTGCCACTGAAAATCAGCTCGTGTGCCACCTTCGGCACGTGTGCCATAGGTTGCCTACCCCTGATGTATAGCTTTCTCCTGCTTGAATGTCTCAGAAGTTTAATACATTGAGATTGTTATAGGTTATATTCTATATTGTAGAATTTTTAGAAAGATCTCACCTCTCTCTCCAAATACCACCTTTGTTTTGTTTTCTCATTTTAAAACAGGAAATTCATTGCAAAAACAATATTAGCATGACTCATGCTGAGTAAAAGTAAATGTTAAATATTGACTTAGGGGGCTGGTGGGATTGTTTGAGTGTTTGAGGAGAGCATGATGAATAAGGATGGAGTCATGGATTCCAGAATTATGATGTTTTATTTAAAAAATGTCTATGACTTTTGACATTTTTAGAGTTTCATTGTGCTAGTAGTGAGTGAGGGAACAGGTGGCATAATGGAATGGATGCCAGTCGGATGAACTTTGATTAGAAATCCTGGGTAGAGTTTTAGGGTGCAGAGCAGACATTGTCTACAAAGAAAGCAACTCCTTCTGTGGACTTTTAGTCAAATAAAGATTTAGGGCTAAAATCACTGGTACACTTTGGCTTCTTTGCGCATATCCAAAGACAGAAAACAGCCATAAACCTGGCTTAACTGGCTGATAAACATGGGTTTACAGCTGCTTTGCATTGTCAAAGTGATGCAAAGTAGTCTAGAGTGTTTTGGTGAATCTGCCGCTTCATGTCTTAACTTATCTCCTGTTGTCTTCTCTATCTCATACCACAGGGACATCTCTTCTCACAGATGGAGAGTCTAGAGAGGAATGAGTGGGGGATGTGGTCAGACTCAAAGATTTGGACAGGTGGAGTCATACTGGAGCCCTACATAATAGACCTCCAAGGTAGTACTTGGCAACTAGCTGAAAGAAAATAAGAGATAACAATGAATTAGGGTGACCAGAGACCAAGTGTGAAAAATCGGGACAGAGGGTGGGGGGGTAATAGGAGACTATATAAGAAAAAGCCCCAAATATCAGGACTGTCCCTATAAAATCGGGACACCTGGTCACCCTACAATGAATATTCATAATTTTTGCCACACTTTCAATGACTTGTGACACTGTTACCCTAGTTCCTCTACATTATTTAAAATTTACTATGAAAATAGGGAGAGAAGAGATCAAAGACAATATAGAAGGAAGAGAAAACAGAAAATCCAAGCAGTGGAGACACAAGAACAGAATGACAAAGAAAATGTATTCCATGAGACACAGTGTCTCTTAGTGGCCTCTGACAAGAAACACTGCCTCCAGGAATGAAGGCATTGGAGAATGACAAGACTGGTGGGAGAAAATCAACTGATTTGACCTAAGGTAAGGGGCAAAAATGGGATGCTGTCCTGCTTCAACATATCTCTGAAATGAACCCTGTTCTCTTTCCCCCTGTTTCTATACATAGACTGAACTAACATCTCCTTTCCGCTTGGTCTTTGTTGTCACACTAGTATCTGCCCTGGTTCCTCTGTTTATTCCACTGTCTCTGCCCACTTTGTTCTTCTCTCTGTCCCTTTTTTCTTCATCCTTTAAATCTCCATGTTCTGTTTTTCCTTCATCCCTCTTTTCTATTGTCTTCTCACCTCTTTCCCTTACTCTTTGTCCCTCTCTGTGGTTTGTGTTAGTCCCATCTGCTCCATTTTCAGTTGTTTTTCTCTTCCACAGCTTTTCTGCCTCTTCATGGTTGGTACTGCCTTCTCCCCTGCCCGTGTTGAATCTTCTCCCTTTTCCCCTTCCAGATCACTCTCTCAATTAGCTGGTTGCAGGCCAACAGTGTGAGAATCTGTCACATGCAGCATTATGAAATTGGCATATATTACATTACAGTGTTTGTGTGACATTGTACTTGGATCCTTTAGGTTTGAATAAATTAGAAATTCAGGGGTTGCAAATCCAGTGAACTGAACCAACTAGTTCTGATTTCCTGAAACAGTGCTGGTAGGTTTAGCTACATTCCACTCATATAAGTAGGTAGGTACTAGTCATAAGCAAAAATACACATGCCATTTAACTAGCTGTGGCCTTCAGTTTTTTACCAGTATCTTGTAATACAGTTATACACATTATATTCATCCACCTGAGGGTCCATCCTACAATAGCACACAATCCATAATTCATGAGTTAGTTGTGGTTATTTTGCATATCAAATCAATTTCTGCATATATGGTGTTTGTTTTTATTTCTTGGCTATTTCTGCTGTCTTAGTGTTGATTTAAGTAATTGACAGAAAAACAAATTAATCTGCTTCTACCAAAGAAGGAAATGGAATTAGGGGAACTATGGAAAGCTCCATTTGCTAAACACTACTTGCTGCCATCTATAACTTTGTAAAAGAGGAAACTTGTGCTCAGGATATCTGTTTGGGATACACCCAGCTACCTTCCTGGTTAGAAATCAGCACTGATCATGCCGGTTGTCCTCAGTTTCAGTAGATAAATTTGGAAGACCAAAACAGCTGTTCATACCTAGAGATTACAGGCTTTCAATTAGCTAAAAATTAAAGGCCAATATTTTCAAATGTGTATGCCTAAAGTTAGACATCTACATCTGTGTTTAGGCACCTGAATGAATGTTGTCAGACTTTCAGAGATGCAAGCACCAGCTGTGCTGAAGAGAGAGAATACTGAAGGGAAAAGAGATACACTGAAGACCAAGGTAGAATCAGAAAAGTGGTTTGAAGAGAAAGGAGAGATGTCTGTCTATCTTTGTAGGCATTTGTGCAATGCTTATTACTAGGGTGGGTGAGCATGGTGTCTGAGATGTAAGAAGAATGGACAGAGAAAAAAATGAAGCGAACATTTAAAAAAGTATTCAACTGAACAAATGGACTAAATGAACTCAGACATTGAGAAGACAAAGAAAACATGCCAAAATAGAGTACTATGAAGTGAAATTCCAGGTGTGAACCCCACATAAATGGAAGCTGGAGCAAATGTTCAGATAAATCCCTGGGAAGAGAAATCACCTAATACTGCAAAACTCTGTTGTAAAGCCTATTTCCTTCTGGGGCCCCAAGACAAGGAGTTAGATTTTTTTCTTAGTCAAAGTACAGTTCTACTCTGAAAAATGATTTTGTAAACTAGCATCATCATCTTACTCCATAAATCTGCTCCCCATCCAGAGACCTATCTACTTATTTTAGTGGCAAAAATAAGTTTTTACTCCTGCTATCAGTACAGAAAACAGATACCGTCTGAGAGAGTGTGCTGGATTCTTTTCCAGCTTGTGCATCACAACAGAATTGTTAACTGAGTTCTAATTGTAGCGCCAATCCCTTCCAACTGAGTGTTGACAAAGGTATTTCATAGATGTAATGGAAGACAGATTATGGCTTGCAGAATCTTTTTTACTGGTGTTGATGAGCAGGAAAGAAAGTTGCAGCTTGGCTTTCCAACCTCAAACTGAGTTTGAAGGATTGGCAGTTAAAAAAAAGCATATTTTTATAGAAAACTGAACAAATGCAAACTAGAAGTCACTGAGGGAAATAAATATCACCCTTCCAAGTAGAATAACACTTTAGAATTTTTGGGGAAAATCCATTAGAATTACAACATGCCTTCATTGACAGGTATATATTTTTTACACCCAGATAGTAGTCATTATTAGCATTTCAGTTAAAAAAGGCTCCATGTTGCAGGACTACCTTTTTAATTACTTTGGATGTTGGAGATAATAAAATGAAAAATTTTACTCAGCTATGCCCTGTAATAAATGAAAGCATATAATACGTATTTAAAAAAATAGCTAATTGTATAGTTGGGTTCATTCAAGTTACAAGTTCAGTGTAGAAATTTTTATCCTGAAGAAGGTTAGCTATCTTTATAGAGCCAGTTTACCTATTGTAATAGCCCATTAATGTATTTTTTTTACTATTGTATAGTTTTTAAGTTTCTTTATCCTGTAATTACTTGCTTCCCCACTATTTTATGTGTCTTGCTTGTTTCAGATTCCAGGCAAAGAAGGCTGCTGAGGTAATACAATGATATAATGACCTGCATTGGAGTATGGAAGGACAAGATTGACTACCACCTACATCAGTAATTATATATGCATTGGTTTCCACAATTGGATCCAGAATAAATCATTTACAACATTGCCTTGGAATAACATTGTCTTCAGAAGCAAGCAAGTACCTTAGGTGAACTTGTTTACCTATTATCACTGGATGAACAGATAGGGTAGAAACCTGAGCTAACAGTGCTTATGTCTGTTGAGACACATTTGATCATTGTACCAGATCCCTGTGTCAAGTCAAGCTGCACTTGGCACAGGGCCTAAGAAAAGGGAAAGATTTCTCTAAGCCCCTTTTCCACTCCCCTGATCCTGCAGCTGGTTCAACCTCTGGCATAATTTTGGGAGGGTACTTTGCACTTATACATATCACCTTCTAGTCCAGGATCTGAGAGCACTTTACAAGTATTAATGAATTTAGTTTCACAGCACCCCTGTGAGGTAGCGATATAAGTGACTTGCCCAAGGTCATCTGAGAAATATGTTGGAGAAGAATAGAGTAAATCCTGCTCTCTGAAGTATTGCTCCTACCTCTTAATCATGAGATCTTCCCTCCCCCAAAGTTCAGTTTGGTGGACCCCCTTCAAATGTTTGTATTAAGACCTATGTGGGTCAGGTCTCATTTTTCTATGGCTCCCCTCTGAAAACAGATATTTTGTTGAAAGGATGAACAAGCTTATGCCCTTAGGGGCAAGCCTTTCCCCTGCCTATTTGGTTGATGTACTCCCTTAACAGCAGAACCAGTGCAGTTTTGCTGCCTGTAGAAGCAGGATTTTGCGGGGTATAATGTGGATAGAGAGCGCAACTCCATGTTACATACAGATCAGTCTCTGAGAGCCTCCTGCCTGCAGTGCATAGGGGGCTGATGGAAAAGGGACATAGGTGAGAAGGGGCAGGGTGAGCCAAGGGATCCACATCTGCATGAATCTTTCCATCCTCCTTCCCATGGAGGCTGCTTATAGGGTTGGGAACCTACTCCAGTATTAGCATAGTCATCACAGAATTACTATGAAGCCACGTTTTGGCCTGCAAAGATTTGCCTTTCTCTGCAATCTGTCCAGGGCTCAACTAGAACGGGCAATGGGCAGGGCCAGGGCCGGCTCCAGGCACCAGCTTAACAAGCAGGTGCTTGGGGCGGCCAAGGGAGAGGGGCGGCACCTGCAGCAATTCGGGGGTGGCAGGTCCCTCACTCCCTCTAGGAGCGAAGGACCTGCCGCTGAACTGCCGCCGCCAATCGCAGCTTTTTTTTTTTTTTTCCAATTGCCGCCGCCGATCGCGATCGCAGCTTTTTTTTTTTTTTTTTGCTTGGGGCGGCAGAAATGCTGGAGCCGGCCCTGGGCAGGGCATGTGACTTCAAAGAAAGCAAGGTTTTGCACCCAGCCTCTGATGCTTGCCCTGAAAAAAACCCATAATGTATTCATATGTTTTTTTAAAAAATGCATTTCGGTTCTGTTATAATAAAATGTGTATTTGTGGAATACGAATACTCCATCCTGTTAGGGACCACCAAAAGTACCACCCAGAAACATCACATTGAGGTAGCAGACAAATATTACATACATCCCCACCCCACCTCACTACAAAAGAAACATGCCATAGAGGATCATACACAACCATGAATTAGAATGACCAGCCATTTCAGACAAATACAGTCCAGACAAGACAAAATGGGCAAGAAAGAAGATTGGAAGGCTATACCAGTTAGTTGCTTGAGAACTCTGACTTCTGGAGGAACTGTTTAATGAACTTTTGATACAATGCTTTCTGTGACTTGTTCCTTCCAAAGGACGACACCTAGCTGAATATGCAGTCCTTTGAGTTGATTTCTCTCATTTTTCTTTGTCTGAATTATTCATAGAACACACTGTATTTATTGCAAATGGCCATAAACAAATGACTTTCCCTTTGTCTCTCTTTACTCATGATTTCTTTATGCAGGTTGAAAATATTTCCCTATGATGTTTATTTATTTTGCTTTTCTTTATATCCAATTAGACTGTTTTCGTGATGGCTCAGAGATGAAAATGGCAGTGCCTGTCTTGCATGCAGCTCTGTTTCTGTTCAGTTTCATTTCCCTCAGGGTCACTGATGGGTTATGATATGCAGTAATGTCCCCGATGAGGTGTTGTTTCCATTAGCTTTCCCCTTCAGAGGTGGTCAGAGGTCTGAATTCTTATATATGATTTGTTTTCTTGGCTACCTAGGAAATAATGTTCAGTTTTCAGCCCTCTTCTGTGCAGATGGTGAACTCGCTATTTGCAAGAATTGCTTCCTTCCCTTTTAAAGAGGCTGCTGTTGCGCCTGTTTAAAAAAAGCACTGTGGTCTGGTGGATGATTTTTCTAATTAGCATTCAGTACTATTTATCCTCCAGAACACAATGCATTTATATGTATTTATACATCTTATTAAGAAAATAAGAAAAAATTCATAAGAAAATAAGAATGGCCATACTGAGTCAGACCAATGGCCCATCTAGCTCAGCATCCTGTCTTCCAACAGTGGCTGGTGCCAGATGCTTCAGAGGTAATGCACAGAACAGGGTAATTTATCTAGTGATCCATCCCGTTGTCCAGCCCCAGCTTCTGATAGAGGTTTAGGGATACCTAGAGCATGGGGTTGCATACCTGACCATCTAGGCTAATAGCCATTGATGGCCCCTATCCTCCATGAACTTATCTAATTCTTTTCTGAACCCAGAAATATGTCTGGCCTTTTCAACATCCCCTGGCAATGAGTTCCACAGGTTGACTGTGCGTTGTGTGAAGAAGTACTTCCTTGTGTTTGTTTTAAACTTGCTTCCTATTAATTTCATTGCATGACTCCTGGTTCTTGCGTTATGTGAAGGGGTAAATAACACTTCCCTATTCACTTTCTCCACCATTCATGGTTTTATAGATCTCTATTATATCCCCCCCTTAGTCATCTTTTTTCTAAGCTGAACAGTCCCAGTCATTTTAATTTCTCCTCGTATGGAAGCTGTTCCATACTCCTAATAATTTTTATTGCCTTTCTCTGTACTTTTTCCAATTCTATTATATCTTTTTGAGATGGAGCGACCAGAACTGCACACAGTATTCAAGGTGTGGACGTATCATGGATGTATATAGTGGCATTATGAGATTTTATATCTTATCTATCCCTTTCCCAATAGTTCCTAACATTCTGTTAGCTTTTTTGACTATCACTGCACATTGAGCAGATGTTTTCTGAGAACTAACTGCAATGACTTCAAGATCTTTCTTGAGTAGTAACAGCTAATTTAGGCCCCATCATTTTGTATGTACAGTTGGGATTATGTTTTCCAATGTACATTACTTTGCATTTATTGAATTTAATCTGCCATTTTGTTGCCCACTCACTCAGTTTTGTGAGTTGCCTCTGTAACTCTTCACAGTCAGCTTTGGACTTAAATTACTCAAGATAGTTTGTATCAGCTGCAAACACTGCCACATCACTGTTTTCCCCTTTCTGTAGATCATTTGTGAATATGTTGATCAGCACTGGTCCAAGTACAGATCCTTGGGGGACTCACTATTCACCTTTCACCACTGTGAAAACTGACTATTTATTCCTACCTTTTGTTTTCTATCTTTTAACCAGTTACTGATCTATGAGAGAACCTTCCCTCTTATCCCATGACTGCCTACTTTACTTAAGAGCATTTGGTGAGGGACCATTTCAAAGACATTTTGAAAGTCCAAGTATACTGCATCTACTGGATCACTCTGGTCCACATGTTTGTTGACCTCCTCAAAGAATTCTAACAGATTGGTGAGGCATGAAAGCTGTGTTGACTCTTCCCCAGCATATTGTGTTCATCTATGTGTCTGATAATTCTGTTCTTTATTATAGTTTCAACCAATTTGCCTAGTACTGAAGTTAGGGTTACCAGCCTGTAATCGCCAGGATCCCCTCTGGAGCCTTTTTTAAAAATCAGTATTACATTAGCTGTCCACCAGTCATGTGGTACAGAGGCTGATTTAAGTGTTAGGTTACATAACACAGGTAGTAGTTCTGCAATTTCATATTTGAGTTCCTTCAGAACTCTTGGGTGAATACCATCTGGTCCTGGTGAGTTATTACTATTTAATTTATCAGTTTGTTCCAAAACCTCCTCTATTGATACTTCAATCTGTGACAGTTGCTCATATTGTCACTTAAAAGATTGTCTCAGGTGTGGGAATCTCCCTCACATCCTTTGCAGTGAAGACCGATACAAAGTCATTTTTGGCCTGCCTAATTACACATTTATACTTGACTTGCTCAGGGCTGGCTCCAGCTTTTCTGCCGCCCCAAGCGGCAAAAAAACTAAAAAAATAAAGCCAATCGGTGGCAGCTCAATCGCGCCGCTTCATTCTTCAGCGGGTCCTTCACTCCCTCTCTTCCTCTGCGGCGGCAGCTCAAAGAGGAAGAGAGGGACTGAGGGACCCACCGCCGAATTCCCACTGAAGACCCGGAGATGCCGCCCTATACCGGACGGAGTGCCGCCCCTTTGTATTGGCTGCCCCAAGCACCTGCTTCCTTCGCTGGTGCCTGGAGCTGGCCCTGGACTTGCTAGAGTTTATACTCCTTTCTAGTTTCCTCGCTAAGATTTGATTCCAATTTTTAAAAGATGTCTTTTTGTCTCTAACCACCTTTTTTACTCTGTTGTTTAGCCATGAAGGCATTTTTTTTGGTCCACCCACTGTTTTTTTATTTGGGATAACCCATTGTCATGTGTTTAAAATGTTTCCATGCAGCTTGTAGGCATTTCACGCTTGTGACTGTTCTTTTTAATTTCCATTTAACTATCCTCGTCATTTTTATTTAGTTCCTCTTTTTTAAGTTAAATGCTACTGTGGTGGGTTTCTTTGGTATTTCCTCCCCTATAAGGATGTTAAATTTAATTAGATTATGGTGGCGATTACAGAGTGGGTCAGCTCTATTCACCCCTTGGACAAGAACCTGTGCATCACTTAGAACTAAATCAAGAATGACCCCCTGTGGAGTCCAGGACTAGCTGTTCCAAGAAGCAATAATTAATGGTGTCTAGAAATTTTATCTCTGCATTGCATCCTGAGGTGACATGTGCCCCATCAATATGGAAATAGTGGAAATTCCCCATTATTATTGGGGTTTCTGTTTTTGTAGCCTCTCTAATCCCCCCAGAGCATTTCACAATCACCATCACTATCCTGATCAGGTGATGTACTGTTCACACATATAATAATACACTAATAAAACTAATTAGCATTTTTCATCCATAGAGCTCAAAGCACTTTCTAAAGGTAGGTAAATATTATTAACTCCACTTCACTAGAGCCCAACAGGCTCAGAATAAATTATTTTTGCTGAATGAAGTATATCTTAAAATCAAGAATGGATGTAATTATATTTTTCCAGTGCCATTTCAGTTTCGGCAATGGTCGATGGGGGCAGACAACCAGGTGCTGCAGGTTCATCTAGTTAATTTTTCTCCTCTGGAGAAATGTCATGTAAATGTTTTGCTTAGACTGCTCTTTTCCTGGTTATGGAGCTATTTATTTTAAATGATCACTTAGGCTTATTCATCAAGTAAATATTCCCGTATTTGTGCTTCTAACACTTCAGGCTAATGCACCTCTCCTTTTGCAGGTTTTTCATATTGGACTAAACACTGGTTGTGTAAAACATTTCCAAATGGATACTAACACTGACTACAATGTTTTCTTATGCTCACTCAGCTGATTGCATTGTGTTCCAATTCCATTTGAGATAGACTTTAAATTCTGACATGCCGTGCACTTCATAGTCTTATTGCACCTTAACTTACAATAGTGATTAGAGTTAATGCACCTCTGACTCTTTAGGTTGGCTCTTCACACCACTTGAAAAGCCCAAGGTGGGGCTGTGCAGTGGAAACTGCAGACAAATGCTCTGTACCGTGCAGCCATGGATCCTGAACAAGCTATTGTATAAGTGGGCTGGTGACAAGCCAGGGGTAGTATGACAGGAGCCAGGGTCTTTAGGATCCAGTGGCCCAGAAACTCCACGGAGGGATTGTGGAGAGGCAGTGACTGCTACTGCAGTCTATAGAAAAGTGGCTGCAGAGGGCCTAAAACTCAGACCCCCCAACCTGTGAACAGGCCACAGGGCTGAGGTGAACTTTCACTCACCGAGTATATTTCTTTCATCCCCTTTGTTCTGCTGCTGTGAGTTAGTTAGCCTTTCCATAGGTTCACTGTAGGAAAATGGAGCCTAGGCCTCTTGACTAAAGAATTGTTTGTGGACATTAGAGCTAGGTGGGAATTTTCCACAAACCTTTTTGATAAAAAAAAAGTAGTTTTGCCGTTTTAAAAAATTTTCTGACAGGAAAATCAAAACTAAATATTTTGTTTTGAGTTGGGTTGACTTGAATCAAAACATTTTGGTTTGTAGAACTGAATTGAAATGTATTGACTCATGTTAATTTGATATTAATCTCTGTCTGCTTGAGCTGCAGCAGAACATCATGGGAGTTGTAATTCGGCTGTCAGTTCTTTTCTATGGGCTAGGCTTCCTGGCCAGACTACATCTCCCATGATTAGGGTTGCCAACTTTCTAATCGCACAAAACTGAACACCCTTGCCCTGCCCCCATCCCCGCCCCTTCCCCAAGGCCCAGCCCCTCCCCCACCCCGTCTCCGAGGCCCCACCCCACTCACTCCATCCCCCCTCCCTCCGTCGCTCGCTCTCCCCCACCCTCACTCACTTTCACTGGGCTGGGGCAGGGGGTTGGGGTGAGGGTTACAGCTGGGGCTGTGGGCTCTGGGGTGGGGCCAGAAATGAGGGATTCAGGGTGTGGGAGGGGACTGTGGGCTGGGGCAGGGGGTTGGGATGCAGAAGGGGGCTCAGGTCTGGGGCAGGTAGTTAGGGTGCAGGAGGGGGTGCAGGGTGCAGGGTGTGGGCTCCGGGAGGGGGTTCAGGGCTGAGGCAGGAGGTTGGGGTGCAGGATCTGTGAGGGAGTTAGGGTGCGGGAGGGAGTTCCAACCTAGGGCTGAGGGTTGGGGTGCGGGAGGGGATTCAGGGTGTGGGCTCCAGCCGGGCGGCACTTACATCAGGCGGCTCCCAGTCGGTGGTGCAGCAGGGCTAAGGCAGGCTCCCTGCCTGCCCTGGCTCCGCGCGGCTCTTGGAAGCGACTGACATGTCCGGCCCAGCTCCTAGGTGCAGGGGCGGCCAGGCAGCTCCACATCCACAGGCACCACCCCCGCAGCTCCCATTTGGCCATGGTTCCCATCCAAGGGAAGCTTTGGAGCCAGCGCTTGGGACAGGGGCAGAGTGCAGAATTTCCTTGATTGCCCCTGTGCCCAGGGCCGGCTCCAGGCACCAGCGCAGCAAGCAGGTGCTTGGGGTGGCAAACGCAAAGGGGCGGCACGTTCGGGTCTTCTCAGAGTGAAGGACCTGCCACCGAATTGCGGCCGAAGAATGAAGCGGCAGCGGTAGAGCTGCCGCCGAACTGCCGCCGAGCGCGGCTTTTTTTTCTTTTCTTTTTTCGCCTCTTGGGGCGGCAAAAACGCTGGAGCCGGCCCTGCCTGTGCATAGAGACTGCAGGGACACGCCAGCCACTTCCGGGATTCATGCAGAGCCAAGGCAGGCAGGAAGCCTGCCTTAGCCCTGCCGCACCGCCGACCAGACTTTTAACAGCCCAGTCAGCAGTGCTGACCAGAGCTGCTAGGGTCCCTTTACAACCAGGCATTCCGGTCAAAAACCAGACACTTGGCAACCCTACCCATGATGTACTGTGGTCTCATCTCTGGTTGAACTGACTTGGTACGACATGGGAGTCAAATGACCATACCACATCATTGAAGACATAGTCCAGCTAGGGACCCCAGTTCATAGAGGATAAAGGGGGCATGAGGCATTTGAGCTACAACTCCCATGAGGCATCACAGCAGCTCAGGGGGACACAGGTTAATTTCAAACCAACCTAAACTGAAATGTTTCAATATAGTTCAACAAAATGAGATACAGTATTTCAATTTGGGAATATAAAAACATTTTGTTTCAAGTGGACTAGATTAAATTAAATGTTTCAAATGGAAATTCTTCTGAACTTTCCATCCCATGAAAAAAATGATACTTTTTGTCCTGATTTGAGACTTAAACAAATTTCAAAATATTGGAATTTTCTGCAGGATAGAAATTTCAATTTTCAACCATCTCTAGTTGTAATTAACAACCCAGTAGGTTAGAGTAGTTAGGATTTTCTTCCAAAAGACATAGAGTTGAGAAAAACAGTTGGTCTTGGATGTGAACCTTCTAGCATGATCCAGCACCCTGACACAAACATTTTCTATTTGTACAAATTTTGCTTTCTATTTTTGATCAATGGAGTGACCATTGAAAAATATTCATATTGCCTATGTTGAATGTGTAACTCAGTTTCCTTTTGCATCATGAATTTCTGTGGTCTCCTGACATGTCTGAAATCAGTTCCGATATTTGGGGCTTTGTCTTATATAGGCTCTTATTACTCCTCACCCCATCCTGATTTTTCACACTTGCTGTCTGGTCACCCTACCGACACCTAATATTGCCTGTTGGTTGAGGAGAGGTCCTCAATTGTGACGCCCTTCGCTGTACCCTAGCAACTTCTTGTGCCCAGAGGCCAGTGTGGTTTCACTCCCCATTTCCATGAGATGAGGCAGACGGTGTACAGTTTGGAAAGGAGGTGTCTGGGGAGCCACCTGGAATCAGATTATTTATCTGTACACAGATTTTATGTGGATGTACAGAATAGCTATGAGTGAAACCAAGAGATGCTACCAGTCTTTTGACATAGACACCATGAGCAGTTGTCCAGATGATAGGGTGACCAGATGTCCCGATTTTATAGGGACAGTCCCGATTTTGGGGGCTTTTTCTTATATAGGCACCTATTATCCCCCACCCCGTCCCGATTTTTTACACTTGCTATCTGGTCACCCTACCAGATGAACACTTTTGGGGATAGCAGATTCTGATTAATCCATATTGTTTCATCGTATTAGCAGTTCATTCAGCTGATCATTATGGTGAGTTTGTTATGCTCTTTATAGATATAGCAGAACTGGTCGGAGTTGGTCTCATTATGCCTTGTGTTTTTCAGAGCCCTGGGCTTCTGGGGGATTGTGTTCCCATATTTGGGGCTGTCTTGGTTTCTGAGGAGGGTGTCCACTGTCTTCTGGGTTCCCTGAGATCCACCACTTGTGGTCATGTCCCTTCACCATCTTGGTTACATAAAGCAAATAATGTGGCTATTGTGTCATTACTGACAGCTATGTCAAAAGGACAAATTCTGCTTCTTCTACATGGGTAGAAGTCTGTGGCCACACATTGCACAATATTTAGAGATTAGATCATGGCATTTCAGGTCCAGGCTGGAAGGTTCTCATGACTTTGCAGTGTTGCAGATATGGCATGGAACTTGCTTTCCTTTGACATATGCCTCATTCTATCTTAAAAATAAGCAAATCCATAAAACTTGTTTCCCCTTCAAAGTGGTTTTTTAACCACTGCCAGCTCCATGTTGTTATTCCTCTCTCCCATCATTTTTTTTTTTTACTTTTGCTGCATGTTTTATTTTATTTACATTTTAAAATATGCTGTTCAACACACACAGCCCTTCAGTAGGGAAAGTAGATGCTTTAATTGTTATGGGTTCTCATGGGAAACCAACATCCTGCAAATCCATAAGAGACATATTCAGTATCTTTTTATTTTACAAACTGTGGGCCTTATTGTACCATTACTTTTTAAGCAGAACACTCCATTGGTACCTTGCATGATTCAGCCCCATATACTCACAGTTTACTGCCATAAAACATACATTAATGTAAGTTTTACAATGACATTATAAAGCCCCTTTGTTTCTTGATTTCAGGTCAAAAGGTCCCGTGGAGCATAGGTGAGGGTTTCTTAGCCTTGTTTTCCAACATAGCAAATGTTTTTCACCAAGTTTCACAATAGGCATTATTCCTTTAGCCTACTATAAAAGTCTTTCTTAGTCCACCAAGACTGCTTTAAATCTCTCTTAAGAACAATCTTCCAACTGAATAGAAGGTAAACCTCTTCACTTGCAAATTCCACTCTCTTTGTGTGCATGCATAACTTCTACTGATATCATTGAGAGTTGCGTACACATAAGAAGAGGAGACTAGAGCCCCAGTGATTGTCACCATAGCAATTGGCAACACACAACAAAATTTCTTGCTTCTTTCTTTAAATTTGAATGTGACTCATAGATGTTAGGATTTTAATATCCACTAGTGCCTCCTTTAGTTGTATTCATTATTTTCTGCAGCAATTTAATTGTTGGCTAAGCCTATATGCCCCCAAGTCACGTTGCAGAGGGGAGCAAAATACCAGGAATTCCATAAAAAGCAGTAGGATGGCTGTGAGGAGGGGAAACACAGCTATATGTCCTGTTCCCTCCCGTGCCACCCATCTACCACTCCTCATGCCACATAGCTGATCACCCATATAGGAAAGAGAGTCAGGGAAGATGGGAACAGACTATTTAATAGGCCAGATTCTCCAGTCTGCTAAGGCCACTTTGCATAAGCAGTGCAAAGTGGCCTTAAAACAATGGGAGGTGTCCAGAAGGGACTTTCCCCCATTCAGGAGAACTCTGCTGGAGAAAGCAGTGCTGCCTCTCGCTCAAGCCACCCCTCACCCCCAGAGTAAGGAGAGGTATGAGGGCATTCCACAGGCAGAAGCAGGATGGAAGCAGGATGGAGAACGGAGTGGGCATGGCAGAGCAAGACTCCACATCTAATCCTCTGCTGGTATAAGGTCCCTGTATCGTAAATTTGAGCTGCTCCTTTACAGCTCTATCTTGACCTGGAGGCAGTTGACTCCAGATGAGGGAGCTACAATCTGTAGCCTCACATCTTCACTCCGTTTGAGTTCTGCTAGGACAGAATGGAGAATTGAGCCCTACATGTGATGTTCTCCATCCTACATAGGTTAAAATGATCAGTTAGTGCAGATTCTAGGAACATTAACTACTTCTCTGTACTCTGCAATTCCCATGGAAGGAGTGCAGCCCATAGCTTGGTAGACAGGTCTAGGAACCAGCTATACCTGGAGATGGGAGAGGCCTAGAAGACATGGGGAAGGAATATCCCTCTGCATGCTTGGCCAGGGATCCAGGAATTTGGTACCAGAGGGTTTTGTAATAGAGCCATGGGGTGAAATCCTGGAACCCTTAAAGGCAATGGGAGTTTTGCCATTGACTTCAGTGGAGCCAGGATGTCTCCTCATGTCTTTAGTGCTTTTCCTGACCCTGCTTTCTGATTTGCCTGCATCCCAAGGAACAAAACGGAAAATGTGCCCCAACAGCTGTCCTCCAAAATCCATGTGCATTGATTAATTTGTTCCCTTCCACTCATTTTTATGCGAGAGAGGCACATAGAGGCTTTATAGAACACACATTTGGATGTACTTTAAATGTATTTACAATTGCTTGTCTCATTCAAGAATCAATTTGATGGTTACCTGTTCTTAAAATTATTTTTTCCTCTAGTTATATCAGATTCCTCGCTTTTATTTTTAATATCACACCCTTCACATTTTTCTTCATTGAGCTGCATGTTTTCCTTAGATGAAATCATAGCATAAATTAGGGTTGGAGGGCTTGAGTCTGAGCTCCCACAAGTACTTTACTGGTCTGTAACTCCACTGGTTTCAATAGTTATTCCTGATTTTCACTAGTGTGCCTGCCAGCAGAACAAGGGCCAGAATATTTCTAATTACAGTACAATTTAATTTTGCTATTGTTTAAAAGCTTTTCGGCACGGGTTGGAAAATGCATAGAAAATTAACAACTTTAACTAGATTCTTTCCTTTTCACTGCAGCCTATTACCAGGTTGGTGATCTACTAACTTTTTGGATTTCTCCTTCTCTTCAGTTAGTCATCTGGTCCTTGCAATTTCTGTCTCCATTATTTCTGGCTAAGAAGTTCCTCTGTGATTCCATTGCATTTAACAGGGTCCAATTCTTTCAAATCAAATGGATTTGGTAGCTCTGCTGGTTCTGCTGGCCCTGCCTAATTTGTTTATTTGCTTATAGATCAATACACGGATCTGTCCATGACCAAGAGAAACCAAATTTAAACTCTGTTGTTTCCAAATAGTCACGGTAATGTTGTGAGCTAGGGATTCTGAATGAAACAAGGAGACGCAAGAAGACTCAGAATTAAAGCTGGAAGTCCACTCTTTACTCACTACCATGTGCAACTTGGCTATTGAAGGGTTATGATAAACATCTACAGATAGTGAAGGGTTGAAAGACAGGATAGAAAGAAAGCATCTATAACTAAAAGTAACAGGATGACAAAATGTCAGATTAAGAATAACAGGATGAAATTTCAAAAAAGAAAACAGTCTTAATGTTCAGAAATATTGTGGAATAATCTCCCAAGGGAAGAGATGAAAGGCCCAATAAGATTGGACAAGGCACTAGAAAATACATCATAGGGAATAATCCTATGCTGGCAGGGTGATTAAATAGATGACCCAATAGTCTTTTTCAATTCAAAGTCCTTTGAGAAATAATTTTGATGCCCACCTCATTCCATTGTCCCATTGTAACACTGTGGCATGACATCAGAGTTTATCCTGATCTTCAAAAATTGAAACATTTTTGCTTAACCAGGATATACATATTTATTTCTTTTAATCTTTCATCATAAATCCATTCATCCAGCTCACTGATCATTTGTGATTCTCTTCTCTGAACTCCCTTTAATCTGTTTACATCTTTCAGGTACTGAGGTACCCAGAAGTAAACACACTATTCCAGGTGTGGTCAGGGGTGCTGGAACAATTTGTATAGTGGGGAAGCTGAGAGCCATTGAACCAAACTGTAAACCCTGTATATAATGGAAACCACTTCAAGTCAGGGGGTGCTGCAGCACTCCTGCACCCGTAGTTCCAGCACCTATGGGTATGGTCTCACCAAGCTTAGAAAGACCCGAATCCTGTTCCAATTGACATTATTAGCAGACTCCTATTGGCTTTAATGGTTGCAGGGTTAGGCCTCTAGAGAGGATGTGTCATTTCCCTGCCCTGTGACATGACATCAATATATGTTCAGTAAGATTGGCCTCACTTGCTGCAGTGTCACATTGAAGATGTATCTCTATTTTGCTGTTCACTGTTACCCCTAAGTCTCTTTTAGCATTACTGCTTAATGGGGTTTTCCTTCCAACTGATTATTTCTGGGTTGAATTCCCCCCACCCCAGATTTCCCAGCTTGCATTTTCTCCAGATGAATCTCATTTTGTTATTTTCTACCTATAGTTTCAGACTCCCTTTATATTATTGCCCCCTGCTCCCTTTGTATTATAACTGCGGCCTCAATGAGGTTTGCAAGATCTCCCAGTTTGGTATCCTCTGCAAATTTCATTCATGTCTTATTAACCTCTTTTTCCTGAAAGATATTAAATAAAACCTGAGCCAATACCGATCCAATTTATTACATGACTGATTATCATTAGCCTTTGCAGTCCATCAGCCAATTTACAATCCATATTATAGTGCTCATACCCAAGCCAATTTGAATTAGTATTGCAAGTAAGCTTCATCATGTAATACTGCATATAATGTTTCTGGGCTTGTCTACACTTGAAAGTTAATTTGGATTAACAGAGGGTATGAATTTAAAGTGCAATAGCTATTCCTGAATAATACCATTTATTATTCTGGAATAAAAATGCCTTGTTAAATGGATTAAACTAAACAGGAATAAGGCATTTTTATTACAGCATAAGCATGTCCACACATGGAGTTATTCAGTAATATCCGGTCAGGAATAACTCCATGTGTAGGCAAAGCTCTAAGTAGAATCCAACTGTATTAAATCTATGGCATTCCTTTCAGCTATTAATTTATTATGGAATGATTGCTCTTTACAAATCCATGCTATTTTTCACTCAGGGTCTGTTATCCTCCATGGGCCAAATCCAACAGTGTTTAAGTAGGTGCAATTCTATTAAGTCTATAGCGTTTCACCCACTTGCACCAGTGATCAATTTGGCCCCATATAATGATAACTCATTTCTCTATATATTTGATATTACTCGGGATTGAGGTTTAATTTATCAAACAGTCAGTTTTCCTGTTTTGAAGATTGGTTCCATAATTGTTTTTTCCCAGTCATCCAATATTTCACCAGTTCCCTGTGACTGTTCACGTCAGTCAAGGGCTAGATCACTCCTCCACCCCACCCCCCTCCCTCCACTGCCCAAGGGACTGAAAACTTCTCACTGAGCTTTCAGGAAATCATTCTTTCCAGTGGGAAGAGTTCTTTTGCAGGAAGGTGCAGAGCAGACAGTGGGTGAGGCTTCCCAGTCTTGTGGATCCTGGAGTTTACAGGGACAGGCTCTGAGATTCAGGAGGGCAAGAGCCATGAGGCTGCATAGGTAGCCGTCTATGCAGCCGTACTGGCCCCTCTGTGCAGCTGAAGTCATGGTGCCACTGGCTGAGACCCTCAGCACCTTTCCTTGGCACATAGGTACCACAGTGATTGAAGTTGCCCTGTGTGTGTGTATATATATGTGTGTGTGTATAAATAAAAACATTTAGGTGGGATTTTCAAAGCTGCCTAGAAGATTTAGACATCCAATTTCCATTCATTTTAATGAGATCATTTACAGATTTCATTTTATGTGTTATTAGCATACTAACCGTGTTAAATAAGAACAGAATGCCTTAGGCAGCTTCGAAAATCTCAGCCTTAATAACCAGCCATCCTCAAGCTCTGTTCACTTGGTTCCCCGTAGAGTGACAAAAGCAAGACCCCAGAGCAGGACCAGACCATAAAAAGTTCCATACCTCATCCATTGTAAAATCACCATCTGTTGAGTCAGTTACCAATGTATGCAAACAACTGTGCATATCTCTCTATCAGTGTTATAGAGGGCGAACAATTTATGAGTTTACTCTGCATAAGCTTTATGCAGGGTAAAACGGATTTATTTGGGTTTAGACCCCATTGGGAGTTGGGCATCTGAGTGCTAAAGACAAGCACACTCCTGTACGCTGTTTTCAGGTAAACTTGCAGCTTTGGGGCAAGTGATTCAGACCCTGAGTCTTTGTTAGAGCAGACTGGAGTGTCTGGCTCAGCAAGACAGGGTGCTGGAGTCCTGAGCTGGCAGGGAAAACAGAAGCAGGGGTAGTCTTTGCACATTGGGTGGCAGCTCCCAAGGGGGTTTCTGTGATCCAACCCGTCACAGTGTGTCGTCATTCATGGACTGTACTAAGCATTTACGTTCCGATATCTCAGTTTTGTAATAATGACTCAAATAGCACGGAATAAGCCCATTCTTGCAAGTTTTTGTTTGTTATCCATGAAACCTAGCACTAGGGTGACCAGAAAGCAAGTGTGAAAAATCGGGACAGGAGGAGGGAGGGGGGTAAGGGGAGGGGAATAGGTGCCTATATAACGCAAAGCCCCAAATATTGAAACTGTCCATATAAAATTGGGACAGCTGGTCACCCTACCTAGCACTAGTGGTGTTAGTAATGAGCATGATATGTAGTTATTCTATTTCAAGGTCAAGATTTCCTGAGAGAACAGAGAGGCACAAATAACCTCTATTTGATATGGTTAGGTATTCAAGCAGCAGGGCTATTATAAACAATCTCAAAAGGCAATTTAAGGCTGATGCTTAAGGCCAGAGCAATTTATTTCTGAGTCCCTTGGTAAAAACATAAATAATTATAAATTTTATCTTTTTTCTTCAGCTTAGTGTGTTTTATTGGCATTTCACCATCATGTAGGCAGCTCTGAAACCAAAAATACGTAACCAGAAGGTTGCACATTTCATTGCTTCTGTCAGTCAAACTCATCACACACACGAGGGGCTGCTTGCATCCCTCCATTTCCCCCATAAGCTCCCTTTGTGCCCACTCCCCTCTATTTCAGGGACTCCCTGCAATGCCCCCCTCATGCCAAGGGTTCTGTGTGGGCCCCACCCCTCCTTCCCCCATATCAGGGTCCCCCATTCTCCCACTCATGCCAGGGGTTCTGTGTGATCCCCGTTCTCCATTCCCCCCATACTAATGTATCCCATTCTACCTCCCTGCCAAAATTTCTATGTGCACCCCATTATCACTCCCCATACCAAAGTCTGCCATTCTCTTCCTCCATGCCAGGGGCTCTGTGTGCCCCCCATTTCTCCCTTCCCCCCATGCGAAGGGCTGTGTTGTGACCTGCATACCTCCCTCTACCCCATGTAAGGACCTGTGTTCCCCTTTCCC
Organism: Emys orbicularis; assembly: GCF_028017835.1. Lineage (NCBI taxonomy): Eukaryota > Metazoa > Chordata > Testudines > Emydidae > Emys > Emys orbicularis. The sequence goes on along the minus strand of NC_088686.1, from coordinate 47,073,883 downwards.
CCCTCCCCCATACCACTGTGTCCCATTCTCTCCTCATGCCAGGAACTCAGTGTGCTCCCTATTCCCCCCACCCACATACCAGAGTCCTCCTACCTCTTCCCCCACTGCCAGTGGCTCTGTGCATTCTTATTCCCCCTTTCACCTCATGCCTACCCATTTTGCCCTTTCCCCACACATTATTATTTATTTTGTTTCTGTTTGGAAGATAAATCATTCAGGAGGTCAACATTTTAAACTCAGCTGAGAGGACAGGCAGAGCAGGGCGTGGGGTGTTGCTATACAGGAATGGCTGCCATCAAGCTGGTCTCCGATCTATAGATAATTGCAGTCTTGAATAAAGCTGAGGGGTCTGCTAACTTGATTCAAGGGGGAGTATGTGCCCCCCATTTCCCCTTTAAAGCATTCTGATTTCCCCCAGAATCAACAGGGTTCTGCCCATTGATGCCTAGAATATTCCCTGAAATTTTGGAATTAATCAGTCAAAAGATATTGCATAACACCCAAACAGAGAAGAACCATCAAGCTGAAGGTAGGCCCTCACTTTGCTCAACCAATTAACTCTCCTATGAAAGAAAATGTTGAATTAAATATTACTTCTTGAAAGACAGCGGTACCCAGAAATCATTTACATTTACCTCTGACTGAAATCTGAAGCATTTTTGTTTGTGGTGTATTACTGAGACACTTAAAAAGTATCACTTAATTATTTTGACCTCAGTTGGAAGCTAGATTTGTTTTGTAAATACAGGTGTTAGGGGTAACCACCTGCCCTCTTGCTTGTTCTTTGTGTAGTTGTGGTCACTTGGAGTTGGGTTTTCGAAACAAACAGCACTCCTCGCGTGCCCTTTTATTCCCTTCCCTCTTTTTTTTTTGGTTTGCTGCTTTGCTTGGTGCCTTTACTTTCAGGATATTTGGGCATTCATAAACAAGGCAAGATGCTATGTATTGGACTGAGCTGATACTGATCTATCCTTGTGATGCGTCTTATGTACTCCTGCTGTCACATGCAGTCAGCAAGTTCATGTGAGATCATGACAAAATGAAAGCTATTTTTTAAAAAGCACTAAATTAATTTATCTCATTGAGGGCTAAATTATGGCCCTGGGAGCCAGTGAGCCTCAGGTGAAAGAGATGGGCCAGGGCAGTTATGAGCAGTTATAGTGCCCACAAAGTGGTTGAAGGAGCCATTCTGCTAGCTTAAGCTAGGATGCCCCTGGGATTGCTGGGAGAAGCACACTTAGCAGTGTAACTTGCTACAAGTTCCTGTACAAACAAATATGATGTTTTTTTCCCTCCAGCACTCCTCCCGGGTGTGGGAGGCTTCTAGAGGCAGTGTTGTGGCACAGTTCCTCTTGCACACATCAGGGGAGCTGTTTAAGGGATTGAATCCCTAGCCCATTCTATGGTGGAGGGAGGGAAATGGGAACAATTTCCCTGCCCTCCCTTTTTCTTCATCCACCTTCCCAAGACAACCAGCTGGTGAAAACTGCAGATGCAAAACCTGTGAAGTTTTCAGTTCCTTATAAGGAAATAACTCATAGATGGGACAATATGCCCCTAAAATATACCAACTTGTTTCCATCTATATCTCTTTAAATGCAAACCCTTTGCCTCTTGTTGGACTTCACGGAGTCTCTGCCCTCTGTTTTCTGATTTCCCCCCTTTAAAATAATTTTTTTCATGGTATCCTCTTTCCCTGAAAATGTCATACTGAAAGAGAAAGAAAGGAAAGGGGTGTGTGTGGGGGGGGGGGAAGGGGGGGACACGGGACTGGAAGGGTAGCTGGAGGAGGAAGAACATGCCTTTATTAAAATATTCACACCAACCTCTATTGCTCACCAAGAATGGAACATTTTTGATGTTGAGAGCTCCCAAGTTCTTTATGTTTTCAGTCTTTAAGGTTATTTTATTTTATTTTCTCCTTGGTCTTTAGATTGACTCATCCTAGACCAGGGACAATGAACCATCAGGAAACATAGATGTTTCATCTGCTAGCATGATGATGACGTGGATGTAGGAGAGATAGGAGCATTGGCAGAATATGTGACATCCTGTGCCCATTTGTTAATTCTGTTCCAGAATGTGAGTGAGGACTTTACTCCTCCTTCTGAGAGGATCAGCAAAGTGAACCTCACATTGTGGTACCTCATCTTTCCTTGTTACAGGGATGCCTCAAGCAAGCAGTACATGGCCTCCACCTCACTGAATTGGCTCACTGAATAGGCTCAGTGTGCCTGTGAGAGAGAATAGGTGTAGAGGATACAGGAGGAAGAGTATGTATCAGAGTGAATTTGGAGGGGAGAAAGGGGGCACAGAAACAATGGAGAGAAGAGGTAAATCAAGGAAGTGAAAAGGAAAAGAGAAATTAGGATTGAAGCCACACACCCTGATACAAAGTGCTTCAGCCTGTCTGCTTGGCAACACAGGTTACCACAACCCAGCATCCCAGGGATCTGCTCTCTGCACCCGCTCCCTATTGAAGACAGGGGCCAGTTCAAGGTCTCTGTCCTCATATTCAAATTCTTCTATGAGGTTTGGGGCCCAGCTACCTGAGCGATCACCTCTTCCTCCATGATCCTGACCTGTCACCACAGCTACATTCCACCAAAACAACTCAAGCTATTGACTGATTTGGGGAGGCTTATGAGTGTAGGAGACAGAACTTTCACTTTCACCGGAGCTGGACCAAGGCTATGGAACTTGCTCTCATGAGAGATAAAAATGACCACAGACCTCATCATTTTCAGAACTAAATGCAAAACTCAGTTCTTCCACTTAGCTTCCCTTCAATAATGTTTTTCACATACACATTGGGATACACAACACACACACTCTCTCACACACACACACAAAAATCTGCTTTGATTCTTGTCTTCTTTGTACTTCCCCTTAAATTTCTGAGAGTCTATTGGAGGCAGCAACTCTTTTGTGTCGAGTTCAGATACAGAGAGTCACAAAGGAGAAAAACATGGTGCTCGTTCGTGGAGACTTTACTTTCGTTTTTTCTTATTTTTGTTGTTTCTTTTAATCTAAAATAAATAATTCAGACTGAAAATACAGTATTGCCAACTCATGGTTTTCTTAAGGCACCAGCTCCTGGAATCATGCGATTCTGTGACAATCTCATCTTTTTTTCCTTTCCTTTCCTTTTTCAATTGTTTTAAAAGCAAATTTATCACTCTTATGGTTGTGAAGAAAAGCTTGGAAATGTGAATTCCTTAAGGCTCAAAAACTAGATGTTGACCAAAGAACCCAAAACATATTATTTAAAATCTCATGACTTTTAAGCCAATCTCATGATTTTGAGGGGCCTGGCACATGAGTTTTGAACACATGGGATTGGCAATATTGAAAGTATATAGTTGCTCTTTGTGTATGGCAAACGTCCCACTATATAGTGACCAAACTCGGAGTTGTTTTGAGGGATTCTGACAAGAATTTTATCCAGTTTTCCTTGCTCAAGGAAGTTCACCACAACATGTGGCCTTAAAGATGTGGAATGAAGAGTAAAACCCAGGAGGAACATCATGTTTATAACACAAAATATATGAAAATGGATGTGCAAATCCATGTCCAATCAACAACAATTTGGTGTGGAGGAGGACAGAATTCAAAAGCAATGAACCTGATGAACTCATAACCTTCTTCAGCTCTTGTAAAATAGTTCCCAAAACTCCCAAGGAATTCCAGTTCAATCTTCTGAGCATTAAAAGTCCTAATTGATTGAAAAATGGTTCCACTAGCACCTTTGCAGAGATGAACCGATGGTGGGAGATTTACTGCCTGAAAATTTTGCAAAGAAAAAGATTTGAGTGAATATCATCCTAAAATATCAGTGTCTAATTTCACAGGTTAATTTTGCAAACTGTTGCTGTCAATTTACATTCCTAGTGGCCACCTCTGGGAGACAACATGCATCTGTGTCTAATGCCCTTGGATCCATCTTTCAGGAGAAAAGGGTGGAGACCCTATTCCATTAAATCAAGCTCTACATATTCAAGGAAAGAAAAATATGACAGCTAACAGGCTATGCCAGGAACAGCTAAATATAGATTCGGTGGAAAAGGGTCTTCATCCTGAAGTGTTTCAGTTTCTAGTGAGGAAATTCAGGGTCCTACTGATGGATCACACTGGAACTGAAAGATACTCTCCTTTTTCTCCTGAAAGATGGATCCAAGGGCATTGGGCACAGATGCTGTCTCCCAGAGGTGGCCAATAGGCCTTATGTACACCTTGCCTCCTTACCTCCTGCTACCCAGAACTATCCAGAAGATTAGTAGGAAGATGGCTGTGGTAATATTAGTGGCTCTGTATGGGCCAAGGAGGTCCTGGTTCTCTAGGCTCCCCAACATGGCTCAGTTGACCCCAGTGTCTTCCCTTTAAGACAGGATCTGCTCTCTCAGGGACCAATTTGTAACCCAGAGCCAGAGTATCTAAGATGAACTGCCTGGTCTTTGAACGATTTTGCATGAAGAAGAGAAAATATTCAGAAGGTATAATCTGTGCTATTGGCATGTATATAAGTTTCCAAAAATCTTTCCTATTCTAGAACATGATGGAAGTTAAACAGTGGTGCAAGAAATGTAGCTTCTCTCCTTCTTCACTTGCTATATTGCAGATTTTGGAATTCTTACCGGAGTGTCTGATCAAGGGCTTCACAAACTAAAATGTCTAGTGGCTGCACTATCAACATACTTTCCTCCACAGGCAGGAAGTGGATCTCTTTTACTGGCATATCAAGCATTTCCTCACAGCCACACCTTTACTTCATCTTCCTAAGATTCATTAGGCACTGCCATGGTCCTCAATTTGGTTCTTAAAGACCTGATTCGACTTCCCTTTGTGCCCCTCAGGAAGGTATCCATGTATTTCCTCTCCATCAAGGTGGCTTCTGCCCAACACTTGCTTGTATTTAAGCGCAGCCATTGGCTGGAGGATTGTCCCCCCAGCATAATTGTTTTGGGCTCTGATATTTTTGTCAAGCCACGTCACATTTAACTTTGTCTATCCCTGCTCCTCAGCCTGGCCTAACAATTTCTAACTTTTCAGTGTTATTAATAAAAATGATAGTATAAGAAATAACATTTTTTCCAAATGAAAAATAAAAGTTAAAAGGCATCACAGCTGTCGCCGAGGCTTCACCAAAAGCCATATCAGCAGTTTCTGTTTTAAAAACATTTTTGTTCCTTTCCCTTGCACTGATGCAGCTGCAGCTTTCGACAGTGCTTCATCTATGGCTGATCTGCCTATTAGTGTTCACTTTTCATTAAAAAATAAAGAGATGGTTTTTAACACCTCCAGATTTATGTCTTTTAAACTCTGAAAGTGAAGGTTAAATGTAGCATTGCATCTGGTGAAGCTGTGTTAAAACCAAGGTCAAGTATTTTACATTTTAGGTGTGGGAAGATCTGTTTGTTCTCCTATTGAATTCTGAATGTCAGCTGAAATTGTCAAAAGTCGCTCCAAAAACTTGAAGTAGTAATAAAATACTGTGGCTATCTGAATACTAATGGAATCTAATTTAATTTTTTCTAGGGGCTAACCAAAGATGAGAAAAGGAATTCCTAGCCAACCATCAATATTTGGGTGAGCTGGAGCAGCACTGTATTCCATAAAAGCCCACGACAGCATACTGTTTTGACCATTGGAAGGCAGATGCCCTCAATATACATTGTGATCATTGCTTTTGTCATTTCCTCAAAGTGCTTTCCTCTTCCTAATAACTTTACCTCCATCTGCATGGGGTTAGCTTGAGCCAGCTTTCTGTCATCCAGGACCCAGTCTCCTTCAGACACTGAGGCAGTTGGACAATAGCATTGTCTCCGTTAGATCTGAAAAAGATGTAGAGCTGGATGTCATCAGCATATTGATGACACTGTAATCCATGATGATGCATGACCTCCCCTAACAGTCTTACTCTCTTGCAGTGTCATAACAGACAGGGAGGTTGGAACCCCTGGGACTTCACAGGAGAGAGCCTATGGGGATGTATAGTTGCCTATTGTCATCCTCTGAGACTTATCCGAAGAATGAGCAGAAAGATATTGCTACATTCCAGTGTAATGGCATGCCTACTTAAGTCGTGTAAACCCAGTGTAAATTATCTCCTTGGAACCTCTAATTCAGTAATCTTGGGTAGTGATGTTCCTTATTCTTTTTTATTCTTTTTTCTTTCATCCTCTTCTGTGTCTTTTTCTTGGTCATTGTCATTTTGTCAGCAATATAATTAAGTCTCTGAACAAGATATACAAGTGCAATGACTATTCATGCCAGCAGCTGTTATAATACTGATATCTAAACAAAGAATTAGTACACCACTGACACAAAATATATGGACTATGAATTGACTATTTAACACTTCTGTCTCTGTCTTACAGCTGACTTAGAATCTGGTATACATATGTAAAAATACAGTGTATTGCTTACTATTACAGTAAGAGCATCACTGTTAATGAATGGCATGGCATATAGAACGTGTGTTTTGTACAATTCTATTTGTTATTTTAAAACATTAAAGTTATTAAATATTTTTTTAAATCACCTCTATTAGTAGCCAATTATTCACGTTAAAAGACCTAGTATGATCATCGTTACACCATACACAGAGGGAGTCAACACAACGGCTCTTGAACTCAATAAGAACATCCACTATTGAATGTTTACTCTATTGCAGGGAGCTGTTTTCTCCACATGCTGGCTACACTTCATTGACATCCTCATTCCTTATGAGTCCCGGAGGGTGGCAATAAGCAACTATACCTCCCAGTGGGCTTGTGACATCCAAGAGGGCTCAGTCCTGTCATCCCCTCCTTTTATGCAACTGCAAAAGAGTAAGGCTGTTAGGGGATGTCATGAGTCAAACATGCTAAGTTATTCTCCCCCACTGAAGCCAAAAGGAGAATCAGCATCACTTTATTTTTTATTAACCCTGTAGAGCCTTTGAGTTTCTTACTGAAAGTGCCTGGCACTTGTGAAAGTTCTAAGGAACCTTTGGAACATTGGCATTACATCCAGCACCTTTTAGCACTTATATGTGGAGCCTTCAGCATATGTTGTTTCAACAAGTGGAACTTGTAGTTGCTTACTACTTAACTTCAACTTTTAAAATATGCAAATTAAGGCATAATAGGGTAATCTTAATTGGTTGGCCTAATTTGCATATTTAATGTCAGGCTTCAAATATGAAGGTTTGATCCCTATAGCTCCCAAGATATCTGCACTAAAAATAAACTATCCCCATTGGTTATAGCCGCCATGGCAGCAAACACGTGTGCCACTTGTTGGACAGTACAGATGTATGGGTCTGTGATGCCTCAGTGAACACAGCTGACTTCTCAGGTTCTGCAACATCTAGAACCACAAGCCACCCCTTCTGAGGAGTACAGGAAAAGCTCAGTTTTCATTTTTTTAAAATAGCTTCCTTGTCTTTTCCTTGCAAAGATAACTTTGAATATAAAACTGGGGCAAACCCATTACTAGGGTTGAGAACTTGTCACTGATTTTATTCTTAAGATCCCTTCATCTACACATGGGGCCAGGATCTGGAGCCCAGAAAAAACAGCATAATCAGACTCTTGATATTTTGGAAGAAAATGAAGCTCGCAGCTGTGGAGGTCAGTCCTGGGGTTAATGATGATGGTATGAGGACAAGCTCCCGCCCAGTCAGCTATGTGCAGCTGAGGCAGATCCTATGCTGAGCAACAAGCATGACTTTAATATGGCCACGAAGAGGGGCAGCTCAATATGTGAGAAGCAGCATGAGCTAGTTGACTACGCAAAGGACAGAGAACAAGGTACTATTCCCAGCTCTGAGTGACACCTCCTCTCCCACAACCCCCATGGCTTTTGGCAAGTCAGTTTTCCTTCTCTGCCACACATATAATCCCAGATTCTGAGCTTAAGGTTGGGAGCAAGGATGTCACAGAGTGTGTGAGCAAAACATTTCCAAACTGGCTTTCCATGGGCTTTACATTATGAGGGAGAGTGGGGCAGAATCCAGCCCATAGTCCTTCTTTTGCTGAACATTTAAGTTCAAAGTCTGTCCTATCTCCACCACAGAAGGTTAGTTGGGCCTGCACAGTAGGCTGTATTGCAGAACAAGTACAGCAAGGAAAGCTGATTATAAATGATGAGCTGTGAACCTAGCCCTCACACAGGTCCTCTGCAGAGAAAAACATGAACTTTCCCATCAGTCCTCACTGGAATTATTTTAACTGCAAGGATGCAAAGAAAACACAAGCTAATTATAAAAGGAACATTGTCTTAATATCTTAATGAAGCGGTTTTGCTAACAGTGAGAGACCTGAATTTTAATGCATTTTAAGAGCTTCTTGATTACGTGTTTGTTAGTTGATATGATCATTTTAAATTATCTGTATGTGGCTTTACTCCAGGTTAAAAACTGCATTAAGCAATGTACTCTAAACAGGCGTTAATGAAGCAGGAGAATAACACAAACATTGTTGTTAAGAAATTCACATAAAAAGAAATCTAAACTAGTTAATGTAAAACATGTCATCACACCCGACAGTTACACCTATCAATATAATTGTTTATACACTTGCCAGATAATTCTTCAAACATATTTTCTTCTGAAAATAGTATTCCATGAGATTGACAGCTAGTGTATCTCTACCACTAGTTCCTGTTTAATTTTGCAGTACATTGCACACAAATTCTCTGACAGACAGAGAAAACTTGCATTAAAACATTGTATGCTGAGGAAGTTGAAATTAGGAATGGGTATACCAGTTTGGAAAATCCCATTCCATCTCTCAGCATTAGAACCAATCCCTCTTTTTTTGTTCTGAAGATGTTTTTTTGCTCTTCTGATTCTGCTCTGGATAGGGCAAAGAACCTGAAAAATGATTAATTATGAGTGTATCCAGTGGGAGATTCCTATCTATTCTTTCCACAGAGGTTAATGTTGAAGTTTGGAGGTTCATAAATGATCCCATGGTAATTCATAATCATCAGTATTAGTTTAAGAAGCTTGCTGATAAAGTTCTTACATGTAGTAAATTTGACTGTGTTAGTTAGCAAATAGGACATACTTTGGTGTTGCTTAAGTAAGTTATATATAGATTACTATTGTTCATCTTGTTATAAATGAAACTACAATTTTTGTTGCAGTCACTGGAGATTAAAAATATACCTAAAATCATATGCATCTTCATGAGAATTTGTAAGGGCAAGTAAGAAACAGAATCTTATTTAACATAGACAACTATTGAAAACATTCTAATTGCATGGCTCAGTTTAATTTATTTTTAGGTCATACTGCCCTCTAGGGGATTAAGCATATAACCGAGTGTTTTTTGCATATACAATTTTCCTAATTCAGACTTTCTTACTTCAAGAAAAAAGGGGATACTTCCTTTGTACTGCAGTAGAAATATTGCCAAATATTATTTGACAATTTCACAAATAATTATTTTAAGTATTATTTGCATTATTTCCCTAGAAACATTCTTAATAATTAGCACATAGTCACAACTGTACACATACAGGGACCACGCTTCAAATGTGTCCACAATCTCACATTAGAATGCTCGTATAGGATCCAATTCAAAGCCTACTGAAATAAATGGGAATTTTTCCATTGACTTCAATGGGTGTTGGATCAGGCTCATAAGATCATTTACATACTTTAATGTCTGAGCATCAAAATGTGGAATTTAGATGTTCAAGTTTTTAAAAAGTGGATCTTCTGGCTATAGCAAATACTATGCATGCAGTCAGAAGCAAATGCAAGTCATCTATACTAATGCGTTTATCACATTTTATAAAACCACGGTAGAATATATTTAATGTGTATTTATTGCTTTTTCAGATGTACAGAGAATCCCAGTCTACAGTATATTTTTATCATGCCAAAATGTTTAAAATAGAATCAAATGCAGATTATTCGAAATATCAACAAGCATGGGGACTTTTAAAGATGGAATAAAAAAGGTAGAATAAGAAAAGGAAGAAGAAAATGAAAAGAGAGGGAAGAAGGAAGGGGAAAGATTTGTAACCACTAAATGGGCTGGTAAATACAAATGCTTTTTCATAGGAGACAACTTTTGTTAAGGAGATAGGCTAACATTTTCAAAAGCACCTAAGTGACTTAGGAGCCCAAATCTTATTTTCAAAAGCGATTTAGGGCCAGATTTTCAATAGGAATCAATAAAAGTTAGGCACCTAGGCACTTTTGAAAATCCTATTAGACACTTGCCTACATCTTTATGCATCTAAAAATTTGAAAAATCTGGCCCTTAGATACCTCTTTGAAAAAAATGACACTACTACCACCACCCTCTGCCCCAAATCATTTCTTGTATTCCAAATAAAAATAAACCAACTAAATAATGAGTGACGTGCACTTTGGTGTTTAAGTCCCATTGAAAAATCAATGGATGTTAGGCTTCTCAGGGATTGCCCAGCAGTTCAGACTACAGGGGTGTGAGTAGCAGTGCACGCCAAAGTGCTGCACTGTAACTCCCTTGTGTGGACACTGTGGGCACGAACCGAACTAGGAACCTTTTTGTTTGTGCCCACAGTATCCACAAGGGGGAGTTACAATGCTGCTATTCACACCCCCATAAACTGAACTGTGGGGCAGTGTAGACATAGCCTCAATCTCTTAGGCAATCTGGAATTTTTACCTGGAATTCCAGTTCTCCGTTTCTGACTTGCAGATAGTGCTTTAGCATCACAGTCCTAGTGCAAATGACATACATGCCTGAATTAACTAAAGTTTTATTTTGAACCTCTCATTACTTTTTGAAAGTATTTACCTGGGGGAAATTAGCTTCAGTGCAGAGGACCTGTGCAAGGCACTTCACACCATGTGTGCCTTAGGGATCTACTGTGGGTTTGGGATGAGGGATTATGGTATGCCCCATGTAGGGGTGGTGGAGTGGCCTCCACATCCACTAGGAGGCTTTCACAGCAGCTCCAAATAAATTGGGATAGAGTGTGCAGCTGGGGAGTATCCTCTAGATCAGTTTTAGCTAACATATTAGGGTTACTGCCCCCTAGGGGTCTCCATGATTAGCTATCACACATTAAAATATAACTGGCCCTGTCTAGCTATGAATTGTAAAATGTGTTAGTTACAAAATTTTTGCTAACACATTTCAGAAATAGATCTATTATCTTAGTCTAAATAATGCCATAGAATACAGTCAGGAGACAAAGGGACTAGCAGCATCTAGCACCTTCAATACTCCAGCACCATACGGTGCAGTGAGGAGAGGGAGAGGCAAGTAGAACTAGAAAGAGTCTAGCCCCAGATATGTCAACTCAGCCAGCAGCAGCAAGCCTCCAAGCCTGGGTCAATAGCCTTGGCCTCAGGGACTCATGCTGCCATGCTAAAAATAGCTGTGTAGATGTGCGGCTTGGGCTGGAGCTCAGGCTCTGAAGCCCACCCACCTCCCACTGGCTGTGTAGATATAAGAAGGTCCCTCCCTCCACTGTAAGTTTAGAGCACTGAGATCAGAGCATGTTCTAAACTTACAGCAAAGTCAGATAAATGCTGACTAAACATTTTTTCATTGGACATTACAGATTCACTGAAAATGAAGCCTTCTGAGGAGATGGTTCAATTTTCACAGAGTTCCAGTGGAACCCACCAAAAACCTGTCTGGTTTCCTGCCAGCCTACATGGCTCTTTGGCAGCCCCGCTATACAGACTGCCTCAGAATCAGGGCTTCCAGGTCCCACAGCTCTGGGGCAGCCCACCAGGCAGACTGCAATGGACCCACCAGTCCATGTTGCCTTTTGTTCCGAATTGGAATGAAATCAAATGTCAGGATATTGAAATCCTCCACAAAATGGAATCAGCGGTCTGCACCCCCGTTCTACTCGTCAGCGCTGTTTGAGACACAGTGTCAGGTTATCCCCAGAATTTAAGAGTAACTCAGCCCCTCTGCAAGCTCCTGCCCCACCACAGAAGCAGCACAAGGGGCACTACTGGGGGAAAGCCAAGGGAGAGGAGATAACCAGTCTCTGATCTGAGTGAGGCAGCAGGTAGAGAGGGGCCTATTACCAAGGCGTCGAAGTCCTATGAGCTGGAGAGGGATGTGCCAGAGGGAATGTCACAGGATGACACTGGCCCTTTAAGAGGGAGCAGGGCCAATGCACCCATGGCTTGTCAGATGACCCCAATTAGGTTTAAAAGAGGGCACCTGGGACTAGGGAAGAGCTAGACTTGGTAAGTTAAAGAGCTGCAAGAAGCAGGATCAGCTGGAAGTTCCTGAGAGGTAAAGAGGGGAAAGAAATTCTGGGATCTGTAGCCTAAGATGATTTTAGGAATTGTGTTTTTTGTTGCTTATGTTTAGGAGAATAGAACTACCTGGAAAGAGGTTCTGGATGTGGCAGAGAGTCCTTTGTGAGCTGGGGAGAAGGCTAGCTTGTTACAGGGAGCCTGTGATCTGGTGAGTGGTGGGGAGCTAAGGCACAGAACAGAGCTACCTGTTTGTTTGTTTTCTTTCTTTCTTGGGTTCCCCCCGCAGGAGTTGCAGTGGTGGGAATTACAGCAGAGGAGCTATTGGGGGTGGGGGAAAGGGAGTGAGGATTGATTTATTTACTGGGTGAAGAGTGAATACAAGAAAATATTTAGCTTGGGTGGTTTGCTTGTTTAAATCTGGAATAACAGAAATGATTGTGAGAGAGATTGGGGGTAGGTGAGAAATAAGAGGAGGGAAAGGTAGCTAACTGCCAGCCCTGTGTTTTGGAGACTGACCCAACTCTCTGCTCCCAGTGAAGCCAAGGGGACTTAAGCACTTACTCAGTGGAAGCAGCTAGGCCAGTGCTAAGTGCTTTTGAAAATCCTGCCCAAAATGCATAAGACTTTTCAGTGGGGAGGAGGGAAACCAGCAAGAGTCCCATTAGCAAATGGTCATTTCAACTTGGAGGGGGTGGCCTCAGCTTTCCTCATGCATTAGTTTGCCACAAGCAGCATTGTGGTATAATGAGGTAGATGGCAGCACTCTCATTTAGGTACATGTAGAATGATAATTAATGCTCCCCTTGTTGCCTTCTCCCACCCCATTGGGTTGGCTTTACCTGCTAGAGCAAAGATTCAGGTAATAGTAGCCACTAATAAATACGATCATATCCTTGCTATATGACTTCATTCCTTATGAGAGAGATCATCCTTCCTTATCGAAAATAAATCAATGCTGTAGAAAGAGAGCAAAGAGTACTAAGTAGACCTGGTCAAAAGTGTTCTGAAAGAATGTTTTCCTGTCAAAAAATGCTGATTTGGTGAAATCAAAATGTTTTGTGGGAACATACCAATCTTGTTGAAAAATGCAATGAGAAATTATCAAAATGTTTAGTTTTAAAACAGCCTTCTCAAAACATTTATTAAAGTCAAAATCCTAAAGTAAAAATAAAATGTTTTGAAAAGGTCTGATCAAAATATTTCAGAATGTTTTGTTTTGTGGGGGGGGGGAAAAAGAGATTTCTACCTTTTGTCCAATTTGGGATGAAATGAAACTTTAAAATCTGTTTTTATTTTTGTAACTAACTCTAGTTCTAAGTGACAGAGTCCTGTGGCACCTTATAGACTAACAGAAATATTGGAGCATAAGCTTTCGTGGGTGAATACCCACTTCGTCAAGTGAATACCCACTTTGTCATCTAGTTCTAAGTGTATCCCAGCTAATTCAAGCAGGCAATAAAATCTGAAACAGCAGCCATTGAAAGACTTGTGTGAATGGCAACAAGAACTGAAAAATTCAGATTTTGAAGGCCAGATGGGACCATTAGATTATCTAGTCTGACCTCTTGTATAACACTGGCCACAGAAATTCACCCAGTTGCCCCTTTAATCAGCCCAATAACTTGTTTCTCTAAAGCATCAGAGTGTCAGGACAAATGGTCTTTATTTCTCTTGGAGAAAAGGTGGGTGAGATAACATCTTATCTTATTGGCAGGAGCGGTGCCAGGGTTTTTGCCGCCCTAGGCAGCAGCGCTCCTCTGAGCATTCGGCAGCGGGGGGTCCTTCCGCTCCGCGTCTTCGGGGCACTTCAGCGGCAGGTCCCGGAGCGAGTGAAGGACCCGCCACCGAATTTCTGCCGAAGACCCGGAGTGGAAGGACCCTCGGCCGAGGACGGCAAAATGCTAAAAATTTTTAGCATATAAAATCCTGCCACCCTAGGCGACCTAGTGGAAGCGCCGGCCCTGCTTATTGGACTTATTTCTGCTACTGAGAGACAAGATTTTGAGCTCCACAGAGCTCTTCTTCAGGTCTTAGTTACAGACTAATCATAACTTGTATGTAAAATTTTTGAACATTTACAAAATAAAAGGTTGGCTAGTGAGGGATGCACTTACTACATATATTTGTCTGACCCCTATCTCTGTTCCTTACCCCCTCCCTCCCTTGTTTCTGTGCCACTGTAACGAAGACCTTTTCTCTTTTGGTGCTTGCTTTTTCTCTTCCAGACTTTCTTTCCACTGTCATTCCTACAGGAGAAAATCACATCACTCATTATTACCTGACAGTGTCATTTACTGTTTCTCTGGCTGACCTCTTTGTATTCCCTTCTGATTTTTCTCTGTATCAACTTTTTAAATTTAATAAAGAAATAATAATAATAAATAAACCATTCTGTAAAATATTTTAGGAATGTTTTACAGAATGGTTTATTTATTATTATTGTGGCACATGCAAAATACATGATGATGGGTAAAATTGTCAAAAGTGACTAAGGCTCTAAGCCTCATTTTCAAAAGTAATTTAGCAGATGAGTCATATTGAACACCAATACGATGTTGGGTAAAAATTTAAAAAGCACTTTCTGTAGCTTCCACTTATAAGCAGTGCAAGTATCCCAGGTTCATGTTGCATATTTATAATGAACTTATGACACGTGCATTTTTGGTAGTATAATTTAAAACAATGCAATCCTGTAGTTTTTGCTCAGGCAAAACACTTATTGAAGTAAACACAGTTTTGGAATGTAAAAATAATTATGAAATTTAACAGCATTTTCCATAGACAGTAATGTGAATAATCACAAGATTCATCAATAAACATAGGGCTCAATCAGAGCTTTGCCATGAGCCCAGAGCAAGGCCCAGTGCATTGTTACTTTGCCTCAGGAGCAGTCCAGGAGGGAAATTGTCTCCCTCATGGTTCCCCCCACCCCTGAGGAGGGAGTAAGATGTGCCAGGTCTATACCAGGCATAACATACACTAACCAGCCCAAGAGGGGAAGCAGGAGATGGAGCCAGAGCTCCTCACCTTCTTTCCATCTCTTCCTGTCCACCTGCACAGGGAGTAGGAAAGAATGGTTCTGAAGAGCCTCCTGTACTGCTGCCTGTGATGTGGGTAGCTATCACAGGAGCCCATTATGTCCCTGTGCCATTGTGCTACCTAGGCAACAATTTGGCCCATGGAAGATAAAAATCAAAGGAGAGAAAAACAAAAATATCCAATATCTTGCTCATGGCAAGGTAAGAAGCTTTAAATAAAGTGGAATCATTTTAAATGTAACCCAGGCAAGATAAAATGGTCTTGCATTGCGTGTTACTCTACTGAGTGGTTCCCCTAAAACAAAGGGCTGCTTATGAGTAAGGTACTACTTAAAATGGATAAGGTGCTACAGTCAGATTCTGATAGTACTACTCAAGCTCATAACTGGGGACTTTGGATGCTGCTATGATACAAACAAATAATAGTAGTAATATCCACACAGCAAACAAATGCAATTAGATTTTCAATCTCCATGTGATTGTTTCACAGAACTTGGTGAAACAGGACTAATTTATTCCCATTATATTAGCCAGTGTGTCTCATTCATTTGGTTTTGATAGCAAAAGACACTTTACTTAAAGACAAGGTTTGCAATTCTTTAACCCCCAGTAGAATGATTACTATAATTTAAGAAAATGATATTCATTCTAATTAAGCTGTTTTCAGACAATTAAATTGCTTCCTGATTTTCATAATTGTCTCATTTCTAAGATCTACCTCTTTCTTGATTAGTGAGGTGGAAAAAATCCCAACCTTTCTAAGTTTGTACAATATTTAGCAGTTAAAGATAAATCCCCAGCAAACATGCTGGGCCAGATTTCTCCACCCCCATCCCTTCCCAGTTGTTTTGTGCTGCTCTGTCTCTTCAAACCCACCAGAAAGCCTGCTTAACAGGGGAATTAAAGGCAATCCCAGCAGAAAGAGGAATAATGGCCCCTGCTGTTCCTGGCTTGTGGAGTGCAGCCAGGCACAAGTTAGAGCACTCTGTGTTGCTCTATTTTTTTACTAGGAAATAATCCAGTCCCCAGATGGTCCAGAATCTTTAGGCCACAACAGTGGTGTATAAACCTCTCTTTCTCCCACTACCCTATCTATCTGCTCTAATGTTCTGAGAATATTACCCCAGACTTCTGAAAAGAGCTTCTCAAAACCAAAGAGACTGTCCTCCATGGGTATGTCTACACTTGAGTTGGAGGTATAACTTCCTGCTCAGATAGACCTAAGTGTGCTAGCGTTAACTGAGCCAGCAAGCTAAAAATAGCAGTGTAGCTGCAGGGGTGGGGAACAGGCTAGCTGTCCCATATATACACCCATGGCTTCAGATAGAATCATAGAATTATAGAAGATTAGGGCTGGAAGAGACCTCCAGGAGGTCATCTAGTCCAACCCCCTGCTCAAAGCAGGACCAACCCCAGTTAAATCATCCCAGCCAGAGCTTTGTCAATCCAGGCCTTAAAAACCTCTAAGGATGGAGATTCCATCACCTCCCTAGGTAACCCATTCCAGTGCTTCACCACCCTCCTAGTGAAATAGTTCTCGTAATATCCAACCTAGACCTTCCCCACTGCAACTTGAGACCATTGCTCCTTGTTCTGTCATCTGCCACCACTGAACAGCCTAGCTCCATCCTTTTTGGAACTCCCCCCCCTTTCAGGCAGTTGAAGGCTGCTATCAAATCCCCCCTCACTCTTTTCTGCAGACTAAAAAAGCCAAGTTCCCTCAGCCTCTCCTCAATCATGTGCCCCAGCCCCCTAATCATTTTCATTGCCCTCTGCTGGACTCTCTCCAATTTGTCCACATCCTTTCTGTAGTGGGGGCCCCAAAACTGGATGCAGTACTCCAGATGTGGCCTCACCAGTGCCAAATAGAGGGGAATAATCACTTCCCTCGATCTGCTGGCAATGCTCCTACTAATGCAGCCGTGAGTGTGCCCTTGTTCCAAGAATGCTGTTAACTCATATCCAGCTTCTCTTCAACTGTAATTCCTAGGTCATTTTCTGCAGAATCGTTGGTCCCCAGCCTGTAGCAGTGCATAGGATTCTTCCATCCTAAGTGCAGGACTTTGCACTTGTCCTTGTTGAACCTGATCAGATTTCTTTTGGCCCAATCCTCCAATTTGTCTAGGTCACTCTAGACCCTATCCCAACCCTCCAGCATATCTATCTATCCCCCGCCCCCAACTTAGTGTCATCCGGAAACTTGCTGAAGATGCAATCCATCCCATCATTCAGATCATTAATGAAGAGCTTGAACAGGACCAACCCCAGAGCACTCCGCTTGATACCGGCTGCCAACTAGACATTGAGCTGTTGATCACTACTTGTTGAGCCCGATGATCTAGCCAGCTTTCTATCCACCTTGTAGTCCATTCATCCAATCCATACTACTTTAACTTGCTGGCAAGAATACTGTGGGAGACTATATCAAAAGGTTTGCTAAAGTCAAGGTATATCATGTCCACTGCTTTCCCCATATCCACAGAGCCAGTTATCTTATCATAGAAGGCAATCAGGTTGGTCAGGCATGATTTGCCCTTTGAGAATCCATGTTGACTGTTCCTGATCACCTTCCTCTCCTCCACGTGCTTCAAAATGGTTTCCTTGAGGACCTGCTTCATGATTTTTCTGGGAACTGAGGTGAGGCTGATTGGTCGGTAGTTCCCTGGATTCTTTTTCTTCCCTTTTTTAAAGATGGGCACTATA
The DNA here is from genome assembly GCF_028017835.1 of Emys orbicularis. Taxonomy (NCBI): domain Eukaryota; kingdom Metazoa; phylum Chordata; order Testudines; family Emydidae; genus Emys; species Emys orbicularis. Next base: position 47,055,928 of record NC_088686.1, on the reverse strand, counting down.
TTTGCCTTTTTCCAATTGTCCAGGGCCTCCCCTGATCGCCACGAGTTTTCAAAGATAATGGCCAATGGCTCTGCAATCACATCAGCCAACTCCCTCAGCACTCTCAGATGCATTGCGTCCGGCCCCATGGACTTGTGCATGTCCAGCTTTTCTAAATAGTCCTTAACCTGTTCTTTCACCACTGAGGGCAGCTTACCTTCTCCCCATACTGTGCTGCCCAGTGCAGCAGTCTGGGAGCTGACCTTGTCTGTGAAGATCGAGGCAAAAAAAGCATTGAGTACTTCAGCTTTTTCCACATCAGCTATCACTAGGTTGCCTCCCCCATTCAGTAAGGGGCCCACGCTTTCCCTGACCTTCTTGTTGCTAACATACCTGTAGAAACCCTTCTTGTTACACTTAACATCCCTTGCTAGCTGCAACTCCAATTGTGATTTGGCCTTCCTGATTACACCCCTGCATGCCTGAGCAATATTTTTATACTCCTTCCTAGTCATCTGTCCAAATTTCCACTTCTTGTAAGCTTCCATTCTGTGTTTAAGCTCACCAAAGATTTCTCTGTTAAGCCAAGCTGGTCACCTGTCATATTTGCTATTGTTTCTGCACAACGGGCTGATTTGTTCCTGTGCCCACAATAATGCTTCTTTAAAATACAGCCAGCTTCCTGGATTGTCTGTGCACTGCTGTATTGCTCTCCCAGCAGATGTCAGGGTGATGGAAGTCCCCCATGAGAACCAGGGCTTGTGATTTGGAAACTTCTGTTAATTGTCCAAAGAGAGCCTCATTTACCTCCACCTCCTGGTCTGGTGGTCTATAGCAGATGCCCACCACAACATCACCTTGTTCCTCTTGCCTCTAAACTTAACCCAAAGACTCTCAACAGGCTTCCCCCTCCCCCCCCCCCCCAGTTTCATACTGGAGCTTTGAGCAATCATACTGCTCTCTTATATACAGTGCAAGTCTTTTATCTCCCACCTGTCCTTCCTGAACAATTTATACCCATCCATGACAGTGCTCCAGTCATGTGAGTTACCCCACCAAGTCTGTTATTCCAAGCACATCGTAGTTCCTTGACTGTGCCAGGACTTCCAATTCTTCCTGCTTGTTTCCCAGACTTCTTGTGTTTGTGTACAGGCACCTTAGATAACTAGCTGATTGCCCTACTTTCTCAGTATGAATCAGGAGGCCTCCCCGTTGCACCCTCCTCCTTGTGTTTCCTCCTGGTATCCCACTTACCTCAGGGCTCAGGTCTCCATCTCCTGGTGAACCTAATTAAAACCCTCCTCACTAGACCTGCAAGCCTGCCTGTGAAGATGCTCTTCCCTCTCCATTAGGTGGATCCCATCTCTTCCTAGCAATCCTTCTTGCTGCAACAATATCCCATGGCCAAAGAATCCAGAGCCCTCTCTCCAACACCACCTGCACAACCACGCATTTACCTCCACAACTCGATGGTCCCTACCTGGGCCTTTTCCTTCAACAGAGAGGATGGACAAGAACACGACTTGCACCTACAACTCCTTTATCCTCCTTCCCACAGCCACATAGTGTGCAGTGACCCACTCAAGGTCATTTTTGGCAGTATCATTGGTGCCCATGTGGAGAAGTAGGAAGGAATAGCAGTCCCAGGGCTTGATCAGTCTTGGCGGACACTCCATCACGTCCTGAATTCTATCCCCAGGCAAGCAGCACACTTCTGGACAACAGATGGAAGACTCCATCCTCCTTAGGACAGAGTCCCCGACCACCACCACCCGTCTCCTCCTCTTGAAAGTGGTGGTCATAGAACCTTCTCCCTAGGACAATGCATCCTATGTCTTCCAGTCAGGGCTGTTCCTATCTATTTTCGTGCCTTACGCAGCCCCTCTGTGGGGGGTGTGTGTGGCCCCAGGCCTCTCCAGGGGGGCAGAGCAGGCTTGGGGGGGGGGAACAGAAGGGGGAAACCGCCTCCCAGCACAAGCAGGCAGAGCAGGTTGGGGCCAGGTCACTCCACTTCCTGCCACCCGGTAAGTGCAGGGCAGGACTGACCCTGCACTCATGGGGTGGTGGGAAGTGGAATGAACTGGCCCCAGCCTGCTCCACTCTACTCCCCTGGTTCCCAGCCTTGAGACTGGGGGGCAGGGGGAACCGCCCCCCCAGCACTCACTGGCGGCACAGCTGGGAGCTGGCAGGGTAGAGCGGGCTGGGGCCAGGTCGCTCCACTGCCCAGTGAGTGCAGGGCGCACCCAACCCCTGCTGCTGTCCTCAGGGGAAGAAGTAGGGTGGAGGTGGGGAAAGGGTGGGGCTGGGGGGAGCAGGGGCAGGAAGAGGCAGGGCAGGGGCAGAGCAGGGGTAGAGGCAGCTTTCCTGAGCAGGTCAGCCAGCCAGGGATCAGGCTGGCTGCCAGAGCAGCACACAGCTGCATAGGGCACAAATTGGTGTCCCAAATTTCCTGGTGCACTACGCAGCTGCGTACTTTGCGTATGGGTAAGGATGACCCTACTTCCAGTCAATGGGGTCTCCTTCTGATCCCTTCCCTCTGCTAGGATTGTATTTGAAGCAGCTGGGGGCGGGGGAGGGAGAAGAGAGACACACATACAATAAAACACAGTGGGACAGGGGAATTCCCTTCTGACCCCTGCAGGTGATCAGCTGCAGCCCTAAAGCATGAGACAATAGGAACATAAGGCAGAAACCAGAAGAGATCTTCACAGCTGCCAAGGCCTGCTCTCCACCATCACAAGCAACCCTGTCATACAATCGCATCTATACATTTGTCTTTCTCTCTCAAAACTAAGATGTTTGCCCCCCAACAACTTCTTCTATTAGGAAGCTTTGTGGAACCTCACTCCACTGATTAGAAACCTTCTAATTTCCAGCCTGAATTTGTTCATAGCCAGTTTATATCCATTTGTCCTTGTGCCACCATTATTCTCTAGCTCTAATAGCTCTTCACCTTTCTAGTGTTCTACCTCCCTGATCATTTTATAGAGAGCAATGATATCCCCTCTCAGCCTTGATCTTGCTATGTTAGAAGTCTAGTAGCTCTTCTCTGCCCCATCCCAGTTTGAGTTATCTCTCAGGATCATAAAAATACTTATGAGGAGCACATATTTGCCTTCACAATTTATCCAATGGCACTTAATGGGTAGGATTTTCAAAATGTTTCCTGGGGAGGATGTCCCAGATATCTCAACAGGATATTAATCTCCAACTCCAATTTCAAACAACACCATTTGAACCCTGAGCTATTGTATCAATATAGTCAGTATAGTTGTCAGGGGGGAAATGTATACATATTTCCAACAAATGCATTCAATAAAAGTGTTTGCCAGCTCCTGTTTCCTTCTTTGATTTATTTACAGAATAACCTCTTTTGTTTAATTGGGAAAACAAATAACTAGATTCCGCAGTCCTCACCCATCCTCTCTGCCACACAAACAACCTTGGAACACACGATAAGGGAGAAACGTTTTTAGGAGCCACTTGCTAAAATATTAGCAGCTTATCACTGCCTCTCTATTATGAGATACACAAGAACTAATTTACATACATGACAGTGGCTTCCATTTAACATGCGAGTTTGATAATTTCACCTGCACTCTGCCCGCTAAGCCATTTCCTTTGGGGCTACTGCTAGCATTTCAGCCCTCTCTACAGATTCAGGCAGCCACCAATTTAAAAATTGAAACTCTTGAGATGTGTTCCCTATGCCACCCTCAGAACTGCATTTATCTTAGGTGCAGAACAAAAGTCCAGTATGTGACAGACCATCAGAGCTAGAAATAAGAGCCATAGATCATTGGTGAGGGAAGATCCCTAGCTTCTTATGTAGGATGTATGGTGTATGCTTCTAGCCTTGGAAGGTTCTGAAATACTGGACTTTTTCTTTTAACATAATTAAAGCTATTTTAGACTTTTGAGAGAGAGATTTCTAGCTAAAATCAGCTTTATTTCTTTCTTCCTCTGAGCCATGTACTTATAAGACCCAAACCCCACCCACACAGCAACTTTATATTGTGCCTCTAACCAGTCTGAGGGAATGATTGGCTAAACATTTGGTTCACACATACACAGCACACAGTAATTTGATTAATCAGTTACTTGTACTTGTGTTCTGCTCCCGCAAACTACATTGCCTGGCATTCAGTTCATTTCCTATAAGTGACTAGATACTGGATTATTTTGCTGTGTTCATAGGCGCCCTAAGTTGTGGTGTAACCTACACACCTCCTGAGTGTGGTGTTCTGTCTCTCTCTAGTGGTACCGAGATCACTTAGAGATTAATGAGTCTGTAACAGCCTTAGCTAAGAGCCATGTGATTTTTAGCTCATGCAATAGAGGCTCATGCACTAAGCTTCAGAGGTCCCAGGTTCAGTCCTGCCTGCTGATGACCAGGACCTGTAAGCATTATAGTGGCACTGTAAAAAGTCAATCTAATCCTTCCTCATTGCATAACTCTGCACCATAAATCATCCGACAATGCATTTTCCCACATGATGGGTATATTACTGTGTGCCCAACCTCCAGGGACTCTTCCTCCTGTGTAAATTATCTCAGGAGGCTTCCCTGGCTATGTCACCTGGAAGGAACACTCATTTTAAACCAGTCTGCAGCTTGCTTTGCCATGGTGTGGCATTCTCACCATTGTCCAGCTTTCTGAATGCTGGGAGATGCAGCGCAGTCCTACTGCTTCACCATGGAAAAGCCACGACAATGTGTCGGGTGTGAGGGGGCGGTTGAAGCCTTGCTTGCTCTTGAGTGAGGAGAGCAAGTGCTAATTTGAATTCTACCAAATGGAATCAATGGATCTGTCAGGCTCTTCTCCAGTGGCTCAAGCCCATGAGTACCAAGCTCTTGGAAGTCTGGGGAGAAACAGAACAAAACCCTGAAATTGATGGTGAGTGCTATACTTGGATTTCCCCAACTAATTTTCGAGTGTAAACACCTTAGGCACTATAACAGCCTTAATATGGAGTCACGGACAGTCACCTTGAGCGCGCCGATCTGTCTCGTCACCCAGGTAAGCGTTACTGAGTGATAGATGGTCCCTTACACCAATGATCACAGCAATATTCAGGTTACTCCCAGTCCTGAAGGACCAGTTACTTGCCCAGTCAGTTGTACTTTTGATCTCACACCAAAGACAACACTTATAGTCAATCCTATAATAAACAATCTAAGGATTTATTAACTAGGAAAAGGAAATAAGTTATTTACAAGGTTAAAGCAGGCTAATATATACAAATGAGTTACATTCTTAAGTTTCCAAATTAATAAAAGCTTCTACGCTAATAAAACTCTATATGCCTTTTAGGGCTAATCCAGGCTAAGCACTGGGGATCTTTTGCTTATGCCTTGTAATCTGTGCCCCCAGAGTCCAAGCAACATAAAGATCCAGTTCATCTTTGTTAGGGGGTTTTATACCCTTCCCCGCTTCTGCTTTGAGTGCAAACTGAGCTGATATGAGTAATTCACTTGCAAGACTCCTCTTCTGTGTGTGTGTGTGGGGGGGGGGGGGTTGGAGGGGGAGAACAACAAAATCTTGTCTTTAATGTTTCAGTCTAGTGTGTCTGGTGTCAACGGGCCTTTTTCTTCCGCCAGGATGTAAACGCCTTCTGCTGGAGATCAGCACTTGACACTAATTCCTGTCTCTCTCCCATCTGGTGATTTACACAATTACAGAGGCTTACAATGCAAATGGTCAAATATTACAGAATAATGAGATACAGATGTTATAAGTGAGATTAATGCAGGCAGCAACTTACAAGCATTCCATGAAGTCTAAACACTAAATACATTCTTACATTTTAATACCTATTTTAACAATACTAACACACACATGAGCTAGACTGATTCTAGCTATGTATCTGTCAGGATTCAAATGAGGTGTGGGGACTTTAGCAGGAGCTGGCACCTGGTCTGCCAGCATCACAGGATCTCGGGCCACCTTGCAGAGAATGGGAGCCAGGCGACTGCTATGCTGTACAGAGAGAAAACAAAGTCCATGAGGGTTCAATATAACTGATGGAAGGACCAGATGATGGACCTGGTTTTATACTGCCCTACGCCTTGTATAGTCTTTCACATCTGTGCAAAGTGGGTCTCAAATGCCCTCATTCTGACTGTTTACTCCCACTTTGCACTTGGTCTTCAATGACTAAATTTGATGTAGGGCAATGAAAATTAAGACCCCAGGTCTCCGGTAACTGGAGGCACACTGTTCACTGATTCAAGTAGCTGGACCAGGTTCTTACAACCAGGATGACCACAGATGCAATTACAGTTATGGATGTGGAGGAACCTGAATTTGGTGAGCTGATGGCGGAGGAGAGGGAAGATGAAGCTGACAAAGTAGTCTGGCAGAGGATGAGGGGGTGCCTGATTCAGGTGTAAGCCATGAGCTCCCCCTTGCCATCTATTGATCAACTGGGAGAACTTAGGAGCAGAAGGTATTTGTATAGACACACCTACTTTGTCAAAACAAGTCTGTCTGCTGATCACCTACACAAAGGGATCAATTTTGGCTAATTTGGGTCAAAATTCACTTTAGTTTTGGATGCAAGGGTAATAACATGTTATCTTTGTGACTAAAGGGCAGCAGAACTGCACATAATATGTCCTAATTGAGGAGGGTGATGGTGTCAGCCTGATTTGAACCTCATTCACTTAGCAGGAGATAGTGATGCCAAAACCAAGTAAAAATCAGAGGAGGTGGGGATAGCTATTCCTATCTGGTAGTGTGTACTCTGTTTAAAGAGTTCTAGATACTATTTGACCTTTCCCTTCTAGTGTTTGAAGATAGAGCTGATGACTCTCAAGGGAGAATCCTTGTTTTCGCTCAGGGATCACTAGAGTTGAAATCACTGATAAGCTGGTTTAGGGGGCTGAATGTTAGGCCTGTTGTGGGGAGAGTAATGCATTGAAAGACACCACAAAATATACTGCCACAGTGAGATTCCCTACTGCCCTGTGACACCACTAAGAGCTAAAATCTCTAAGAACTGGGCCAAGTGGTGGAACCATTGCAGCTAGAGGCAGAGACCGTGGCAGCAGTGAGCAGCACAGTCAGTGCTCAACTCCCTCCCCTGCCTTCATGGGCTATAGGTGAACACATGTGATTGCACCCTTGAATTCTGGGACTTCGCTGACCTCAATCAGCAAACTGAGTGGGGTCAGTGGCAGAAAAGGGGAGGGGTGTGTGACAGGGACACTCATCTGTGGGATGTTCACACCACAAGGCAAAGGACACTGCCCAAAATACTGTTTGCTTCTGAAGGGGGAAAAAAAAAAGTTAGTCAGTACTCTGACAGATTAAGGCAATCCAGGGTCCTAGGCACACTCTGACATAGGGCCTCCCATGGCTCCACCCTGCAATCCCCCACTGTGACATTCCCCCAACTTGGAATGGTAGTGACACAGAGCAGAGCCAGAGAGATAGAAAGAGTAGCCAAGGACCCCCTTCTCTCCTCTCAGAAAAGACAGCAGGGCCCCTCTATCCCACAGGGGCAACCACCAGGGTTCCTCTCTACCCACCCCCCAGACTGGCAGGGGTGTCAGCAGGGGCCCAACAGTACTTACTGTCAGCTACCAAGGTGTATCTCCTTGATTGGACCAAGCCTGGCTCACTGGCCTTTTCCCCCAATTGCCACACACAATTGGGGTGGTGTTGGTAGGGAGCCCCCCAGAGCACTGTGTCTTAGAGCTTGTCTTCACTATGGGGGTAAATCGCCTAAGTTACGCTACTCCAGCTATGTGAATAACGTAGCTGGAGTTGACATAGCTTAGGTCGTCTTACCCCGGTGTCTTCACTGCACTGAGTCGATGGGAGATGCTCTCGGAGAGCTGGAGTACTGGGGTTGACCAGAGAGCACTAGACCCACTAAATCACCACCCACTGTATCGATTGCAGCAGCATTGATCTCTCTGGTAGTGAAGACAAGCCCTGTGTGTTAGCACCTGTGACGTTATCTGATTAAAATATGACCATATAGATAACTGTTGCAACCACTGTTGTATATTTGCCACAAATCTTGTAGAAAATGTGGCATGTGAGATGTCTATGAAAAGGTTATGATTATGCTATCTGTATGCATTTATAATTTTTGTATTTGAAGTTATGAATATTGGCTGTATACCTGGATTTCAAATGTTTGCTCCTGGGGTAACACTCACAAGTTAGCCAGTACATCTTGGAGGGACTATTCAAATTATGTGGCTCATCAAGAAACACTTAACTGACAATAGACCATGGGAGACGCCCATCTACAGTGAATGGCCTGTCCTGCAAACGTGCTGTTTGGGGTATAGGTAATGGCTTTTACTGTGTCCAGACCTTCATGCGTGGACATATGACTTGCCCATGTCATTCCAAAACACTATCTTGTCACCTGTAATTTTCCACTAGCTGTGCTGAGGGCTTTGTTTGGAAACAATGGGTTTCCCTCCACATGGCAGAAGATATAAAAGGCCCTGGAAACCCCTCCATTTTGCCTCTTTCCTGCTCAAACCTCTGTAATATGGACTATACTAATGGGAGCATTTCTAACCAAGGGACTGAGGTCCTTCCAATGATTTGGAAGCAGCCAGAGATTTGACATAAGCCAGCAGTTTATTCCGTCACTGCTACAAGCCTGAACCAAGAACTTTGCAATTACTCTCTGTATTTGATTCCTTTAACCAATTGTAACTTTCACCTTTCTTTTTATAAATAAACCTTTAGATTTTAGATACTAAAAGATTGGCATCAGCATGATTTTTTGGGTAAGATCTAAGATATTGACCTGGGTGTGTGGCTGGTCCTTTGGGATCAGAAGAACCTTTTATTTGAAGAGTGGTTTTAAAGAACCACTCATCTCTAGTGTTTTCAGTGGTAATACAAGGATTGGAATGTCTACAGAAACTGCTTTTATGACTTCTTGTTAGCCAGTGTGGTGAAACAGAAGTTTACTTTTGTTGCTGGTTTGGTATATCCTATGGGGGATTAGCCACCAATCTTGGGGTGTATCTGCCCTATTTCTCAGCAGTTTGTCCTGAATTTGACATTCTCAGTTGTTGCCCAAGAAGACACTGTTACAACAACCTATTGAATACATAATAGAAATTGAATACAATAACAGAAAATTTGGAAATGGCAGAAGTGCTAAATGCCTTTTTTGTTTCAGTTTTCACCAAAAAGGTTAGTAGCGATTTGACGTATAACATAGTGAATGACAGTGAAAATGAGGTAGGATCAGAGGCTAAAATAGGGAAAGAACAAGTTAAAAATGACTTAGACAAGTCAGATGTCTTCAAGTCACCAGGGCCTGATGAAATACATCCTAGAATACTCAGTCTGAGGTCAGCTGGCTGAGGAGATATCTGAGCCATTAGCAATTATCTTTGAAAAGTCATGGAAAACCGGAAAGATTCCAGAGGACTGGAAATTGGCACTACATTTGCCCATCTATAAAAAGGTAAATAAGGACAATCCGGGGAATTACAGACCAGTCAGCTTAACTTCAGTACCTGGAAAGATAATGGAGCAAATCATTAAGCAATCAATTTGTGAACACCTAGAAGATAATATAAGTACCAGTCAGCATGGATTTGTCAAGAACAAATTGTGTCAAACCAACCTAATAGCTTTTTTTGACATGGTAATGAGCCTTGTGGATAGGGGGCAAGCGGTAGATGTGGTACATCTTGACTTTAGGAAGGCTTTTGATACTGTCTCACATGACCTCATAAACAAACTAGGGAAATACAGCTTAAATGGAGCTCCTATAAGGTGAGTGCATAAATGGTTGGAAAACCATTCCCAGAGAGTAGTTATCAGTGGTTCACAGTCAAGCTGGAAGGGCATACTGAGTGGGGTCCTGCAGGGATACGTTCAGGGTCTGGTTCTATTCCAATATCTTCATCAATTATAAGTGTACTCGCTATGCCATTCTCTAAATAAAGTTTGCAGACGATACCAAGCTGGGAGGGGCTGCAAGTGCTTTGGAAGATAGGATTAAAATTCAAAAGGATCTGGACAAACTGGAGAAATGATCTGAAGTAAATAGGATGAAATTCAATAAGAACAAATGCAAAGTACTCCACTTAAGAAGGAACAATCAATTGCATATGTACAAAATGGGAAATGACTGCCTAGAAAGCAGTACTGCAGAAAGGGATCTGGGGGTTCATAGTGGAGCACAAGCTAAATATGAGTCAACAGTGTAGCACTGTTGCACCAAAAAAAAAAAAAAGTGAACATTTATTAGCAGGAGTGTTGTAAGGAAGACACAAGAAGTAATTCTTCTGCTTTACTCCATGCTGATTAGCTTTAACTGGAATATTGTGTCCAGTTCTGGGCGCCACATTTCAGGAAGGATGTGGACAAATTTTGGAAAGTCCAGAGAGGAGCAACATCAATGATTAAAGGTCTAGAAAACATGACCTATGAGGGAATATAGAAAAAACTGGGTTTGTTTAGTCTGGAGAAGAGAAGACTGAGAGGGGACACAATAACAGTTTTCAAGTACACAGGGCCGGCTCCAGGCACCAGCCCAGCAAGCAGGTACTTGGGGTGGCCAATGGAGAGTGGTGGCATGTCCGGCTCTTCAGTGGCAATTCGGCAGTGGGTCCCTCAGTCCCTCTCGGAGCGAAGGACCAGCCACCGAATTGCCGCTGAAGACTGAAGCGGCGACGGAAGTGCCGCAGATCGCGATCGCGGCTTTTTTTTTTTTCTTTTTTCTTTTTGCTGCCTGGGGCAGCAAAAACCCTGGAGCCGGCCCTGCAAGTACATAAAAGGTTGCTTAAAAAAAGAAGGGAGAAAAATTGTTCTCCGTAACTTCTGAGGATAGGACACGAAGCAATGTATTTAAATTGCTGCAAGGGAGTTTGTGGGATCTCCATTAGAGTTTCTTAAGAGCAAGTTAGACAAACACCTGTCAGGGATGGTCTAGATAATACTTAGTCCTGCCATGAGTGCAGGGGACTGGACTAGATGACCTCCTGAGGTCCCTTCCAGTTCTACAATTCTATGATTCTAAAATGCAATTCACAACTCAGAGCTATTGTTTCAGGCAATCTGCAGAGGCGGGCAGATAACCAATCCTGTGACATACTCTTTTCACATTTTCAAGTGTTTTTTTTTATATATATATATTTATAAACAATGAAGTCTAGAAACTCAACTTTGAAAAAAAGAAAAAAAAGAAAAAAGCTGTGATGCTATGGTGTCATTGTCTTACTCTGGCGCTGCATGTACTCAGCCATTGTCCAAGCCATAATTAGTCATTTTAAAACTGCAGTGCAGTAATTCACCTCACTCAGGGTCACTGAGTTACAAAATACTAAGTGCCTGTGTTGGTGGAAGCAGTGTCTGGTGAGGGCAGAAGTTAAGTAACATGCCCAAAATACTTGCAGCGTCCCTACAATGGCTAATTCGAGGTGTGGGTTTGCATATTTCACAAATGTAGAAGAAAAGGAAGGGACTGTATAGTCAATCAGTGGATCAATATATTTCACTAATGAGGTGAAGGCTACCATGCTGGCACCAATTGCTGATGCCCTGTGCTTGTGTTCTTTGTTTTGTTTTTTAAACCCTCTCTAAACTAGCCAGTTTGAGAAACTATAAACTAAGAGATTATCTGAGATCTTTCCTGACATGTACTGTTCTAGTTTATGCCCCAGAGTCACCGGTAATGGATGTTTCTCTTCTGATTCTGCATATTGTACTCGACCACTCCAGATGTGTGTCTGAGATCATAATTTATCATAAGCCTGAACAGTCCAAAAGCAAAACAGTCTGGTTTCCCAATACCTAGTCCTATAAAAGGTATCATTTACAGCTGATCAGGATGACAAATGTGTGGTTATAAGAAATAAACCATCTTATTTGTGTCGGGAAGGTAAGCAGATTTGACTTGGTACACACAAAAAGAGAAGATCTGCATGAGAAGGGACTATTTTTTGGTAGTCGTTTTTCTGTTCTTATCTACACTTTGTGTTAACTCCCTCTGTCAGATCCTCTTTCAAGTCAAAGTGTTTCTTTTTATCCCAATTTGTTTAAATAACTTCTCTCTCAGACTTGCTTAGTGTGCACCTTCAAAATAGACATAGAGCAGGGCAGATAAACAGGTTACGCATAATTGTTTTCAAAAGTTTATTTCTAGTCTTGTCTGTGTTTGAATGTTAGACAGATTCCATATTTTTCCCCCTTGTAACAACTATCCAAACAAGGCATGGGCCAGAGCTGTATAAATGAGGAGGAGGGAAAGGAGATGCACTGCCTGAAAGGCAGGAGTTGGATATATTGGGCCCCATCCTCAGCAAGGATATACTAACATTAATGGAGCTACACTGAGCTGAGGATCTGACCCATTATGCCTATGAAGGCCAGAAGCAGAGCTAATAACTCCACAGGCTTTTGGGGGGAACCTGTCACCAACAGTCTTTTCTACATCTGTATAATGGGCATACTATATGCTCTCTCCAGCCCAGCCCTCTAGTTGCTTTCTGGTGCTCAGAATTCCTGTCTCTGGGAGGTGAACACAAGTGGTCCTCTTTGTATTTAGGAAGCACTGGGTGCCAAATTATGTGTGCCTCCTCCATGGAAACTGTGGTGAGGGAAAAGCTCCCTGCTTCATTTCCCATCCCCATAGGGCACCCACACCTGGGCAGCTAATCTTTGGCCTGTGGAATAAAGAGCATTTTCAGCACCCCACAAATCAAAAGGTTGGCAAAGCTGTCCTCACTTAGGCCAGTCTCTGTGTCTCTACTGAGCTAACACACTTTGGCTCTCTTAACTGAACTCTGCCTTAGAACAGATAAAGGAAAGTCCTCGTTGATGGGACAATACTTTCCCTCCTGCACTGCTGAGCAAACATTCTTCAGGCAAGCCATTTACCATAATCCGTTCTCAAATGCATGTATTATATAAACGCTGGCTATGGAATCCATAGCTCCCTTTGATCTGCATTCTCAATAATTGTGCTTACCAGATGCAGTGTTTCCTTTGGAACTTCAAAAAGTTTCCTGAGCCCTTTGATTATGACTTTATGGGCCAACATTGTAAAGTGTTCTCAAGCAGCCTCTAACTTTGCGCCCACGAGGTGTGGTTTTATTTTTTAATATAGTGTATTAACGATATACAGAAATAAAGCACAAAATGGAGCATGTAAATAGACTGGTTTGCAGCTTCCAAGTCAACTGGAAAAGAAACAAACCAGAGTATAAAATAAGATTCAATTAAGAATTTCCAGAAGGTGTTCCTCTACTTATAACAGTAAATAATATAAGTTAGCATTGCAACAAACTTTTAATTTACATAGTCTTTTTTTTGTTTTTAAATACACCTCTACCCCGATATAACGCGACCCGATATAACATGAATTCGGATGTAAAGCAGTGCTCCGGGGGGGCCGGGGCTGCGCACTCCGGCAGATCAAAGCAAGTTCGATATAACGCGGTTTCACCTATAACGCGGTAAGATTTTTTGGCTCCCGAGGACAGCGTTATATCGGGGTAGAGGTAATAAAGGGCTGGATTCTGCCTGGCTCATAGTGGGAGGTCATAGTGGAAGGGAATAAGGAGCATTCCCCATCCTTGTATGACCTACATAAGGGCAGGGTGAATTCTAGTCCCTCCACCCAAGGGAGTTCAGGACTGTGCCTTCCCTACTCCCCTGGGAGAACAGGACATACCAATAGGTGATGGAGGAGTAGTTGGAGTCTTCCCTCCACATCCCTCACGTTCAGGCCAGCAAAGCTGGCCGACTGTGTGCCTGCCTGGGGAAGTATGCTGCACCCCAGGAAGGAGTGGAGTAGTGTGCATACTCCCTTACATACTGCTTCTTAACAGCACATGGCTTGTGGTTGTACAAGCTAGTCCAAAATTATGACTAATGTCCATTCATGTCTAGGTATGTGTCTGCTGAAGCTGGAGGTGTAATTTCCAGCTCGGGGAGACATACCTGCACTATCTCTGAGCTAGCATGCTAAAAATAGTAGCATAGCTGCGGTGTCATGAGCAGCTGGATGGGCTAGCCACTCTACTACATCCCCTATGAAACCCGAGGCACAGAGTGAGTGGCTAGCCTGTCCCACTGCTCATGCTGCCCAGCTACACTGCTCCATCACAGCAAGTGTGGGGATGTCTGCTTGAGCTGGGAATCACACCTCCATCTCCAGTGCAGATGTACCCTCTGCCTCTAGTGACTCTAATGTTTTTTCTATTAAATTTCTAAGTAACTTTTTTCCCTCTGGACTAACTTTACACTTAAATCGTATGTGTGCAAAATCTGTGTGGGCGCGCAAGCACTGCTTTGTGCACAGTAGCTAGGTAGTCATACCTCTGCCTGGCATGTTTACATGCCCACTGGAATTCACAGGTAGGGTTTTGAACACACAAGGAACAAATTTTGCAGGCAGCTTAGGCCCTCCCTTTGAAACTGTAGTGTTGCCAACTCTCATGATTTTATCATTCTCACAATATTTAGGTTGTTGTTTTTTTTCCCCCTTAGAGCTCCAGCTCCTGGAAACATGTAATCACATGAAACTCTCAGCTTTCATTTAAAAAAAAAAAAAGTTTCTATCCCTTGTGGTCATGGAGAAAAGTGGCCTGAGTGTACCCTAATGGCTCAAGAGGCAAAGAAAAAGAACCTCAGTTTAAAAAAAAAAAAAAAATGCCATGATTTTTAAACCAATCCCCTGACTTTTGAGGCTTGATTCATGTGGTGTTTTGGGAGTGTTGGATTTTTTTAACACTTGGGTTTGGTGATACTGAAAATGAGGCACTGACCTTGTAAGACCATGAGCATATTAATATAACCAGGTGTCTTCCCCAAATATACATTTACAGGAATATCACGTGTTTCATGTAATCACCATCCTTAAAGTTCCTGACTAAAAAAACAGTTTCACTTACAACATGTGACCGACTGTTTGACTTGAGGTATCAAGGGCTGTTATCGTTAAAAACCTCTTCTGTCACAGATTGTCTTCCACAAATCCCCATGGTGAAATGGATTTTTATGAATCCATCACTTCATTGATAGTTTTGTGGGGGAAATGGGAATGCATATCAGAGGTGAGAAAGATTCTTGGTGGCACCATGTCCCAGAAGAGAGACAGATGGCAGAGCAATATTTCAGGCCCTTGCAGCACAGAGTGACCCAGCAGTATTTAGTCAATTTCTCTCTTATAGTGTCAAGATTCTGCTGTTAACTAGTTTAGTTTTTATTGTGTCTGGAACTATTGACACTTTCACATACAATGCTTTTCAACTTTCTGCCATTTCATCTGCTCACTCTATGGCAGGCTTCATCAGAAAGGGCTAATGAAGCAAATAATATTTTAGCTGCTTAAAACAAACCTGTCAAAACGTACCCTTTGAGAAGAGAACATTCCAAATACTTGCATGTGTCTTTCATATTGGAAGTTTATAAATTCACTCTGACCTTTAATACCCTATTTCCTGTGGAATCCCTTATGTGTGGCACAAAAACCTTGAAGAAAATTATACTGCTACTACCTTCTCCTCCTCCTCCAAATCCCTCCTTAAATTTCACTTTCTGTGATGCCTAAACAACACTGCCAGTTGATAACTGACAGGCAAGGGCCAGTTTGTATGAAAATGTGCTGATATTCCCACCCCCCCCCATACACACCTCCACTCTCCCATCGGTATGCTTCAACCACTGATTGGTTCTTGTTACTAATCTAGTTCCTCAGGGCAAGAGCTGTTTCTTTACTTCATTCGTACAGCATTTAGCACAAGCGGACCCCATGGCCTGACTGAGTCCTGTAGGCCAGGGGTCCCAAACTGTATGCAAAACATCTCTATGGGGTATTTGGGAGAAACTGTGTAATGATGGATTTTATTTATTATTTTATGTATTGTATTTTCATAATAGACTACTCAGATGAAGCTTTAAAACTCTGTGGGAATTTTATATAAAATACTGAAGTTAATTTACTTCAAGATGTACCAACGAGAACAGAGATGCACAGAGATGCAGACGTACAGAGCCCTCACCTCCAATCACCGTACAGTATGGATTCAGTTGCCCAGCAACTGTCTAGTCTAACTGAGCTCACAACTTAGTCAGGATCTTTTTTCAGTTATATATGTCCCACTGTAACAATAGCTGTATGTACTAGTGCAATATGGACAGATGGCTAAAGACAGGCAGTGTTAAGAAGAACACACAAAGTATCAGTGATGAGAAGGGTAGGCGTATGCAGGCAGCTGGTAGATCTGGAAGGGGGTATGCAATAAGAAAAGTTTGGGAACCTCTGCTCTAGGTGCTACTATATTATACATAGAACTGGTGGAAAATTTTCCAACTGAACTCTCTTCCATCAAACAATGCTGATTTGACAGACTTGACACATTCCATGGGAGCTTATTGATTCAATCTAAGCTTTTGATGGAAACAAGGCAGGCTGGCTGGCAACCCAGCTTGCCTGATATCTAGCTGGCTGTGCAGTGGGGGTGAAGGGGGCACCAAAACAGATTGTTTTGTTTCACCAGAACTTCCACAATGTTGACATTTAATTCCGGTGTGGAATTAAATAAAATAAGGACAACTCAGAATTTCCTGGAAAACAGAAATTCCCTTTTCTGGCCAGCTCTAATTATAAATAACAAATCATTTAAAACATCAATTTAAAAAAATGGTATCAAAGAAACTGCACTTTTCATCTCTGAGATTCGCACAGCATCTAAAGCATCAAGACTGAATCAACGTGTAGCTTAACTCCCAAGATCTCTCCCCTGCTGTTGTTATCACTGACAAGGAAGGCAGTGTTGTAAGTGCAGTGCATGATGGACAATTTACTGTGTCTTGCACTCTAGCTGCAGGTGCATGATTTCTCTGAAGAAATGATGACTGGATCAAACACATTCTGGCAGACGCTCTCAAAATCAGAACCCCTTTCACTCAGTAAATGACCATAAAAAGGCTTTGAAGACTACAATAAAAAGTTATTTAATTCATGTTCAAAACAGAAGCACCTGCCAAGCCAATGTACTATTTTTACATGATTGGCTTGTACAGTGACAATAGTGAAAAATGCAAAGTGTTGCTGCTATGAGAAGCTATTGGTCTAATGCTATAGCAAGCATAGTTGGGGTGTGTGTGTGGGGGGGGGGGGAATGTGAAGGCAGAGAGAGCTAGAACCGCAGATACACTTCCTCAGCCTCCTGATCGTTCAGTTATTTCTACCAGCTGCTGTAAGATCCTTTATAGGGCTGAATCCAGATATGTGCTTAGCACCCACAATTCCCAACAAAGTCAGTGGGCCACATCTTTATCCTGTTTTATGAGGGAATAAGAGGCACTTTCTAAGGGAGAAATCTACATTAGCAGGGCTGATCTGGCTGCCCCAGAAAAGGGGGTAAAGCTGCTCAGTGCAGCTCTGCTGTTGGATCTCCACAACTGCTGGAGGGGTAATACAAATCACCTACACATCCCTCTTTCTCCATGAATGTTGACTCCCTGTCTCACCTGTGGAGATACAGTAATCCCCATGGAGAAGCCTGTGGGGGGGAAGCCTAGCCAGAGACACCCTCTCAAAAAAAAGTTAACTGGTGGCTTGAAGGATGGAGAGAACTCTGAAGCGCCCCCTTTTCATGTGGGCTGCCTTGGAAGGGGAGTTTCCTTTTGCTCTCAAAGGCCTCACCCTATTTCCACAAGGCAGCCTTGTTTCTACTTCAGATGAGTCATCTGGCTCTGTAGACTGAGTCTGCTCAATTCCCCCTTATTCTACTTGCACACATGCGTATGTTGGAGGAGACACCATTTCCCCTACTCTCCAGATCCTCCACTGCCATATATGACAATAGGGACTGGTGATAGTCATTGACAACTCCTCTGGGGAGAGGATGAGGATAAGTAGCTGCAGAGCAGCTCAGTGGCCCCTGATGATCGGTGGCTCCACTCTCCCAGTGCTAAAGGGTTACAATTTAGCCAAATAGGTGTTGAGTGCTCAGCAATTCTCATGAATAAGCAATTAAGCTGTGGCTTGTAGTTTCTGGGCCTGATGCTGAGCTGCTTTCAGCCTTTACTCAGTGCAGCCCAGAAGGAGTGGATGGAAGACCAACATAGTTTTAAATCACCTTTGTGGTTCTCTGATTCAGGGGCCAGATAGTGACCAGTTTGAATCCCAGCATAAATTAGAGCAGCCTTGGGGCTGTCATAATTTGAAGTGGATGATAATACGGACCATTCTGATACCCGGAGATCATGAGAGTGTATGAAGGGCCAGAAGGGACCATTGTGATCATCTAGTTAACTTCCTGCATAACACAAGCCATAGGACTTTCCTGAATTAATTCCCACTTCAAGTCCAACAACAGTGATTGAACTAGGGAATGTCTCTTAGCAAAACATCCAATCTTGATTTTAAAATGTCCAGTGATGGAGCATCCACCACAACCCTTGATAAATGGTTAATTACCCTCAGTGTTTTAGAAATTGCACTGTACTTCTAGTCTGAATTTGTCTGATTTCAATTTCCAGCCACTGGATTTGGTTATAGCATTCTCTGCTAGGCTGAAGAGCCCTCTAGTATCAAATTTATGTTCCCTTTTGTAGGTATTTAGAGGGTGTTTTGTCAGTCTATAACCTTCTCTTTGACAAGCTAAGCAGATTGAGCTCCTCAAGTCTTTCCCCAGAAGGGATGTTTTCCAATCCCTTAATCATTCTCGTGGCTCTTCTCTGAACCCTCTACAATTTCTCAACATTCTTCTTGAAATGTGGATACCACAACTGAGTCAGCATTCCAGTAATGCTGGAAGTATATACAAACCTAGATGAGCTATTAAATTACCAAATGGGAACCATTTCACTATCATCACTGAATTTTAATGCCAAAACTTTAAAAAAAAAATCAAGCTGTTAGATTACTTTGAAACAGGAAAAAAGTAAATTAATTTCTTCAATAGCAAATGCTAAAATAATTGTAAACATACAATTATTATAAGAGCTATTTGTGGAAGTGGTCCTGCAGATTATTCAATGGTGACATGAATTCCTCCTGATTGTCACATCAGACAATATCAAAGACATTAGCGTGTTAAATCTGTTGGATTAAAGATATAGTAAGGTATAAGATCCTGATTCAAATGAAGGGGAAGAATGAAATAACTTCAATTATCTACCTATAACAGAAGAAAAACAGACAAACACCCCATGAAAATGTTTGCAGTGGAATAAGAGGGAGGAGAAATTGTTACATAAAAGATATATTAAACAGTAAAGTTAACAAAAATGCCCTGAGATTGCTATCCTTTCTGTCTCTTAACTTTTCTGCCAATGTTACTATTACAATTATACGTAGTGTTGTGCCAAAGGCAATGGGTATGTAGGGACATTAGAAAACACAACATCAACATGATCTATGAGAAACTGCTGGGAAACAGAAAAAACAAGAAAGAGCTGGCAATTTCTGCCAAAATAGCAGCAGCAGCAGATGTGTTTTTGGAAGAGTAGCAATAGACCACCTATCATAGAAGGATATTGTGTCCTGCAGACAGCAGAAGTGTTCAGTTGGCAGCTCTACATGAATGCATGCAAACAAACACAAGAGAAAAATCAACACCTTCCAGAAGGGCATATTGTTAGCTGTGGGCATCTTTCCAAACCAAGTTGCAACCTGTTTGGGAAATTTCACTTCTGCTGGGAATGTTTGGAAAGGTATGAGCATGTGATGTAGCTATGATGATATTTCATACATATAGAAAACTGGCAATAGTAAAAGGGAATAAAAAATCCATGCAAGTCTCTACAGAAAGATACAGTAGATATGTCTCATAACAATGCAATCAAAATGTTTTGATTACAATTTTTAGACAGAGACAAGAAAAGTGATTGGGATATTTGGTCACTACCATAAAGTAAAAAAATAAATACCGTAATGGTAGATTCCTTTTCTTCAAATGTTCTTTTAGTCTAAGAAAGATACTATTCAATTTGCTACATACAGTATATTGTGTACCAAAATTAACGTCCAATATAGCAAAATTAAATAATGTAATTGCATACATTAATATAGTTTACAGAAAGGGAAGAAATTCATCTTTAATACATATTCAAGTCATGGACAGATTATTTTCTGTATTAAAAAAACGTACATTGCATATATTTGTCATATCTTTTTCCAATCATTACTAGGACTGGCATCATAAAAGTAGATACTACACATCTATAAGAAGGAAGAGCACAATAATTCTGCAGGTATTCTACAGGTCCAGTCTATTGGCTTTCTAGGATATTACAATCAATGTTTCTCCTAAATTAGAACTATAGTGGATCCTAAGCATCCACTCCATCCCTTTGTACCCACGTCATCTTAGTATACAGGTTACCTGCAACAGAAGAAAAACTAAGTGAGAAGAAAAGAACAGTAGTCACATATGGACTAACATCTAACATCTAGTGCCATGGAATATTTTTGGGATCCTATTCCATGGCTGTTGTAAAGGCCAAAAAAGATTTCTTATCCTCCACTATATTGTTGAAGTCCCAGTCAGTGGAAATGTTCTGAGTAGTGGACGTTTTGATTAATCTGGGTCTCCTGCAGTCAAAGGCAGAGTCAATATTTTCTCACTGTGAGGAACTCCAGAGATAAGGATATCCCATGGACTTCCTGCTTCCAGCCCCTCCTACATTAGTGAGAATGACACTATTTTACTTACCTAATGCTTCCTTTCCTCTCTTTACTTTTGTTCTGTTTTCTTCTAATAATTTACTCATTTGTACAGTTGTTTGTCCATAGATAAGATCAATCAGTTTCTGGATAACTCATCTAACTCCAGTGAGAAGAGACCTTTCTGGTGAAATAGAAAACCCAGTGGGTTTTTTTCTAAATGGATTTTGCCTAGTTTTGCTCATGAAGATTGTCTGTTTCAAATGTTCTGAGAGATGGAGTCATTCTCCATGTTGCTAGTAAAAGAAAACAGAGGTGTGGGGACTCTTGTTGGATCAGATTGTTACTGTCTCTTCATGGGAGGACCAGGTTCTGGCTTCACTCAGATGAGTGCTTTCCCAACTCTTGCTCAAGATACTATCTCTTGATACTGACAGTTTTGCCAGTTACTGTCCTGTATATAATCTTCTGCTGTTTGAAAAAAAGGTTAAGAAGGCTGTGGGAAAGTAATATTGATGTAATCTATCTACAGTCCTCTGATTTTTCTTGTCCCCTGTCAATCTAGGCATAGGTATGGATATGGCAAGAAGGTACACTGCTCCCATAGGTCAATGATCTCTGCCTAGTGATGGACAAAGGCTAGCTGTCCCTGGTGAACTGTCAGCAGCTTATAATGCCATTGATCAGAAATGTTGTTCATCCACTCTCCTCTAGTACACTACTACTACTACTACTACAGTTTCATGTTTTTGAGTGGGCCCCATTCCATCCTTTGTGGGAGATTGCTCAGCTGATATCTTTGCTCTCAGATGAAGTTCAAAATGTGAGTAAAGGCACTAGGTGATTAAGTGAAGCTGTTTGACCCTACATGGCATCAATGATTCCAATGGCACTTGGTTATACCTCTGACCTTCATCTGATCTAGATTATGTTGTCTTTGCTTTACCATTGTCTGATCAAGACAGAAGCTTGGAAGAAAGCATTCTAACTGAAGCTCAATACATTTAAGATGGAAATGGAAGTAACGCTGGTGAGTGAGGAGAAACATCTAGAAGAGAAGGAAAACAGAATATCTAGCCTCTAGGTTAAGGGATATGTCAGAGTACTGTTAAATAAGGCTCACAGTCTGGAATTGATGGGATCCTCAGTTGTTCCTGGATTTTCAAGTAGCAGCAGTAGCTAGGAATGCTTTTTCCAATTTGAGTCTGGTTAAGAGTTTTTACCCTACCTCTGGGATGTGGCTCTCACCACTGCTATCCCAGTTTCATCACCTCCAAACTGGATTAGAGGAATGGGATTCCTCTGTAGACCACACAGAAATTTAAGCTGTTGCAAAATAACTTAACTTGGAGTATTTAAGACTTGGATTCCTCTATAGACTACAATAGTTACCAGTTTGTTTCTGCATGCAATACAAAGCACTGCTGTTTCCCTGAGCACCATTTTAACAATTGTGATCAGCTGGGATATTCTCCCTAACAGGTTGCAGCTCTAGGGAGCAGGAGGCAGGGAAGTTAGTGGAGAGCCCTCAGCTCTGGAATTTGCTTCATTCATAACAAAGTCTGAGTTTGTTAACCGAGACATATTGCAAGACAGACTTATTCACTGGAGCTTTCCCCGAGTAAGTGATAAAGGTAGTGAGTTTCCTTTGTGGGTTGAGGAATTCTGTTTTTGAGGTGACCATTGTCATTTTTTATCTTTTGTGGTGTTTTAAATGTACTGTGAATGCAGCCAGAGATTATTAATAGCCACACATATAAACAGACAAATGCATTATGCTATAATAAACCATACCAATAAATATGCACAAAATAATATATGTGCACATTTAAAACTATTATACATTCTCTGAAGGTTAATTCTAGTGAGTTGTTGTAATACCTCTGGTGCTAGTCCAGAGTCAGTAACTTTTGCTAGTGATTTCAATGGGAGCAGGATCAGGCCCTTAGATAGCTAAATAAGAATAAATATCCAAGAAGGATTTTTGAAGTTTTTAGCAATACCAATTACGGATTCAGTATCACCATTTAAAGCCTGATTCTGCCACCTTTACTAATTTGTTTCAGTGGAACTCCAGATATGTGTGAGAGATTAATCGATCTCTGGGGGCCAGATTTTTAAAAGAATTTAGCCATTAAAAGATGCAGATAGGCAACTAGTTTTTCTCTGCGTGCAGAGGTGGAATTTTATTTTTACTTGTCAGCAGATGACAACTTTGATGCAGAATAAGACTGAAAGCATCATCAACGTTCCTATTAGAAAACCCTGGAAGGCAGAGAGAGATTCAAATCAAATACCTCTCTCCATCTAATTACAGCTATCCACATATATAAAAGATGGGTTAACCATTGGTTAAGTTAGCAATTAACACAATATAGAATTTTCCTTACAGTGACTACGAAATTTCTGATTTTAGAATTTTTTCTAAGGAGGAAACTCCTTTCTTGTCCGTCTCCAACCTTATCCTATTATCAAGTTGATGGCTCCCTGGGTGGCTTTTTTTATATATTATTCCTCTTTATTACATTTCAGATGCCTATTTTTTGTAATTTATTCCTGCTTTTAATTAGATGCAGCAATTAAATGCTGTTTTATTACACTACATTTTGCCGTTAAAGTTTTCACTGTGCAACCATCACCATCATTCACTTCCACAAATCATGCAACCTTATGCCATCCCCCTTAATAATCTGTGAATTATGCCTTCCCTACAAATCTGAGACTTTTATAGGTGCTGTGCAACGTTCAAAACTGTGTCTTGTTATATGCAACCAGTGCCTATTTAAGACAATACTTTAATTAAATGACTCCACTGCAGTCTGTGACACAAAGGGAGATAGATAAATAAAGCAGCCCTTCCACTTTGCCAAAGGAATTTGGTCCTAAAATAACCAAGGTAGGCTTTCTAATGAATAGTGATAATATAAAGGTCAGCAAACTTATCGGAGCTTTTTTAATGCATGTGTGATGTCCACCTTAGAAGAACATTGAACTTGGAACTAAGTAAAGGGAAGGCTCTAGGTGTGAAGCGAATGGGTTCGGGGATCGATTATTTCAATGGTGCCCTCTCTGGGTTTTTTCATTTCAAATAACTAAATAGTTCCATTTTCCCATCAGATCGTGCTAGAGAATTGTGTCTCTGAGAGATAAAATGTAAAACACCATGTGCAGTTTCAAACATACCTTTGACAAAGTCTATTGCTTGAAGCCTCTGCTCCTCTCCCCTCCCCCCAGCAATCATTTATTATAAAGGGGTTTTATGATACAAATTTGATAATCTCCCATACACATTGGCACTGTTCTAATTGGAGTTGTAAGCCCATAAAATTCGAGCCCTTTGTTTTCATGAAGGCCACAAGGTTTTAAAAGATACCATTGTCCCGCCTAAAACCCATAAAATTGTCACTAGGGACTGATTAAACAGTCCTGAATCGAAACAGTGCGGATTTTGTCTAGGTCCTTTTCAAGCATAACAATGCTCTTTTCAACTCCCAAGACAAAAGGAGGTTTAAGGAGCCATTCTCTGGGAGATTCTTCTAAAATAACCCCATCCATATGGAAGACAAGGTGGCCAGCAGCTGAGACAAAAAAAAAGGGGGTGGGGGGGAGAAGGGAGGGAAGAGAGGGGGGAAACAGGTGACGAGACAGGGCCATCCTACGTGCTCCATCCAGGACACACGAGCCCTCTTCTGCACTGCACTCTGCACCTCACTACGACACACGTCCTGAAATCACCACCCGCACCCAGTTCCTCCCTCCGGGCTGGGCCCAGAGCGGTGTCTATGGGCTTTTCTTGGTGCATCTTTTGAGGGGCTTGGAGATGATCAAACCGCTGATCTGATTATTGAAAGGGGGCGTTCGCTGCCCAATTCACCAGGAAAGTGGCAGGAGAGAATGGGACGGGCGCGGCTTGGAAATCAGAAAATAAATCTCCTGAGAGGCTAATTTCTTCATCCAAAGCCTGCTATGGCTAGAAAACGAGTCTGGGACCTGATCCCACTCAGTCGAAGTCAGTGGTGTAGCCCCCATTGATTTAAACTGGAGTTGAATGAGGGCCCTATAGGGTACATCACCGGACGCTCCTTAGGTTAGACAAAGCAGACACACAGGATCAAAATTAATCCCACGCTGAGCGAAACCCGCACATTTTCTAGGAACGCATTGCTTTGCGGAGAATTAACCGCGATACAGCGGTTAATGCAGCTAACTGCACTCACAGAGCGAGCAAATGGGTATTTGGGAGGGCTGCAGACTCAGAGCGAAATCAACAGCAGGTGGTTCAGTTCTGCAGCTATTTTAAGGCGCATCTAGCATTTTTAAATCAATCAAATGATTTTTGGTTGGTTGGTTTGTTATTTCAATGGGTATTTAGCCTAAAGACCGCGGGATCCTGCCCTTGTCTACTAAGGCTCGTGGAAAAACTATGAACGAGTGAAATAATACTGGTAAATCCCTCCATAGCCCATTGCTCGAGTAGTATTAAGTGAGCAGCCTCACTGGTGTAAATGATGACGTATCCTTTATATAGGATTTAATACAGTTTAAAATCATTGTAAGCGAAATCCACGTAGGAGAAAACGGGCCAATTGTTTTAAAAAGATAGCTAAGGGGTGTGTGTGTGTGGAGGGGGAGTTGTTTCCACAAACCCATCCTTCTCTGCTTGGACAAAGTAAATTGCACTTTAATTTCCCCTTAGCTTGTCAGTGCCGATTCTTTTAAAATTAAGCTTGACCCTGTTACAACTGTCCATCGGCAGAGCAATGAGGAGAGGTTTTAGGGGTGAAGGTTTAGTGCAGACATGGCCACGCATTTTAACTTCTCTCGCGGCTCTGATGTGAAGCTCCTCTCTCCGGCAGCATTTACTCTGCAGCTACCCTCATCGAACTTGTGTAGATGATGTGTATCTTGCTCCGTCAAATATGTCTCTATTTTCTATGCAAGATGTACGGGGCCCTTCTGGGCTATTTACTCAGACAAAGCTCCTGATGAAGCGAAAAGGGAGTTTTGTCTGAATCAGGACAACAGGACTGGGCTAATATTTCAGGAATCTTTCCCAAGATTTTGGGTAGGGCAACTGCTTGCATTTGAAATGAATAAATCCAATGGCATAATGCCATTTGTATGTTACAATAAGATGTATTCGTTTGTCCTTAAACATTTTCAAGTCTGTGGTTAGCAAAGGAAAGCGCACTTATTTTTGATAATCCTTTCATACTAAAAATATTACAAATATACCGTGAGCTGTAAGTATAATTCTGAAGATTTGCTTGAAATCCTGAGACGCTATAGCCTGGATCCTGTTTTGGAAAAAAAATGATAGAAATTGGTGAAAATATGTCTGTGCAAATGAGACTGAATTGCAATAGATATCATACTCTGTAGCTGGAAACAGAGATAGGTAAAACCTAATCGGGAAATAACAAGCATTTAGTACATTAAAGAAACATGAGACCTCATTAGACTCCAAAAATCATAGCCCCAAGTGAATGTACAATAGACTAATTTAAAAGGGATTTTTTTGGGGGGGGGCAGGTATAATAACGTCATCAGGTTTAAAGTTAGGTGTTTGTAGCAAACTTTGTGTTTTACTGGAGCGTGAGGGTCAAGTACAATGACAAACATGTAATTTATTTAGCACATTTAAGAGAATCTTACTCTTCATCACACAACGGATAAGCTAAAGGTGAGATCCAATGTTCAAAAAGACACTTGTCCTGGCGGATTTTATTTGCCAAAAAAATCGGTTTATTAGTCACTGGAAGAATAATCTATTTTAAAATAAACTATTTTAGGTACAAACCACTATTTTGTGTATTTATTTTACAAATAGCCTTTCGAATGGAAACAGGAGTCGCATAGGATTTAAAAATATAATTGTTTTCTCATCCATCCTCTAAAACGGATGCCCCCAAAGGAAAACAAAACACATCCCTGACTAGCCATGCTCACAATGTGCTTGAATAAAACAAAACAGCCCTAGGTTGCATCCCAAATACCAGTCTACACTGTGGATTCGCCTCCCTTGTGGATCCACCTGCAGTTTCATCCCAGATTCTTGATGTAGGAGCTTGGGGCAACGAATTCGCTTGATTCTTGATTTTGTTTGTTTGTTTGTTTTTTGTTCTCAGTTCAGCTCAGGAAGGTTAGGCAGCATCACCAATTCCAGGAGACTATTGCAGGGTGTGCTAAGCGCTGGTAGGCAGGGAAGAGGCTCAGGGCAGCGGCGGAGCTGGGCTGGAAGGCTTGGTATCCTTGGATTGTGAAAGCAGTTTGTGTGTGGCAGCCCAGCTTGTCCTGCGCCGCTGCCGCTGCCGCTCCCGGGCTGGTGGTACAGCTCTGGCACGGTTTGCCATCCCTGACCAGCACTGGCACCACGACTCTCCGGAGCAGAGGGGGCTGGCTGAGTTCGGTGCTGCAGGACCCCTCCGTTTTAGCCCTTTTCATTTTGTACCTGTGGTTCTGGAACCAGATCTTTACTTGCGTGGGGGTCAGGCTGAGCAAATGGGCCAACTGCTCCCGTTCCGGGGCCGAGAGGTACCTCTGCTGCCGGAACCGCCTCTCCAGCTCCAGGGTCTGTGCCTTGGAGAAGAGCACTCGCCTCTTTTTCTTTTTCTCGGCTTCCGGGCCGTGGGGCGGGTGCGATCTTTGGGTGGAATCGGGTAAACTCGTTTCTGGACCGCTCTCATCCGAAGCTGGGGACAGCAATAACAGTGGCACGGTTAGAGGGAGAGCAAGGAGCCGCCGCCACCAGGCTCGGGTACCGATAGCCCCACAAATAAGATGGGGAAGGGATGCTGGTGTGAGCAAGGTGCTCCTGGGTCATTCTGATTGGAACAGTGAAAGCCACCGTTGTTTAAAAGCCCGAAAGAATTCTAATAGAGACCAGGAGATTCGATCTAAAATCCCGATTTGGGAACAAATTAAACCTAAAAGACAGGCTTGCCTAGTGTATCCACATATAGCAGCTGTATTGTGTGCAAGATCGAATCTCTGTGGATGTACAATATGTAAACCCTGCAGAGGTTACTATAATGTGTATATCGGTATGCCGTAAGGTTATTATAACAGCGACCCTGTTTCTTTCAATAATTTTTGTTCCTGTATCTCTCTTCGTCTGCAGCTCCGTTACTTTAATATGAAGCATGGGTCTGGGGGATACGTTATTTTTTGTGTAACGTCTATGCACGTATCATAATCTATAAAAGTTACAGCTTAATAATAAATACACGCATACTTGTGTATATGCCTATTTCTACCCACACTTGGATTCTATTAGGCTACCCGCCGTTTATATGTTGTACGTGGGTATAGATTGAATCTCAGAGCACGTGTATTAGATTTGGAACCTCCCCACTATATATAGAATTGCAACAAGAAAAGAGAAGGACAATTCTGATAAACTTTAAAGCTTATAGTGTGTATATAGGTGAGCATTTACATACATATATAGGTGCACCTATACGCATATCTATCTTTAGATCTAATTCTCTATATCTACCTATATGCCCTTAAGCGTGTTGTCAGTATTTTCCTGCTGTTTTATTGCTGCAATTCAATCAGTGTTCTCCAAGAAATCCAGTCTGGCTCCTGCGGAGTGTTGAATTGGCCCCGGTAAAAAGGTATTTTACGCTTGCGAGGTCCTGTTTCTTTCATACTCACACAGATAATGGTTTCTGTCTCTTTCGATCCATTCCCCGTACGGCGAGCTGGCGTACTTCCCCGACGGGTGGCGATCCGAGTCCGGCTTGCTGTTGTTAGCATCCTGCTCCGGTAAATCCAAAATGCTCCTCACCGTAAAACTGATCCTGCCAGCTGTGGCCATTGTAGGGTCGGCCGCCTTTGCCACAAACTCTCCCCGAGCTACAAAGTAACTGCGCCAAGCTACTCGGGAACCTGCGGACTCAAGGGGATGCTCGCTCCATCCCAGCCGAAGCCCAAATATTAGTGTCGTTTACAGAGGTGCCCTGTTTATATAAACAGTCCTCCCCACTGCAAACACTGCCCGCTTTCAAACCGTCCCTGTCTAGGGGATGCTAAGTACCTGAATTAGTCAAGTGCTAAAGCTCTAATGGGAGTAGGTGTAACCCCGCCGAGAGAATAACCCGTTACCTCCCAAAGACAGCAGGAAACGGGCTTCATCATTACATATTCTGTCTGATTAGCCCAAAGTGGGGACAGATAATGGTAATTGTTAGCAGTGAATAACATCTTGGGTGGTATGTGGTGACCAACAACCGCCCCCCTCCATACACCACCAAAACCACCACCGTCCCTGCTAGCGCAGGAACATCCACAGAGCTTGGCCAGCCCCCCGCCCGCCCGCCCCAGGCAGGAATTTATTCATTATTGGTTTTATTCCTGGCCTTCATTTGGCTCGTTCACCGCAGCACATGGAGCTAGCCCCCATGCCTCTGGCAGGTTTGCTAAGCCACCGGGGCTGTTTCACACCTCGAGCCGTTTGTTTCCACTAGAAAAATGGGTCCGCTCTAGGAAACACCTTCACTCCCGTCAGGATGTCTGCTCCTGCCTTTCCAGGGGCTCGTGTAAACTTGGGGAGGGGGGGGGGGCGCAAAACCTTGCCCGAGAAATGGCCATTTCAGACAACGAGGAGCTATTTTTAGCATCATGTGACATTGCAGCGCTCCACGGTCGGATCTCTCACGCCAGGCATGGCAGTGACCGAAACCCGCGCCGCCTGGAAAGCGAGAGACGCGAGCAGGCGCAGGGTGGGGTTGGTTTGTTGCGGATGGACGCAATTTAAAAGGGACGGGGCCAAGGTAAATCGCAGGAGCAAACTCTCGCTCTGAAGCAGGTCTGTTCTGAACCACGCGGCCGGGCGAGGCACTAACACGCGGCGGTTTCATCTGACAGATCGACTTTCTGGTGTGTGTGAAACTCGTGGTACGTTAGGAATTTTCTTTGGCCGCCACCCTGCAACGCTGAAGTCATCGGGGGTGTTTTCAATCGACTTCAATGTATCGGCCTTGAAAAGGCTTCAGTGTAGGAGGCAAATGTAGCCTTGTCACATATACATTCAATGTTCAATGTAGCCTTGTCACATATACATTCCCTTAGCAGGTATCAATCAAGCCAGCGGGCATTGTCTAACTTTGTGCAAACTGGTATTTTGATAGAGACTTTAGGTTCAAAAGAGAGGCCCAGTCAGTTTTTCATACGTTAAATAGCAATATGACAGGCCTGAGCCTGTAGTCTGAACTGCATGATCGAGCCATAAATAATCGATGCTCACCAGTCTGGGGTCAAGCCCCTTCCCCCGCTTCTGGTTTAAATCGGTGGGATTATTCCCCGTATTTCCATGCATCAAACCAAGCGATGGTGGCTCGCACCCCAGCCAGAGCAATCCCACGTGGCTGTGAGTCACAAACCGCTCTCCCTGCCTAGGGCGAGTTTATCTCCAAGCGATCCCCACCCGTTGGAGCTGGTGTCGCACCAGGGAGGGGGAGAAACGTACAAGTCTGGCTCCTGGTAAATAGAGGGCAACAGGGGCCCTTTATGAAAGGCGACACTTCCTTTCCCAAGCAGCGCTCCTTTCATTTGGACCGCGTCAAAAGTACAAACAAAGCAGCAAGATCGGTTAAAAAGTGAGTTCCAGATTATGCCTGTGAAACATACATGGTCATATTTACATACTAGCTTAATATCTGGCTTGTAATGTTTCAAATGTGCCTGTATACACACCAAACAAATGCTCCACTACCCATGATATTAACCCCCCACCCCACTGCTCCGGGTATCGCTTCTGGAACCAGTTACACTAGATAGGGAAAATGTAAATAGAGCGATAATGGCAAGGGAACGAGACAGATTTATATCTGACAGATTTGTGGGCTAGATGAACAGGGCCCAAAGCTCCCTTTGGCCAACTTCCTGCATATTTCTTGGAGACTGGACAGGCTCCATATAAAAGATTCCCAGGCCATGATTATTGGAGCCACCTATCAAGCGTGCCTGGTGACAGTAGTTATCTTCCCTGTTCCAAGATCAGCCTCCCAAACGTCCTGGGTGGTCGGACCGAGGGGAACACAAATACATGCCAACTGCTAGCCTGTGAACAAAGGGGAAATGTAGCCCTATGTCCTGGACCTGTTGGAAGCATTTGTTCCAGTCAAGATTTTGCATTTGTTCAGATCTGGAATAATAGGTGATTGACGCCTCCTCACAATGTTCTTTAACTCTCCGGGATAAATCGGAGCTTGTTTCTTGTTGTCATGGTTTTCAATAGGGTTCAATGGGATTTGAACCACTATCGACTCTGCTTTACGTCTACTGCAGCCTAGTCCATACAAATTTATTAGTTATGTCTTTTTAAATGAGATTAAATTGAAATGCCTTGCTTTCCCTTCATGGAACAGCTCATTCCTAGATAGGGGGCCCTGTATCTCCTAATCATTTAATCCCAGCAGAGATCCATAAACTGCACTCGACAAGGTATGTATAGTAAAATGTGTATTGTATTGCGGCGCTCCCGAGCTATGACTGATAACAGCTTACTGGTCGTTTGTAATGGATTCAGATCCCGCTGCAAACAAAGCAATGAGATTATACTAAAAGCATATTTAATATGTCGGGCCCTGGGGCCATACAGAGGCAACCAGTAGTGCTAGTACCAATGAAGCGAGGCAATATGTTGAACTGGAGTTGTAAAGGCCCCCCCAAATAAAAGACACCGAAAAGTATTTATTAATATCTCGCCCCCGAATGCAAATATATTCTTACTGCGCTGGGGGTTTTTGGAGTTCACAGAGGCACACATTTGTACTGTAGTCAAGGTGGCTCTTAAATGAAGTTTGCCAAGCACCCTCTAAAGAAAGTGTAAAAAACTTTGTAAGGGAAAAAAGTCAGGATGAGAGAAAGAAAGTCTCTACTTCAGTGACCTCTCTTAGCCTTTTAATCTATTTAACATCCTAAGCCCACACTGATGTGTAGAAATAAGTAAATGGTACTCTTCAAGCCTTAAGAGCTCTTCAGCATCAAATATTTGCTCTTACTCTTAGAGTTTTCTCAAATAGCACAAGAAACGGTCTCCTTATAACAGCTGAACTGTCTAAATATACCTACCTTTTGTTATCTCTTCGGAATATTTGGTTTCAAAGGAAAATGTAATAACCCCAAGTGTATTATGGCTTGTTTTGATTGGGATCTACTTGGATACATTTTAAATTCTGCGTCTCTCTCCCTTAGTTTTAATGTCTCCTATCTCAGATTTCCACCTTCAGCTAGAATACTTTTTTATGAGCATTTAAACCACCGAGATATATATCCATTTATAAGTTCTTAATGTCTTCAGGTGTCGGTTCCCTTAAACAACGCTGCTAATCAGTGGTCATTTGGCAAATGGCGAGATCAAATTCTTTGATAAAGAGGTATTGTATCGAATAGTCACTTTCAGAATCAGGTGGGACGTTTTTCAAGAAGAGACGCAGGTTGAACAGTGCGTAATACGCTTAATAACTCAATTATTGCGTATAAAGCACAAGTGACTTTGTTTATAGTTGCTATTATCTGTAAGGTTACACTGCCAATTCCCAGGTCTCTGTAACTGCAACTTGCATAACGCATATATACAATTTGTATGCCCCGTATATACAGAAAATACTATATAATCGTATCACATTATAATACGAACATAGGATTTATATTTCTCTAGGTACGTACACACACACTGTATATATAGACAGTATCATGCCTATGTGTGTTTACACGCTCTGTGTACGTGTACATAAAAACACATATATTCTTTGCAGAATCGATGTCTAATTCATTTCATGGTGTCCAGGTAAAGAGCCAGATCCTGCTCTCATTAAAATCAATGGCTAAATTTACATGGACTCCAATAGGAGTAGCATCAGTCCCAAAATTTAGGTTATAGTTTGAATGAATTCCTCAACTCCTCTCTCAGGCTTCATGAAAAAGCTATTCGCATTTTGAGTTGTCTGAGCAGTCATTTCACTAAAAAACATGCAATCCACTTGGTATCATCGTAAATTTTCGTGCACATAATTCAATTAAAATAATGTTTCCTGAGGCGATGTTTATTTGTATTGTTTATTCTTATTTCCATTGTTCACTTATTCCAAGAATATGGTTTTCCTGTGGGTCTAAGAAGCGCCTTTACTTAAGTATCGAGCTCTTTTTAAGTAATTACTGCTTGATGCAGTTTGAGAAGATTTAGGAACATCCACAGAAAATTCCATTACGAATGTGTCCCAACTAAATGAAAGTTGTGCATCCTATTACAGCTGTTGGAATCTATATTAAATTGAAGGGAATTTCCTCTAGGCGTGTGCATTCTGGATTTTAAAATGTTTGCGGGTAAACCAGTGTCTTACAACTGTGTTATACTCTTCCCTACATACTGTATTGGAAAAGAGGTAACATTATATATTCCTGCTAGTGAATTCGATCAAGAGCTGACAATTTGTTCGAACCCATTTTTACTCAGGCTTCAAATGAAATAGCTTACGAAAAATCTATCAGAAAATAAAAATAAAAATATGCAGTTTTGGAAGGCGAACCATAATGATTTTTCCAAAAAACGAAGCCATGCTGGCGAAGGGAAACGCCCTTTGTACTGTAAAGCTTTTGCTGTGAGAGCTCAGAGGAGTCTTTGCCGCATTCAGTCAATCCCCATTGACTCCCCTAGGCGTTTTGGTGTGCAGAATCAGGTGCCGCCTCAACTGCTAAAAAAAGAGAGAGACAACGTGCTATTTATATACTCTCTCACACACACTTTTCTTCTCTGTTCTAGTGGCAAGTAAGTAGCACTGGGCGTGACCACGCACCTAACTTGCAATCTTCCAAGGCCATGTTAAAAATTATTCATACCACCTGAGAAAATATGGGATGCTTTACTTTTTTGAAAGAAGCCATTTATTTTGCTCAGTGGAGTATTGCAAAGCAGGCTGAGTAAATCAATGCATCTGGGATGCTGAAATGAGCATTTTTTCTCAAGTAGTTAGTTGTGTCTCCACCTCGGACTAAAAAAGAAATGTTATTTTGGTTCTGGCTGAAATATCCACGTTGTTCATTATGACATTCTGGCGCAGCCCTGGCTCAGACAGAAATGGGCAGGACTGGAAATGTGACAAGAAACACTCTTCTTGTAAGGTTCCCAGTCAATTTTGCAGACCAAATACACTGGCATACTTTAGAGAAAGTTTGGTTAGGCATCTGGACTGAGAGAACCTAACTTTAAGAGGTTCCCTCTCAATGGTTCACTCCCATTTCTGAGAGACATGCACTAGGATTTTTTTTTCAGGGAAGTTCTATGGCCTGTGATATACTGGGGGTTAGACTAAATTTTCACAATGGTCCCTTCTGGCCTTGGAATCTCTGAATGCAATGCAGTATTTGGGAGTGCTACACTGCCAGAGGTGCCCTCATTGGGCTGAGATGATAATCCAAGGTTCTTGCCCACTTCTGATTGCTCTCCAGGAGTGAGTTAAAGGTCCCATGGCTAGTATTCTCAGTGCCAGAGATGAGTTCTTGGACCCCATATTCTCTTTATTATGACTATATTAATTTGTTTCATTTATTTGTGTCATGGCAGTGTCTATAGACACCAATTTGAAGTCATGGTCCCATCGTTCTAGATGTTGTACATATACATATCAAGGGACAGTCTCAGCCCCAAAGAATTTACAGCTTAAATATATAAGAAAAAGTAGGAGAAAGTAAATATTATTACCACATTTGGCAGCTGGGGAGCTGGGGCATAGAGATGTTATGACTTGCTTAATATCATGAAGGAAGTCTGGAGCAGAACCAGAAAAATGAACAAAGATCTTTTGACTCCCTGGTTAGAGCCTTAACTATAAACCATCCTTTCTCTTGTGCTGTGACAGATTTTAATGTTCAAAGCTGTATATGATATATTATCCAGAGTGTATTGGCTGCTCCCTTTGCTTGTACAGTCCATTTATTATCACTGTTCAGCTCTTTATTAAGGTGCTTTAGGAAATTTTGGGTGAAATCCTGGCCCCATTGAAGTCAATGGGAATTTTGCCATTGATTTATAGGGGGCCAGATATCACCCCTTCAGCATGAAAGGTGCTGTATGAAACCAAATTGTATTCCACTTTGTTGTCCTCATTCTGTGAATCTCCCTCATTTAAAAAAAAAAAGAACAGGAGTACTTGTGGCACCTAAGGTGCCACAAGTACTCCTGTTCTTTTTGCGGATACAGACTAACACAGCTGCTACTCTGAAATCCCCCATTTCAGGTAACTTTCCTACTTCTGCTATCGCTTAACTTGCTTTCTCTCATAGCGCCTAACTCACTTCCTGTCTTTAAATCTTACCTTAAACTCATCCGTGTCTCTTTGATGATTGACACTCTCTGTGGAGTGTTTTGTGATAAGGATGCTGTTTTGTAGTGTATATTATACTATGTCAGAAGGATGACATTTATATCCAGTGTGTATTGTATTTGCCTATATCTCTTTTCCCCCTAGAGGAATAGTGGTATTTTATTGTAGTTTCCCCCCAGTCCCTTAGTAGGTTTATCTCTTTCCTCTTTATGCTCCTCCTTTATTTTTGTTTTGTATTTAAAAAAAGATCTACATACACACACTCTCTCTCTCTCGCTCTCTCTCGCTCTCTCTCACACACACACACACACTTCTTGAATTTAACAGAATAAAAAAAAATCAAAAAGCCAAACCTGAAGACAAAGGTTTCTTCCTATAATGGTGAATTATAAAGGCTCTAAATTTCTTTTACTTTTACCTCCAACATCCATGCCATATTTAAGGACCTTCTACTGGGGTTGCTGGGCACTTGGGGAACAAATCAGATGAAGACTATATGCAGAAAGCTGGTTTGTCTCTGGGCTCACATTTGCTCTGTAACCCACAAGTTTCTGTTGTAGAACCTGATTCTGCACTGAAATCAATTCTCTTGCATGAGTGAGGACTGCAGGATTGGGTTTTTTATTTGCTTTCTGATGAATCTGTGTAATTGACTAGGAGGAATGATTTTGCAAACTGAATTCAAGGAATGTACAAAGGGACAAATCCTCCCTGCCCTGCCTCCCTCTGTGGGCGTGGAAGCCCCTGAGCAGAACAGAACTGGTATCGTTCCTCTGTGTGAGGAGAGGGGAATTGTGAAGACATGAGCAGGAGATAAACAACCCCTCGTGCTCTGCTCCACTGGGACCCTTTGCCTCAGCATCCAGGGCATGGTGGTGGATGGTTCTTACACTATATGGTCAACAGCACTCCTTGAGTGAGTGGGGCGCAGCAGCCATGGGGACTATTGTAGTCCTGAGGCCGCAGTAGAAGCTGCAGAATGGCTCCACTACCATGGCCTGGAATAAATATTCTATCAGCATCCCAAATCCCTTCACCACCTCCCCCGCCCCCTCCCCCAACCCAATCCCTTTACTCTGTGCTCAGAGCCAGTTTGCCTGGCTGTGCGTAGAGTTCCAGATATGATTCTAAATGAAGGGCAAAGGATATCAAGGGCAAGATGAGATATAAATCCAAATTAAAACTGTTGCAACATGAGTATGCAGGGACCCTCTTCCCCCTCACAATGTTCCCAAACAAGCGGCAGCTTAATGCTGAGCTAGCAATCCCGGAGTATAAAAGTTAACCACTAACTCGGCTGGTAGCACTGAACACCCCAGAAGGGGCATGTCTTGGAAGGGGTTGGGGGCATTCACCTCCTCCATCAGGAGCACCAAAAGGCTAAGGAACTCAAGAGAAGACTCAGACCAACTATACCTGCTTCTGCCCCAATGACTCCAGAAGGGCATGTATAAAGGTGGCCTGGTGTACAAGGGCAAAACCAACCCAGTGAACTCTCACTCCGTGCCTGAAAAGTATAGAGCTGTTCAGAAGGTGAAGAACTCTTATTTTCTGTCTGAGGAAAGACTGGGGAAGGGTTAAACCCGAGAAAGGACTTCAGGGTTTGGCCTCTACTGGAATAGTTTCATTAAGAGTTTCTTGGTGAAAATGTAGTATTGTGTCTTGGAAGAAAGCAGTAGAACCTCAAGTTTTAAAAATGATACATTTTGGGTTCTTTTGATTTGCTTTCTGGGTTTTTTTGAGCTTTTGGGGTTTACATTTTTAAGCTTTTCTCTGCAACCACAAGTGCTAGAAATTTGCTTATTTGTAAAATGAAACATGAGATTCTCACGTAAGCAATGACTCTGGGAGGTAGGGCATTCAGGAAAACACCAAATAATGCAAGACTCAGTAAAATTACAAGAGTTGAATGAAATCAATGAAGATTGTGCACAATTCAAGTAAGGCAAAAAAGAACCAAACCTCTTACTTAATTTTGTTATGAAGATTTTAGAAGCCAATTATGTGCTAGTGAACTGACATTTACTCTTTTTCCTGTTGCGCTACAAATTACATTGGAGGCCACTTAGAGTGAATTTGGGAGTAGTGAAACTCCATTCTATGCTGAAGTAGAATGAATCTCTCTCCCCCCACCCCCAACTGTTTAATGGATCGCATCATGCAAATTTCAGGTCTAATTATGTGATTCATTTCTGACAGGGAACCTCTGTTTGGGGTGAAGTTTTTCTATGAAAAGTAGAATGTCAGTATAAAAGACTCCACTGTGTATATATCTTTACTTGGAGCTTCAGAGCAGGACACATATGTTAGATTTTTTTCTCCTCTAATTTTTATTTCACAGATTTTTTACTAACACCGAATCCTTCTCTTTAGTTCTGATAATATTTTGCACATGCTGCGTGCACAATGCCTGCTGCTGTGTTCTAAAGGATAAGCCAGGCTTTGATCTCAAGGTTCTCAAATTACTCAGAATTCATTTCCATCAGGACATTGAGCCATAGGACATGGCTAAACATTCAAGAACCTTTCTACATTATAGTATAAGATACTAGGCAGTACAAAGATATTAATTGCTGCTAAGTTAAAAACTAGGGAAGGAGGTGTTTGGTGAGCCTAAAAAAAATTCCCTCAATTGGAAGATTTGATTCTGACCGGTAGCTGAAAAGATGTTTTCACAAAGTTCAGGGGTTTGTTGCAATCACTGGGCCTGATTCTGCTGTGATTTTCACTGGAGTAAATTAGAAGTAACACCACTGACATCAGCAGGATTCTCCAGCAGAAGTTATTCTCAGAAGTCTCCATGATAATTAACAGCATCCTTAACTGTGCAAAGAAATGCCACTCAAGCTATTAATGTTTGTAGGGAGGTTACAGAAGAAACAAACATCTAAACCACAAAGCTCTCCTTTTTACTTCTGAGTATAGCTGAGAGAAAGCAAAACCCTGTGTCCAAATGACCTTCTGCAGCTGCAGAGTTCAAAATAGGCATCTCAGTTTTGTGGCTTGGACCCAACTCTATTTTTGCCATTCTTGTTTTGTTCTTAGAAATTCAAGTTGCTGAGATGGGTGCTGAGTATTTACTGTAGTGTATTTTTATATTTAATTTTACTCTAAAACTAAGAAGTAACAAATGACCCTGACCAAACGTCAGCCCTAATTTATGCATATATGTTGGGGGTATATGATTTAACATATTGCATAATTTAAAAGATTTTATTTCATAGTAAGTGCTTCATCTTCCTTTCCTCTTTCTGTATCTCAGGTCTCCCCATAGACACCCTGTGCCTTTCTTTTCTCCTCTTCTATCCCTACAAATTTTTGCTTCCATCCTCCTTCCACCCCAAAACTTTTAAAATTTAAATCTTCATTTTGGTTACTTTCTTGTGGAAACATCAGGTGTTGAACAAATTTTATTGCTACTGATCATGGGCTCGACCCTGCTCCCACTGAAGTCAATAAAAGGATGTAAGGAACAAGTTTTTCTGTATTATAAGCAGACCAGTCAAAACAACACTAGAGGAGACCTCCTCTTTAGTGGTGTTATATTCAAAGACTGGGCAGTCTGTCCATTATATATTTTGTGAGCTGAAATGTTACATCCCTAGTATGAGTAAGGAGAGAATATTTAGATTTATTTATTTTAACCATTTCAAAGCCAGTCTATTCAGTTACCTTTTAAATGGCAAGAGTGCAAACAGCTTGAAAGTTTTCATTTCAACTGTTGTTGGTGTTTGAGTTATTGAAACACAGCCTCACTGCCAAAAGGCAAAGCTGCAGGATCCAGAGGCGCAGGGTTGAGATGCACGGCAGGCCTAAGTTCTAATGTTGGCTCTGTGTCACTAACTCACTGTGTAGCCTTGAACAACTCATGCTACTTTCCTGGCTCTGTTTCCCTGCCTATGAAATAGACTAACTCGCCTGCTCCCTGGGTGCTGTGCGGACTCATTAGTTAATGTTTGTACGGTGCTCTTTATAAAATGCTGCAAAAATGCTAAATAAGTATTAAAATCACATTTGAGTGGACAAGTGGTTCATAATGGACTAAAGACCTGATCCTGCACCATTGGAGTCAATTGGAGGTTTGCCTTTGACTTCGTTGGAAGAAGGATTTGAGTCTAATGCCTTTGTTTATTTTTAAAGGCAATTTAAATGGCCACGGTTTCTAATGCAGAAAAGCTATGACACATGTGCAGTAATAATTTCCATATGCACTTTTAAAATTAAAGGCTACTCTGTGATGTTAGATACCTGGGTACCCCTGGATATAATATTACGTAGCAATCCTAAACGTGTTCCTCTAGGTGATCAGATCAGTGATCCAAGGATGGCTGACGGTTCTCATATAGTTTTCCGTCAAGAAATAAAACAATTAAAAAAGGAAATAAAATACAAAAAGTGTGTGGTTTTTTAAATAACGTTTTATTAGAATTTCTGATAACATATAGAAATACATAGGACATGAAAAGTCAATTTCTCTCCTATAGGCCTGACAATTGCACTTCACTACAAGTCTATCCCCAATTGCAGATCAGGACAATTGTTCAGCTGATTAACACATGTGAACTAATTTGTGATAGGTTAACATTCATGCCTGGACTCACTACAATATTTTCTAAAGCAGTCTCTTTATTTTTGAACTTTGGAGCACATTCTGCATTGACTCACGGCTGTGTCATCACACTGGCTTCACCGGGGAGGAGCAAGTGGACAACACAGGCTGAATTTTGATCTTTGGAGGTGTAAAACAATCCCAGAATTTAGGCCTGACCCTTCCCATGTTGACATGAATGGCAAGCCTTCATGATCAGTCCTAAATAAATAAATAAACTGATTGGCTAGGAAGAGGAGGAGTGGGAAGAAAACACATGTAACAATTAAAAGCAAATAAATGGATATTTATCCTTCCCCCCCCCCCACACACACACACTCTCTCTTCCTTTGCCACACTGTGCACTGAATTCAGTCAATAAGTGTCCTAGCACATCAGCTGTGTTCTTTAGGGTTTTCATAAGCTCATACCATATAGCTCTAAACTCAGCTGAGTTGCCTTCTAGCTAATTGTTTTGTATGCTGCCATCCCTGCTAAATTCAAATACCCATCCTTGTAATTCTCATCTCTTTCCATCTTCTCACTAATAATCTCTTTGTACTTCATAGCACAGTTGCTAGCCACTTAAAAACCCCTGAAGTTTCTTCTCTTAATATCAAGTTAACATACTTACTGTAATAATGCAGCCTATGAAGGTTTTCACTTATACTCCAAAAGTCATGAAAGCCAGGGTTAGGCTCATCCATTCATACCTTCCATCTTGTTTACTGGATTAATATGAGAACAGTTCCATGATCTTATGTATCATATTGCGATGCCTATACACAATGACATGAATGGGAACAGCCTCTGACTCATTTCCACTAGAATAAAACAAAACATTCTTGGGGGGGCCTTCTGTTGCTAAATGAAAGCTGAGGTGACAGAGGCATTTATTGAGAATATTTCCCAGTGAGCGAGAGAATGTTTCCCTGTGGCAATATTCTCTTACTATGACTTTTATTTATTTTTGTATGCCTTTTAATGATGACTGACCTTTTTGGAATCATTTTTGTCTGATGGAATTGGTTCTAGCAGAGGAATATTAAACCACTTTCCTATTGTTAGATTTGATTCATTGCAGTTGTCTTTCTAAAATGGAATTTTTCAGTTCTTCAGCCAATCGGTAACCAATCTGTTGATAAACAGTACAGGTAACCTCCTACAGGCAGGGACTGTGTCATCTTCTGTATCTTGTACAACACCAAGCATGCCTGCAGCACTTAATGAATAATAATAAAATAGCAATCATTAATTATTTAAAATGCTAACTCCTCTCTTATGAACAGGCTGTTTACTGATAGACTAAAGTCCCCGCATTTTGATTTAGTGCTATAGAAGGTTAAATGTCCAGTATAGGGTGGACTGATAGCTATTTCAACTGGTGCAATATTTGATGCTTGTTTTAAAACAGTAACTGTTTCATTTTATTTTATGTATTTCTCAAAAGGGTTGCCTTGTAGAGCCTTTCCGCTTTTAGGTCTACAACATTTTTACATTAGGGAGAAAATAGTCTATCTGT
Source organism: Emys orbicularis (assembly GCF_028017835.1). Taxonomy (NCBI): domain Eukaryota; kingdom Metazoa; phylum Chordata; order Testudines; family Emydidae; genus Emys; species Emys orbicularis. Next base: position 47,014,891 of record NC_088686.1, on the reverse strand, counting down.
ACTTGAATATTCCACTGTATATTCTGTGTTGCTGTATCTCTGGCAGATTCTATTTGTAAATGGAAAATAAAAATAAAATGAAAGGGGGAAAAACCACAATTCTGAATGCCTTATCATGCAGATGCATTTCAAAACACTTCACAGCAATGATAAAAAAAATAAATAAATAAAAACAGTTCATCCTTCAAAATTCATAATGATTTGCAACCAGCTAATGGCCAATGAAAACAAATGTGTCTTGAGTTTAGACTAGACTTTAAACACAGGGAAGGTAGCGACATTGCTAATGTCAATAGGCAATGAGCTCCACGTGCACAATAGCTGAAAGAGCGACCACCCAAAGTGACACATTTTGGTATTGAAGATGCACAGAGACCTGTATCAGTTGACCCCAGCTGACCAGAAGAGGAAAGAGTTACTAACTCAGAAAGGTAACTTGGGCCCTGCTTGTGAATGGTTTTGTAAATCAGCATAAGCACCTTATAACTAATGCAAAACTTTCTCGATAACCAAGTGCTACTGGGGTGGGATGGATGGGGGGTTTCACATGATCAAACCTCCTCGTAGCAAAGCCTAGCTTCTCTATTAATACAGTACCATTTGCAAACCATGTTGCCATGTCAATACATAGTGCAGCGAACAGTCACTTTAAAAGTTAATGTGTGCAGCTTCTATTGTATTGACACCAATAGCAAGAGTTTCCATGTGGATCTGTGTGTGTGATCAGAAGCCTTAAAATATGGATAAAAATAGAGAGAAAACATTAGACTGTCATCAGGAGAGTGAGCATATGCTGTTTTAACAGACAAACCTGGATCTTAAGCTTCTTTGGCATGTAAAGACTCTTTGTGCAGCTGGGCAATCCTTGCATGCTTTTCCAAACTCTAAACAAGTGTTCTTGGACTGCTGAGAAAAAAATGTTTATTCGCTTAATTTATGTCACAGTTTATTGTGTTTTTTGGCCCTCAGAGGGTTTTAATTTGTTTGTATGTGGCAGCTGTATTGCAGCTGCAACCACAATATCCTCTGTCTTTCTTTTGTGTCAACAGCAGCTTTTTCTAACATATCCTGTGCTGCATTTATGTTCTCCAAGCATTTAGGAAAAGCTTTTATTTCACTTAATTAATGTATGTGCCTGGAGCAGTTCAGTTCTAGCTCTGGCTGCCTCTTTTTGACCCTCACAAGCACTTTTTACATTTTCACTTGTGTGATACCATTACAGCACCACTTCACTTGTTCTTCTAATCTCAGTAGAGAGCCAGAATTCACCTAATATTAGCATGTGAATTGCAGAGTTACATTTTAGGTACCTCACCTAAGAAAAAGGGGGTCTGTCTCATCACTGCTTTGGTTTTAAACTTGGTACAACTCTGTTGAAATCAACGGAGTTACATTAGTGTAAAATCAGCATAACACAGCAGTGAATCAGGCCCAGAATTTTTAGTGAATGTTATCCAATGTAAGTATATACAGTCATGTGCCAGTAAGATCACTCATATATTTTATTATAATAAGATAATCACATTTACTCAAGAAACATACACTAACTGAAGCAAACAAAAAAATCAATATTGACAAATAGTCATCATTATCTCATATTCTTTGAAAGAAATTTACTGACTTCTTTTTTTTAAAAGGGAAAAGGAGTAGCAGCACAAAATAAGAGTGAAGAAAGACTTGATAATCCCGTGGAAGAAAATGAATATTGAATGATAGGGGGGCTTTAAAGTTAAGGACAGACCCACAACTGTTGTAAATTGGCATAGATCCTTTGACTTCAGTGAAATACGCTGATTTACACTACCTAAGGATCTGGCTCTAAATTTTTATCCCCTTCTTTACCACCTTCCCACACCAAGTTTACAGAACATCCACAGAGAAAGAAGGCTTGTAGCTCTAGACATAGATCTGAAATGTTGCAGTGCTGTGTAACTGTCTAAAGGCTCAACGAGGTAAACAATATGTTCAGCGTGCACACATGAGGGAAATCCTAAACAAATGGATTTACAAAAATGGGCTATTGCTAAACCTTGGGCATTAAGGTCCTTAACTGCTAGTTGGAAGACAATTGCTTCAACAAGATTGCTATAAAAATAAATGCTGTATTAAACCTCTCTGACCATATTCAGATAATGTCATGAGAATGGATTACATGCTAAGAAAGTGAAGAGTTAAAGCAGACTCTCACTCCACTGTGCCTAGGTATTAGAACTCTGGCACATAAGAAACTGATGTAACTGAGTGGAGAATCAGGTAACACCAATAAATCAATGGAGTTATACCAGCATAAAACTGGGATAATGCAGTGGAGAATCAGGCTTGGTAATGTGGTATGGAAGAATGATTGAAGAGCTTTACAGTTCCTAGAAAGGTTGAGTTAAAATAGGTTTTTATCCAGAACTCTGAATTTCCTGTCTTTCTCTGCATAAATTAGGCCTTAACATTATCTAAATGTACTGTATGAGAATCGGCACCACAGATCATAAAAACCTGTTTAGAGCTGTTATAGTCTAGTGTATAAATATGTAAGATTTGCCAATAGGCATTTAGGTAAAAAGTGGCATATCATTTACCCATTCATAACCATTGTTGCACAGAAAGAGCTGTTTTATCATGTAAATTCATCTGTTTTTTAAAAAAGAGGAATACTATTTATCTGGTAAAGATTGTGCTAGATTGTGATTTCAGGCACCAATCCAGGTGTAGCAGCTGGAAGCACTGAGCCTCATTGACACACCTGAGACACAATTCCTCCTCCGCTCCGTCCTTGCTGGTAATAATTTACCTCTAAACTAGTGGGTTTCAACCTTTTTTCATTTGCAACCATAAAATATTTTGAAAGGAAGTGCAGACCCCTTTGGAAATCTTAGACATAGTCTGTGGACCCCAGGGGTCTGCAGTCCATAGGTTGAAAACCACTGCTCTAAACTATACCAGCAGTAGGTAACAAGCCCCACACCAGCAGGCAGAGGGGGATGGACCTAAGGCGCCAGCTATTCCCCATCCTTTCCTTGTCCCTTCCCCCACTCCAGGAAGGCAGTAAGTGGGCAAATAGACCCACTTATTTCTATACTCCTGGACCCAACTGCCTATTCCCTTGCCTGTGAGTATAGTCTGAGTCACTATCTAACCTATTAAGAAAAATGTAAAGCCCAACATTTCTATACAGAGTAGTTTAATACTACCTGTCAACATCTATGGTTATGGAGGAGTTATAAATCCTTGCAAGATGGGGTTTATATTGGAAACAATATACCTTATCATTGCCTTTACTTATACAAAGCTGCTAACAGGTGTGGCTTTGGGCCAATATTTTCAAACCTGGATGCCTAAAGTGAGGTTCTGATATCCATCATTAAGTATCTAACTATTATTTAGGGGCTTACCTCTGGATTTAGTAGCCTAACTTTCAGCACTCAGGTTTGAAAATGTTGGCCACAATGAATGTAAATTTGTGAAAAGTGGCAATGGTTCTATGATACGTGCCAGATACAAGCACAAGAAATTCTAAGGTCTATCAATGGATACTGCAGGTCTGATTTACACTAAAGCAGTACTTCTATCCTGGCTTTCAAAAGCCATGAGCTCACCCCTTCTTCCTCTCCCATCATCATAAGATTGGCTTAAAAACACGTATGTGTTTTTTAAAAATACATTTTGGGTTCTTTTTATTCACTCCCTGACTTTTGAACCTTTAGGGCAGTGGTCTCCAAACTTTTTTGATCACGCACCCCATCAGTAAAAAAATTTTGAGCACGCACCCCCTGCTCCCGGCTGAACTGCCGAGGGAGGGGAAAAAAAAAAAAGCCACTCGGACTCCCGGCCGAACTGCCGAAGGAGGGGGGGAAAAGCGGCACTGCTTCGGCGGCGCTCCTCCTGCCGCACACCCCACTTTGGAGACCACTGCTTTAGGGTACGCATGTGTCATGTTTACAAGTTTTTCGCTGCAAACATAAAGGCTAGAAACTTACTCTTTTTAAAAAACAAAAACTGAGATTCTTAAATATCCTCATGATTCCAGGAACTGGGGCATTAAGAAAAACATCCAATATTGCTAGACTCATGATAAAATTGTGAGAGTTGCCAACCCTGTTAAGGCCTCTTTATACTGCTGGAGCAAATTACATTTATATCCACCCTAAGGCTCCTTTACTGCCAGAGAGGGGGGCCTTTGTGTAAATGAGAACGGGGCCTTGTATTTTTTCAGATTGTTTAGTACAGCATCAACAGTAAAGATTGTTTCAGGCAGGGTTCAGATTAAAAGACTATGGGGCAACAGAGATATTTGGTGACTGAGCTATCAGATATCTGATTCTAATAGGACTATCTTTTTTTTTAAAAAGAAGTATGTCCAATGTTTCCTTTTAACCTGGCCCATTGAATCTGCCCATCTCCAGTTTCAGGATTTCCACTCAAAACCCCTTTTTGTATATAGGTGCCCAGCCAATGTTTGGGTAGTGTTGTGTAGAATATGAAGGAAATTCATATTCTGTCCAGCACTATTTAAGAAACCAATGGTCGTTAAGCATAGATCCTCAAAGGTGCCTAAAACTATATGTTGGAATGATGCCTCAGGAAGGACTCATCAAGGCCTTCTGGGATTACAGGATACTGGCTTCTACATAAGCAATGCACAGTGAGTTACCTTTGAGGTAACTAGTTGCCCCAAAGTATGCTAGCAAAGAGAAGTGCCTGCATTCAAGAAAATGTATGGATTATGATTGTGGCTGGTCCTGCGGACATGGGATGAGGAAAGTTTCTTGAACCCTCACCTGCTTTATCACACCCACATAGGGGCCAGCTACAGTCTGGACCTAGGAAATCTATGATGGGGTATTAGAAGATGTATAGTGCTGCTAATGGAATACCATGCTTTTGATCCCTGGGTCACTGGTTCAAATCCAGCCCAGATTGGTAGTGATTCAAAGTCATTACTATGTCATGGCTGTTGTGGGAGTCTACGTGGAATGAGCTGATGGTAACAATCCATTTCCCACTGAACTGAAGATGACATCACAAGAGCCACCAGTATATTTGCCACTGATTAGCACCTTTTACTGGAAGCCTCAGCAGAGAACTCAAAGAGGGAGTGGGCCATGTAAACAGTTCATCCTCTCACTTACAGAGACAGTCACTTCATGTCACTTGGGCACGTTACCAGTCAGTGTAGGAAAGATTGCAGTGCCACTGAACTGCAGTGTATTTGTTTTGAGGATAAGGCGAGTGCTGCATTTTCCAGGGCTGTCTATCTGGCATGATCACTGAAATTAAGTTCTGTACAAAACAGGAAGAAAGCAAACAGATGAGACCTAGATAGTCCAAGACCCAAAGCATATTTTTGCATTTATTTGTTTTGAATGACTCATGTACTAATCTTGCATTAGTTACATTGATTTTTTTTGTATGAAAATCTATTAAAATGTTTAGTAGCTGTGTAAGTAAAGACAATTATAGAGAAATGTTATTCTAAAAAAGTTTTAGTTTTAAAGCATCTTAATCTTTTTTGTTACCACACAAAGTCCTTTTAAGTCCTTCTTAGAGCTGGAAAGATCTCCCCAGTTTTCTATTTATTTTCCTTTTAAAGCCCTACAACATTGTAACGCTATCTAGCAAAGAATTCAGCTCCTTCTGGAGTCCAATACTGCTCCTAGAGTCAGTTGGAGGAACTAATAGGCAGTGTCATGAATCCAGAGTCGAGATCTTCAAATCAGGGCCTGCCACCCCCTTACACCACAAACTTCCTGTTTCAGAGACCATCAGTAATCATTTGATCAGGGACACAGGGTTTACCTGTACATGGAACAAGTCATGGTTACACCTCCACACCCAACAGCTTCTCACGGAATCTTGTGAATTGTGGGGGACCTGTGGAAGACCAGAATTATCTGTGTGCAGGTTCTGTGCCTCAGCATTAGCATCAATATCCTCTCAACCTCATCCCCAAACTCCCTGGCATATATCTGGCAAATCACACAGGATTTTATTGCACTCTCCACCTGTGGGTCTATGCCTGGCTACCAAGATAGATCTCTGAGCCTTTGTTTTGAACAAATGATTTGTGTAAGCAGGGTCTGAATTATCTCTCCCTGACATCTAGTGACACACTGGGCAAAACGACTTCCGGAGCAGACTATTTGCAAAGACGCACCTACTCTGCTTCGGTGTTTGGCAGACGGACCTGCTTTGCCAAAGTGCTCAGTTTTGGCTGGTGCTAGGTTACAATTCACATTAGTAATGAATGCAGGGGGCATGAAACGTTCTTATCCTTATTACATGAGTAAAGGGCAGCAGCACTGTACTTAGCATGCCCTGACTGAGGGGCTCACCCTAAACTGAACCTCACTCGCTAAGCAGGGGGTAGCGATGCCAAATCCCACTGATGATGATAGGGGGATGGGGACAGGTGTTCCTACTTGCTGGTGTGGACTCTGCAAACAAACACTAAGACATGGGGCTCAACAGCTTGTGTACTTTCTATCCATCCTCTAGTTAGATAATTCCTAGTAATGGTTAAATATTATTCAACAACTGATGTATTTGCTGAATCTTGCCACTATTTACAGAATTATATTTTTTGCATTATTTTAGCAGCTCTAAATATCACTTAGGATCTGTAAACTGTACTGTCTGAAAACATTGCAGGTAAGCAGAGTCACACTGACCACAGCTGAACCACAATCTAGTAGCAGTTCAGTGAAATGCAGCTCTCCTCCAGGAGTGCCAATGTCAGTGTAGCAAAGAGGTTTATGAACAAGGCAAGGCAAATGGCCATAATCAGTGACCAGTAATATATCTAGTTCACTTCTGGAGTGAGGACTGCAGCATGCTTTATTGAAATATCCTGACTTTTCACACTGGTGGCATTAGGGACTGAGATTAACACTGCTACCAGGATGTAAAAAATGTACCCTATCTTGTCTGCCACAAACGTAAGTGCTGAGCTGGAGATTGCACTGCTAATGAATTAACTGTTGGATATGGTCTGTAGTCCCCTGAACCAGAGCAGACTCATTCTGGCCAGCTATGAATACTTCTTTCTGTACATATTAGACCTGACTGGACAATTTCCAGTGGAACTAGTTTCTGTTGGAAAAAGCTGATTCAACAAAATAGAAACATTTCACAGGAACGTATTGGTTCTGTTGAAATTTTCAATGAAAAGTTATTGAAACATTTAATTACAATAAGGTCAAAGTGTTTCATTGGTATTTTATGATTTCAACTTGAATAGGATAGAATAGTTGAAGAGATCAAATAAAGCCCTTTGATAAGGTTGTTTCAATATTTCTGAAACAAATTTTGTTTTGTTTTGATGCTCCACTACTATCTTCTAGCTAAATGAAAAAGGTAACTCAGATCATAACAATAGTCCATAAACTATTTCAGAGCCTTGGCAACAATTTGATCTGGGTTCGTTTCTTGAAACAGGTGAAGAGTTGTGCACGGGTAGGTGGAAGAAGAAGATGGTATCCATTTTCTAAAGCTGGTTTGCCCATTTCTAATTTCCTAGTGACACAGTTCAACAAGGTTGCTGGCAAAATACAATATACTGGAAAATGTTTTGCAGTCTTAACTGTATCTCCTATAAAAGCCATCACTGCTTTAAAATGAATTAGCTTGTATTGATCTTTGGTAGCTTGCTATTCATTTGGAAATACTTTACTTTTCAAAGACATATGACCGAAAGACAAATAATTCTAAGGTGAATCTGGAAATATATAGCAGGTATTTCTATCTATTCATCTTTATTTTCTATTCATAATTTCCACATTGTCTGTAAAATTCTTGCCATTGCTTATGGCAATCTGTCTTTATGGCCCTTTAAAGGTCACAAAAGTACATTTAACAAAGATATTGTGAAGGATTTCTGCAACTCAGCAGCCACAGCATTCTTTATGGCCAAGACACGTCACAGCAAAATGAGATCCAAGGTAGCCAAGGACCTGACTTGACATCCCTAGAGGCAGTTCATGACCTTTGTCAAATGAATCAATCCAGATGCCTGCCACAAAATGGTGAATCCTTTGTGTTGCTACTAGAAACCATTGTTTCCAAATCTTACTCCTATGTCGGAAAACAACAAAATATGCTTCTCAGGTGATATAATTGTTAAATGTGAAAGCCTCTGTATTAGTACAAGAGATACCCTCATAACTTCTGTTCATGTCTCAATAACTACATTTGGAAGCCAGAGGCCAGTCTTCTAGTCCCAGCCGTGATTGCCCCAGTTAATGACAGAGGGTCGAACCCTACCAGTAGAAAAAACTTGGCCAGTAGGCAAAAAGTGAACTAAGTTAGATATGGCACACGCCTGAAAAAGGGACTAAAAAAATTCCCCATTAACTGAAGCAAAATTTGCCACCATTAACATAACTTGCTCTATTTAGTGACCCAAGTTAGGGGAAAGCTCCTGGCACTGCCTGGCATGTGCGGTGATCCGAGCAGAGAACACATTGCAAAGACATTGTTGGAAAACATATACAAATATATTGTAAATGTGACATATATATTAACTATCATAAAAATATCACCTGCAAAGGATAGAGTCAAAGAGTTGAAGGCCAGAAGGGACCACCAGCTCTTCTAGTCTGACCTGCTATATATCACAGGCCACCAACACCACCCAGCACCCACACACTAAACCCAAAACCCGAAGTTAGATCAAAGTATTACAGCCCATGGCTCTGGGGAGGCACCTAGCAAAAACTGGCTCAGTTGGGAGTCCTGGGTGACTAAAGGTTGAGAATTGCTCTACCAGAGCCAGGGCCATCCCTAGAAAGATCTGCTAGCTCCTGCCTCCCCCCTTCCACCCCACACAACAGCATAGGCTTCCATGCTGCTCATTCATCTCCTATGGATAGCAAGCAGAAGTGGGGAAGGCAAGGCAAACCAGCATACATCAATGTGATCAGCATCATTTATACCCAGAATCTCTCTGTGATTGAGAGACAGAGTTTGCTATGGGGAGTGGGTATCACTTCAGCACTATTTTGCTTGTTATGACACCTCCCCCTCATTCCTTCAGATCCCAGGTCCTGTAGAGCACCTGTGGCAGGGGTCTGTGGAGCTGTAAACACTCTTCAGAGCTCAGACTCTCTCTTCTGCATCTTTGTCCCTGGCTCCATGAAAGAGGAGGCCAGCATTAGGCCATCTGAACCTCACCTCTGGCAAAAAGAAACAAAACTTTTCCCAATTAAGTAATTGCTTACAGAGCTCATATAAATGTGACATCTCAGGCATGAAACATGGTTCACTAGCTCACTGTGTGAAACAGCCTATCAGATCAGGTCCAGGATTTGGCAGCTAGAAAGGATTGCCTCTACTACAGATGTTGAGAGAAATGAAACAAATATTAGGAGATTTTTTTTTAAAAGAAGATATTCTTGTTACTTCCACGGGCAATCATTGTGGGACTAACCAATAACTTGTACCATGTACTTCAGCTTTTTTGGCTTCTGTAAGTTTTGCATTGGTTCATTGTTAACAGTAATTTACCTGCCTATCAACCAATTGCACTGCTGAATGCTTCTAACTTTAGCTCAATCCAAGCCACAGGTCCTGCAAATCTCACACATGATTAATTTTAAGCAGCATTTATAGTCCCACATGCATAAAGCTCAGAGCCCAATACTTTAGCCTGAGTAACTCATTTTTAAATCAATAATATGCTGCTAGATAGGAATAACCATTAGCCAATGACATGAAATGCATGTAAACATTATTTCTAAATAAAATAATATTTCCTGACGTGTGCTTGGTATTTTGTGCCATAAACAGTTATTCACTCCTATTAATTACAAAGCAGCTTCCACAGGTCCAGAGTTTCAAACTCTCTGTAAATTACAAGACAAAGAGAATGAGAGATCATTTCTGCTGTGAAGTAGAAGTTCTTTTCTCCACCAGTTGCTGAGACTCACATGTCTAAAGAACCACAGAAGAATAAAATGCAGGTATCTTAATCTAGACACTCGTATTTTATTTAAAGAAGCTGATAGTAAGTTTCTCTGAAATTTTAAAAACACTCATCCACTTAAAAATAAGCCTCTTCAAAAGCAACACTGTGGGCCAAATTCATCCCTGAATTGAAATCCATTGACTTCATTAGGATTATACTAGTAAAGAATTTGACCCTTTTCTTATATCTTAGCTATCTGTTTAGGAAATAGGTTATATATTGAATGTTTAAACAAATATATGTGGCATTCGTACCAAATTTGATAACCATGCTAGTTAATTCCACTACTGAAATACATAGTGGAATATGGCAGCTACCTTTTTCAATTTTGTACATATTTGAAGGCACAGCCATGCTTAGAAAATATCTAGAGGGATACAAGAGTTCCCAATTCCTTTCAAAATACAGACAATACTATTTTTCTTAAATGCATACCTTGCAAAGGATCCCTATAATGTATTGTCATAATACATTGTTTCTAGCTAAGGCAAAAGCATATTTATAGTGACAGGGTAAATAATTATTATTTAAAGGAAACTTGAGAAAAAAATAGTAGAATAAAGTAAAAAATAGAACAAAGGTCATATATCCCCCTCTAGAGGTGAAAGTCTGAAGCATCCATCTCATGAATACAAACACTTTCTTGGTCTATTTATGCTAAACAATCTGTTCCACCTTGTATGTAGCTGTGATACTGTGAGCATGTTTCCCAGACCTGAAGAAGAGCTCTGGGTAAGCTTGAAGGCTTGTCCCTCTCACCAACAGAAGTTGGCTCAATAAAAGATGATACCTCACCATCTTGTCTCTCTAATATGCTGGGACCTGCGCTGGTAGAACACCACTGCATGAAGCAACTGTGATGGTACAAATCTTGATAGCTGCTACAATACTAATATGAGTAACAGCCTCAGTCCATATTTATTCACTGCCGAAATAACAAGGCTGATTCTCCAGTGCCTTGCCCATTATAGAGTCATTTACAAAGTGGGTATAAACGCCTATCATTCTGCTCTGGTCGCATTTTATATACTCACTTTGCACAAGTGTAAAGAATTACACAGGATGCAAAACAGTGGTGAATCAGGCCCAATCAGGGACAATGTACATTAACTAGAAAACGTCATGTTCTATATAAATAGTAATTGTTCATATTTCATATTTCATAATCATTTTCTTTTTTTGAGTTAATCTAATTAATATCACTGTTTGCCTCTGCCTGAAAGGAACCATTACTATGCTTGGCTCTTTTATTCATTAATCACATACATAGTAAATATGGACAATCACTTAATGCTACATGATAGACACCGGGGATCCCATCAGACAGAAACAAGTAAGGTGACATACGATCACAAAACAAAACAGTGTCTCTGGTGCCCCCTAGAGTTAAATCAAACAATCTGCAGTTGTCTGGATTTCCCTATGAAATCACTATGGTTGTGGAAATGTGCAGTTTGTGACCAAATCTCAAACCCAACTGACCTTTATAGGCTTGGAAGTTTTAGTGGGATAAACAAATGTAAAACATTATAGTCTATAAATGTCTCCTTTAAAATATAAATGGCGTCAGTGAGGATGTTTGGTTTTCTTTTACAAGAGCTGAAGGCTCCAAAAACATTAGAGTAGTGAGTTAAGTGTGCTGATAATTATCTTTCCTGAGACCTCTGTGGCAGCTAGATTTCCTGCACCACTGAAGTCAATGGGAATTTTGCCCTTGATTTCTGTTGGGAATAGGCTCAGGCCTTAGGTGTGTAAAAACAAATAAATACACTCAAATCAGAGGAGGGTCAAGGCTTGGCATTAGTTTCAGAAAGATATGCAGCAAACTGCAAACAGCAATAGCTAGGAAGATTAGAAGGGCCTGGGTGGAAAGTGTTTTGAATGCAGAGGGCCTGATTTTCTAAACTGGAAACATGAAATTGCATATGCAAAAAATGTGTGCAGAACTGCATACCTAATTTGGACAACTAAATCTGTAAGTGGTCAGGTATGCACCCAACTGGCCACTGGCTGTTTAATTGCCTGTTCTGAACATAGAATCACATTTGTTCATTTTTGTGCACAAAGGACCTGATTGTGAGCTTCCCTATAGTGAGCTCATGAGGAACTCTACTTAAGTCAACAGAGTAAAGCTGGTATAAACTCAGGGTCATCAAGACCAGAATCAATCCCACAGTTTAGAAAATCAGGCCTAGAACCTTTTTAAAGTTCTCCCATTTTTAGGGATCTGATTTTTCACAAGATGGCGGCACATAAGTCTTCATCCAAAGCCTATTGAAATTACTTATAAGCTTTCAATTGATTTCAGTGGACTTTGGATCAAGCCCATAATGTGCATTCACATTAAAGGAGTATGAAAATCTGGGGGCTCAAAAACCCATTACAATTTACAAAGCGCCTCATACTTTTCCCCACTGTACAGTACAAAGGGGAGCAAACACTCAGGAAAAAAACATAGGAGGCCTTTGCAGAGCAGGGACAGTATCACCCTTTCTAGCTGCAAAAGATCTGCATGGCCAATGGGCAGCAGAGAAAAAGATGTGTGTCCAGGAAGAGGTGAGGAGCTGGTGAATAGCTGCTCATGGTGATGTCTTTTCAGGCTAAAATGGTTTGTGTCACATATTAGAAGCTGTTGGAAGCTAATGCTGCTTGTAGACTTTAGGAAGTTAAGTGTGCTGATAAAGCTTGTAGCAGCATTAACTCCCATGTGCATTGTGGTGGGGCCAGTCAATAGCACAAACAGAACCACAGCTAGAGCCCAGCAAGGTGCATTGTGGGATAGCCCCTCCTTGTTTCTGAGCCAGAGCTGGTTCAGACAATGCAGCCAACTCTAAGGCAGAAAGAGAACCCCCTGATCATAGAGACGGCACCACACTGCTGACAGTCTGAAATCCTAGTGTAACAGTAACCTCTTTGGGGCAGGGACTGTCTTTTTGTTCTGTATTTGTACAGTGCCTGGGATCCTGGTCTGTGACTAATGCTCCTGGGCACTACCACAACAAACCACAACAATAATAATAAATTAATCAATACCACTCATTCTCCAATGCCTCCTAGTATAGAGTACACAGTGATAATCACTGATATAGAGGCCCCCTTCTCCCCCCAGCAAACCACACACACACTCTCTCTCTCTCAGGGCACATTCCTTATTGCTCTGTCACCAAAATAACAGCAGTTGATGTGGCAAGGCAGTTTGAGGTACGCCTTAGGAGAGAGAGGTTGCACACTGAATCTTGGGCCTTGCAGCTGGTGCCTTTGCTGATGAGGGCTCCTTTTGCTGAACTGGCTCTGATGAGAACTTAATTTCCCCATGAATCCCTAGACTCCGAGCTTCCCTCAGAAGAGAGCCTTCAGAAGAAACTCCCTGAGTATAGGGCTAGCCCTACTCCAAGTTCCTGGACCAGGATACTGGAACAATCAAAGAGACTGCCCTTGGGTTTTACACTGAGCACAGTGCATGTTGTTGGGATAGGCATTTGGAACTGCAGGGCCTGAGCCAAAGCCCATTGAAGCAAATTCTGTTTGATTAGGTCAATCAGAAGGAACATCCCTACTCCACATTTAATAATTTATATCTTTTCTAATACAGAAAGATTACTTTGAATCCTTTCCTTCAGCATTTCTTCTACAGGGAGAAGATAAAGGAGGTGTCAGTCCAGACTCCAAGGTATGAGTGGGGTTATGAAATTGCAGTAGGCTACAAAGGCTAATCTTATGCTCAGACAGCTAGGGGGTCTCTCAAAAACAAAGAAAGAAAAAGGGTAAAATATATTTTCTATCACTTATTTTAGAAAATGTGGTTCAGATATACCTACAGGGGCTAATTAGTGTGACGAACATGGGAAAACATTCCCCACCTAGACACACACATGTGGCATTAAAGACTTTCATGTAGGAAAGCAGAGTGCCTGGTTCTAAAAGGAAAGACTGGAAGTTTAAGTGATTCTGACTGGTGGTGCAAGGTTACTCAAAGGCAACATTATACCTGGCCAGGAAATATGATTGCATGAAAACATGCAGTTCTCTCAAACTGATCGTATGTTCATATCAGGAAGTTCACAGGATCCTCTCTCAGAAACTCTACTACTTTGCTGAATTCTCAGAGGAAGGTTAACACGAAAGAAGATTATGTTGGACTTATGCCAAGGGTCCCCTTACAGCATCGTTTGTTCTCTAAATAGAACCCTTCACTGTGGCATTTTTTAAACATTTTCTATCAAACATTAAACTATTTTAAAGGAAAATTAAATTAATTTTCTCAACAAAATGGAATGAGAAAATGATTTATTAGAAAGCAGGTATGCTGTGTCCTATTCTAGTGTGAAAAATGCCTGTTTTAGTCTGAGAATACATTAATTTACAGAAGAGTTCTCTAGTACAAAGGAACTGTATCATGTGTTCCTATCTACACTATGGCAATGATATATAATACCAAAAACGTACTGGGTCTGGTCCTTCATTCTTTGTACACCTTCTATTGTACATCTTTTATTGAGGTCAGGGGGCCAAATTCTGCCCTAACTTATAGCAAATGTAAACACATTGGGCTGGATTCTCATCTCACACCACTTTTATACTGCTGTAACTCCACTGACTTGAATGAAATTACTACTTCTGATTTGCCAACTGTATAAGTAATAGGAGAATCAGGCCCATTGACGTCAATGGAGGTACAGTAAGTGTGAACTGATGTTAACTAAGGCCTTGAGTTAATGTTTGTGATTCTCCCATTGGGACAAATTCTGCCATGATTTACACAGTGTAAGCTAGATCTTTAGCGGATATAGATCCATTGGCCTTAGGGGCGGATCAGGCATGCACTGGATGACCCCTACAATTGTAGCTTGAAACTCTGCAAATGGAATACAAATTAGACATGGCTTCAGCTGTTTCTAACTCACATACCTGCTTTTTTCTTTTGAAAAACAAAATGCTTGACATTATGAGAGTCTGAGCAGGAAGCTCCAGCCTGGTTGTGTGTGATACATTCCTAAGATACATAATGACAATCTGTGCAGAGAGACAAAAGTTTGATGAGTTTCAGAAGGAAGGTGGATTTATTTTAGGTGCCTTAAACACTCTTATGAATAAAATACTTAGAAACCCCAATGCAAACAATGTGTAATGCTTTTATAAATCTAGCCCATAATTGTTAACATATGAAGCACACTTATTTTACTGCTACTTGAATTGCACACTACGAGCTTGATTCATGAAGGCATTATGCAATAATTATGTGGGTTTTCTGTGAACTTAACCAATAAAAAGTGCAGAACAGACAAGTGTGGAAGTTCCACTGATTATTAAAATTGCAGAACTTTGCAACATACAAGTAGTCAGAAAACGTGTGGTACTGGCCACTGCCCCACTTGCTTCTTTCTGGGAGGGAATAAGTATTTCAGACTATTACATGTCTCTTTGTTGCATCAGTCAATGTGGGGAAAGAGGCATAGATATCATACTGGCAGATACTGTTTCCTATAACATTAAAGTCCCAAAGGCAAGGCTAGTGGACTCAAAAATCAGCATGTACCCTCTTTGCCCACTTCCTAAAAGAAGGACAAGTATATATATATTTCTTTTAATAAATTTCTTACTTATCATAATCTAACATGCCTCCTTGGTATGTGAGCACACAGTACTCTGTGTGGATGTAAGAAGCAATAAAACATAGCAGGGCTAGGAACAGGTTTGAGGCTTTTAAGAAATAGCTTCAAGCATTTTTCCTGAGAAATAATTAAGTCCATATATTAGTGGAGCTACAGTCCTACTAAGCCAACTGGCTCTTATGCCAAAGATTCAGTGCAATCTCCTTAACTGAACCACGCTTACACCCTTTGCAGCTGAAGAGGTAGGGAGGTGACAAATTACCTTTCCATTCCCCTGAGCTGGGGGCGCTGGAGGATAAAATGGCTCCCAGCATAATTTGGAGCAGTCCAAAGGTGCTTGTCTCCTCATGCCCCTAACAAGCTCCCCCCCCCAGGCCCTAAGGTGGGGAAGCAGGTGGGGAGAATTTTCAGCTGCCTATTTGAGGCAGGTGTCAGTCCTCTTTGTGTTCCTGAAGCCACACAAAGGAGCCTTAGGCAAGGCCATGAAGCTGACCCAATTTTGCCACTGCCTAATCAAAAGCTAATTTCAGGATATTGATAAAATCAACCAAAGTTAGTGTCCTCTGCACTGGTATTTAACTCTTTCATACTTATGCCAGTCCTATCTCTGAAGCAAGAGACAGAAAATCTGTAACATGTCTCAAGCTGCTAACTCTTGACACAGTTTCTGATCAGGGCTGACTCCAGGCACCAGCCGACCAAGCACGTCCTTGGGGCGGCACCTTGGAAGGGGCAGCCAATCTTGGGGTGGCGGGGGGCGCTCGGGGTTTTTTGTTTTTTTGGTTCGGTGGGGCGGTGCTCGAAGTTTTTTGTTTGTTTGTTTTTGTTTCAGCGGCGCGGCACTGTGGGGGGCGGGGGTTTGGGCGGCACGGCGCGGCGCTGGGGGGGGATGGGGGTTTGGGCGGCACGGCACGGCGCTCGGGGGAGGGGTTGGGCGGCACGGCGCAGCCCAGCGCTCGGGGGGGGGCAGGGGTTTGGGCGTTGCGGCGCTGGGGGGGGGCGGGGGTTTGGGTGGCCCGGCGCAGCACTCAGGGTTTGGGCTGCGCGGCGCTCGGGGGGGGGCGGCGGTTTGGGCGGCGCGGCGCTAGGGGGGGGGGTTGGGCGGCGCTGGGGGGGCTTGGTGGCACGGCACTCAGGGGGGAGGGGTTTTGGCGGCGCAGCGCTGGGGGGGCAGGGATTTCGGTGGCGCAGCGCCTGGGGGGGGGGGTTGTTACGGCAGCTATGTGAATAACGTAGCTAAAGTCGGCGTATCTTAGGTCAACTTACCTGGCCGTGAGGATGGTGGCGAGTCAACCGCTGCCGCTCCCCCGTTGACTCCGCTTCTGCCTCTCGCAAGTTGGAGTTCCGGAGTCGACACGGAGCGTGATCGGGGATCGATTTTATCGCGTCTACACTAGACATGATAAATTGATCCCCAATAGATCGATCACTACCTGCCGATCCGGCGGGTAGTGAAGTCCTGCCCTATATCCCATTATGTGTGAGGCTCAGGGCCAGATTTTTAAAGGTATTTAGGTGCCTAAAGAGGGAGATAGGTGCCTAATGGGATTTTTAAAATGCCATCACCTTTTTAAAAGGGAGATGTCATTTATGTACAATTATCCTACAAGGATTTGCGCAAAAATTAGTCATACAACTGTTCATCTAATATAAATATTTTTCAAAAATCAGAATAAAAATGGATGTTTTCAAAGATATGTTACATATCATTAATTAGTCGTTATTTAAAAACAAACAAACAAACAAAGGCGACCGGTATAACAGAAACCATGTCAAACTCGTTCTACGTGACCTGTGAAGTTTCTGCATAGTGCATGTTCTAAACCATTTCTTCTTGTTTATTGCTGGTAGTCATCGAATGTAATACAGGATACTCCTGATTTTCTGAAACCCTATTATCGGAACCTCCACATTATCCAAATCCCCGCCTTGTCCCCATGCTGGATAAGGATGGGGTTTTGGTAATGCAGAGGTTTGGATAATAGAGCAGAAACCCCTGGCTGTGGGGGAGGCCAACCTGCTGCTGAATGGCTCCTGAATAAGGCTGCGAGTCTATCACAGAGGTCACAGACATCATGGATTCTGTGCCTTTCCAGGACCTCCATGACTTCTGCAGCTGCAGTGGCCCTTGTGGCTGACCCCCAGGTCGCCCCTCCCCGCAAGCAGCAGTGGTGCCCTGGGCCGCCCCACCCCAGAGAAGCAGCCCCAGGGTTCCCCAGAGCAGCTGTGTCCCATGGCTCCAGGAGCAACTAAGATTTAGTCAGGGGTGCTTATAGTAAAAGTCATGGACAGGTCATGGGTCACGAATTTTTGTTTATTGCCTGTGACCTGTCCATGACTTTTACTAAAAATACCCATGACTAAATCTTAGCCTTACGAGGCAGTGCAGAGAGTCCCCTGCAACCCCGCTGTCACAGGAGTGAGTGGGGCCATGACAGTGGGGCTGCAGAGGGCTCCCTGTGCTGCTGCAGGGCCAGTGACACCCAATCCTTGCAGGCGCAAGGTGCAGGGAAGGCTGCAGTCTTAGCAGAGCAGAGTCCTGGCTGGGGGGGGAGTCTCTGCTCTGGCCCACAGCCTCTCCCTGTCTCCACCAAATTGTGCATGGGAATGCACGGAGCTGCAGCCCAGGAGTGATTGAGCAGGGACATGACAGCAGAGCTGTGAGGGTTCCCCGCAATACCGCTCCTGCCCTCTTAGTTATCCGAACTCCTGATTAGCCGAATAAAATCCATCTCCCCCATGCTATTTGGATAATTGGGGGTTACCTATTCATCATGATCATCATCGCACTAAGAATAACTGTAGGTTCTTTTAAGCTTTGCTGTACAGCATGCCTACTTTCTCCAGTATAGACGATGCTGCTGCTGATAGCAGTATTGCCAACCCCAAATGTTCAAAAATCATGAGTGAGGCTCACCAAAAATCATGAGATTGTGTAAAAATTATAGATCTGGTATCCTTTTTATTTGCCTTCTGCCTTTTGAGCCTTTAGGGTGCACTGGGATCACATTTGGAAGCTTTCCCCACAGCCACGAGGGCTAGTGTCATGGGTTAGGCACATCCCGTCACAGCTAGACACTTACTTTTTCTTTAAGAATGAAGGCTGAAATCATCACATATCCACTTGACTCCAAGAGCTGGGGCTTTAAGGAAAACAATAATTACCATGAGACTCATGACAAAATCATGAGAGTCAGCAGCATTATACTGTACACTATATACTGTACAACATTGCATACTGTATTTTCTAGTGGGTATATGGGAATGAGGTCCTTAAGACATAAGCATAATTTTTAATATTCCCCCAAATCCAAAGCTATAATGATGTTGCTATCATGTTTATACCCTCCATGGACTTGCTCCAGCCTACCTCAGAGACCTTTAGCTTCACTCTTTCCCTCCCCTCCACATTTGGTCCATCTGCTCATCTAACACTGGGCTCTTTTTTCTTCCTTCACACAATCTCGCTATTGTTGGTGCAAGAGTCTTCTCCCCTGCAAGTCCTGCCATCTGGAACAGCCTTTCTGTATCTTTCTGCCTCATTGACAGTGACTCAAGAGCATAGTACTAACCTCAGGGCAGGCCATTAAGAATCAGGGCACAAACCCCAAATTGGTGGTGAATTCTATACTTAAATTTCACCAACCAAATTAATAAGTGTAAACTCCTCAGGCATTATTAGCAGCATAACCATAGCATCACAGACAATCATTTTGGGTACTCCAAATCTGTCTTGCCACCCAGGTAAGCATACCTTTGTGATGGATGGTCTCTTACACCAAGAATCACAGCAATATTCAGGTTACTCCCAGTCCAGAAGGATCAGTCACTTACCCAGTCAATTGCACTTTAGATCTCACACCAAAAACAATGCTTATAGCCAATCCTATAATAAAATATCTAAAGATTTATTATATAGGAAAAGGAAATAAGAGAGTTATTTACAAAGTTAAAGCAGGTAAACATATACACACAGATGAGTTCTAATCTTAAATTTCAAAAGGTAATAGAACCTTCTACAATAAGCAAACTCTATATGTCCTTTAGGGCTAACCCAGGCTAAGCACTGGGGATCTTTTGCTTATGCCTTGTAATCCTGGCCCCTCACAGTCCAGCAGCATAATGATCCAAATCTTCCTTAGTAAGAGTTTTTATTCCCTTTCTGATTGAGATGCTGTGATGGGGCGGCTGCCCCTCACGTGCAGAAAAGGGGTTAAAAGCAGCCTGAGGGAGGCTGCGCTGGAGGCAGCCAATTAGAAAGGGGCTGAGAGAAGTACCCAATCATGGCCCAGCAGGCCCATATAAGAAGGGCTGCAGGGCAGGGCAGAGCAGAGTTCAGTAGCTGACTGGAGTTTGAAGGGAGAAGCCCAGGTGTCTAGTAGAAGGAAGAAGCCCTAGCACCTGGAACAATTCAGTGCTGCAAGCAGGGACTGGTTGAGGGAGCTAAATAGAGCTCCTGGTGGGCTGTTAAGGCCTGCAGGCTGAGGCCCTGAGGTAAGGGCAGAAGAGGGTGCTGGAGCTGTATGGGAAGTGGCCCTGGGACAATGGACTGCAGTTGCCACTGAGGGAAGTGGCTGGGTGGAGATTGCAAGTCCCCTGGAAGGGGGAATACAGAGAGTGGCAAAGCTGGAGGGTAGTGTCATGAAGAGGATGCTGCAGTCCTGGGAGTGATGTGGGTCCAGGAGCAGAGGTGATGGTAGGTGAGACATCATCAGAAGAGGGTGCAGAGCTAATTCCCAAGACAGCCAGTAGGAGGTGCTGCAGTGGTCAAATGTTAAACTCAGCTGATGAGGAATTCAATCCAAGTCTCATCTTCATCGGGAGGGGAAGAGCAAACAACAGTCTTTTGTCCCTTTTAATGGTCCACTGTAGTCTGTCTGGCATCAATGGGCCTTCCTTGTCAGGCAGGACATCATAACTTCTGTTGGAGACCAGCATGTCACACTAGTTAATGTTTCTCTGCTGTCTGATGATTTACCCAGTTACAAAGGCTTACACTGCAAACATGCAAATATTACCTTATAACGTGGGGTACAGATGTTATAAATGAAATCAATGCAGGCAGCAACTTACAAGCGTTCCATAAAGTCTAAATACTGAACACATTCTTATCATTCTAAAACCTATTTTAACAATACTAACACCCAGGTGAGCCAGACTGATTTCAGTTGAGGCATCGGGACGTTGGCCTGAGCTGGCACCTGGTCTGTCAGGGTAACAGATGCTCCATCTAGTAAGCTCAGCAAGCGTGTTTTTTCTCCCTTGTCTTCACCTCTTAATTTCTCCCTTCCTTTGCCTTTATTTGTTGCTGAATGAAATGTGGGGCATTTAATTCTGCAAAACATTTTGTGATACACTCCTATGACAGATGTGCTACCAGATAAAGCTGTATTTAATGCCTCTGTGCTCTTGAAATTTATTTTATCAGTTCAGAAATGACAGGCGCATAAGGCACAAATACCCTGTTAATACTGGGGGTCTGTTTATTATATTCAACTGGATTTGGAAAATTTATCTGAGGCAATTTTAATAGCCTTTTTAGTCAGACAGATGTAATGCAAACCATTTTAGAGATTCTCTTGTGACATGCACAATGTGGCACATGTTTCTCCCTCATTATGTGCAAATAGCTCTTATAGCTGCTGATGGAAATTACATGTGTGCACTGGTGGAGAATATGGAGCTATATTTTGTTAACCCCTTCAGAAAACAAATTTACTTTATGGACATGGGTTGTGGAAGGTTGAGCAGCCATATATTTCAAACAGTGCTCTTTGCTTACCACTTAGAGAGAGGGATATTTGGATTTTATAACTGCTCATAAAAACAACCAGAGAGGATAAAAGCAGCAGAATATTGACTAGCTTCAAATCCACTTCTCACTTCTGGTTTTGATATCTTCAGGCCAATTACTTGTTTACTTGATAGAGTTAAAGTATGACTTTAGGTCATTCTTTGCTTGTTAGTAAAGAACCAACAATAACTACACACCAAAGGTAACCATGCAACTAGATCACTTCCAGATGATAAGTCATATTCTGATGGTGAAAACAGACTGTACAGTTTCAGTGTGCCAGGTAATAGATGGCAGTCACCCAGTTCCTATTAAGTTTTTGTAATCTATACCCATACTACTCACTGAGTCCTATTAGGGCTTTTTTTTTTTTTTTTTTTTTTAATGGAATGCATGCACACAGTTGCACATTGCTGAGTTTGGTTGAAATTAGAAAAACATAATCAAACTAGGCAAGACAATTATATATTAATATATTATCTATTACACACAACTATATTAGAAGAACATTACTAAGGTTGCAAATTCAAGCAATCATAAATTAGGAAATGCCAGAATAAATGTTGTGTGTACAGCCTTAATTTGGCTCCCTTGCATGTATGTGTTTGATACAGTCTTTAATTATATATCTTGTACTATTTTTACCACAGGATCTCTGGCCCTCATTCAGTGAGCAGCATGGATCCTGCTCTGGGGATAAATCAGGGCTGTGCACCGAAGGAGATTGCTGTCTGTAGGACCCCTTCCTCATTTGTTGTAGAAGTCGGAAGGTGTTTTAATGAATGAAACAAGGGACTGTAGGAAAGAGAACGGATGGTCTCATGCTTAAGGCAGTTGAATGATGCCATGGACAACTGGATTCTATGCTTGCCTCTGCCACAGTGTTTCTGTGTGATGCATGATAAGCCACTTAAACCAAACTTTTCACAAGTGGTCACTACCTGTGTTCCTCCATTTCTGGGTACCTGACTTTAGACCCTGGGGTCAGATCTGCAGCTATATTAAATGCTATGTAATGCTAAGTACACTGGAACATCAGGTCTCCTAGGTATCTCTAACTGGGCATACAAAATTAATGGATACTTTTGAAATTAATCTCTCTGTGCCCCCATGTCCCATCTGTAAAATGGGGATAATAGTAACTCCTCATCTCACAGGGGTGTTTTGAAAATACATAATGTCATGTTTGTGAAGCACTCAGAAACTATAATGAGTGCCACAGAGAAGCCCATGAGGAAATTAATAAAGCTGCAGTCAGAGCAGGGTTTGAATAGTATGCTGTAGTACATAAGGCCAGGGGGCAATACTGAACAATGACGGGAAAACACAATATTGACTAGCCACCCCAATCCCAGCTCCCCCATCCCAATCTCCTGCCAGTGCCAGTCTCCTCTCCCACCCCCACTCCTAGTCCCAGTTTCCCTCTCTCCACTGCCCCCAGGTCCTTGTCCAAATCTACTGCCCCCACACCAAGTCTGGCTCTTGTCCCCTCTACATTCAAATCAAGCCGTTTCCTCTTCCACACTGTCTGGGCACAGCTGGGATGGGGGTATTTTATATTTTAGATATGATACAAATTCACTTCTTCTGACTGCAATAGGAGAAATGAAAGTGTATGTATATGTACATAGGTGTGTATATGGCATATATGTAGGTGTCCTGGGATGGAGGCCAGATTGGTGTGCGCCAGTGAGGAGACAGAGGAAGCAGAGATAATGTGTTGTGTTCAAAACATAAGGAACAGACCTTGTATATGATTTTAACTTGAAGCCTCAGAGATGCTAAAGTTTACCTCACAGCTGAGGACCACACAAGAGACTGTGCCTCACTTAAACCGCATTTAAGCCCATAATCAGAGCCCAACACTCAGACTGAAGGCCAGGCCAGGTTCTGGGTGGATGTCCATTGTAAAGCAATTCTGTATCATTCACAGAAGCAAAGTTGTGTTCATGATACCAGAAGCTGTCCAGAAGAAAAGAGCTTCCACACTCCACTGAGTGCAAGAACTAGTCCTACTATCTTTCTGTCCCAACTGGTCCATCCATTGGAGAGAACATAGCACAACTTGAACATATGTTGAGTCCTTAGTAGGTTATCAAAAGGGCTAAGTCACGTAGGCAGTCCCAGTACCTGTTTGTGGCTTATCACTCCGGATGTAAGAGCAAGAAAGTAGCAAAAAACAACAATCCACCACTGCCAGAAGGCCAATTGTATAGTGGAATCCTATATCCAGGAACACGGGATAAGCAGAAGGTAAGGCTTGATCTTCTGTACAGACTTTATGAATGCTACAAGTTGGATCAAGTCCTCCTAGGATGCTGCTGACAGCAACAGAGCCCCCCAAGAGGTGCTGAAGTAAGCTTAAAAAGATGCCTCTACCTGGGAGGGAAATTATAGCTTTAAATTTGTTAGTCTCTAAGGTGCCACAAGGACTCCTCGTTGTTTTTATATCTTTCCTTATCAGTTTTAAACCTCCGTGACTGCCTTCCATTATCTATCACTTCTTCCCCCTCTGTTCCTCTGCATACATTGCTAGTTACATCTCATTGTGTGAGTCTACTGACACACTTGCCCTCAAGAATAAGAAGTTTGTCACCTTTACCTGTAAATTTCTCTTCCTGGAGACAGTATGTCAGGCAGCCCTTACCTTACCCAACTCCGTTTGGATAATAATCTTGGCAGGCCAGCTCAGGTTGCTGTGTTAGAAATATATTTCTCTGACTGGAGAAGTGTTTGGGTCTATAACTGCCTTAATGATGCCTCTGTTTTAGTGATTTACAGCTTTCTAGTGGGCTTTCACTGGGTAAGTTCATATAGGACCAGGAAGACTCCTGCTGGATTCATTTCTGAGCCGCTGCTGAAGAATGCAGGAAGAGCACCTACCCATTGTGAGGGATTACCACACTTGAAATGTACAGGTAAACGAGGCAGATCATTTTGCTGTTTTGTTGGACATGTGTCTTTAATTTTACTGTTAAAATATTTCTTCGTTTGTGAATAACCCTTTACATTTTAGATGTGATACAAAGATGCACGCACACACACTCATTCAGATTTCAGATCTGCACTCTTCACTCAGACCAAACTGTTACTGTCTTTAATGGGTTTGTTGCATGGAAATGAGTGCAAGACTGGACCCCAAAGCATTTAAGGCTAAGACCAATTCCACTTAAGTCAATGAGAATCTTTTAATTGACTTCAGTGGGAGTTGAATTGTCCTTAGTCCAGGGGCGGCTCTATATATTTTGCCGCCCCAAGCACGGCAGTCAGGCGGCTTTCGGCGGCGCGCCTGCAGGAGGTCCGCTGGTCACGCGGATTCGGCGGCATGCCTGCGGGAGATCCGCTGGTCCCGTGGCTTTGGCGTACCCGCCGCCGAATTGCCACCAAAACCGCGGGACCGGCAGACCTCCCGCAGGCATGCTGCCCTCACAGGGACCGGCAGGCCGCCCCCCATGGCTTGCCACCCCAGGCACGTGCTTGGTGCGCTGGTGCCTGGAGCTGCCTGCCTTAGTCCTATGTGTACCAGATTCTAGAGGCTCAAGAAGCTAGCAACAACACATACAGGACCCATAGGCGTTTTCTCTGAGAGATTGCTGCAGGGTCATCACTGCAGGGGTGCCACGAAAAACTCGGTATTAGTTAATTTTACTGTAGACTTTGCACTGTTTCCCATGATATGCACAGGAAAATCAAAAACTCTGTGCCAATCATCTTTTTTTAAAAACTGCATTCTGGGTGTGGCTGTTGCTCATAAAAGCATGAGAGCTCATAAATAAAGTCAAGTATCAAGAAACATGTTGACTAGGAACAACCTAACTAGTCTTCCAAATGTTCCAAAAATTGTCAAAAGAAGGAAAAAATAGTGGTCACAAGTTTCTTCAACCCAAGTTCGAGCTCAGCCTGGATACTGATTAGAAAGCTAAAATATTTCATGAACTCCACATTTAAAAAAAAAAAAGGTGGAAAGTGATGAGCTGTTTATGTGCCTCTTTCAAAATAAATTTGGAGAAGAGCTTAGTAGGCTAAGCAGGTCCCAAATGGTTTCTGCTGATGAAATAGTCTATTGATGCTTTGCTTTTCCCCTTATATTTTCCATTACATCAAACACTATTAAATATTTCTTTTAGCGAGGGAAGGGAATGAAAAGACACATTGAATAATTTATAGCAGCTTCAGGAGGTAACATTCCTTGTAATAGGTCTAAAAATATTAGGAAGATGCATTTAAAAATTGGGATGCTTAAAATTAAAGGGTCATGTTGTGATGTAGGTCTTTAAGCAGAACTCTCATTGATTTCAAGGGGAATTCTATTTTAAATCTGATGGAACAAGGTGGCGGTACAAGCCAAATAATCTCGGCCTAATTTCAGTGGCAATTTGGCATGTAGCTAACTAAGGTTCCTTTGAAACCCCAGCTGCAATTGATCATGTTATCTTTGGTCAACTGTATGATTGGCTCCAAAGTAGTGTTTTCTCTGTTTACACTTGCTCTTCCCCCTCCTCTTCTTTACTGCTAAAATCAGCCTCTTGCGTGCTCAGACTCCTGAGTTTTTGTGGGTCCACCTCCCTGGATTCAATATTCCCTGTCAAAATACCGACCCACCAGCTCTATGTGCCTAGATTCCTTCCTTCAAATTTTGTAAATGGCTAAAGACATTTTCAAAAGTGATTACTGCTGGGGCGTCTCCAGATTTGGGACTCGACCTGATACCCCTCTGAAGGCAAGGGCAATATGGAATCACCAACCTGCATAGTTCCTGAGTGTTAAATATTTACAGCCATAGCTCAAAATGTCTCGAACATTTTTTCTTGTGCCCCCAGACTGGATTTCCATGGGAAAAGTGATTTTTTTTAAATACCATTGCTTTGATTATTTTTATATATTTTATTGTTTATATTTGTAGCTCTAAATTTTGTCTTTACTGGGGAGTTTTCGCCATTCAACTCAATGTGCTGGAAAAAATATGACTTAATTTTGTGAAAATATTCATTCCTTTTTATTTCTGTTATTAAATATAAAAAAGATATTGTAAGCACATAATGAGTTGAATATGTGGTTTGGCAGGAAGCCTTAAATGGAAGAGTCTTGAGCACCGTCTCTGCTAACTGGGCACTTCCCAGCCTCTGTAGATAATTTTGTAGGTTTTGCTCTAATAATTTTCATTGGGTATGTCTACACTGCGATGTAAGCTGAGGGTTAGTGGGACTCAAGTCAGCTGACCTGTGTTAAGGAACCCTGAGCATCTACATTGTATTTTAACCCTAGGTTAAGAATTTTCTGACCTGTGTTCAAACCTAGGGCTCTGGTGTCCACACTGCAGAGTGCAGACCCCAGTCAAAGTAGCATATCCCAGAGTCACTAGCGCACGCCCTCCCCGCCCCCCCGAAATGTGGCCACTCTAGCTCTAGGAACGTGGTGCACTGTGGGGAAAACTTTACTGCCCTCCCTGCACTACCAGGAAGTGGCTCACTTTGCAAAAGGCTTGATCAGTTCTCTTTCCATGGCAAACCCAGGAGGCTCTCTGATAATGTGCTGCAGATCGGTGAACAGAACAAAATGGGTTAACACTGACCTTAGCTGCTGCTGTTTCTTGGGGAAGGGGTGGGCTTCCATTTTCAATAGAGTGGATTACAGATTGTTGGGATAGAGAGGACTAAGGAAGTGGTCCTATGGAATTGTGGGATGCTTCTGGATGACTCCCGGGACCTGAGTCAAGCTGGGTGCAATTACACTGCAAAGCAATAGGACTCAGACCCTGGCTCCTGGCTTAACTCTAGCTTGGACCCTCCAGCCCTGCAGGGTCATGGGACCTTGGGTCCAAGCCCTAGGTTAGAACAATTTCAGTGTAGACACAAGAGGAGTTAGCTTTGTTCCCAGGCTCAAGCACAGGCCTACATGCAGTGTAGGAAGACTCTGTGTATCTTAATGGTGTTCTTGTAAAAAATAGAAAAAAATTATAAGGGCGAATATGTTTCTTTAGTGTACAGTATCCCCCAAGCTGCAAGCCCTCTGCAACATGAAGATTTTCTATACGTTCCTTTTCTCATATATATGCTTGGGGATAGATTAAGACTAAACAAAGGCTGGTCAATATAACTGTCACCCTCTTGTGGCTCTTGGACAGACATTTCGACACAGCATATCCTCCACCCTGGATGGACTCTGAGATCTAACTCTTTCAAAGGCTCTTGTCATCTTCCTGCAAGTCACCTGGGGTTTCCTGGGCTTCCTCCCAGCTCACTTGGGCTTTAAACAGACTCTTCCTTCCAGCCACCCAGACAGATTTCTTGATTTCCTCCACACAGGCAGCCCAGTTGCACCCTGACCACCTTGTACAGGATCCTTGTTTCACTTTCTCTGGCCACTGACTAGCCAGGGGAAGGCCAATCCCTCTCCTGGTCTAGTTCATTGCCACACCTGGGCCCCACCAATTCATGGGACATAGGTCCCAGGAATTCTTCTTTAATCTAACCCTGAAATCTGTAAGGGTCTATGTTGCAAATAAGCTATGACTGTACATTCTGTATGGAGACGTTTAGCCTGATACATATGATTGTGTGAAAGGAAATCATTTGCCACAGTTGAGTTTCTCCAGTATGTACTCATAAATCCACATCCTACCAGCAATTATGTGCCCACTTATCTTGTCTAACCAAAGGGAAGAACATCATGCAGTCAGATCTGCTGAAACATAAAGAGCATGTTTGAATAAGCAAAAACTCAAAACAAAATAAAAAGAATAACTCACCTAGTTTAGAAATTTTGAAGTATGTAGCCACAACCTGAGGTGGTGATATGCATAATTTTTATTGTCTATTTCAATTGCATATATTATTTAATCAGAAGTAGGTGGGAGAGGGGAAGTGTTGGCACTCTGTGTAAATTTTGCTCAATCTCAACAATCCCAAACTCCACCCACAATCCAAGAGCAGTTGATTGCTTTTGCTAAAATTATCAGCATTTACACAGTTAACAATAATGACTTCTAACCTGTCATGTTTGGACTTCCGTGTTAACAACCTATTGAGATGAATGGTACAAAATAATCTCTCTCTCTCTCACACACATATATGGGTACAGTGCTTAGCATAATGGGGCCCAGATTGCAGTTGGGACCTCTAAGCCCTTCTGTTAATAATAAATCCTCATCCCATTACATTTTTAGTCTGTCACATAGTCTTTGAAGCATTTATTTCCTCAAACCAGATGTATGTTTGCACTGTATCTCATTGACAATCTTAGCATTATAGAAGAAAAATATGTTGACGTGATACAACAACGTATTTTCTTATGTTGGGCTAAATTTTGCCCACAAATGAATTTGTGCAGTCCCCACTGGATTCCAAAGATCTCAAAGAGCCTTATAAACATTAATTAATTTGCACAAAGCTCTGCCGGTGGGTTAGTCTTATCTTCATTTTACAAAAACCCACATTCATTCAATCTGCAAACAGAAATGGCACAGTGAGTTTGGGCGGTAAGATATTTAACTACCCAATTTGCATTCAGAAAACGTATAGTGAAAATTTAGATGCCATTTTTTGAAAATTTGGTTCCAAATCTAAGTCTTCCTTGAAAATAGAATCAAAGAGCCCAGGGCATGATCGTTTCCTAGCACATGGAAGCCTTTATGCTTATCTCTCAGGTTTTACAATTTGAAATGTGAAAATAACATATTGCCCTACTCCTTTTGTCCCTTTTCTTTCTTAAATTTCTTATTAAGCCAGTTTAGGTCCCAGTCCAGCAAAGAAGTTAAAAGCATATGCTTAACTTTAAGCACATGAGTAGTCCCATTCAATTACTCACATGCTCAAAGCTCAGTACTTGGTTTGACTGAGAACAAAATTTGTTCTTCTCTCTTCACTTCTTTGTTTGCGTATGAACTCCTGTTTTATCAAAGCCAGACTGAACCTGGCCTTTATTTGGGAATGCAGCTGTGGGGGGAGATTTGAATGAGTCTTTACCCCCTCTCATGGCTCATGTAAGCGTCAGCACACTTGCAGTCCCTGCATTTCCTCTATATCCCCCAAGGGGCACACAGCATCCCAACAGGTGAGGAAGAAGGCTGGGCTATAACGATCCCCTAGTTGGGACCCCCCTTCCAGATGATGTTGTGGTATCCTCTCGCACTGAGGATACCTCTCCATGGAGGGAACAGTAGTCATTAGGAAGAGACCGGTATTAGTAATGAGTGATTTGATCATTAGAAACATAGATAGCTGGGTTTGCGATGACCAGGAGAACTGCCTGGGGACTTGCCTGCCTGGTGCAAAGTTTGCAGATCTCTCGACATCTAGATAGACTTATGTGTAGTGCTAGGGAGGAGCCGGTGGTCGTGGTACATGTAGGTACCATTGATATAGGGAAGGATAGGTGAGAGGTCCCGGAGGCCAAATGTAGGCTGCTAGGTAAGAGATTGAAGTCCAGGACCTCCATGGTAGCATTCTCTGAAATGCTTCCAGTTCCACATGCAGGGCCAGTTAGACAGGCAGAAGTGCAGGGTCTCAATGTGTGGATGAGACGATGGTGTAGGAAGGAGGGGTTTAGATTTATTAGGAACTGGGGAAACTTTTGGGAAAGGGTGAGCCTATGCAGGAAGGATGGGCTCCACCTAAACCAAAATGGAACCAGATTGTTGGCGCTTAAAATTAAAAAGGTCTTAGAGCAGTTTTTAAACTAGAGGCTGGGGGAAAGCCGACAGGTATGGAGGAGCACGTGGTTCGGACATCCCTTAGGGGAGGATCTATAAATGGAGATTCCCTGTGTCCTAATAAGGAAGAGAGGATGGAAGATGATAAAATACAGGTAGGATCTGATGAGAAACAGTCAAAAGAAAAAAAGTCCCATTCAATTATATCATGTAATGGCAGACAGCTAAAAAAGTGGCAAGTTTTTAAAGTGCTTATATACCAATGCTAGAAGTCTAAATAATAAGATGGGTGAACTAGAGTGCCTCATATTAAATGAGGATATTGATATAACAGGCAACACAGAAACTTGGTGGAATGAGAATAATCTATGGGACACAGTAATATTAGGGTACAAAATATATGGGAAGGACAGAACAGGTCATGCTGGTGGGGGAGTGGCACTCTATGTGAAAGAAAGCGTAGGATCAAATGCAGTAAAAATCTTAAATGAACCAAATTGTACCATAGAATCTCTATGGATAGTAATTCCATGTTCTACTAATAAGAATATAGCAGTAGGGATATATTACAGACCACCTGACCAGTATGGTGATAGTGACTGTGAAATGCTAAGGGAGATTAGAGAGGCTATTAAAATAAAAAATTCAAAAACAATAATGGTGGATTTCAACTATCCCCATATTGACTGGGTATATCTCACCTCAGGAAGGAATGCAGAGATAAAGTTTCTTGACACCTTAAATGACTGCTTCTTGGAGCAGCTAGTCCTGGAACCCACAAGAGGAGAGGCAATTCTTGATTTAGTCTTAAGTGGAGCACAAGATCAAGTCCAAGAGGTGAATATAGCTGGACCGCTTCGTAATAGTGACCATAATATAATTAAATTTAACATCTCTGTGGTGGGGAAAACACCACAGTGGCTGAACACTGTAGCATTTAATTTCAGAAAGGGGAACTACACAAAAATGAGGTTAGTTAAACAGAAATTAAAAGATATAGCACCAAAAGTAAAATCCCTGCAAGCCGCATGGAAACTTTTTAAAGACACCATAATAGAGACTCAACTTAAATGTATACTCCAAATTAAAAAACATTGTAAGAGAACCAAAAAAGAGCCACCATGGCTAAACAACAAAGTAAAAGAAGCAGTGAGAGGCAAAAAAGGCATCCTTTCAAAACAGAAGTTAAATCCTAATGAGGAAGATAAAAAAGGAGCATAAACTCTGGCAAGTGAAGTGTAAAAATATAATTAGGAAGGCCAAAAAATAATTTGAAGAACAGCTAGCCATAGACTCAAAAAGTAATAGCAAAAAAAAAATTTTTTTTTAAGTACATCAGAAGCCGGAAGCCTGCTAAACAATCAGTGGGGCCACTGAACAATCAAGATGCTAAAGGAGCACTGAAGGACGATAGGCCATTGTGGAGAAACTAAATGAATTCTTTGCATCGGTCTTCATGGTTGAGGATGTGAGGGAGATTCCCAAACCTGAGCCATTCTTTTGAGGTGACAAATCTGAGGAACTGTCCCAGATTGAGGTGTCATTAGAGGAGGTTTTGGAACAAATTGATAAACTAAACAGTAATAAGTCACCAGGACCAGATTGCATTCACCTAAGAGTTCTGTAGGAACTCAAATGTGAAATTGCAGGACTACAAACTGTCGTCTGTAACCTATCATTTCAATCAGCTTCTGTACCAAGTGACTGGAGGATAGCTAATATGATGCCAATTTTTAATTTTTAATTTTTTAATTAATTAATTTAATTAATTTTTAAATTTTTAATTTAACAGGGCTCCGGAGGTGACTCCAGCAATTACAGGCCGGTAAGCCTGACTTCAGTACCGGGCAAACAGTTTGAAACTATAGTAAAGAACAAAATTGTCAGACACATAGATGAACATAATTTGTTGGGGAATGGTCAACATGCTTTTTGTAAAGGGAAATCATGCCTCACCAATCTACTAGAATTCTTTGAGGGGGTCAACAAGCATGTGGACAAGGGGGATCCAGTGGATATCGTGTATTTAGATTTTCAGAAAGCCTTTGACAAGGTCCCTCACCAAAGGCTCTTAAGCAAAGTAAGCAGTCATGGGATGAGAGGGAAGGTTCTCTCATGGATTGGTAACTGGTTAAAAGATAGGAAACAAAGGGTAGGAATAAATGGTCAGCTTTCAGAATGGAGAGAGGTAAATAGTGGTGTTCCCCAGGGGTCTGTACTGGGCCCAGTCCTATTCAACATATTCATTAATGATCTGAAAAAAGGGGTAAACAGTAAGGTGGCAAAATTTGCAGAGGTTACAAAACTACTCAAGATAGTTAAATCCAAGGCAGGCTGCGAAGAGCCAGAAAAGGATCTCTCAGAACTGGGTGACTGGGCAACAAAATGGCAGATGAAATTCAGTGTTGACAAATGCAAAGTAATGCACGTTGGAAAAGCATTATCCCAACAATACATATAAAATGATGGGGTCTAAATTAGCTGTTACCACTCAAGAAAGAGATCTTGGAGTCATTGTGGATAGTTCTCTGAAAACATACACTCAATGTGCGGCGGCAATCAAAAAAGCGAACAGAATGCTGGGAATAATTAAGAAAGGGATAGATAATAGGACAGAAAATATCATGTTGCCTCTATATAAATCCATGGTATACCCACATCTTGAATACTGTGTGCAGATGTGGTCGCCCCATCTCAAAAAAGAGATATTGGAATTGCAAAAGGTTCAGAAAAGGGCAAAAAAAAAGATTATGGGTACGGAACAGCTGCCGTATAAGGAGAGATTAATAAGACTTGGACTTTTCAGCTTGGAAAAGAGACGACTAAGGGGGGATATGATAGAGGTCTATAAAATCATGACTGATGTGGAGAAAGTAAATAAGGAAGTGTTATTTACTCCTTCTCATAACACAAGAACTAGGGGCCATTACATGAAATTAATAGGCAGCAGGTTTACAACAAACAAAAGGAAGTATTTCTTCACACAACGCACAGTCAATCTGTGGAACTCATTGCCAGGGGATGTTGTGAAGGCCAAGACTATAACAGGGTTCAAAAAAGAACTAGGTAGCCATTGAACCTATCCTCCATGAATTTATTATCCAGGATGGGCAGGGATGGTGTCCCTAGCCTCTATTTGCCAGAAGCTGGGAATGGGCGACAGGGGATGGATCACTTGATGATTACCTGTTCTGTTCATTCCCTCTGGGGCACCTGGCATTAGCCACTGTCATAAGACAGGATACTGGGCTAGATGGACTTTTGATCTGACCCAGTATGGCCGTTCTTATGTTCTTAGTTATTTACTTAATTAAATAATTAATGGAGATATCCCATCTCCTAGAACTGGAAGGGACCTTGAAAGGTCATCAAGTCCAGCCCCCTGCCTTCACTAGCAGGACCAAATACTGATTTTGCCCCAGATCCCCAAGTGGCCCCCTCAAGGATTGAACTCACAACCCTGGGTTTAGCAGGCCAATGCTCAAACCACTGAGCTATCCCTCCCCCCTCCATTATACAAAAATGCCAGTGGAACCAAATCTGAACTAGACCTAAAGCTTGGGACAAAATTATTGGTACGGCTTTTTCAGTATTTTTATCACCTCAGATGTTAAAGTTACACTAAAAAAAAAAAGAAAAGAAATTCACTGCAGTAACACATAAGGGACAAAATTCTTCCCTCATATGTGTGTGCCTGGCTATCATTGGCTTCAATGACAGCCCTAGAGGTGCATGTGACACCATCTTCACTAATGCAGTGGAGATTGAACCAGGGACCTCCAGAGCTAAAAGCACCAGTTCCTATAGCTGTAACAAAAGAACCACAGCTTCCTAACTGGGGGAGGGGGCGGAGAGGGGGCAGGGCTCAATATCCTCGGTACAGCTACACAGAGTGGGAGCTGTAATAAACACACAGTTGTAGGTTACACAGCCTAGGATAAACTTGCCCCATATCTTCCAAAATATTGCATATCAGAGTCACAAATTCCAACGCAAACAAAATAACTCTTTATACTTTAGTTACTTCATATGTTTATGCATGCAGCTCCATATGTCATTCAGTGACTGAATACCAGCTATCCTATCTAGTTTAACCAGTTCTGCACTACCACTGAGTTACTTTACAAATATTTGGGTTACAATGAAAAGTCAACAACAAAATAAAGCAATGGGGAGTAAAGAATCTCAATGATTAGTGCATTGACAATGAAAAATTGACAAGGGGAGAACCCAGAAGTAAAATTTATAACTTTCTGTAACACATCCTAAGTGCTAGCATTAAAAGTTAATCAGAATTTTTAAAGGTTTTGTTCCATTTAAGAAGATTTAAAGTGTTTCACCTTTGAAGAATAGATTTAAAAGAAATTCTAAATCAGAGTCTCTAGATATTAAGTGGAATCCCATACTTTTCTAGATTCTTCCATCTCTAGAAAAAATGTACTTGTCTGTACAATCAAAGGGCCAGTCCTGCACAAGGCTGAGCAGTGTTTGAGTGAGTACACTCTGATGTATTACACTCCAGCGTATGTGCTCAAGCATGCTCTGTTGATGCCCAAAGTAAACTTCAGATCCTTGCTCATTGTTTATTCACCCCTCTTCCACGCCCAATGCTAGTTGATTTTGTTACCACAAAAATAACATGGCAATGAGGAGGACTCGGGAGAGAAGGGTGGCTGGAACTTGGAAGAACTGGATTACACCAGATCCTGGGATGCACGTATATGTGAGTAGTAACCATTGTTTATAGCAAAATCTTACTCTTCTCAAGTAGAAGCAAGGTCTCTACTGAGATCCTAGTACTTCAGGTTCTGGTCATGAAGTGGAAGATAGGACATACAAAAGGAAACCACACACAGAGATATAGCTCCCTGCCACCAATATGGCCCTAATTTCTGACTATTTTGTGGGGTTTATGAACCCATATTTGGGCTATCAATCAATTAACACAATACAGGGCACGCTGTCTACAATACAGAAAGTCTGGCCAGTATATACTCACATAACCAGTAAACTAGAAGCCAGAGCCAAATCTGAGGCTGCTGATTGGTGCAAAACATACCACGGGCACAACCCTCCCACAGCCAGATATCATATGAGTTACAAGCTATTGAATAGGGCTAATCATTATTCCCAGTGGTGTCAATGAGATCAGGATCAGGCCCAGTGTTCTCTTTTCAAAGTGCAAGCTCAGGCCTTGATTTATAATTGCAAGTGATTATAGGGTTATTAAAATATGAGTTCAAGCTAATAGCTACCGTATTGAGTGACACATTACATATCCTTGAGTTCCCAGTCCCGTTGTTGGAAACTAAGTTACAGTATTGTTACTCACATTTAATCGTAATACCTATTATGAACATCAGCTTTCGTTGGTGAGGGGTAGCTCTTTCCTGGCTATTTGGCAAGCATTTGTTAAGGGAATCTAGCTCATTATTTTCTAGACATAACCTGGACTGAATGTCTAAACACAGCTGCCTTATAGTCACTGTAAACATTCTATATAAAGGGAAGTTTGCAGTGGAGGCCCCATGGAATGTGACAGTTTGATACCTGGATAAACCTGGGCTGAAATGCTATTTCTACAGAAAAGCTACAGTCACCTGTAGATGTAGGCAAGGAAACCCTGTACTCATTGTTTCATTCAGTGCTGAGTACCAGCAGCACTCAGTATCTTGCAGTATGAGGACCCTGTGTGACTGAAATGGGGACAATGAGAAAACAGAAATCTACAACTGCTGGCTATAGAAATAAGATGAACTGTGTGCAGAAAGTAAGACAGCAGAGGAAAAACTACTATTTGAATGGCCAATTATACATCATAATCATTCTGCTGTTGCATGAGAACGTAACATGGTAGTCATATAAACTCATGCCTGTAAGCACACATGCCTGACCCTGCAGACCTTGCACCTAATCCTACAATCCTAACCCACTCAAGTAGTTCCAATGGGTAACAGCTGCAAGACAGACCACCCTCTCTACCTCCAAATGTTCACATATAGCTTTCATTGACTTCAGTATTCTGAAAGCCTAGGTAAATCTGCAGGGAAGGTAAATATGAAACATCCCAACATACATTACTTTCTTCTGTTAGATCAACATCAAAAGGAGTTATCCTCTTGTTTCCTTTAAATAAAGCAGAAAGGCTCTTCTAGGCTCCTGGCTATTCTTTTTTTTTTTTTTTTTTAATGTTTTAAAAATAAGACATATTCTATGTATCCTTGTTAAACAAGCCTATTATATTTTCCATAAGTATGTCATTTGGGGCCTATCCTGCAGCCCCCACTCATGTCAATCGGACCACCCACGCGAATAAGGAATGCTGTTTTGAGCTTTTGTTTTAAAAATTCTGTTTAATTTGGTCTTGTTTATTATATAAACTGCCTGTTGCCTTTATCCTGAAATCAGAATATTTGTAATGCAAAGTCAGTGGCTAGAAAGCACACTCTGGCTCTCAGTATTTCCTTTAATATTTGGAATCACAAAGAAGCCTAAGCTAAAATGTGTTCTGAGAAAATATATTAAGGATCAAAATTAGTAATAAAGAGAGATCCTAAAGAAAGAAATGAAAACAAAATAATATAGGAATAGTAACCATAGGCCCAGTCCTGCTATCAGAGAGTAGATAGCTCTTTAATCTATCTGACAAAGGCATAACAAAATCCAATGGCTGGAAACTGAAGCTAGACAAATTAATACTAGAAATAGCAGGCATATTTTTAACAATGAGAGTAATTAATCGTTGGAGCAATTTACTAACAATGGACCTCCTTGCTAAGTAAGGTACTACTCCCCAAGACTAATGGTGGCAGAATTGGGCCCATAGAAATTCATTTTTGGAAATTATAGGGATGATCATCTGAGGTGCTGAGCAACTCAGGAGATGGACCGTACATCCCAACACCCATTGACGGCAACACCCTCTGAGGGCACTCAGCAATTTGGAGACTATGCTCACCACTTCACATGATTGGGCCCTGTGTCTGCAAAAAGATACTATAGTGTTTTCAAAAAGAACGAGGAGTATTTGTGGCACCTTAGAGACTAACAAATTTATTTGGGCATAAGCTTTTGTGGGCTAAAACCCACTTCATCAGGTGCATGGAGTGGAAAATACAGTAGGAAGATATATAGATAGATATACAGAGAACATGAAAAGATGGGGGTTGCCAACTCTAATGAGACAAATCAATTAAGGTGGATTATTATCAGCAGGAGGGGAAAAAAACTTTTGTAGTGGTAATCAGGATGGTCCATTTCAAACAGTTGACAAGAAGGTGAGAGTAACAGTAGGGGGGAAATTAGCATGGGGAAATAGTTTTTAGTTTGTGTAATGACCCATCCACTCCCAGTCTTTATTCAGACCTAATCTGATGATGTCCAGTTTGCAAATTAATTCCAGTTCTGCAGTTTCTTGTTGGCGTCTGGTTTTGAAGTTTTGTTTTGTTTTTGAAGAATTGCCACTTTAAGGTCTGTAATTGAGTGTCCAGGGAGGTTGATGTGTTCTCCGACTGGTTTTTGAATGTTATAATTCTTGACGTCTGATTTGTGTCCATTTATTCTTTTGCATAGAGACTGACCGGTTGGGCCAATGTACATAGCAGAGAGGTGCATGGGGGAATTTCTCAGAATTCTAGTGGAATTCCTTTTGCATGCTGTTAAACCACCCCTTCCAGGGACGGATCACTTTTAGGCATGCAACCCCCTGCTCTGGGTGTCCCTAACCAAAAGCTGGGACTGGATGACCGTGAACAGATCACTTGATAAATTGCCTTTTTCTGTTTATTCCCTCTGAAGTATCTGCCACCTGCCACCTTCAGAAGACAGGGTAGTGGGCTAGATGGACCATTGGGTAACAGTTGACTGACCCAGTATGGCCATTCTTATGTTTTATCCTTGGGTCATACGGATATTTCTAGACAAAACACAATTTTTGCCCTTTGCATCGGATTGCACTAAATATTTTTTTAATTTGGGAGGGATGTATCCGAAAGAACTTCATCCAAATGTCTGCAAATCACTTCAGTGAGTAGTTTGTCTGAGGACGGTGCCTGGTTCTGTGCATTGTGATCGGCTGAAAGGGGCTGTCTTGCAATGTATTGGAAGCTGGATTTCCACATTTTGTGCCCTCTGGTACAAGTGCAGGCACGTACAATTCACTGGAAACAGAGGGAAGACATAGCTCTTCTAAACGCCCAGAGATCACTCCAAAGAACTGGCTGGACCTTCAGCCAGGACCCCTTCGGGCGGCGCTGAGCTCCTGAGCAATCCCACTAAAGTCAATGAGACTGCTAAGGTAAGGAAGAGCTTCAGGACAGAGCCCACTAACATAGGTGCCCTTATTGATTTGGGAGTAGTCTGTTTCCAGTACAGTGAGGATATTAAAAAAGAGCAAAAGGCTATTGCTGCGGTTCTAGGATTGGGCACGGGAAAGGAGCCGACGAAGGGAAAGAAGTCTGCTGTCAGAGAGCCTCGCCATTACTTTCAATGTGCATCGCTCTGGTTTCCTGTGGTCTTGCTTTAAAGGAAATAGACCAGGCAATCACGGTCACCACAATTATCCTGGGATTCACACTCTGTTACACAGATGGTGCTGTGAGTAAATGGGATGAATTACAACGCTCTGAGAGATCTCGCAGGATTTATTATTCTCAAAACGCCGGGGCTCGGATTCCGGCGCTGGAGGGACTGTTGGCTCGGACGCTGCTCCGAACGCTACAGCGAGCGCACGAGTGTCTGCTCGGTGACAGAGGGACCCGTTTGGGGAGCAGCCGTTCCTAGACATTTGCTTCGCATGCATTAAACTGCGCACTGCGCTACGATTCTGCCCTGGACTTGATCCCGGCATTTCTCCACGAACGCTGTGGATGAGTTTAATTACAAGGACACACACATGCACCCACATGTGTATACACACATTTTTCCGTGTTGATGATTGATCTAAACCAACCGGATTCAATGATCGCTACCAGGATGGAACATGTTCAGAGTAATTAAACCCCGTTACCTTTTTTTACTGTCCTGAGCTACTTGGCAGACAGCTTTGCTTTCAGTCAGCCCGGCAAGCTGAGCTTCTGGTGGAAAATGAAAAGCGGCCGCTGATCTATTTTTAATAATGTAAACAAGTAATTAACAGAATAGCCCGTTAATGGGTTCACACCGCATTGCAGTGAAAAGGTCAGAGAGGTCTGCAAGCTTTATCTATGGGTCTATGTTTGTGTGGATGTGTGTGTGATTGTGACTCCTGATTCAATGAGATCTCCAGAAAGTCAGCAGAAGGGAGGAAAGTGACAAGGGCTCTAACTCCTGGGAAGAATGAAGTAGCTCGTAGCCTCCCTTTGTGTGTTTCATCGAGAGAGGGCGCCCCAGCCCGCTGATCTTTCCTTGGGGACAGCGAAAGGAACACACAGTGGGAACGCACGCAGCTGCAGGGAAAAGCTCGCTTCGCTCATTCGCCTTTCCCACTCGCGGGGCCCCATTCGAAATTCACCTTTGCAACAAGACCGGGGGCAGCTCGCGGCTTCTCCAGCGAGGCCGGGGCTTGCCCCCCGCAGCCCCGGGTGGCCGCTGTTTGCTGTAATGCATTCCAGGTGACGGCCGCACTGTCAGGATGATGGACGGTGAAGTCCCTTGCCCTGCCTCTCCCGACAGCTTCCCCGCAACCCCATGTATATCAGAGACATGCACACATCGTCTCGGCCGCTTTTTGCAATCGGCTTCAGGAAAACAGACCACGAATAAAAAAAAAAATCAACTACCAAACTGGGTCTGATTCTTTCCTGTCCGGCTCTAAATGGCAACCCACTGATTGCAAAGACAGGGACCCCTTCATTCGCTGCGTGTTTGTTTGTTTCTATGCTGGGGGACCTTTTTAACAACTCTGGTCATTTACGTGCAGGCGCATAAATCTACCCCACCGGGCAGGGTATATATGTCTTTCTGAGCTGGACATACCATGGTTTTCTCCTGGGAGCAATCCATTGTTAGAGGCGGTTTCTAACCTATTAGTGTGGACAGCCGTGGTAAATGGCAGTTTCTAATTGATGTCCTCATTGTAAAGCACAGCTGGCTGTGTTAGAGCAATGCTTACCCATGGGGAACTTGATTTTTTTTTTTGCATAAAATTCCTACATCGTCCCTTAGGCCAAGACTTATTCTAAGCGGGGGGATGAATCCCCTTTTCCCGAAGAAACAAATATCAAGCACGGGAATCTAAAACCTGGGACGTGTCCCGCATCACCTTCCTTTCTCTACAGGGCTGGATCCGTATGTTTTTCTTAGCAGATAATAGAGCAAATGAAAGCTGTCTTGAAGTCAATACACTGTCTATATGGCTATTTTGCTGGGTTAATTTTACGTGGTTGCACTCTCCAGGTATTTCAAGGGTCTGTTAAATCTTGATGCAAGTGAATTAAGAGCTAGATTCGCGCTCCGGGATGCAGTAGAAATATTACATCTTCTGATGGAACTGCATCCTCTGTGTCCGTCCGAATAAGCCCGTGGGGGAAACGATGATGCGGCTCTTAAATGGGCAAGGCTTTCCCTGAACTGACAGGGAATTTTGTCTGAATGAGGGCTGCACGCTGGGCCCCAACGTCGGTGAAACACTCACCTCTGGCCGGGTTAGCAAAGAACCACTCATCCAGCGCGGATTTCACACCGCTTCCACTCTTCTCCAAGGATGCGCAGGGGTTTCCGGGCTCCCCGGGCTAACGTAGGAAGAAATGTCTGCCTTCCCCATCGCGGGTGGCTTTGGTGCCCTTTCTTTGGCGCACAGGTTCACACAGAAAACGAGAGAGCCCCAAGTGAGGTGGATGCGCGTGTGCATTTGCTGCTGCGCTCCGGTGCTACGAACAGCTTGTTTGTGGGCTCCAAAAATACACTAAGCCGATCACTTGCCGAGAAAACAAAGACGCAAGAGCAACTGAATTCTGGTTTGTTTGATTTTAGCAAGCACAGCTGGAAAGCTTCCTAACTGTAGAATTAGGGGCCGCTGCTCCGCTAATTACTTCGGCCAAACTCCGCTTGAAATCACTAGCCATCGCACCATCAGTTGATTCCATAAAACCCTTCACTGAGCGTTCTGCTGAAAAGCGGCTGGGGACCTGGGGTCCCTGATGCGAATGGGCTGCGGGAGCGGCCCTTGGCGTGTTCAGAATGAAAGAGCAGCCAGTATTTTGTAAGACAGGAAAGCCTACTAAGTCCTCTTGTCAGGGTGCCCGGCGTCTATTTTATTCATGGCTTGACGACGATTTTAATGCTTAATTGTATTAAGAGTCTCATGTACAGTCATCTAACTCTTCAAGTAATTGGGACAGGTTTGTCTGGCTAAATATGGATAAGCTTCCTTTGTTCACACACATCTATGTATATGATTGTGTGCGTGCACACACAAGGGTATATATAAACATATAGTCTTAATTGTTGAATATAAACAAATACACAGTCTTAATGGTTACCATCTCTAGGTCATGAGCCTTTGTGACTTCATACTGTGAGCATTTTGTCGTATATCAGAGAAGAGTCAAAACAGAAATTCGGGGGGGGGGGGGAGATGTTCTGTATTAACTATCCAACACCGTATAGATCAGCTTTGGGCCTCTCCAGTACAACGGAATGCTCTCTTTTCCTTTCTGACCAGGAAAGGAAACTACTCCGATATAACAATATAATACCTGGTTTCAAACACACAGTGACACACATGTGAGCAAATGCACTAAAGGTTTCTTCTCCTTGGGGACTCATTGACCTCACATAGCCCCTAGTTACTCCAGTGGCAACCCTTTGTGACGTCTAAGGGATACTAAGTCCCATCCTGCTCCCACTCAAGTCAACGGCGGGTTTTACTTTTGCCTTAGCAGTGCCTTGCAACAGATGCTTTGTGGAGGTTCTTTCGAGCCACGTTGACACAAAGGTAGCGTGTTACGGTGTTAGAGGCATTGCTGAAGGGCTTCTCCGCGGGTTAAAAACAAAACCTTGGGGGGCGGCACACCTATGCGGAATAGATTGGTCCGCGGTTCAGCAATGGGCATTTTTAAAAGTAAAAGCCCCCCACAAAGGGCCCGATGCTGAACTAACAGTTGTGGGAATTCAGCACCAACCAGGACTCCGCAGGGCAGCGCCAGTGAGGGCGGGGGGAGGGGTTCAGATCTTCCGTGATATAATCCCCCCAAAATGCGATCTGTTAATATCCCAGCACTCCATGGCTACAATAACACTGCAACGGAGATCTGTGATGGACTGACAGGAAGTCTTCGCTATGTGTCAGAGTATCAGACATACGGCCTCCCTGTTGGAAGAGTTTTACCATCCAGCATAAGGAAGTGCCAGAAGCCAAGGTTTCACCCGCAACGTTAACTGGCCCACCTTTAGCATCCTGTTTATTTTATGGACCGGCCCAACAACACAATAATATGTCAACGCTGACATTTAACACAAGGGAAAAGAGTGGGTGCAACCTGGCCAAGTGACGTCCCTATTTTTGAGCGTTTGATCTTGCCACTTTAATTTTGCATTACTGCTTGGGTTTGTGTGTAATGTTTAAGGGAGGAGGATGGGCTTGCTGGAAGTTTAAAGGAAAGAAGAAAAGGGGAATCTGGTGGTAATTCGCAAGGGCAGGGGAGTTTGAAAGGCCCTTTCTCTTCAGCTAGCTGGTTTGCCGACCTTGCAAACTGCAGGCTGGGCCAACCTAACTTGTCATTTTCTTTCTCCTCAACAATTTGCTGGTACAGTCATCTACGCTTGTAAATTCCTGTCTCCTTGTTTACCTTGCACATCTTGAAGCTCCAGTGATTTTTACCAGCAACATTTGCCATTTCTTTGAGCCAAGTGAACCCGTAGCTAACTAACTGCACATACATATGCAATTCATCTGTTTTAATGCGCACCTGTAGATTTACAGAATAAATATCTACTAGACATGATGAGTGTGAAATTCTAATCAACTCTGTGAAATCAAAACATTTTTTCTAGCCAAGCAGACACTCATCCTCTTAGCGAGTCTAAATCCGCGTGAAGTTTCAAGTCTAAAATAGCAGCCATTTTTATTCCAGCTCTAAATAGTGTTCTTAGCTTTTTGTTTTTAAATGGGAAACTGTATTTTTCCCACCATATGAAATCCCCAA
Source organism: Emys orbicularis (assembly GCF_028017835.1). Lineage (NCBI taxonomy): Eukaryota > Metazoa > Chordata > Testudines > Emydidae > Emys > Emys orbicularis. Next base: position 46,971,756 of record NC_088686.1, on the reverse strand, counting down.
ACGTCTTGAAGGAACTTTGTCCAGATTTCCAGGGGGGAAACGGTATCTTTTGCAATTGAAAATGTGTGGACAAATTCAGTCTCCAAAGGCAAAGACTTTTAGAAAGTTGTCAGCATGTTTACATAGGAAGATATTCCCGACAGTGTTTTGCAGACTCCACAGAGTGGCCATTAGCAGGTGCCTAACTAAAATGTGATCCGATATTATTAATACATAATAACACATTCATCATTGAAGGTGAGTGGTAATTCTGGACTGTAATGGGTTGAGTCTTCCTTTTTTGAATCTTCACACGCATAACTTCACAACCTTTCTCCACCATGAAGGGAGTGGCATTTATAATATTCTTTGACGGTCACAATTTACTTGTGAAGGCTGCCACAGGATTTTAAGCAGAAAAATATGACCTATTAAAATCCTGAGTACACTGACCCTGTGTACTAGCCTGCGTGTGTGTGTGTATAAAAATTCTGTTTGTTAGGGACCACACGGAAAACAGCAGGGCATTGTTTAGATTTTTTTAAAAATGTACGTCCATATATTACCCTGGCTCTGCGCACAAGATGTTTGCACTTGATGATGGAAAATGCTACGTGGCTCATAGTATGATATCCAGCGAATTGTGAGCTATTTGCACTAGGGGATGGTGGGATTTTGACACCACAGAGAAATCAGCTACTCACTATGCAGTTTATTTAAATTCATTTACGAGGGGTACCTTAGTCCAATTGCTTAAATAGCTGTGAAATCTGATATGGAAAGTAGTATATGTACTTGGGACACACAGCGCTGGGTGACATCACAGCGTTACACAGTCACTACCCAGCAATGAGCTGTTCCCTACAGTTTGCGAGTTACTCACCCGGCTTAGGGGTTGTGTCTTGGACCTGAAACGTGCTGTAGTTTGTTGAGGTTCAATGGATTTGGGTGGGTTTTTGGCTATGCCCTAACCCAGAAACCAGGTGAATTTTGTCTGATTTGGGATGTTATTTTGGCATCAAGGTGTGCAGGAACCCCCGCTCCAAAAAGTCCTCTTTGCCAACAGCCTCTGGGCAAGGTTCAGCCTTAACTTTTGACTACTCCTGTGGGGCTCAGGGGCTGTCTGGTGGCCTTCTATTACACACTCACCATCGCTCTTCAGGGAAGCTGCTGGTCCAGTCCTTCACCCTTCCTCTCTGCAGGGCCAGCTAGCAGAGTCCTTGCCCCACATGGGACCACACCTGGCACAAAGTTCCCATCTCCGTCCCCTCAAATCCCCCTCAGTCAATAATACAAGGAAGCTTCCCCGGGCCGCTAGAGCGTGGCAGGTCCAGGATATGTTCCTCCAGCCCCACGGATGTGCCCATAACCGCCCTTTGTCTCGTTTTTTGGGCTGCGATTTCCTACATTACACCACGCTTTGGGGAAAGGGCATTTTTCAGCCTCCAGAGTGAGGGCAAGTTCCCTGGGAAGCAGCAGCAGTAGGACTGGAGAAGCACATCCAAAGCTGCTGAGCATTCCCATGGGGGAAAGGGGGGAAGTCAGCCAGCACCACTGCAGTGTCAGAGCTAGTGCTAGGACAATGGTGAGGGGTCTGCCTTCAACAGGAAGCTCATTGGATCATTACTAGTGTGGCGGCACTGAACTGCAACACTAGGGTACGGGAGTTAGTCTCCAAGGGGACAATCTTCTCCCTTTCTTGCAGGACTGGCTGACGGGGTTGGGCAGTAACCCTGTCTGTCACAGGGCGGTGTTATCTGCACTCTCCTACACCAGCAAAGGATGAGCTGAGCCCACTGCATTGCGCCTTAAACTGCACTGCAGACTAAACAGAGACCTTCTTCTCCCAACTGAGTTGTGCTACGAAGCAGAGATAGGGAGGCAGGAGGAGGAGAAGCCCCAAGATCAGCCTACCGGGGCGGGGGGGGGGGGGAGGCATTGCTTGGGCGAGTGAAACGGGAAATGGACGTGTACATGTATATGCCGATATACAAACAATGAAGGAGCATTTCTTTCTGTTAGTGCGGGGACAATCATGTGCCTATGTATGGGGCCTTGCAGATTGTTTAGCCCAGGATACCTACCGCTCACAAGCAGGAAGCAGCCTATCAATTGACTTAAACGATCTTTAAAACGTGAACCCCTAAAGGGAAAGCTGCAGTGAGCTCAGATTAAGGTCCCGATCCTGCCTCCCTCGAGCCCCCCCCCCCCCGCTTCGTCTGGCAGCTCGTGGTAGCTTTGAGTGTGCCAGGAAGGCTCACCTGGGTGGGCACAGAAGGCCCCGCAAACCCTGGTTCTGCTGCTAGGCACGGAAGGGGTGGTGGCAAAGAGGTCAGACAATGGCACTGCGACTGCATGCCCACTGGCTGCATGCCACCGAACTGTGCTCCAGAATGGCTCTGTCTGTGGCAACACATCTAGCAATTTGCGATGGAGTCGGAGGGACTGAGGGTGGAAGGGTTGAGGTGGTAGCTGGTGGGATCTGCAATTACACCGATTCTCTGCGTAACAGAGAGGGGAATGTTGTTTCAGCCTCTGTGACCACTGGTGGTGTACAGCACTCCAGTGGTTGAGCAGTAGTCGCCGGGCACCAATACTAGAACTTAAAGACCCCTTGTGTGGGGGCTATTCACTTGGGGCCAGAATGCAGCGCGCCTATTATTTTCTACCTGAGACTGGAGCAGAGGATTTCTGTTTACATTGTACCTCGCCGGGGACCCTCTTCTCTACCTGAGACTCAAAATGCAGCCTGTGCTTTAGCCTGATTCTACTCCTCAGTTAGAAACTAGTGCACCTGGACTCACTGTAAATACTGTGTCTATTGTGGATCTAAGATGTTGAACTCAATATCTCTGTCCGGTGTTTTCAACACGCAGCCCTGAACGGGTGGAATTCTCACGGGCTGCAAGTAACAAAGGACAAAATACCGCTTAGCTCGGCCTTTAGATCCTATCGCGTGAAACAGTAAGAAAGATGTCAGACAAAAAAGCATTTCATACTGGTGTTAATGGGGGTCAAACTTTACAGAAATCGTTACATGTAGTCACACCGATTTTCCAACACTACACATATATTGCTGTTTGTCCCTGGACCTAGACAGACAAAGTGAAGGTTTCATTCCGTGTCTTTTCGTTTCATGTAATGATTTATCCTTAAGGGAATATCCTGCGCTTTTGTATAAAGCAAACATAAAACAGAAGCCACTAATAAAAGTCGTTTTCTGAAGCCACTAGAAATCCGAGCAGCAAATAATCTCTATATTGAATCAATGGCTGACTCGTGTTCGCAACGATATAGTATTATGCTACCTCCCAGGAGTTATTTACATTTGATGAAAAATCACTTTATGTAATTAAAAACATGCAGCTGTAATAAACGTTTCATCAATAGGTTCGCTGATGTAGCTAGACACAGAGAGATCTGTCCTTTTCAAAAGAATTAGTGTAGATGTTATTTCCTTCTTTTGCTGTAAGAAGTAGATTGACTCTCACATATAAGATAGTTGGTTTAATTTGCTGCCATTTTAAACTACTTTTCTCTTTATAACTGTAACACACTCTCAGGAGGACAAATTTAAGCTTAACGCAAAGATTAATTTCCCCATCAACATAAAAGGGCTAGTTTCTTTTATCCGTCCGGCAATAGCCAATCTTTTGCAATGGAATGAACCCTGAATTCAATGACAGGTTTCAGAGTAGCAGCCGTGTTAGTCTGTATCCGCAAAAAGAACAGGAGTACTTGTGGCACCTTAGAGACTAACAAATTTATTAGAGCATAAGCTTTCGTGGGCTACAACCCACTTCTTCGGATGCATATAATGGTAATTATAATTAATTGATTGATTATATTAATTACATTATATTATTATTTATGACATAGAGTCTTTCATACGATGTACTTTAAATGGAGACGAAAGGTATTTTGTAAATGGAATGGGGTGACCCGATGTGAGAATCTGCACTAAAATCAGTGTTTTCTCCTTGCTGGGCCAAATGTGTTACTTTACACGAGCTGGTTGTCTAACCGATTTCCTCTCGAGTATTTGTAATTACAAGCCACTTAAGCAATTAGACCCTAGATAAGTAAATTCGACAATAGCACTTTTTCTGAGAAACCAACCGAACAGGTTACAAGTTTAAATTAAACAGAATATCTGTCTGTAATGCCATAAATAAGCGCTCATTCCCCCCCCCCAACCCCCAGTGAAATCGGAGTACAAATATACTTTGCACTGCAACTTTGGAAAACACCGTGAATCTAACTTCGGAATTCTTCAAAATATGGATCCAGGCACTTGGTTTATTAAGAAAACAATAACTGACACTGGAATTCACATCCAGTGATACCTTTGGTCTTTTATACGACAAATGAGTAAATATATGGTTAAAAAAGCAACAGCACAGGAGTTCAGGTGAGTGCAATGGTGATATGGAGCCTTCTTCATACCAGGTAAACCATGCAAGGCAAGTATGATTCCACATAGATAGAGACAGGATTTTATTTGCTCTCAAAAGGACTTTTTTTTCTCATAAAGAAAAAGAATTAACCCAGCTCTTAAATCGGGGATAATTGTAAAACTTTAAATTGTAGCAGTCCAATAAACACTACAGTGGTTAAAAGTCCAGGCCTGCAGGCCAAAATGTTCTTTCAAAAAATTGCTTGCAATTCACCTTTCTAAATCATATGCCATTAATCTCGATTTAATAATGAAGCACTTTACATATGCACAGTCTCTACAATGTGCATATAATAGGTGGAAGACAAAGATAGGAAAGCTGCTTGCTTTCCTACTGCCTTTCCTTCCACTACAAATCTCTTTCTGTTGAAGTACTCAGACCTTCTCAAAGAAATTTGTTAGTCTCTAAGGTGCCACAAGTACTCCTGTTCTTTTTTCAGACCTTCTCTGTCTCCTACTCTTCCCTACAATACCAATCTGTATACGCTGCAGCATTATTCAGATGCACGTGTACTCTTGTTCCCCAGAGTGCATACATACCTCGTGCTATCTCACTTCACACTAGTCATTGTAGATAAACACCAGAAATGCTGAATCATGGATTTCTGGCTAAGATACTAATAATTTTGTTTTAAAAACGCCTTTCCTCCAGAGGGACTGTACAGTAAGAATTGAAATGCAATGATATATCTATATTTTAAAACGTATAAATATAATGTAAACTATTGAAAACCCTCCGATTACTATAAAAGAGAAAATTAGAGAAATAGAAAATAGAATAAAAGAAAAAGAAAATAAGAATAAATAATGGACTAACGATGATCATAATAAACAAACATCTCAGCTGAAAATAGTTTTAAGGTGCAAAATACAACAGTTGGAAAGCATCAACGGAGATAAAAGTCCAGGAAGAGAAATTTCACACCATGGGAACTCATGGGGGAAAAACACTATACCTACCCCCTATAAAATCCGTAAAAGTTTAGTGTTCTCAGTGTATAGGGATTTTGAATATATGGCTAAAGTCTGCTAATTACTGGCAAACCCATTGGAGTCCATGGGATTACTTGGGTGTAAATAAAGGCAGAATTTTGCACATAGCCAAGGCCTGCTCCACTAAAGACTTGAAAAGACACACTAGGCTTTTTTTCCTCTGGATTTTGGGACATTCTTTATATATCATAGAGAAGCAGTAAAGGCCTAAAACTTCTTAAACTTTTTCCTTGCAGTTCCCCTTTAAAGTAAAACATAGAAAAATAGATGTAGACAAATGTACACGTTTGAATTCTGCATCATAGATATTTCCCTGCTCAGCTGGTTTTGTTGGGTTCTTCCTTTAGAGTCTTTGTCACACGTTTTAAAGGTGTAGCCTACTCATTTAGGATTTGGAATTGTCAGAGCTGATTGTCTATCCCCGTTACCCACAAAACCTCACCGCATAGTTGTGTCTTCCCTTTCTGGAATACCTTGTGCACTGGATATAAGTGAGGTACTTCAGGCAAAGTAATTACCTTTTGCCTTTGACTTAGTCAATGGCCACCTGTCACGGCACAAATGTGAGGGAGAATCTCAGGAGGAACGCTACAAAGATAACATTTTCTGCAGCATCAGTGTTCTGAATCAGCATCTCTCTCTCTCTCTCTCTCTCTCTCTCTCTCTCTCTCTCTCTCTCTCTGTGTGTGTGTGTGTGTGTGTGTGTAGAACTGAAAGATAATTTATAGGATCATGCCCTGAAATAAGAATGTTGCAAGAACGCTCATCTGAAATGTTTCAGTTTTGTTTTTAAAACATCTTGAAATATGTATTCCTGTAGATGGCGCACTTACTAGGTGTTCTGGAAGCAAATGTAGAGTTGGGGGGGAAATTTGTTAGTCTCTAAGGTGCCATAAGTACTCCTGTTCTAGTTGGGGGGAAATTACCTAGAAATTCCCAATTGGTTACTGTAATGTGGTACAGAACAATAGAGGGCTTATTTTCATTTACTCTAAATTAATATAACGTGACAAATGCAAACCTGATTTCTTTATTAGAAAAGAATATGCTTTTAAAATCTGTCTTTTTGCTGCTTTATAGCCGTTAGAATTGCCTATTTCCCCTTGTGTCTTTAACAAAAAATCCTAGTGCAAAGACAAATTATCGCAGCACTGAGCATTTAAGTCAAATGTTTTTTTCACAAGGAAAGCCCTAATGAGGCACTGTCTGGTTTCCGGGGTCTGCTAAGAACAAGTGGCGGCAAAGTGATTAAAAGGTCCAAAGAAACTAACACATCATTAAGACAAACCGACAAATTGATCTGGATATTCAAACTAGAATGCGAGACAGTAATATCCTTGCCGTGAGCTGTGTAAGATCCCGGATCACACCAAGTAACTAGCTCCTCCAATAGCCGCTCCTTAAGCACCAACAACCTGATCCAAAGCCCACAGAAATCACTGGAAAGACAACCAATGACTTCCATGGCTTTGGATTTGGCCTTAGCTCCAGCCACGGTGTCTGTGCAGCTGGAAGGGAACGTGGCATCGATAAGCTTGGGGGGCATTCCGTCCGCATGGACAATTTACAATTGAAAAAAAAAATGTTTTAGGTTTATGTTACCCGCTTATTTTTCTTAAATAAATAAAGACAATTTACAGTGGAAAAGCCTGGTTGCGTCCTCATTGAAATCGAAGGGAGATTTGTCATTGCTTTCAGTGGAGTCAGGATGAAGTTCTAATGTAAAACGAATCCGAATGGATCGAAGTGAGTTCTCCTCCCCTCCCCCCGTCATCTTTATTTTCCCATCTCTTTACTCATGGGGAATGAAACCAATTAACTTCTTCTAGCGCTACGTGCTTGCGTGGAGACGTTCGCCACAAGGAGCCTTAACTTTCATCAAGGTTTATATGATACCTACAAACGGTGTCCCCGAGGAATGATCAAGGCGATCTATTACACACAATAACACGGCTGAAATGAACGAACCCCTATCAAATCGATATGGACTGGCCTTCCCAGGAGGGCTTTTAAACTTCCTTCTCACTTACTTACAGCCACGATTCTACCCAGATCCCCTTTGGAACGCTCTTTAAGGACATTACGGCAGGACTCAGGTTTAGGCGATGTTCCTGTGAATCACAACATCAGAAACTTCGGTCCTTGCACCGAGGTGGGACGAAATTCACGTTCGGTAGCAAACGCACCCGCAAGCCTGCAAATCCTGCAGCCCCTTCCTCGGGCAAGCATCCCACTGCAGTCAATGTGAGCTTTGCCCGAGCAAAGGTGGAAGGATTTGGCCCCATACAGATGGCCTTCAGGAAAGCACAGGCTGAGGGCTCCCTACAAATCCTACGAGAATCATATGCAACAAATTTACTCTTAAAAAGCGGAACAAATCCTCCGCTTTCTTTTAAAACAACCAACCCCCCCCTGAGCTTGCAAAGTGCGCTTATTAGCCAAAGACCTTTACACCCATAAACTCTTTGACAAGAGGGAGAGAGACTCCTCATTTATTGGCAGTTACTTTTCCCTCCATTTTGAACTTTGTGACTAAATAGATGAGTTTAAGATCCAATTTGCTTTTGATTATTCTCCGAATGCAAACCAGTTTCCTTCGCGTTGTAACACGAGGGTGGAAAATGCAAGGTTATTGCTCAGATCTGATCTGGTTTGTGCCTTTTGAGATTTCACTCAGCAAAAGCTCATCATATTAAGTCGCATTATGAGACTTAGCCCTGAAAGCAAATCGATTCCTAAATGGGGGGGGAGGTACTTTTTCTTTTAAAAGGATGCTTAGGGACCTGTTAAATCTAAAGCTCATTAATTGGTACTCCCCAGTCTTTGGAAATATTTGCTTACACATTTGAATACTAAATTGTTTTCAGTGAGTCATATGTGTATATTATCCATGTACACTACTTTCCTCTATGCACGTGTATACAGAGAGTGCACATGTATTCATTTTAAAACAAAGAAACTACACATGTGTAGTCCTCATTGATGCGAAGGTGGGGGCTACAAAAATATAAAGGTTACTGTAGTGTACAGTAGAACCAACAAGAGAACACAAATAATTATCTGAGACATGCAACCAGGATTACTATTAATTTTTTTCCAGCATGAAGGCCTCTCCCCACAAGAATAGAAAGCGATCCCAGTGCCGTATTAACCAGAGCCGCTGAACTTGAGGTTTGTGGGAACTGAGTGATCACTGTAGTAAATGCCTAGTTTGCAGCGTTCCGACAAAGAGGGGAACTCGGTTTTGAAAATCTCTCGCTCTACACAATGTTGAAAGCCACTTTCAGCAGCAAGGTTCTGTCAGGGGCTTTCTTTAAGTGCATTTTCTCTAAAGACAGCAGAGGAGGATTAGTACCTCTGAGAACTCTGTAAAAACACCTAGCTCAGGGAGTTTCCAGCCTGCAGCCGAAAGACGAGAGAGGCCTTGTGCGATTCCCTGTGAAGCACCTTTTATCAGATCGTGCAGATTAGAAAGGTGTCATCTGCTCTGCATGTGCGCACTCAGCATGCGGGCATCCAGAGAGGTTCCGCTTGAAATCGATTCCTCAGTATCTCAAGCAAGGTACAGTGCCCGAGATCCTGCGACTATACTGTGAGATATCTGATTTTAACCCCCCCCCCCCCCCCATACACACACACACACACATTAAAGGCCATTTATACACTAGTCATACTGGTCACTGGCGAAGCAAATGTTCACACTATTAGTTCATCACAATCCATATCTAACAGAAAATGCCGATCCTAAGGGGAGGGGGAGGCACTGTTTACACAGGTATTTAAATGAAAAGCCCCTGTTTATATCTCACTGTAGATATATTTTTCATTGTCTCTGCGACCTGATACAACATAGTCCCATTCGTTCAGGGCTCGGTCGCTTTTCTAGTTTGTTGGCAACACACCTTTTTTTTTTTAAGGGTTATAACTGTTGTATTCCTGTTTGCTAAAAATACCAGCCCTGTTTATTCATCTGCACACTGTGGGCATATTTACACCACTCACCGACTGACAATGACAAAACCTAAGGTGTGGCTCTCCCCCTGCACCTGAGAAAGCTAACCTGAGCACAGGTTTGCCTTTCCTTTCCCCCGGCACCAACCGTGTCGAAAGACTCCACAAACGCTCCTCCAGACCTTCCCCCAAGGTTGCTTGTTTTTGTGGCGTTTGTAATAACATTGCTGCCGGGGCAGCTCTAGGAAAATGTCTGTTAGGAGATCTCAAATACACACGCATCCTTGTTAGTTTCATCGAGCAGTGGCTGGGTGAAGTGTGCCCTTTTGATTGTGTAAATCAATCGTCCTGAGTAGCATTTCACTGGAATAACCTCACTCCCCGGCATGAATATAATATCTATGTGTCTATATACGCTCCAGGAGGTTCGGTATTAGCGGAATGACACCACATGCCACACTTTTTCTCTGAGGCCCCATGACATCCAGCCGTTAAAACACACATACAGGGGGCTTTGTCCTTGCTGAAGGGTCAGATTTAGACATTTTATGTACAAAAATGTTCTACTTACCATCCAATTATCCCTATTTGAAGGCGTGCTTTTCAATCGCTACGTTTATGGGGGTGGTGGTGGGGGAAGGGTTAGTTTCCGTCAAAAGTCAACCAACACATAATGAACGATTAAAAGCAATTTTAAGTGGGTCGCGGGGGGGGGGGTTTGTTTTATTTTGCTTAATTTTTAATATGGTTGAAAAGTTTGGGATTTAAATCTCATTGAGCCTCTGTTGAAATGTCATGGCGGAGAAAAGTATCTTTTTAAAGCAATGCACGTAGATTCCTGTTGAGATCTCTACAGAAAATGATAGACGGAGTGCGTGAGTGTGGATGTGTCTTTTGTCAAATGCGTCTGGGTTGCCATTCAAAACTCAGCAAGCCCCAACCATCTAATATTAGGGATTGATGTGCATTTGGTCTTTAGTAGCCAGAGCAAATTCTTCGCGCAATTCCAGGTGGAGGAAGGATCTCGAGTGAAAACAGGAGGAAAATGCATTCACTAAAGGCCTGATCGAACTCCCATTGAAATCACGGGGAGATGTGCCATTTACTTCAGTGATTGGATCCTGTTCTAAGCCACCGGAGTTTAGGTGAGTAAGGACTCCTGGATTGCTTCTCGGTACCAAAGATATCGATGAAGGTCCTTCCCAAAGGCACTGGCCGCCAGTGACTCTATGGCTGCCCATATCCGTCCCTCTTACTGAAAGATGGATCCAACCAGGAGGCCAGATCCTGCATTCCCTGTGCCCTCCAAACGCCCATTGACTCCCACTGGAGTTTTGCCCGAGTTCGGATAGCAGGACTAGATCCTAAATTTTTAACTGAGAAGGATCAGACATAAGACAGACAGAGGGAAAAATCATTTTGGTAAAATAGGCAAAATCAGATACATAGCAGCACCATGGAGTTAATCCACCGGCCACGGTGCACGGGAAAAGATGGTAAGAAATATTGTCAGACACGCACTAGTGCTAATTCTGTATAACCCATTTCCTATCGGAAATACATTAAAATAGATATTGAGAACTGGACACCACATGTGTAGCTAGACAAGACCACCCCAGACAGCCTGTAGCTCAAGCGCTCAACAGAGCAGACCCATGGAAGCCTTTACAGTATGATATTAGTATAATATATGCACAGACGCTGACCTTTCAGGGAAAACCATCCATTTAAACGCAGGGATCCCGTCAACAACCTGCGGGTGGGATGCAAAGAAAACCAGTGGTCAGTCTAAAGTCATCTGCAGATATAATATACAACAGCTCGGGCCTGAGCTAAGCCAAACTCCCCTGGACTTGAAACGGGGACAAGATCAGGTCCGCACTTTGCTACAGAGCGGAGCAGTTAAAAAGAAACAGATTTCTTGCATTAATCGCAGGGCTTTGGTGTGTCAGCCCCGCACATGCACCCACTTGGCGTTTCCCTTGTTATTAAGTGCGTGTGCTGGCTGCTTTTGTACCCCCCCTCCCTGTTAACTATTCCCAGTACGATCCCTGGAATCTGCTCTGCTCTTAACCTGGTGCAATGGGGTGTTGCACCGATGCAGGTTTGCACAACTCCACTGGGAACAATGGGCTCTATCCGCTTTTTGGGTGTAACGGCCCCCTACATTCACAGTTATTCCGCTTGGAAGCTCCCTGCGCTTCCCCCCAGGCGCCCCACGGACTGATCTGACTCGAGCAAGAACCACTTGTCCTGTTTGCTTTCCCGTGGGCAGCCTGCTCTTCTCAGCCCCACTGCCGCGCCGCACAACTGCCGGGGAAACTTCCCAAGCGAGCAGCGGTTGTATCCGCTGCCGGGGCCGGCCTGCTCGGAAGGAAGCCCCCTTCCTTTAATTATTTAATTATTTTGTACCTGAAATTAATCTTTTTGCCAGGCAGGGATCAACAGGCTGTTGTATATGATCATGTTTTCCTATTCCTCTCGGTTCCCCCTGCCCTCTACTGACTAGCTGTGGCTGTGACCTTTGTTATTTCAGCCCACACTCAGCAGTTAAATGGAAACAAGTTGAGCACGTTCACTGCTGATAAACATTATCCTTAAACCACTGGAGACCCAAGCAGAGTAAACGAGCTTTTCCGACAGGACCACATCAGGAACACACATTGAGAAAGGAAAAGAAACCGAATATCCAAGGGATCAGAGGCGGGGTCAGAGGGGAGCGGGGTTAGACAGGTTGGAAGACACTGAGAGAAAAAGGCACAATGCGGATAGAATAGTCCACACACAGGCATAGATTGGGAGAGAGACGGGCAGAGTTGGGGAGAACACTCTAATGAAGTCAATGGGAGTTTTTTGGTGCTCAAGGAATGCAGGATTGGGCCCCAAATCGCAACGCTAACTGCTAGGACAACTCAGTCTGCCATTCTTCATTGTCTTTATAATTAGAATAAGAAAAGACACCAAGAACTAATGGGCAATAATACAGAAAAAGATCATACATGCGAGGAAACCTGAAGATCATTTGTGCACTTAGACATACATTGTGCAAGGCCCTAGTTAGGTCATTACTTACCGTCATTTAGCAACGATCTAACATATTTAAAATACATTCGGTTGGTTAAAATGAAAACTGTATTTGAAGCAAAAGCCAGTCTTGTAATGGATTAGTCTATATATTAGATTTCGGAAGGGATTAAGTAATTAATTCAGATCGGAAGTTTTCTGTACATGCACTCCAGTGTATTGTTAAATTACATAATTAGCCTTGATTAATGCTGTATAAGTGTTCCACACATCATTGCCTTCTCTTTTAAAAAAATACACAGAGCACATCAACATACAGTGGCAAAAGGACTTTTGATTCACACCAAAGCCTCTAGAAAGATCAATTTAACAGCTTGCAGTAGTTACCCGGCGATGGTAAATGTGTGAGAATTGTATTGTGAGGTATCGGTGAACTTTTACAAAGTGAGGAAATCCCACAGTTTACAACTAAGATATTTTGAACGTCCAAATCACGTTGCTGGCACAGAAACGCAGTGCAAAATACATATCAGAGATCAAATGTATCAATATTCCGAATCTTTTGGAAAAGCCCACAAAATGACCATGATCGCCTTCCCTCCATCAAGAAATAGTTTCAACATACAATTGATTCCGGTCTTGTTTCCGGTAGTATCCTACTCATTCCTGATTGTGCAGATTCACTAGGGTCTAAAATAATACTGTAAAGGAAGACCTAATATCCATAGAAATTCAATTCTGTCTTCTAACAACCTGCCTCCTTAAAAAATCCTCGTCGTTTAATATTTCATTTGAAAATGATATTTGGAAACAGTTCCAACTCACTCCCTTCTGGGCCGATCAGATTTTTTTTTATTTTCCGAGTTTATACTTCATTCTAATTAATGTATTGTATTCTTTCTCGATTATATAGCATTTACATATCCTATTCCTGCAGATTCTACTTTTAAACATAAATTTGAAAGAAAAATATTAGAAAATCCTGGCTGGAATTGGAGTGTATAATCTATGTGTTTAGTATGACATATGTGTGGAGTGTATGTAAGTATGTACACAAACATATCTAGTGAATGATACAGGCAACGATGCCAAACAAAACACATTCGCACACACACACACAAACATCGCATGAAACGCAAGCACTTCAGAGCCTACCAACTTTTTCTGATGATTTTCTTCTATTAATACCAGTATTAGTGTTTTTGTGAAAGTCAAAATCAGGCATTTACATCTTATAATTAAACATAATGTAACACTTAAAACAGGAATGAAAAATATAAATTGTCTTGTTTTTTGATCACGGAGCACGAATGTATGGAGGTCAGACACAATGATTCCCCCATCTAAACACAGACAGTTGCATCCACGTTTCATCTATACAACTCACAGATTCATTTGGCTTTCGTACATGCTTTTAGTTCATAACAAAAAATAAACTTACTTTTAACAATCACAACTCTCTGGGACGTATGCTAAATAATATATTCACTGGTTAAAACGTTTTTATTTTAAAATTACAGCAGGATCACGTAAAGACACACAAATCTCCATTATCTGCAAAATAAATGATAAAGAACTCTGCATTTTTCAAGACGTTGCTGTTATTCCTCTGTGAAACTGCTGACTCCAGTTATTGGCTATAAACGTCAACATATTTTTCTGTCTGGTCATTTATTGTGCAAACAGCAATAGCCAGAGAAAACTTGAATGAACTAAAAGGCAGGCGTATCTACAAACTTTGAACAGATTGCTTTCTCTAAAGCGATATGACCAAAATATTGGCGCCGTTGACAATAGCCTAGTAAAAGTATTACCAACCCTGAAAGTATGTAAACTTGAACTAATAGATCTCATTCACAGGTAGAGACAGGATCAATTGATTTTTCTACAAAATAATGCCTTACTACAGCGCTATCATTAAACTATTCCGCATATTTCCTATATTAATTGCACTCTCTGTGCGACTTACCACTACGTAGGTATTTAATATTCGGCTCTATTGTATTAGGAATCCAGGTGCTGAGCATGCCTGCAAAAGAAAGCGGAAGAGCCTTCCTGGATTATGCTGTCTATCATCATCGAGCACCAATTGGGAGGCCCCGTTTCCTTGGGTCCGCCCTTCGGGGGCGGGTGTACCTCTGGTGACTGATAGACTGAGACGCCCGGCCCAGCCCAGCCCAGCCCACGTTGCTGTGAGATTGAAATGCAGAACTCAAGTCTCTTTCATCGGGAAACAGACTTCCTTTTAGCCTTTTTCCTTACGTTCTTGCTATCTCCTAGAGTGGAAATCAGAGGGACCCGTGGACTTTTCCAGCCGGGATTGCAGGAGGCCGGGAGACTGAATCTGTTGTTAAATTCCCTTTTGGAAGCTTAGTCTCATTGGTGTCCTGCTCAGCGCAATGGGTAAGTGGCTGGAAGCTGCAGGAGGGTTCAAGGGCTGTCAAAAGAGAGAGCACCAGTGTGAGATCATGTGCAGCCGCAATTTGCTTATTGACTTTGTTCGTGTTCCTACAAGTTGTAGGAACATGTTAAGGGTCAGCAGCACAGAATGGAGCAAGCTAATGACTGGTTGGTTTATTATTAATGTTATTATGAGAGTACTGGAGGATTGGAGCCTAACAGATGATTTGAGCCTGTGTGGCACATTGTATATTGTTGCTGACATCGATAGCGCAGCAGTTTAAAAATTAACACGTTTGCTTCGCAATGTGGGGCTAGTGGTGCTGCTAACAAAGAAGCATGAACAGGCGCAAACAGCACTAGAATTGATCTTTTTCTTTAATTACTACTTTCAGTTTCCCTCACCTCTCATGTTTTTGCAGAATTCACTCCACCAATTTTGCTGGCTTTCCCCTCTCTTTTGGGGGGGAAATAAAGAGACTTGTCTGCTTGTGTGATCTCACTTTTCACCTCTGGAATGTACATCCTGGACTATTTTTTAATGGCACAAATCAATGAGCTTTGAAAATGTTGCCATGTTTGTTTGTTTTTAAAAAATTCAGCCGCATTAGATTAAAACCATTGTAAATGAAGTGACCGTGGTGCGTTCCCTCTAACCGGTGACATCTGCGTTTTGATGATTAATAGTTGGGTGGGTTCAAACGGCCCCCCGTGAACCGTTTGCCGTGTCAAATGTGTTTGTGTGTGTGTGTTTGCTTGCAGAACCTGCTTTTGGGGAAGTGAACCAGCTCGGAGGGGTGTTTGTGAATGGGAGACCCTTGCCCAATGCCATCCGGCTCCGGATTGTGGAATTGGCCCAACTGGGCATCAGACCCTGTGACATCAGCCGACAACTGCGGGTTTCCCATGGCTGTGTGAGCAAAATCCTGGCGCGCTACAATGAGACTGGCTCCATCCTACCAGGGGCGATCGGAGGCAGCAAGCCTCGGGTAACCACCCCCACGGTGGTGAAACATATCCGGACCTACAAACAAAGAGATCCGGGCATCTTTGCCTGGGAGATCCGAGACCGACTGCTGGCAGATGGCGTGTGTGACAAGTACAATGTGCCTTCGGTCAGCTCCATCAGCCGGATCCTCCGGAACAAAATTGGAAATCTCTCTCAGCAGGGTCACTACGAATCTTACAAACAGCATCAACCCCCTCCACAGCCTGCTCTGCCTTACAACCACATATACTCCTATCCCAGCCCCATCACTGCTGCGGGAGCCAAAGTGCCAACCCCGCCGGGAGTGCCAGCAATCCCCAACACAATGGCTATGCCTAGGACCTGGCCCTCTTCCCATTCGGTCACGGATATCCTGGGGATCAGGTCCATAACAGACCAAGGTAAGAAAAGAGCCAAAGAAGACACTTCTTATCACATAGGACTACTATGTTGATAGCAAAAGCGGGGTCCCTTAACGCCTAATTTCTGAGTATTTTTCTTAGACAATTTCGACTTTTCTGTTTCAGAGCAGGAAGTCTCCAATTCTTTCAAAGTTTAGTGATAATTTCATTTATTTATCTCCATAGTTTGTAAATTATAGAGCTGTTTTCTCCAGCACACACTAAAGATCAGGAACATATTAAATAATGATAAGGGTTTATGTTTCAAGGCCTCATTTTACTACATTTTCTATGGGCTTATGCTTTTTGGACGTATAATACATAATGCAATGGCAAATGTTGACTTTAGCAATGATAATTTAGCTGAAGAACAGGCAGCATGGGCTAAAAAATATGGCACGTCCACATTAACTCCCTTTCTCAGTATCATATATCTCATCTATGTCTTCCTTATCAGTCATTAATGATATAATGATCTCGCATGCCTTCTGTGTATTACGTATATTTGTTACCAAATCAGGCATTCATAAGTGAAAGCATCTTGAAATTATAGAGAAATTCAGTTTCTCTAGTTTTCGCAATCAGGCCAAATTTGCTCAGACAGGAAGTTCAAATGTCACCTAATTGCTTTCATTCTTATGTTTTACTTTGTTTTCCTCCGAAGTGGTGGTCCAGAAAAACGAAACCACTGATACTTAACTTGTATTTGTTCCTTTCCAAGTGACTGCTTTTCTTCTACGCTCCTTCTTTTGTTTTGGCTAGAAACGGTAGCTGAACAAGTCTCTGCCATTTGCAGCAAAAAAAGAACATTTTCAAATTTAGTTTTTGCCAAGTAACAAACATTAAATGTGATGAAAAGAGCATATTTTACAAATAACTCTGGGCTGTAGCTCTCTCTGGGTCCTAATCTTGGAACTGGAGTTTGGCTTTCTATTTTCATTGCTTGTTTTCAACTACACACGTTGTTTCATTGCATGTTTTCAACTACACAAGATATCAGTATAACAAACACTCCAAATGCATTGGTGTTAGAAGGCTTTTACAAGCAAAGGCAGCCCCTCCATGTTAAATTCAAAGTATAACCCCCATAAACAAAAAAACAAACCAGACGTATGTGCGTGTGGAGCTAGATTTGGCAAATATACATGCTAGAGTATGTTCATTCACGGTGGGTGGAATGTCTGAAATGAACATTACAGGGAAAATTAAATTAGAAATTGAGAGGGTTTTAATGAATTCCTCCTTTATTAACATCATATTGGCAACAGGGCCTCTTAAGGTACCATTGAGTGTTTAGATTTCTTTCCTCCTCTATCTCAGACTTTGGGATTTACAAGATTTACTACAATATACATTCTCCTCTCCCCCAAACCAAGGTTTGGGCTGCTGAACAGCAGAAACTGCATACGAGGGTTGTTTGCGCTTGATTTGTAGGATAAATTGACCTTGCTGACATTTAAAGGAAGCCCCTATTCATGGGAAAGTGTGAGATCAGCAGAAAAGGGGGCTCGCAGAGAGAGCTCAGTTTCTTAAGACAACTTCAGGCTTATGCCATGGACTGCATTTTCCCTTGCAAGGAGGTTAGAGAAGTAGCTTCTGAACAGAAACAGTTTAACACGAGAGTTCGATCCTGCTCCCACTCAAGTCAATCAGAGGGGTTGCTTTTGATTTCAGCGGGAACAGGCTCGGGATCCCAGCAAGCACACTTCCCAGCTCGGGGTCGAGGTGGCTTAGGAGAAACCATTCTCGCCTCAGTACTCCGGTTCACGCCGAACAATTTTCGTTGCCTGTAAATGTTACAGCCCCACGAATCCCTAGCAGAGTCATACGCGTTTAAAATCAATGATTTTTAAACGTTTTTTACTGGGGTGTGTGTGTTCATAATTCTGCAGTGCTAGAGTTGCGAACAACACGGCTATCTTTTCCCTTTGAAAAAAAGTTACATTGTTCCGTTAAATCTACCTTGGAAATAATTATGTCAAGCACATAGTTATTCTTACGCAATTTTCTCCTCTAAATTACCTGGTGTCAGGGAAAGGTGATGATGAATGATTCGAAACAACCCCGGGGCTTGTGCTAATCGGTATATACTATGTGAGTTTCTTTGTATTTCGATTCCATACGGAAAGGAAACGTTGAAGGTTTCGCTCCTCTAACTTATGATTGATCTTTTCTCCTATTGTCTTCCTTTCCCTCTGTCTCTCCTGTCTGTCAGTCTTCAACCCCTACCTCCAAAGAGAAATCCAACAGATTTTCTATAGAGAGTGAGGTGGCAGGGTGGGGGTGTACACACATGGAGGTGTACACACACACACACACACACACACACACCAATTTACACGTACAGCGATGATATGTATGTAAAAAGATATGTAAATTACCGACATGATATATAATTTACACATCAAGTATTTTTAAAATAAAATTTTATAGGGACTTACTCAGTTTTTCAAACAAGCAACTGAAGTCTCCTTCAAATTACCGAAAGCGGTAACTCAGTTTCTGGCCATTTGGGGAAGATGAGTACAGTCTATTTAGTACAGAAAGCGAAATGCTATTAAAATGTTTTTGAGGTTTAACTTCATAAAGCAGGAGACATGCATACATGGATCTCAGTTTTCTCCACAGTTTTTTATTCTGGGAGAAGAAGGAAATCAAGCTGTTGTAAATATTATAAATAGGTGTCCGGTGGTGTCATTCAGGAGTCATCGGTTGTTTTTCTTGATTGCGGGGATAGAAATAGGGAGGATTTGTCACTCAGCTGAGCCGGTCCTGCTAGGAGCAGGGGTGCTGGAACAGTTTTTATAGTGAGGGTGCTGAGAGCCATTGTACCAAAGTGTAAACCTTGTCTATGATGGAAACCAGTGGTTTCCTAGAGATGTCTGGTGTGTGTGTGTCTGTGTCTGTGTGTGTGTGTGTTGGTGGTGAGGGGGAAGGCACAGCCTGTAATCACACATAGCAATTCCTGCCACAAGCACACTGCCTTGGCACTTCCCAGCTCATTTTCGGAATCTCTAACGAGCCGTGCCCGTGTCTCCCAACAGTGAGTGACAGCTCGCCCTATCACAGCCCCAAAGTGGAAGAATGGAGCAGCCTGAGCAGAAATAGCTTCCCCCCTTCAGCCCAGCATGCTGTGAATGGACTCGAGAAGAGCTCCCTGGAGCAGGAGGCCAAGTACAGCCAGGTAAAGAGAGACAGCGCTTGTTAACCTCAGGCGGGAGGGCGGCACTGTGGGGGGAGCTTTCCTCCTTTCTGTCTGCGAGAAGGTTGCCCGGCTGGATTTCTAATGGCTGGCTGCAGAGGGGCCCAAACTCTCCACAGGCTTCTGGGTTCAGCCTGGCTACAGTCTCAAGTCCCAGATCTCAGCACTGTGCTGCTCTCTCCTTATTCACTGCTGGGTTCTGTACTGGGCCGGTTCCCAGGACTGGCTGGGCTGCTGCCCTGGGTTTTGGTACGATCCCTCCTTTGTACCCTGCCATGTTAGGCGCTGCTTTGCTTAAATGTGCATAAAAAGTCGGTAAAGAACAATTATAACGATCTGTACAGGAACAAGGACCCCCTTCTCCTCCACAAACAAACCGTAACCCAGCTGACAGAGCCTGGACTAGAGTCGCACTGCTTCCCAATCCGCCTCGTTACCACGTGCGGGATTCCCAGTGGATCATGGCCCCGGGGTGTCGAGCTGTATGTGGCACAGGCTAGACTCTGTCGGGAGGAGCCGATCGCTGCAATAATAAATAATAATAATGAACAAGGTGCCTTTGCCCAGGCGTCTGCACTTTTCAGATTTAATCTCAAATCCAAGGCCCGCTCAAATCTGTGGGGGGGGGGGGGGGGGAAATAAACTGCACGGGCGATGCGGACTCTGCCTCCCTCACAGGGAGCCCTGGGGAAGGGCCCGTTCTCGCTGCTGGCAGAACCTCATGATGACACTCCTCGGCGCCGGGCTGAAATACCCAGCTGGCCTAGGGCCCGATCCTGCTTCCAGCGAAGCCCCCGGGAAATCTCCCCCGGGCACAGGGTCGGGCCTGAGAGCGCGCAAATCCCGGGAGCCTTTCTGAGCTCCTGGGTGATGCTGACCTGACACATCTCGGGGATGGTGTTAAGCAGGCGGCCTCCAGCTGCTTCCCTCTCCTGCCCCCCAGTCCTGGGCAGCTGGGGGACCGCCGCGGGCCCTTTACAGCGCTTACAGGCCCTTTACCGAAAGAAACCAGACACATCTTAACTCCCCTCCTCCTGCCTTTGGGACAAAGGTCCCCGCTCTCTTTTGCGCACCGCCCCCGCTTTGCCACGCAGCGAACAGGCCGAGCTCGCGCCAAGCAGGGCACGGGGGTTCTCCAGCCCCGCTCCGTATTCACGGCAAACACCCGAGACCCGTTTTATCCGCTTCCCAGCCGCACGCTCCCTTTGCCCCTCTCCACTGCGGCCCCCATAGCGCGGGAGCCTGCTTGTACCCGGGGCACTGCAGCAAGGACCTGGCCTTGCAAGGAATCAAAAAGAAATAGCCGTCCCAAAGCTTGCTGGGAACGTGGGAAAGCCACCCACAGGCAGTCCCCAGGGAAGCTAGGAGTAGCCAGATCAGCTTTTGGGCATTTGTATAGCGACCAACGGCTTCCCCACACAGGATGTGAGAGCTGGTTTGGGGGAGATGCTTTCTCAGCAGCAAGTCAGTTACCTGAACTTGCATACGGTCACTGAACAGATAGCAGCAGTGACAGAGGCCGATTTCCTACTGTCCATCTAGAAATACACCTCACATTTAGATGTTCACTAAGTGGATTTACCTAGAGAACAGAGCTAGATTTCTGACCCCAGGTATTTTAAGGGTAGCTTGGTTAAAATTCAGACTCACTGCTTTAAAAAGAATCATTCCCAATATGCATTTAAACACATGGAAAATTCACACCATATTCAGCAGGTGATTGAATAGCTTGGAAACAGGGTATATACATTGCTTTTTTATATTGTTAAGCAATTTTACTCCTAAATATTCTGTTTAATTCCTACGAATTTTTTACTGAACAATATTAGAAACAGTTGTCTAACTTACATTTGCTGATAAGGGATCAAATCGTGCCCCCAGGGATAAGATGTAACAGACTCATGTAGCACATTTTTAACACACAGTAAAAATATATTTCAAAACCATAGCATATTTCCCAAAACACGTTAATTCTGCTCTCTATGCAGAGTCTGAAATTCATTCAGGGGGTGGTTCTACTTTGTTTTGGGAAATTCATGTCCTATATTCAAATTTTGTTATTGTTGGAGGGCAGCATTTTCAGAAGTGTTCAGTAAATTTGTATGGCTTAATTTTTGAGTGTCTAATTTGAGTCACTTTTTGCCTGATTTTCAGAGCTGAGAGTCCTCTGCCCTGTTTAAAATCAAGCACAAGGTGTGTCTAGAGTTGGGCACCTGAAATCCAGTGCTCACAAAATGAATGAACACTTCTGAAAACATAGCTGTATAGATGTAATGGAAAACGTGGTAGGCCCCAGATGTGAGCAACCTTTTCATTATGTTTGCTAACACTATCTACAGTGGTGCTGGAACTAAGGGTGCTGCTGCACTCCCTGGCTTGACATAGTAACAACAAACACCAAATAAATGGTTTCAATGCTTTCCATCATCAGCACCCTCAATATAAAAATTGTTCCAACACTCCTGACTATGTCATGCTTTTCTTAAAACTAGCCTATTTTCCCCAATCACAAATAATGCTAGCAGCCCAACTAAGAGTTGCAATTAATAAAAACAACTAATGAATTAATTTAATTTCCAAGCTTCTAGTTTTATTAAATAGTGCATATGCAAACAAGTTACCAAAAAATACCTTGCCATTGTCCTTTTAAGAACAGCCCAGTATATAATCGCTTAAGCCCCCGATCCTTCAAACACTTATGCACATGGGTAACTTTATCATGTGACTAAATCCAGAGAAGTATTTGCAGGATTAGACCCTTGCCTTGTAAACTGCTGCTTCTGATAGGTTTTCAGTCACCTTAACAGATGAGCTAAAGAACAGTGTAACATAAATTGAACCTTACAATTGTTTTCCACACGAGCATAGGAAATTGTATTTTACATCTCATCCTTTCAATATATATGTGTTTTATATGCATATAAATGTTCTTGTGGCAACACTAGTATTATTTAAACATTACATACAACCTAAAAAGTTGACTACAAAAATTACTTTTAAAATGTAGGAAAAAAATGGGGGCAAATTCTACACTATTAGTAAAATTGTGTTCACTTAACACATGTATATTGTCCACAAGATAGAAAGGCCAAAAAATAGTTAGCAGTTGTGGAAAATGTCATTTTCAGAGCTGTGCATGTTCAAAAATAAAATAAAATAAAAAGTACTGCTGAGTACTTTTAAAAACATCTTTTTTCCAGAATAGTATGTGTAGATTAAATCTGTCTCTGGGAAGCTCTAATTTATATTCTGGGCTACTTACAGTATAGTGTTCTTGCTTGTGTACCATAGTATTCATTAAAATGTATATAACTGTCTTAATTCATACATTGGCTACTTCTGTGACCCAGAATATTCTCAAAAGGAAATAAATGCCCAAGAAGAATGTGAATTTTTTTGCAGTTTTGACAAGATTTGTGGTTTGAATAGAGCTTTCCCAACAAGGTACAAAATGGATTTCAGATTGAATGCTCAATGTACAGGCAATTTTCTTATCAGTTTGTTCATTTGGGTTGAAATTCATCCTAGCATGATGCGTCTGTGGTAAACATTCTGAGGCAGTTAAATCAGTCAGCAAGACTGTGAGGTGTCTCCACACCTGTTGCAAAAGGGGGAACTGCCTGAGTAGACTGGCATAGGCAGGAGGAGAGACCCTTGGGTCTGCACTTTTGTGGATCTAGGGTCAAAGTATCTAGAATCAATGGAGTAAGACGTTTCAGCCGGTATTCATATGCACAGAGCCTACAGTGAAATACGTGCGCTGCCTGTGGGCTACTCGGTGAATGCCATTCCAAGGGGTTCCCTGCACAAATCTTGTTTATTGAAACTCTATCCAGAGGGGGATGAATGTGGAATTTCACCCATAGAACAGAAGAGATTGGTCTAAAATAATAGATTCAACCCTGTGCTCCAGTTTTATGCCAACATAACTAAAGTCAATAGCGCTTCACTGGCCTAAGATTAGAGTAAAACAGTGGGGAATCAGGCTCTGTGCCTCTAATGAGAGTTCTAATTGCAGAACAAGAGTGCGGAGAATGTGCCACACTGCACTTCGAACAAGGGTTTAGTGGGAGATGAGAATACAGCTATTACTGATCATCATTATTTATAATTTGTTATGCACCAGCAATGTGCAAGACAGGCTGTGGTTCCGCTTTCCACCACTTGCACTGTGGGGAATGCTGCACACAGATGCCTCGGTCTGATTCGGCTACCCTTACTCATGTGGAGTGCTTCTTCATTCACAAGTAGCCCAAAGGAAAGTCACTCCACATGAGAAAGGGTGGCAGAATTGAGCCGTAAATAAGTTTTTTTTTTTTATACAGTTCTGCTATATTTACTCGTTCCATCCTTGTATAAGCAACACAGTCATTTTAATGGGCCAGATCATGCAGGCAACACTCTCATTGACTCCTGTATCAGTCTTTTGCACCGGCAGTGCCCCTTTGCAACATGTAGGTGGTGCAGAGACTCCTTTGCATACTGCCCTTCACTCCACACTTGCCGCACATCAATGGGAATTTTGCCTGAGTAAGGACTAAAGAATCAGGCCAAAAATCTCCAGATTTTTTGTCTTTGCAATATGCTGTCACATGCACTTGACACAAAATCTACCTTTCACATGTACAACATTTTAAGCTCCCCACATTAATAATTTTCTTGTGTCTTTGGAGCCCAAAACTTTGTCCTATATTTGAACTTTGACAGCTTGAAAACTTTGGCTGGCACATTCTGATTTTGCATCAAAAGTTCCGTAGGAAATCACAGAGATGTCTTGTAATGCTCCTATTGATTTTTAATTAACAGATACCTCCAGTCTTAAATTGTATGCAAGCACTTGAATTATATTTTCCCAGTGCATCATTTTACACACTTTTGTAGCCAAAGCAGCTTTACAGACAGCGCAGTCTGAGTAAAGAGGAACCTGAAGCGGAAATTAGATTTTTCTGGGAACATGACAGTTTTGGTTCACAAATGCTTCCCATCTTCAAACTCAGCAACACAATCACATATATGCCTGAAAACATACTTTATTAAGTGTTGGGGATACTTGTGAGAGTCATTAGTCTGTGGACATTGATATGAAAAAGTGACTATACCATGCATTTAAAGAAAAGTGATTTCAGAGTTAAGCCGCTTGTATACACAGTTTTAGGGAAACTAATTGAAATCCTTGTGGAGCTAAAATAAATAGAATTCCATTTGTACATTGCATTTGAAATGAAGATGTTTTATAAGCATGAACAGTTTGTAAACTGCAATGTTCAAAGGACTAAGTCTTGAATAGACTAATTTTATGGAAGCACAAATTGAATAGTACTGAAGTTTGTATTTGCATTTCTATAATTAATGCAAGGATTTGGATTATGTGTACATATAAGTAGTGGAATGTTAGGCAAATATTATCACAATACTTTTCTCAGAATTTATTGTCGTGGATATTGCAGGAAGAAGACATGCACATTTGACTAGAATGACTGCTACTTTCTTAACAGGCCAACATTAAGAACTAGTGTCTAAGTACAGGTATCCTGCAAGTTAATTCTGTTCTAAGATCTGATTCAAAACCCACTGCAGTTAGCAAAAAGACTCCCACTAACTTAAATGGGCTTTGGATCAGCCCTGAATGAGGCCCCACTCTAGCAAATCAGAGACATTATTAATGGCTAGAGCTTACGCATACTAATATGTAAGAAGCCCTGCTCTCATCCTGAGAGCTTCACTCACCCACAACCAAACCTTTTATCAGCTATTGAGTGTTCACTTCCACAGCCAAACCTTTATCAGCTGCTGAACATTCACTTTTGGAATTTTCAGACTTAACTGGTTCCTTCCTCCCAATTGCACTGAGATTGGGAGGTCATGAACTCCAACCTCTTATATCACACTGGAGAGACTTTCATATCCAGGCCTCCATTTTAGGGCAATAGAGGGCAAATAACTGCAGGTGCAATTCTGCATCCAGAATTACTTGCACCAACAGTTTAGGCCATGTAAATATCTAAGATCCTACTCTTTGGTTACAGCGGACAAGGTATTGTGGGTGCAGTGGGTACAGCACCACTAATTATTTTCATCCACAATTATTTGCACCCACAAAAAATGGTGACCCTAGTAAGAGTGAGCTGAATATTTAGCCCTAAATGTTTTGGCATATTATCTAACCCTCTTACAAGGATTACTTGCCACAAACTGCCACTACCAAATTAGTTAGCTGGCATCCTCCACTCCTAATCAGACGCTGAACAGTTGGATTCATAAGTGAAGGTCCAGGGATAAACAAGTCTCTGCTAATATCATGGAAATGCACTTTCTCCAGGCATCAAGTGTCCTGGGCACTTAGGACATGTTCCCGTTGGCTTCCTTGCCAAGATGCCAAGTAAAATTCCTAATTGCCCAGTTAGCTGAAGGGATTATGCTGCCTACTACACCTGAAAAGGGAGGAATTTAGACCAGAACAGTCTGGCCTGGGGAATGACCAGTCCTGCTGTACTCTGATTAATTGCTCTACACTGGTTCACACCATCAAGACATTGTCACCAAGGTGGATGATGATGAGGTCTAGGCATCCATGTCATTGCATTTTGTGGATGAGCGGCATGAGCTGATCCCACTACATACACCTGATTCCTTCCCAGGTGATCTGGATCGCACCCCATTCGAATCCTATTTGTGAGACCTGCCTCTTACTTGCCACCTGCTTCCACGCCCAAAACACAGTGCCCTGCCCAACAATCCACATGGCTTCAGGGCACTCCACCGGGATGAAACTAATAAAGAAAGTCAGAGAGGTGAGTGAATGGTTGGCGCCCAGGTTGGCTCCTGAGTGCCAGCTACTTATTGCCTGGACATCACTGTCTGGGAACTCAGTCACGGTAGTCAAGATCATGGCACCTATTCTGAAGGAATGAGGAGCTTGAGTGTTGAGGGATCCTCATCAGGACCAGATCCTTAGAAACATGGGAATTTGTTAGAAACCCATCCCATAAGCCTTCCTGTGTTTGGAGTGCAGGAGAATGGAGACAGGAATCTATACCTTGTGCTTTACAGCTGCCATGGCAATTGGGTAGCCAATGGGGATTGCCTGTATTCCCAGTCACAGGCAATGGGCTCTGATGTCAACCTCATCAGTTTGCCAGCACCTGATAATTTCCCCTGCAAGCTTGGAGCCTTGCTGGACAATGAGAATGCTGTCTTTGGGTGACGGGTCTCCACTGGGAGGGCAAATTACTAGCACTATTAGTAGCTCTCCCACCACTTCTATGAGCCAGCAAGTCTTGAGGGAGCCCCTACTCCCTTATTTTCTCCATCCTGCTGACCCCAGCGTGGTCTGACTATATTGTTAAATATACTATGTTAGGTAGATATTTTCTATAGAACTTGTGAGAACAATACACTTTTATCTATCAATGTAGACAAGAAAAACATTAATTCCTTGCCATATATTATATAGATTTCATTGAGGTGCCAGTTGGAGTTCCATAGTTGAGGCTGGAGTTTTAAACTTAAAGCATATAGAATTTCTTTAGAAAATTTTATATAACTTTGCATCAAAGGGGGTCTGTAGGTTTACTAGATCCATCTTAGGTATTGGTAGAGCACTCACCATAGTTTCAAAGGAGAATGACCTCCACTTATATTTCAGAGTAGCAGCCGTGTTAGTCTGTATCCGCAAAAATATTGTATCATGTTCTGTAAATTTGATTTTGAACTGAAAATGCACATTGGAGCGAATGTACAATGCTCATATGTCACCTGCCTTTTAAGAATGCCACTGTCATGTCCTATGTTAGCATATGATTCAGGACAGAGAATTAGAATTCAAAATGATCTTGACAAACTGGGGAAATGGTCTGAAATAAATAGGATGAAATTCAATAAGGACAAATGCAAGGAAAGGAATAATCAATTGCACAAATACAAATGACTGCCTAGGAAGGAGTACTGGAGAAAAGGATCTGAGGGTTATAGTGGATCACAAACTAAATATGAGTCAACAATGTAATACTGTTGCAAAAAAACAAATATCATTCTGGGATGTATTAACAGGAGTGTTGGAAGAAAGACATGAAAAGTAATTCTTTCATTCTACTCAGCACTGATAAGGCTTAAATTGGAGTATTGTGTCCAGTTCTGGGCACGACACTTCAGGAAACGTGGACAAATTGGAGAAAGACCAGAGGAGAGCAACAGGTCCAAATGATTAAAGGTCTAAAAACATGACCTACAATGAAAAGTTGAACAAAAATGGGGTTTGATTAGTCCAGAAAAGAGATGACGGAGGGGCAACATGATAACAGTCTTCCAGTATGGAAAAGGTTGTTATAAAGAGGAGGGTAATAAATTGTTCTCCTTAACCACAGAGGACAGGACAAGAAGTAATGGGCTTAGATTGCAGCAAGGGAGATTTAGGTTAGACATTAGGAAAAACTTCCTAACTGTAAGGGTAGTTAAGCAGTGAAACAAATTAGCTAGGGAGGTTGTGGAATCTCTGTCTCTGGAAGTTTTTCTGAACAGATTAGACACACTCCGCTCAGGTCTAAATAATACTTTGTCCTGCCTCAGTGCACAGGACTGGACTTGATGAGCGACTGAGGTCCCTTCCAGTCATACATTTCTATGATTGACCTTAGCTGTGGTGGACTATAAGTGTGGACTCCACTCCACAATGAAATCCACATTTCTCTTCTAGAAAAAAACAAAACACAAAACACCCTGACAGTATTAAATCCCCTTTCTCTTGCCTCCAAAAAAATAAGTTTTATTTTGTTTATATGACCATTATTGGGTCCCATATGTGTTACCCTTTTCTCCTTTATTTCTCTTTTACTACACTGTTGTTGTCATGGACTCCTTGGGTCTGTTTTTAATGTGTTTGGCTTTTAAAGAAGGTGTTTTCACTTTTATTTCTGTTATATTTTGTTTTGGTGATTTTGTGCAGTGCCCCTGGAACCTTTGGGAGGGGGCTGTTGTTGGTGTGCAAATCAAATTTATTATTACTGTTTCCGAGAGCAGCTTTTTGCTCCCCTAAAGAGACTCAGACTTGGAATTTGATAACCAAACATAATTAAGATATGTCTTGATGAATATTACAACTGCAGTTACAAAATTCAATTAGTCTGATCCAACTTTATGTGTTATTTGGTGCAGCTGGAGCTGTCTATGAAAAAAGGGAAACAACTTTAAGTTAATAAAAAAGTGCATTAAATATAGAGGGTAGAACCTGCTCATTATTAAGAGAGTGGACCACATTTTATAATGAAGTAGCGTGAATGTCTCTTGGAGTTTCATTACAAAACACTGCATATTGAATTCTAGTTACTGTGAACCTAAACTGACAGTAAAGTTCGGTGAAAAAAATGACCTCACTTCAGAGAGATCCACTGTCTGTGGACAGCTAGTTATTTAAATATTTGGACCCTGCCCTGCAAACATTTAAGCATGTGCATAATTTTATTCATGAGCATAATCCTGTTCAATTCAAATGTAGGATTGTTAACCCTGCTCCATGTCATTTATATATAAAGAGTAAACCAGCTAAATCCCAGCTCCTGAAGAGTTCTCTTCAGTTTCACAGCCAGATAATTTGGAAATCAGTGCACTTACATTTCTCCGGAGCAATAAACCAAGTATAAAGCTACCACACTTACACTGTTAGAATTTTTAAATAATATAATTTCAAATGTATTGCAGTCTAATATATTTACTATGCTGAAATTGAGGTAATATATTTGAAGACAGTGTTCTACCTCCTACTAGATAATCCACATTCTCTTCAGGTTGAAATTTTCTTTTGAACATTGAAGTTGTTTAATGAAAATTTCCTTCCCCAGTTTTTAAAATAAATCTTATCCGGCTCCCAGTGAAATTAATGACCTTTGATTTCAGTTGGAAACAGGAGCGTGTCTAGTAAAGGTAACTATTTCCAGTATGCTGGATACACTACATTATAAAATACACATAGATTTTTGAATCACGCATAGTACTGAAAACTCAGCAAATATGGGGTTGCAGAATCCACTCTAACTAGACTACTCATGTATATCTGGCTATACATATCTACTCATGTATATCTGGACACAACATGTGGTCAAAATTATTTTTCAGAAACATTCTTTTATGAAGAGCTTTATCGTAAAAAGGCCAAGTACTGCAGTCCTTACTTAGAGCTCAGCTCTATAAACTCTTACTCCTGCAAATAATTCTGACTCACATGAGTATCCCCATTAACATCAATGGAACGTTCGTGAGCGTTTGTAGGATCATGTAATTTCTCCCACTGATGCCAAAGGCCTTAGTAATGACTGCAGAATTTAGCCCTAATTCTATTAACTACAATCACAACCAAAATATTATTTTATGTTATTTATTTTAAAAGGTTAGAAGAAATGTATGTGTATTAATTGCATCTTTAGGCAATCCACTTTCCTAAAAGAGATTTCCATTACATACCTGCTGCTGATGTTTTACTTGGAAAATTTGTTTACCCAACCCTTGGGATCCCTTATGTTTGCTTGATTTATAAATCATATTTACCATCCAATTAAAGGGAGTGATTTAGCATGTTTGCTTCCTTTATATTTACAGTTTGCTTTTGATTGCTTCTAGTCATATTCCTGTAACCTCTCTGACTAGTTATATGTACATCACGAAGTACGTTAAACATATTGGGGGCATTTAAGATGATTTACTCTTACTGTCGGAAGACTAGATATGCAGCCGTGCTCTCTGCTGTAGTTTTCCTTTGCTGTGGAAAAATTTACTCGTTCAGCAGCTACTTTGCAAATGTGTTTTCAGCACATTGGATGCACATTTCCAGTTTGCAGAAATTGCTCCAGCTTTTCATTTTGAAAAATGAGCAGTGAGAAAATGTCTTACTTGTGGAGTTACGGTAGCGTGCCTATAATTAAGGCTGCTGGCAACACTCCATTCTAAAGGCTAACTGCTGCTCTTAGTAACACTAGTGTGAAACCTTTGATAGTTTGTTTAGTTTGCTTTTGGGAGATGGCTCTGCACTGGAGGATAATGTTAATATGTGAAGTTTGCTGCTCCAAAGAGAGGCGTTACATCCACACTGATATTACAGTTGAGAAATAGCAGCACTGTTTACCAGAGGTCCATTCCTATTGACCTGATACAGGCAAAACTCCAACTGATTCCAGCGGGGAAATTTGGTTTGAAGCAAGACTACTGGATCGAGCTCATTAGTGTTGAGGTAGTTGAGGAAGGCACTGTTTGCCCATGAAAAATGTTGTTTCTCAAGGAAGTTACAATTTGTTTTTCATAGATGTTTAAAACACCTCTTCAGAATGAAAGCTCCAAAAACACCTTAGCCTAATGAAATATCACAGCAAGCACCAGAACAATGGGTTGATGAGACAGAATAATGGAGGCAACTCTATCAAAATAATAACCACTTACATTGTCCATCCAGAATATTATGATTTACAGTAACAGACATGAATGTACTGCCATAACTTTGCATGGTATTTTGCATAAATTTTAAATAGACACAGTTCCTGCTCTAAAAAGCTTACAATCATAGAATTCAATGAGGAAGGTTTTGCAGGATCAGGCAATAAAGCAGGCACCCATAAAACATAGGTGTAACAGACAAACAAGGAGGTAAGAGGAGAAGGGATAAGGATTAAATCAAGTAAAAGTGATAGGAATCATTCACTGGTGGAACTCTGGATTTATACTGGGGTAACTCAGAGCAGAATTTGGCTCAAGGCCAAGACTGGAAAAAATGAAACCCATCAAATGAAACCCATCAAATGGAGATGGTGGAGACTGTGAGGTAAAGAGGAGAGATTGTCCGAGGTGTTTGTTCCTTGTCTCCTTAGAAAACACAAGCTAGAGGCCAACCCCACCTCACTGAAGTTAATGGAGTTTTGTCATTGACTTCAGTAGGAATAGGGTTGATTCTTAAGGGTATGTCTACACTGCAATTAGACACCTGCAGCTGGCCCAGGCCAGCCAATTTAGGCTCGCAGAGCTTGGGTTAAGCGAGGGGCTGTTTAATTGCAGTGTAGACATTCGACTCAGGCTGGAGCCCGAGCTCTGGGACTGCCCCACGTTGTTAATTAAACAGCCCTTTAGTCTGAACCCCATGAGCCCAAGTCAGTTGACACGGGCCAGCTGCGAGTTTTTAGTTGCAATGTAGGCATACCCTAAGTGGCCAGATGGCCAATGTAAGCTACTTGTTCCAAAGATTATTGAGAGTCAAGTGTCAGTCATTGGCCCGCCCCAATGTAATCTCAAATATATATATAATCAAATAAAATGATTGGGCCAAATCCTCAGCTGGCAAAAATAAGTGCAGCTCCATTGACTTCAGTGGAGAAATTCTGAATTGCAACAGCTGAAGTGCTATGTGGCCAACTATTTTTAAATTATGGACCTGATTCTCCTTTCAGTTACACTGGTGTAAATCAGGTGTAACTCAGTGGAGCTAGACCTGTGTAAATTTGGTGGAAGCCAGAACAGAATCAGGCCCTGAATCTTACAAGCACAGTTGAGAGAACTTGTTTTGCTAAATTTACAAACCACTAGAAAATCGCGGGTTCTATATTTTGAACATAACTCAGAACTGCTGAGGTTCTAGTTTCATTTCACTCTTGCAAAACAGGAGTTCTGGGCAGATGCAACATTGGAAAGCAAATGTTTTCCCCGGGTCTTCCTAGAAACAGAACAGTAATTACCTTCCAACGAGATTCTTTATTATTTGTATAGCACAGGTTTCCATTCGGTTAGAAATACATTTATTTGTTTTTAAAATTAAATTTCCCTTGAAAAACAATGGTTTAAATTAAGAGAAAAATATTTTTGAAACTTAAAAACGTTTCACGAAACTCAGTCCTTAAACAAAGTTCTAAAGGTTTTGCAAACCCATAAACACCACTGGGTTCTCTGACTCCTAATTATATAGGTTTGGATTTTGGTGTTCATTTCCTCCTATTGAAATACACAGGTTGAATTCTTCGTCCAATGCATACAGGGTTATGGAATGTAATCTCTTCCATTTATTTGTAAGTGAATGTAGGGCTTGTAAGACGTGCCGGATTGACAGATGGAGGTTCAAGCTCTCTGTTAACCCATACAATGCAGAATACAGGCAGCATCAATGAAAGCTTCCGCTCACTGCCCCACCTATGTGCCTCAAACCTAATTTGGAGGGTAGACCTGTTTCCATGACAGTTTGGTCCTTGGTGTCTTTGCTGAAACTTCGGATTAGAGTGCCAATTAGTGCCTACTGTGATGATGGTTTTGTGAGATAAAGACTGGTTAGTTAGGAACTAAAATGAGGCCAATTCATTTAATCAAAGAGTCATCAGATGATAACAGTTTTTCAGTCATTATCAACCCCTAGGAAAGATTTGAACTGGTGACCAACAGGTGAAAGGCTCCATATTGGACTACAAGTCACTACTGCAATTACATTTTAAATCCCAAAGCAATGTATTTGGGTAATATTAAAATATATCAAATCATCAGTGGTGGGGTTTAAGAAAAGGGGTGGGGGCATGCAGGATTAATTTGACATATACAAAATCAGGGTATATTTTTATTATTTATCTTTTATAAAAATGAATGAATCTGTAGTTAAATTTTGTTACTGAACCACCCAGGTAAAATATGCAGTGTAATTCAATAAAAGGCTGGAACCCTTCCAATAATTAAAATCCGTGGCTGTCTGTTTTATTCACTGGCATGGTATCATGCTAGGGAAGGCCAATGTAAAGGATATGTAAGAAAATGAAATGTGTGAATTTGGGCCTAAGCATTTATCAAAAAGACATGCAGTCACCTATCCTTGAATAATGCCTGACAAACTTATTTTAATGACATGTGGCATATTTTATTTGGTTCCAATTCTACTTACAATGCCAGATTTGCCTCACACAATACACAGTATTCAGTTCTGGAGTGCCAGTCCAGACAAAATTCTCACTGACTTCAATTACAATTTTGCCTAGGCAAAGCCTGTAGGACTAGACCCAACAGACAGTGGTTCTTGAAGACCAAAAGTTACACTGCTACCAAGCATAATTATTTTAATGGTGTGTGAGTGGTGTAAAAAGAATCATTGTAATTATAAATCAAACAGCGCATTAATATGGAAATGACAAAGTATCAGAGCACATCTTTGAATGACACCTTTGAATTCTAATCACCTCTCCCCCCCCCCCCCCAAGTAAGATAATGCCTCATGCTGTAGAATCTTCAACATATTTTAAGAGGCACAAAGAGAAGCAGCCAGTGTTTGAGACATTCTCTGAGAACATTCTATAGAATGATATTCTGTACAGCAGATGATAAACATTCTATTGTCTTCCTTCCTTCACAAAATTGGAGCCCAGTTGTTCCCCCAGACCTGCACACTATTGGGAATCTGCCTTGGCTTGTGCAGAAGGTGGGGGAGGGGAGTGAAGTGGGGGATTGGTGGGAGACACCCGTCACCCTCCAAAATCTGTGGGGAATCCTTGAAAAGGTAATATAGACTTTGGTGGTATAACTTCTGCACAGAGCCACTCATACTTTTAAAGGGGAGAGTTCCAGAGGAAGCCCCCTGGACTTCCATAGCATTCCATAGCAGTGCAGCTTCAGCTGTACTGACTGGGGACTTGTGAGGGGCTCACTGGGTTCCTGAGCCAGTACAGAGGCATAGGATATCCATGGTTTGTGGTTTCATGGGAGTTGAGGGATGGATGACCTGGTTTTTCCATGTGGTGGGCAAGCCCCACACGCTCATCAGAAGAATTCAGAGGAAACTCCATGAGGGACAATTCCCAGAGCTCTTCTACCCCCTGGATCCCTGTCAGGCACAATTTCCTTCCCCCATTTTATAGTCACATTATGTATCTTTGTGTTTCAGAGCTTTATAATACGTATCTAAGGGCTCCCTTGCCTGTGTCACTCTGGCATGGTGAAGTGCTTTCTGTTACCTTTAGGAAAAGCCCAAGAACCTGGTACAGAAGAGATTTTTATAACACCAGAGCAGGCATGGGAGCCCTCAGATACCAGAACATTAACTGGGGCTGAATTTCAGATCAAAATTTAGATTTGGAAAAAAATGGCAAATTCAGTTTCAGTTAAACATTTATAAATTTGAAAAAAAACAATATGTTATTTCCACAGCTGTATAATTTGTGTTAATATGCCTGTTAAATACACAAGGCTGGATTCCTCTCTCTCATGCTGGTTTTACTGCTGTAAAACTTTAATTTGACTTCAGTGGATTCACTCCTGAATTTGATTAGTGTAAAAGGCAGGAAAATCAGTCCTAATGGAGTTACACTGGTGCAAAATATATATATGTGAGATCATAACCAGACCTTTACAATTTAGAAAGACCTAAAATGTGGATATAAATCTGAAATTTGGCCAGATGAAATCCAGAGAAGAGAAAAATAGGCAAAGTAGAAAATTTTAACATTATGTGAAGTTTTATCCAAAACAAAAGTCTGCCCCCTTTCTTACATCTCTATGTTACACAGCTTGGCCCTAATTCTGCAAAGGAGCTTAACTTTAAGCCTGTGCTTAAATCTAATTGCAGTGAATTGAAAAACAACACATGCTTACGTGCTTTGCTGAATCAGGACTCTATCTGCAGTGCCCTTATATTCGAATAGAAAACTTCCTTCCTGAAAAAAATAACACTGACACATAAAATAGTACTACATGAATCAAAACCTGAGCAGGATAAATGACTTTGCTTTGCATGTACTCTGATAAGGAGGGATCTGCAGTGTGTGAATTAAAACATTGACCATTTTTTCATTTAAAAAGCGTGGCATTCCCTTGTGAATTCCTCCTGTGACAGACTGAATGTCTCTCCCTTTTTATTTTAAATAGAAATTCTTACCATCAGCCATAAGTGCTGGAACTAAGGGAGCTGTCACACCCCCGGGCTTGAGTGATTTCCAGCAT
The DNA here is from genome assembly GCF_028017835.1 of Emys orbicularis. Classification (NCBI taxonomy): domain Eukaryota; kingdom Metazoa; phylum Chordata; order Testudines; family Emydidae; genus Emys; species Emys orbicularis. Next base: position 46,936,429 of record NC_088686.1, on the reverse strand, counting down.
ACACATGGTTTACAGTTTGGTTCAATGGCTTTCGGCACTCCCACTATAAAAGTTGTTCCAGCCCCCCTGCCATCAGCCTATATAAACACCTAGGAAAAAATGGTAAGGCTCTTGCAAGTGCCCTGTAATTGTTCTGCTCACAAAAGTCCCATTGAAGTTCATGGGAGTTATGAGTAAAGATCATTTGCAAGAGCAGATCCCAAAGATGTAGAAGCAGGCTTAAAAAGACACCATGAATAATAATACTATGCACATAGATATCACTTTTCAGCCATATATCTAAACATACTTTACAAAGGCGGGTAAGTATAATTATCCCCATGTTCCAGATGAGAAAACTGAGGCACAAAGGGTGAAATCTAAATTCAATGGGAATTTTGCTATTGACTTGAATGGGACCAGGAGTTCACCCAAAGCAAGCTGAAGTGAATTGTCTAAAGTCACACAGCAAGTCAGTGGTAGAATCAGGTAGGTATAGAACCAAAATCTCCTTATTCTCTCAGTCCAGTATCCTGCCCACTGGCTATATAGACATGTGTACAAATTCATGATTATTAGGAGTTCATTCTTTCTGAAGCAGAAAAAAACGTATCTTTATATTTTAGAAACTTTTTTTCCCTCTTCCCCTTTCAGGCACCAAATGGTCTTCCAACTGTCAGCGGTTTTGTCTCAGCACCAACTATGGCGCCTTACCCTACACCAGCCCAGGTGTCACCTTACATGACATACAGTGCTGCCCCTTCTGGTTATGTGACAGGCCATGGTTGGCAGCATGCTGGAGGCACTCCGCTCTCCCCTCACAACTGTGATATTTCTGCGTCGCTGGCATTCAAGGGCATGCAGACAGCCCGAGAAGGTAGTCACTCTGTCACAGCCTCTGCTCTCTGATATGAAATTCATTCTAGAACAACTCAACCTTTTTCCTCCCCTCCCTGGCTCAGAGACTGATCTTTTGTGTTGGTGACATTTACAGATTTCTCCCCCGACCTTTCTCCCACAAAATTTTTGGATTGAACTAGCCAAAACAACATAAGAAACTGATCCATGGGTTGTTGCCCTTGCACTGTTTTAAGTAAAGAAGATCTTACATCCCTCAAAGGGCTCCTGGGACTTTCATTGGTAAAACCACCCATATTTATTCTAAGTCAACAAAAACTCTTTAAATGTGCAATTGTCATTGAGATTGTGTAAAAATCAATAAAGAAAAATCAATTGGGAAAGATATGCTATGCCTCTAATCAACAAAAGTGGCCAAACAGAAGTTATTTGCTGATGATCCGTCTCTAGAGAACAAATCCTTTATCGACGAGGTTAAGTGATCCACTGTTATTGTTAAGATATTGCTATTTTCTGTTTGTTTATCAAGGCAATATGTGGCTCTCACATTCTTCCTGTATTTCATCCTGTTACAAAAACAGTAAGGTGTTTGTATTTTCTATCTATTTGTAAATATAAGCTTTGGACAGCATTTGTGTTTCCATTCCACAGTACATTTCTGCTTCTTTTTTGATGTTAAAAAGTGACTTTCTAGGTCGTTTCTGTTTCTTGCTTGGTGGTGGCAAGAGCCTCGGGTAGCTGAGGTTGAGACAGTTCTTTTTGTATGTTTTGTGCATACAGTGGAGGCTTCAACATCTTAAGAAAGACATTTTGTTTCTTCTGCAGAGGACTCAAAGGCAATTGACCAAATAACTCTCCCAAGTCATACCCATCTCCCAGAGTCATGACACAACCACACATGTGCCAAGTGTACAAAAGAGAAGCAGGTGGAAAATAGCTGAACAAAACCAAGAACTGTAGAGGAAAGTGATTTAGAAGCTTAAGTTTAATGTGAAATTTAAGTTAACAAAACCACTGTGAAACAAAACTGTACTGTCATTGTTGGCTTCCCTGTGTTCAGCAATTTCAGCCCCAAGATTATGTTGTAACTTTTTTAACAGAAAAAGCTGTCTTAAAATTTCTGCTTTAATGAATGTAAAAATGGCTCCCGGTAAAGTTTACATTGTTGTACATAAACACGTCTCACTCGTAGGTATACTGGTGGTGGTCCGACAAATACAAATTTATTTAATGTTAAACTCCCTTTTGGCATTTCTGTATCTACTGGCAAGCATTCTGTCCCAATAATTTTGCTTTAAATTTTTCTACCCGACATTAACCCCCCAACAGCTAATATTTTGGTCTTTTCAAACTTACCTGTTTTCCAAGGGCAATAATAAAGTTCTGAATATTACTCCAATAAGTCTTCCACATGCTTCCAGACACGTGTGGAACACATGCATGAAAGAGAAAGATTTGAAAATTGGTGTGACATTTCATATCCTTAATAGAATATTAATATATTGTGTACTTTTAGAATTCTTGTGCAATAACTTAAAAGAACATCACTAGATATAGACTTTAAAAGACTGCATTAATTACATCATCTTGATTTCTTCTTATCTATATTAGACATTGTTTCAATGGCACAATAAAATCCAGTACCTACTATGGGAATTTCAAGCTTTATTTATAACTCAGATGGCCATAGGCAGATTTCCATGGCACTGTAAAGGAAATAATGAGTAAATAGTTACATATGCCTTATGATCAGCAATCCTACACAGAGGTACATACTCTGAGTAGTTCATTAACATCAATGGGATTGTTCACAGTGTTTAGGTCTTTGCAGGATTGGGGCCTAACAAGCAGCTTGAAACTTTGTGGAAAGCTTTCAGAAAAACATATTTCCACAGTAACCATTTGTAATTTCATAAACAGAATGAGGACTACAGATTAGGAAGAATCAGCAGGGCAGATGGACTCTAAGGGCTGTATTTAGCTTTGATCTTTGCATAAAAAGCCAGTTGAATCATTAGGACTTCTACACACAGAACACAGATATAACCTGGCCCTAAAGAAACAAAGATCCTGGAATTCAGCAAAACGTCCACTGAGTTAGGCCCCAATTCAGCAAAGGACTTCAGCAGTTTATCTTTAACAATGTGCTTAAATCCATCTCTATTCAGAAAAGCATTTGAACATGCACTTAATTTTAAGCACATGCTTAAGGTCCACTGAAGGCAATGTGATTTAAACATATTCGTAAGTGCTTTGTTGAATTGAGAGGGCTTGATTCTGCTCTCATTTGTTCCATTTTTACATTGGTAAAACTCTAGTGACTTAAATGGAGTTATTCCATATTTATGCCATTGCAGCTCAGGTCAGAATCTGGCTCAGAGATCCTTAATTCCATGCTAAAGATAATGGCATCTTAATTACAGGCAAACTCCCTATTAAAAAACTAAAAGGGAGAAGAAAAAAATAGGAGAAAATGATTAATAAAAGATTTTCTTGGCAACATGTCATATTTTCCAAGTTTTTTAACTTTTAAACTAATTCTTAGACAAGATACTATAAACATTGAATTAAGAAGCCCATCTGTAATCAGCAACATACTAACAAAAACAACGTCCAAGAAAGGAAGACAAAAAGAGGATAAGCCTTCCTGAACTACAGATTTTCCATCCCAAAGCATTAACAGGTCTGTGATAAAAATGCCCTTGTTTCAAAAGGCTGATTCTCTTCCTTTTCTGATCCATAGAGTCCAAGATGGTGCCCCAGTTGAAATAAGAATCTGCTTTCCTGTGACTCTCATGAGGCATGAGTGTGTCTTTAAATTATACTTAAAGGGTCAGATCCTCAGATCCTGGTCTAAGCTCTGTTGACTTCAGTTGAGGATATGGCCCAAAGTAATTATTCCTTGTGTGGAAATGCAACTTAATGACAAACTTTTCCCCCTGTATCTGCATTCCTTTGTTTAGGGCCAGATCTCGATACATTTACTCACAATGAATAATACCTTACTCTGTGAGTGGGAAGTCAGTAGGACTATATGTGGAGTAAGGTGCTACTCAAGGTGAGTAAAGATATCTGATGTTGATCCTTATTGAGCTATTTATAATTGCTTCTTGGGGTGGGAGGGAGGTTAACATGTTTTTTAATGTAAAATTACCATGCAGAATTTTTCTTTGTCCAAGGACTTTTCTTACAGAATATACATATTGGTTAAACTGAAAGACGGTACATATTAGCTTAATGACATAACACCTTTAAATCACTTTTAAAAACTAAATCCCCATTTTTATTTTAATGATAAATGGGTCAAAGTCTGTTCTCAATTGCACAGATGTAAATCTGGAGTAATCCAGGTGGAGTTAATTTGGATTTACACCAGCATAAATGAGAGCAGAATTTAGTCCTCTAATAGTCAACAATATTTCCCCACACTGTGCACATGAAGGGCCCAATCTTGCATTCTCAGAGTACCCAAATCTTTCAAAAATCAATGAGACTTAATACTTGTTTATACTATGTTTCCAGAGTGGTGGTGTAAAATGTCCTTAGTATAAATGAGAAGCCTAGTGGAGCACCAGGAATAGTGAATAGCGTGGGCTTGAAGAGGTTAAAAAGACACATTTGAAAAAAAAAGATTCCATGTTTTCTGCGAATGGTCCTCGTTTTATCAAAAGATCAGGCTGAACTATAAGTAAAACTAATAAATCATGTTGAAAAGGATGTACAACAGAAGGCTGTGTATGTATATACTGAATGTTAAAAGCCTTTTATTTTTATATTTTGAATGCTCTAAATTAATAAAAGAATAATTATAATGTATTTTGTTTTTCTTTTTTCAAAATGTTCCAAGCACTCTCTCTTACACTGCGTAAGGGTTGATAATAAAATGATCAAATGAGGAATACTTGCCTAGGAATTGTAATAAAAGTACAAAAAGGAACATATCTTATTTTGTTGGCTTTAGCTACTGAAGTAACACAGCTTTGAGATGTCAGTGTGGTCAAATCCAGACAAAAGAGACATTTTCTGTGTGCATGTCAGTACAAGAATGTTTGAAAATGCTGAGAATGCATTTCTATTCTAACTATTTTCCTTTTATAAGTGCATTTTTTTAAAACATTGCAGACACCAGACTTCACACCTGAGTTGTCATTAAAAAAATGATCTGGAAAGATATTCTTCTAGGATTTCTGAAGAGAAAGTTTTGTAATTATCTAGGAGGAAGAACATCTAATGTTAGCCAGTACAAATAATGTGTACGGTGATAACATAAATATTTCCAGCCATTTAAAAATATATAGGCAATAGTCAGCAAAACAGGACTAGATAAAGGTAATTGTTTATTGTGAAAGAAATACAGCTCTTCGAGTATTTAAGAAGACAGCACTTGAACATCAATAGAAAGGTGGTACAGTACATGAAGTTAGACTTTGTCTTCAATAAACATGACAGAAATTTAGTATATCCCATTTCAAACGGCAATTTAAAACAGAAAAAAGTAGGAAAATGTATTTGAAAAATGAGCTAAGTTATACTGAATATCTGGGAAAGCAAACATGTTTAACTTCATAACAATGTTCAGTATTTATTTTTCAGAAAGGCTTATGGTTATCTAATTAAGACTGCATATGGGATATCAGTATAGAACACTGTTTCTTAACCCCAAGGGGGTCACGATAGGCAGTCAGGGTGGTCGTGAGGTGTTGAAAAATGTATTACAATCTAAAGAAAAGAAAACCTTGCTACCCACTCCTCACCCACCTTTACCCTTCAAGGTCAAGTATTCTCTGTCAACTTCTCGAAACACACACACACACATATACACTGAAATGAATTATATAGGCTTACTGATATATTTTTTATTCTCACATTAACAGCAAATAAAAGGGTGTTCATACATTTTTCTCTTGTATCTTTTTATTTGTTTTTTTAAATCTGGAAATAAAAACACTTAGGGTGAAATGTTGGCCCCATTGAAATCAATGGGAATTTTGCATGACTTCAGTGGGGCTAGGATCTCACCTCTGAACATTTTTGTGTAGTTTTCAAATGATTACTGTTGGGCAGGAGTCAATGGGACTACTCATGTGAATAACTACTCACAATGTGGGTTCACAATCTGGCCTTATACGTCCAAAATGAATTAAATTGCCTGTTTGTTTATTTATTGTCTACTTCACTGACTTCTATGGTTGTTGTACACTTTTATGTGAGGACAGAATTTAGGTAAATTGAATTATGCTCATCATCTTTCTATGACATGTTTGAAATAAGGATAATATTCAATGTATAACTGAGACTATGCAGAATGTTTGGCAGTAGGTATTATTTGAGGTATGGGGGCAATCCAGCCATCCTTTTCCAAGCATTGCTCCCATACTGTGTTAGAACTGTATGATCAGACCCAGGATTTACTTCAGATTTGCAAAGCATGGGCCAGGTCCTCAACTTGAAAGTCAATGGTGCCATGACAATTTATACCAGCGTAGGATTTGGCATCCTCATGATTAATGAACTTTTCCTGCTGAGTTCACCTATCAAGAAACTTAACCTGACATTTTAACAACCACTAGTTAAAAAATTGATGCATTTACTAAATGACATAATTTACTGTCCATTACATTTAGTTTGTTCTTGAGAAATTAACTTGTTCCCGTGTTACCATTTTTTCTTGATCACTACGGCCCTGATCCAGCAAAGCAAAGGAGCACATCAGTGCTTAAAGCTAAGCCTGTGCCAAAATGCGCTGCTGGATCAGGGCCATAGGGCCCAATCCTGCAAACTGATGAGTGCCTTCAACTCTCATTCATATCAAAGAGAACTGTAGCATGAGTGCCTCTTATATTTTGCTTTACTCATGTCCTTTATATCATAACATGTTACATTTATCAGGTACATAATTTCAAACAGTACATTGTTTTAGAAGCAGTACTTCTGATCACCAGTTCTCCTGAAGCCATGCATAAGCATATTCATAAACCAAAAGCATCACTGCACCACCTAGAAAAGAGGACATTATCTTAAGTATCAAATTAGATCCCTTCGACATTTTGCAGGACATATATTGTGTCATTTCTCCTGTACTGAAATTGTAAATTGAAATATAATGAAACTGTATTAGCAAAAACTCTCTGGATTCTACCCAATCACCAGTTAGAACATAAGAATGGCCGTACCGGGTCAGACCAAAGGTCCATCTAGCCCAGAATCCTGTCTACCGACAGTGGCCAATGCCAGGTGCCCCAGAGGGAGTGGACCTAACAGGCAATGATCAAGTGATCTCTCTTCTGCCATCCATCTCCACCCTCTGACAAACAGAGTCTAGGGACACCATTCCTTACCCATCCTGGCTAATAGCCATTAATGGACTTAACCACCATGAATTTATCCAGTTCTCTTTTAAACGCTGTTATAGTCCTAGCCTTCACAACCTCCTCAGGTAAGGAGTTCCACAAGTTGACTGTGCGCTGCATGAAGAAGAACTTCCTTGTATTTGTTTTAAACCTGCTGCCTATTAAAAACAGTTCTTAAACTATACAAAATTTACCTAACACTGCAACACAAAGTCAATGTGAAAAGCTTGTAAATTAAATCAAGAGCACCCTTGCTTTTAAATGCAATTTTCTTACATATTTTTCATACTTTTTTCTAAAAATTTTCAGCAGATGTTTATTTTATTTTTTTAGCTATGGTACAGACAAAACTCTTGATCTGCAAAATATATATAGAGAGAGGGAGAAAGATTTGGACATGAAAAGAATTGAATGAAAAGACACAAATTCTTCACCAGAATTATGAAAATCCTTGCAAGTAAGATTTGAAAAGGCTTATCAAATGTTTTGTTTGAAAATTGGGTTGGATGGTTTTACAGGACCTGTAATTTGAAAATCATTATACCGGAATTGAATCTAGTCTTCCCACAGTTATATCTCGTGAATCCACAGGCAAAATGTGGGGTTAATGGATTGATACTGGTAGAATCAAAAGTGTGATTAAGCTTCAGCACTAATGCAATGAGGGAACTCTGATCTGAGAGAAACAAGTATGCCATTCTAAGACTGGGCTATAATTATTATGCAAGTTAAATAAAAAGACCTGACAGTTTCTAACAAGGTGGATTTTCAGAAGGCATATATAGGCCTCTGCATAGCATATGAAGAGGCCTATACATTGGGGAAATGATGAAAGATAATTGAAAGGCTCTACCCAATACAAGTAAATGTAGCCCAACCTCGATTGTAATAACCGAGTAGGGCCCAAAGCTTTTCTTTTTTCCCTAATTTTGCCTGTTGGATCAGATAGCTTAATTAGAATGCAGCATCTCTGAAAAACCAAATAAAAACATCTTCTAATGAACTGAACTGACCTTTCTGTTCCCATGGGATAGGCTCAGACAATCAGGGACATAGAAATGCCATGTGACTTATTCCAGCAAACCATGCTCAGACTTGAAATACACTACAAATAGCAGCCTAATAAAGTTCACAGATAGCCAGATTTGGAGGGGGGGGGGGAGAGATAGAATTGCAAAAGGCTTTCGCAGACAGTTTGGCAAAGCCATACTCATTTGCAGATACAGTTTGAACTCACACAGGGCTGATTTCAAGTACTTAGATAGTGTGAGTTTTTTTGTACAGCTCTCTTACTCAAACTATTTATGCTGTAGACAGATGGACTTACCTTTTCAGCCACAATTAAAATTGTTTTCTTATTTCATTCAGACAGCAAAATCTATATATTAGTCAATGGGACTACTCATGGGCTTAAAGTTAAGCACATGCTTAATTGCTTTGCTGGATCTGGGGCAGAGTGGCCAGCACCTTCTGGAATCAAGTCCTTCATTACAAACTTAGCTGTGCTGGCTGGGACAAGGAAAGCGGGGATCTTCCTCCTCCCTGCCCATCGTGGGTGTATTAGGAAGGAGAAGGCTATGTGCTCCCTGGATTGTATCTGGATTCCCTGTGCCCCACCCTTCTCTGAAACTGCACAAAGGCCAGGCACCGTCTAGCTTTTGGCTGGAGAAAATCATTTACAGGAACACGCAAGCATTTACAGGAAAATTTCATACTTTTTTATAATGAAAAACATGAAACACAGGCAGAAGAGATCCTGTTAACAGACACAGTTACCTATTGGCTTTTAAATCTGTGTAACCTTGCCTATTAAACCACCTACTCCAACTGGAAACACTTATTTACATGAGAATAAGATTCTGGTCTATTTGCGGTACCTGCACTCTCAGCCATGCAGTGCCCGCTTGGAATGGCAAAACTCAAAAGGCCCCAGGTCTGTTCAAACTTACACTCTGTTTCCCATTGTCCCTTACAGGCATTGGAAGCAGAAAATAACTAGAGGACAGTGCACTTTGGCTCTTCCTCTACATGCCTCTGCTTCACCCCCCCATAGTAGGCTGGTGTAGAGCCCTTATGCCCATACTGCCCTGGCTAGGGAGGCTCCCTGCACAAAGGGTGTTCTCAGGGAGCCACTTATGCCAACTTTAAGGCACCTTTACACTACCAAAGAACATGAAGTAGCCTTAGTGTAACAGAATCAGGCCCAAGGGGTGGGGGACTAACACTAACTGTTCCTATAAGCATATCCTTCAAAGATCTTCAAAAGTGTGCCTGAAAAATATGCGGATACATCCATTCGCACATACAACCAAACCCCCTCTTGCCTCATGATTTGTTCACAGATCAGGCATCTGCATGCACCAGTAGGTAGTTGGGTGCACAGGATTCCAATTTAGACATGCAAATGTGCTTTTTTGAGGGGAAATTTAGCCCAACAAATCCAAATGTTTTTTTTATCAAAATAAATAAATAATTTAAATATTAAGCGACAGATTTATGTACAGTATTTCATTTGTTTAACTGTTATCTGTTGGGTCTTAAATTTAAATGGAAACAGGAAATAGAAACCAAGAATAAAGAAGAGACAAAAATAATGGAGGCAAAATTACCTGGGCCAAGCCTCATGATCTTGGGAACCAACCCTTTGTACAAAGCCAAAAACCTGTAGCAGAAAGAAAAAAAGTTTCAAACAATATTATTTTTCTACAAACAGAATGGAATTTTATCTTATGTTTGCTAAGATGCTGACATAGCACTTTTAAGCAATTATTTGGAATGACACATGTCCAATAGCAGACAGTATCTGGATTTTAACATTTTACAGAGGCAGATCAGATGAAGAGAAAAAGTTAATCAATGTTCAGTACAAAAGCTATGCCGTGATCCCATCCAATCAGAAACATGACTTTAATCAGTGAGATGGTTTTTACTTTCAAGACAAGTCTGTTAACAACAGCTGCATTACATGGATAAAATGACTGCTATAATTGAATATCAAAGCCACAACTCATTGCTCACTTGAGAAATATTTAAAAAGTTGGAGAAAGTTATTGCCAAAAGGTTCTGTCCTCCATTCATGCATTTCAGCAATCATTCTCAATGTATAACTGTATGCAGAAATTGCAAGTAGAGTTTTTAACTGTGAAGTGTTCTGTTGTTCTACTGATATTTTGCATCTGCAAAGTGAAGAGTCAGTTTTATTGTTACCAAGCAAAAATGCTGTGCTTGAAATTTATTAGGCATTTATTTGTGGGACATAAATTTCAAAAACATAACAATATTTTTGCAAATATTAAAAAAGAAAAATCCTACAGCTGAAATAGGAAGAGGTTTCTTTTTACATTTAAAATACATCTCTAAAATGTTACATTGCACTCTCTCGACACATACATGCAAGGTGGTTTCATGTCCCTCATCAAATCTGACATATTACAACACAGTTTTGTGGACCCATATGCACTAAAACAGCGGCCTGGACATTTTATTAAAATAAGAATGTTTTACCCTTCTTCTTTATAGACTGTTGCCATAGTTTTAAAACAGGTTTTATACTTGATCTCTCCAGGCTCTGGCTGTGGCCCTTGAATCCTACTTTTTGCAACATCAAAAGGGATATTAATAATTGAGGCTATTGTCCCTGAGACTAGCCCAATTCCAAATTTTCTCAAGAACTCCAAAGTTGGCTCCTAAAAAGAAAGAAAAAGAAAGAAAGAATGAATGAAAAAGGAAACGGAAGCACCTAAATAGGTTAAACACTACAAAGTAATATGCATTTAATCAGAAAACTTGCACAACACGACACACTCATGTTATTCTAGCGGAACACATTAGGATTTCCTAGGCTGGAACTTGTTTTCTTGACAATCCTATTGGCTATGTTTTTACACATGGTCTAAATTGCTGAAGTACACATTTCCTCACACAGGATTTATAAACACAGTTCATAAAGAAAGACTGGTATGGCATATGGGGATGATTTGTATAATTGGGCTTCACAATGTACTTAGTATTACTGTATCAAAACAGGAGAAATCCAAGCACACTATTAGCTAATTGGCCAGAATATTTTACAAATGACAGCAACTTCCACCATGAAGCCTACTAAAATGCTCATTTGTGTGTTGGACCCCCAAATGTTAAATTAAATAAAGGCTAATCTCAGTCTGCTGCCATTCCCCTCCAGGTTTTTTACATTTATTTTCACATGTAGCTGATCCACTGTACTGAGAAGTGCTAGTTTCCTGTTATTAACAATCCAACTTGGTGCAACTGCAAAACAGCCTTCAACGTTCTGTGCATTATAAACAGTAGTAACTCACTAAACTAATTGGCTGAAGAATTTACAACTCATTGTTTTTAAACCCTACTATTCTTTCATGATAAAAGATAGAAACAGATTATAAAGCAGACCTTAAAACATTTTGTTCTTTCTCTGTTTGAAACTAAATGATCCAATTGTGCTTTACTGGATTCCCTTAGAAAATCTTTCTACCTTGGCATTCTCTATGACATCAAAGTACTCAGTTTATTTGAGAGTCAAATTTTCTTTAACAAAGTCTAATCCCATTTCTGTGAACAGTGTTAGTCACAGTGAACTCTGTCATAATGAATTTCCTAGGCTGTCCGTATAACTTTTTATGCCCCTGTTCTTCCATTCTATGCCAACAGAGCAAAAATCCTTTTATATCATACCATGCACTGCATTCATGCATCCTTCATGTCTTGCAAGAAGGCACTCAACATACAGCAAATCAATAGTAAAACAATATAGGATCATGCCATGTCATACATTCAGCTTAATATTAAAAATGTAATAATAAAATAATAGTAACAAAGGTTTCTTTTAAAGGTGTTATTTGAGCCATACATATTCCTAATGAAAAGAATTCTAAAAAGGAGGTACATAGTGGCCTTACATTTGTTACTGAATGTAGGAACAGTCAATAGGTTTTCCTTCGCAGATTTGCAGCTAGGAAAATTAGTTACAACTTCATAATATTCATTGGACTTCCATGCAGGTGTGTTGTAAGTTTAAAGAGAGGCTTTTAAATCAACAGGGTGCTTATATTTAGTTACAGAAAAAGTAACTATATAATTTCACAATAGAGGGCATTTACTTGGATAATCCCTTTTAAACTAAGAGTAAAACAGCTTTTGTTATAATTAAACGTTACACAAAGTTCTCACCAGAATGCTTAGCAGCAAATTATTGTCCAGACTATCTGTACAAATCCAAGCTGTGTGCGTGCAATTACAATTAAGGCTGGGGAACCCTGCAACATTTCAGGTTTTACAAAACTTTTAAAACCAACTGTAGCTAGGAGGTGACAAGTGGCACATTGATATTCAGGGCTGTAAAACAGTCTGAATCCCCCTTTGGGGAAGTAAGCTCTTTAGGGCAGGTAGTGTCATTCACTACATGTCTGCACTGCACCTAGCACAGTGAATTGCTATTCTAGGTGTTACTGTAATACAAATGTTAAGCAATAATTATTAAATATTAAATGTTGAACCTGGGGCCAACTGCATTTGTACTATGTCCTGGCAGGTCAGCTCTTTTCGAAATGTTGAGCGTTCTCATGTGTATTGGGGTGCTTTGAATTTCAGGGTAATATGCTTTGGGATTAATAGTATCACAGATGCCATGATGCACCAGAGTGTTAAAACAATGCAAATCTAATTGAAATATGACACTTTTATTTCAAAATAAGAGAACTCCTTGACTGAGATGATCCAAACTATGGAGGGAGACATCTAATTCAAAATGCAGCACTTCTGGATGTACCAATGGAGTAACTGAAAAATCACATTAGACTATATTTGCCTGTTTTACAATGAATACTAAAAGTCACATGTATAATGGTGTTCAGAAACCGGTGTGGAAACCTGAACATCATGGGCATTCAGCAGTATTACATTCAGAGACTCTGATTCTCCATCCATGCTGACTACTTGTGGAGAAAGGTCCTACTCAGTGTAGGTAAAGATGGCAGAATCTGTGCCAAAGAATCTTTAATTATAATCAAATCCTGTTTCTAGGCAAAGGACATGGACCTTACTGTAACTGTGGGAAGTGTTATTTTGTTATTACCTATCAAATTGCTGCCAATATTTTTAAAATTGTCGCTGATTTTTTTATTTAATTTTACGGTGTTCCTCTTGAGACACCTCGCTGATTTTCTGAGGTGCTGAGGATAAACAGCTTAGAATAAATAATACTTTGCATTTACATAGTACCTCATATGCAAGGATGTCAACATGCTTTCCAAGCTTTAATTAATAATTTGTAACCCCTCTTGATTTAACTGTGGAAGAATGGGTCTTCTGCTGTAAAGAACTATGTACATTTATGACAATATACATGATGAATAAATAATAAGACTAGATTAGTATTACAGCCTGGTGTTTTCAAAGGAGCCTAAAGGAATAATATAGCAAACCCAGTGATTTTCAATGGGATTTGGGCATCTAAGTCTCTTAGACTTCTTTGAAAATTCTAGTCAGAATATTCAAGAGTTAAGTAAGACACAAAAGGGTTAAGTGATTTGAAATAAGTCATAAGAAATAAATACATACACTAAATAAATTTGCCCCAGGTCACTGAGTGGGTCAGTGGAGAATCCAGGAATAGAATATAGAGGCCAGACCCCCCCATTCTCTGCTCTATACATAGGACTACACTGCCTCTCTCTATATATTTGTGACTTGGTGCTATGACTCTACTACGGACCAGGATGAGGCCATCAAATTAATTTTCACTTGTGACCTGATCAGGATTTGAATCAAAGTTTCTAGAGCTGCAATATCAGTACACTGACCCTGCACCATCTAATCGCTGTTGCCTGACTTTGAAGGGAACAGCTGTGGCAGCATGTCAAATTGAACCCACCATTTAAGGGAATTATTGGTATAAAAGAAGGATATTTTCTGATTTTTTTAAATACAAATGGAGGAGACCAAATTCTGCATTGGCTTACACACAAACATTTCCATTGAGTTCCAAGGGATTGCAGAGGTGTGATCAGTGCAGAATGTGCTCAAACAACTCTTCAAAGTTTTAAACATGTACTATATGTTACAAAATTCAACCAAGAAATGAACGAATTAGGTTGGGAAACATTTGATCAACTCTGAAAAAAAAAGTTTTTCTTTAGTCTCTCAGGTCCCTACCGTGCCCACCCTATAACATCCTAAATAATAGGGAGGTAGCGTAATCTAGTGGAAAGAGCATTGCACCTGGGCAAGTCTCTGCATCTTGGTTCCCTTCACACCCTTTGTCTGTCTTGTCTATTTACACTGTAACCTCTTTGAGGTACAAGCTATATCTTACTATGTGTTTAGTCAGAGCCTCTAGGAACTAGTGGAATATAATAAGTAAAAGCATCATGGAAGAGACTTGGTAGCACAAGGTCTCCTACAATGCTCACTACTGCACTTCTATTTGCAATGAATGCCCTGGCTACATTTGTGCCACTTCAGAACCCTTCTTTGAAAGTCTCATTGCTAAAGTTGCTCATTTAAATACTCTAAAATGACCACAAAAATGACTAATTGTATAAGCAGATGCACAACAGCCTTGGGGGATGAATGTACTGCAGACATAAAGCTGTTGTCACAATCCTGAGAGTAACATTTCTACTTGCTCCTGTGGCGGACAGCTGCAGCTTGCTGGCAATCCACTCAGAGTGAGTTGTTTTTCAGCCTTGGGAGTTTCCCACAGTGCAAACTCCCAGTGAAATACAAAACTCCTTTCTTTTTAATCTAGATTCGGTATGAATTCAGTTTATTATTTGTATCACTGTAGAGCCCTGGGAGCCCTAGTCATGAACCAAGGACCCCATTGTGTTAGGTGCTGTACAAACACAGACCAAAAAAATTGTCCCTGCCCCAAAGTGCTTACAATCTAAGTATAAGATGAGACAAGAAATGGATACAGACAGACAGATGAGGTATTACAAGGAAGCAATACTGGTCAGCATGGGTAGGCAGTGGTATCAACGCACCAGCAGCAGGACCATTGTCAAGTTTTTGTAGGAAGTAATGAAAAGGAAAAATAGAAGAAGGGAGCGTAGAAAATATAAAAAGCAGGTGTGGGCAACCTCTTCCTCTCACAGCCATCAAAACCCTCTTGGTGCCCTGCTCCCTGGGCCCATCAAAACCAATCACCGTGAGTCCCCTCCACTAGAAAAAATGTCCTGGTTTTTCCACCTCATCACCCTACATCCTATGTCCCTGTCTGTGCCCTCTGTCTCAAATGTCCCCCTTGTGCAGCTGGTCAGAAAACAGAGACAACATTTTTTAAAAGGGTCTGGTTTGCATCAAATTTTTATTTTGTCAAAATTTCTCTCTCCTGTATCCCCAGCTGTGCTTTGTCCCCTCCTTCCCCCATCTGGATGTGGGCCTGATTCTTCTGCTTTGCTATGCTCCTTGCCTAAGTAACTCTGTGCTGAGACATCAGAACTGGAGTAACTGAGGCAGAAGCACTCACTAGCCAGACTCTCTTCCCTTTCAGTATAGCATCTCCTGGTGGGGGAGGACATGTTTGCAGACTTAAAGCAACCCAGGCTGCAGCTGTCACAGCTCGCAGGACATACAGGCTGGGACGGTCCTGGACAAATGGGATGGTGGGTAACTATCTTGCTAATTCACATCTTGTGTTGAAATTTCAGGTTGAACTGTAACTTTGAGAAATACCATTCCTTGGCTTCCCAGTCTTCTCCAATGTGCCTTATAATCATCCTCTGCCTCCATTTTTTTACAGCACCTTGCACCAACAAGAATTTCCCCCCACATAGGGCTTCTCTGTTTCTTAAAATGTCCCGGGTAGTGTACAACTAAAAGAAAATTCTTCTGCTCTCATATTCTTGGATGACTTTTATTGTTTTTCAAATTTAGCACTCAGGTTTTGCTGCCTCTTCTTTCTTCTTTGCTGGCTGAAACTGGAGCTGAACCTGAGCAAGACAGAGCTGATACTGGTGGTCAGAGGAAAGCATTTTGCAGAGCTTGTGGCTCCGTTGATTGATGACACACACCCACAAATGATCAATTTAGTCAATTGACTAGGAATATTCTTGGATTCCTTGCTGGCACTGAGCTTTCGCGTAGCAGCACCCACAAGTATTGCTTACTATCTTCTTCACTTGGCTAAGAGACTCCGTCCCATCCTGGAGGACAAAGACGTGGCCTCAGTCATTCATCCCTTTGTCACCTCCCAGCTGGACTACAGCAAAGCAATATATCTGGTCATCAAACCTTCAGCATTTAGGAAACTCCAACTAATATAGAATGCTGCAGAGTGTTTCCTCAGCAACACAGGCTACTGTGAGTGCATCAGACCTGTCCTCTGCCCTCTATACTGGCCTTCCATAGAATTTTGAATCAAGTTCAAGGTATCAGTCCTTATCTTCAAAGTGCTCCATGGTCTGGGGAATTTAAAAGATCTGGGATGAAGATTGTGGTCAACAACTACGCTTCTCGGCCACAATGGAACTCTCAACAATAATGGTAAAGTTTGTCTGTGTAGAAGAAAGAACTTTCTCTGGGGGTGGGCTGAGACTGTGGAATGAACTCCCTCAAAACTAAGGATCATCACAAACTTCACCACTTTCTGCTTCAAGTGCAAGGCACATTTGTTTGACCTTGCCTTCTCTAATTTAAACACATTGCGACAGGTATATTTATATTACAAAGAACCCCACACACACTATCAAAACAAGACACACTCCTGAACACACTTCTCCCTCTGGAAAGCCAATGAGAGAAAAAATGCCATGTGACAGATGTGTAATCACATTGCTTAATGCACTATTGGAAGGTGCTCAGATACCACAGTGACGAGCACAGTATAAGAACCTATATACAATAGAATAGAATAGAATAGAATAGAATAGAATAGATATGGGAGCCTTTTCTGTGACATAGCAACTGACTCATCAGCTCCCACATCTGAGTGCAAAAGCCCCTTTAACAGGTGACACAGCATACATCTGCAGCAGCTGGATAGATCAATTTGTGCCCAGAATTGAATTTTTTTGGTGGCCATTTTTTAGGACTTATTATGAAAGTGTTAGGAATGCAGTGTTAAGGTGGGTGACTGCCACTTAGAGGTGGTCGTGAGCAAATATTTTACTTGTTATTTTGAAATTAACATTTACCAACAAATCTAACTATGATAAAAATAGCAAAGGGAAATCTATTGGAAGTCTATGAAATGCGTAGCATAAACAAACTGCTATAAAATCAAGGTGAAAGAAATTACAGACCAATTCAATTGCTAGTGCAGATGTATAGAAGCTAATACTCTGTGGTTTATACGTAAGTGGTACATAGAACAAGTCTGGTTTATTCTGTTTTTAGTAAACAGAGCAGGAGGTTGATTGTAAATGGTTTGTTTAGCAAAATAGACCGGACATATGAAAAATTATTCACTTTGAAGACTTACAACCCACACATGTCATTTATATCATCCAGGCACTCAACACAAAAGGTTTATTGTTTTTGGCAAAATAAGCTGCAAACATCCTTAATTGGGATGCAAATTTAATGCATAGTTTAACACTGTTGACAGCTAAAAGGCTCATATGGACATTTCGATACATTTTTCCACTTGTGTTACAGATGGTAAGCAGCAGATATATAGTAAAGAGCCAGAGCTATTTAAAAAGTGTACCATTTTTATTTCACAGTTTTTATATGCTTGTCAGCATTACAAGACTTACTTTGAGTTTTTCTTCTTGGGAAGCATATGAAATGAAAAAATTGGTTTTCGTGATGAAATACTTGAGAATAATTGAAAAGCTGAAACAGTCTAATCTTTTCTGCTCCTACTGAGAAACAGCTTATTCTACCAAGCCCAAGCCAGATATTTGATAATTGTTGGCATCTATATTGCTTTCCCACTGATGAAAAAGGATTAGATTACAGATTACAAAGAATTATTGATTTTTTCTGTTCTCCAAATGCTGAAGTGGAGTTCTGTGTTCACGAATATGTGAGACATAATGCTTGCATATTAGACGTACAGCTGGCATTTGAGGCCTGATCCAACTCCCATTAAAATCAGTGGAAAGATTCTCACTGACTTCAATGAGAGTTGGGTCAGACCTATTGTTGTCAGGCCCTGTGCAAACTTCTCTACACAATTGCAGTTAATGCAATCTAATCCTGTAACTGGCTACACCCTTGAAGAAATCTGTCTTCTGATTGTGGTGTACTTGTACACCGAGGACAAGTAGGTGGATTCTGGCCACCAAACTCACTCCCCTTAGATTTAAAATCATACATAAAATGTATGTCTCCAGATCTGAATAATCTATTGCATCATACAAAATCTATATAAACTCTGAACTCTCCTCTCCCTCATAATGCAATAACAGCTTCTTATGACATTTTATTTTACTCTAAAAGATTAGCAAATAGTTGTTAAGCCAAACCCTATCACTATCCCTTGATTAGCAGGCAGGAACTCTTTGTTATTTCCTAGAAGATATGCCTGACCCTCCATGTCCTTAAGAGTATCTGACTTTTCATATTTTGAAATTTACAATACTCTAAAAATATGTAAACTGGTGATAGGTATCATGAAAAATATACATGAAAACATTCACTAGTTACACAGAATTTTTTAATCTTCTTGGCAAGGAAAATACTTCTAAATTAATGTCAAGGTATGCATGTGCTTAGAGCTTTTGGAATACATTCTGAATGTGTATTGTTAGATTATGTTTAAACATACTAAAAGAAACCTGTGGAAACTTGCATGTTAGTTGCTCTTGAACAATTCAATTTACAGTAAGAATTTGCAAATAAGTAAATTGATCTTTTCCTCATTCGACTACAAAAATACCAGGCTACTTAAAAGTGCAGAAAAACGGGTGCTGCTTTATATGGGAATCGAAACAGGTACCTTTTGATGTAAATTACAGTTTCTTATATGAATATCACCAGATATTACACCTGTGGTTGTTTAAATTGTCATCATAGCTTTAGTTTTGCATTAGTGAAAACACAGTTCATTAAGTACAACACTGAAGCTATTAATAAATCATTAGTTGTTGCTCATACAATTCTTTAGGAAGTTGCTGGTACAATAATTCTTTACATTAGTGAATTTTCTCTTTGTTATATAATACAGAAGTCTGTAAGCCTATTTTAATAAAATTGTTTTATGTGCCATTCCAGCTACAAAGGCTTTCTGTTTAATTTACTCATCATGGTGAAATTCACCCTCGATGTAGATAACACAAGGTCTATACACCACTTAAAGTCCCATTTAAATACTATTGCGAGACTGGCCTTCTATACACAGGTGAATTTATCTTGTTATCCTTGAGCACCGGCTGATCTGTGTCTGGAATAAGTAGGTCCAGTGTACAGCTAGCAGACACAATCTCTTGAAGCTTCTGCACCACAGAAAGCTGAGCCCCCTGAACTCTGTAAACACTGCTATATCCAAAATACTTAATTTGCTTAATGGACTTTCATTTCAAAATATCATCCTGGCAGATTAACAGCTTCATCCAAAGGATCCCAATTAAATCCAGTACAGCATGTTACTGCTTACTTAGGTGACAATCTAGTTTAGTTTTCTCTTAATACTTTGTTTCACTCTGCTTTTCATACTGAAGGTAGATGTTCTACAGAATTTAATTTTTACCCTTCTGAGCCATTTTGGATGTTACTTCATGTAGCACTAATATCTATTGACTACCACAGATAAGCACTTAGGACAAGCTTTTCAAACTAAGATGCCTAATGTAAATATAAATGTAATTTACTCCCATTTCCTAGCATCTTTACGCTGCCAGAACGGTACAAAATGGCCTTTGTGTAAATGAGAATTCAGGACATGCATATTTTACAGAATTGCTTGTAGCTCACTTTGCTTAAAAAATGAGAATTGCAAATTCTTGTTTTGCTACAGAAAATAAAACTTTGTAGGACTTCCAAAAATAGACAACTAGAGCAAAATGTCTCTCTGAAAAGACCACAGCATTGCAAGGAAAGGTAGAATGTCAATTACATTGCCCTGTTTATGACTATCTTTTTGTCTTTTATACAGTACAAAGCACTTACCTCATTGACTGGAATAATGTTTTTGACGTTGAAGTAGAATCCAAAGTAAACCATATTAAAAACTCCATGGCGGCCCAATGTTGCAGTGAGGCCTTTGTTGAGTCCACGGAATCCTAAGCCCTCAGTTGTAATAATTCGCCGTGCTTGGACAAAGGTTGATGATTGCTGTACATGTAAAACAAAAGAAAGAAGAAATCATCTTTACAAACAGTAAGTGTAGTAAATTATCCACAGAGCCTCATTTCAAACCAGACAACTATCAAGGTGTTACCTACTCTTGTGATTTTATCATGAGTCTCAAAATATTTGGTGGGTTTTCTTAAAGCTCCAGCCCCTGGAATCTTGAGGTTATGTGAGAATCACAATTTTCATTAAAAACAAACAAACAAACAAACAAACAAACAAACAAACAAACAAACAAACAAACAAAAAATGGTTTCTAACCCTCATGGTTTCAGAGAAAAGCTTGAATCCATGACCCAAATGTATCCTAAGGGCTCAAAAACCAGCAGGTGAAGAAAAATTCGTATGTTTTGAAATCTCATGATCCTTCTACCAATCTCATGAATTTTTGTTGTCCAACTCATAATTTTTGAATGCGTGGGGTTGGCAATACTGTTATCAGCAGAGACGCTGTGTTGCTAAGGTTGCAGTAGATGAAAAGCCACATACAAAGTGTATTTGAAAATGCCTCAGTATGGATTTAAGAGCCTAACTTTAGGCAAATAATTTTGAAAATCTTGGTCTATATTTATTATAAGTATATTGAAATTAGTGTTTGAGATCTAGTCAAAATGGTTCTCCATTTTCCTGCTTACACGTCCTAATGGAAATCATGGTTTGCCTCTCTAATGAAATACTTTACTCTATTGGGAGCTGTTGGATTTTGAAAATCAGGCCACTTATTTAAATTCCCTAATCTAGATTTAGGAATCTCATTTAAGATATCCTGTTCTGAAAATCCTGGCCACAAGGGATAGAAACCCTCTTACTTCAGGGCATAAGACAACCACTAACTAATGAACGCTAAGAAGAAATTTCCTCTATGGGCAGGTTATTACCTAATTATCCATTACAAAGATTCTAGCACCTTCCTTTGAGGCATCTGGTATTGGCTGCTGTTTGACAGGCCATCAGAATAGATGCACATTTGATGCCACATGGCAAGTCCCATGTTCCCAAATGTGTTGTATTAGATTTGGTACAGTGAATTACTTTCACAGGTCAACATTGACATTTTAGCTCTTTGCTTTAAGTTACAAGTATTAAAAAGGTCATTTAAAAAGCCTGTTTGCTGACTTGTCCTTGGTTTTCACTAAAACATAATGCCACCTTTGTATAACCAAATATTTAATTAGAAAGGCAAAACATTACTTCCACTAGTATGCTTAAACAGGAAAATGTAGAACAATTTTGACTAGAACTCTGTAAACACTGCTGATTTCAATATACTTATTTGTTTAATGGGCTTCCATTTGAAAATATCACTCTGGCAGATCAATATCATCAGCCAAATGATCCCAATTATATCCAACACAACAGGTTACTGCTTATTTAGGTTACAGCCAAGTTTTCTTTTCTTTTACTATTTAGGTTCATTTGTCCTTTGCATATTTAGTAACTAATATTGACCTGCTGATGCTCTGCTATCCATCTCTGTCCGTAGAAATAGAAAACAAACCCTATTTTATCATCATGATTTACTTTTCTAGCTACACGCAAAGATATCAAAGCTCTTTACTGTAGATGAGCATCTATACACTGAATGCAGATATTCAAACTAGAATTTGATCAGGACACAAGGATTAATGTCTTTGCTCTTGGAAAAATTAAGATTGGATCTTTAAAGATAACCAGCAGTCATGAACTCAGTTTCAAGTCTCTGCTAAAGAAGGCAACTTCAACAATACAGTGCCCACTGGCATTAAGCTGGATTACTGATTTACTAATGACTCAGAGGGGAAGGGATGCCAGCTGCTGAACACCTGATGCCAGTTTGGGCAGCAGATGATTTTCCTTGGCAAAACACAGGTCTGACCTTGGTTAGCTTTTGAAACCTGAAAAGATCCAATGTGGTACGGCTGCTAGCATTTGGCCATTGATAAATACCCACTGCAATGTTTTTATTAGGGGAATTCCATGATGTCAGAGTGCTGCTGTGTCAAATCTGGGGGCCTTCCTCTTTAAACCAATCAACCCTAGAAAGATGCTCAGATATCACAGAACAATCCAATGGTCAGCACACTATTGGTGTGCAGTCTCCCTTGTTCCTTGAAATAGGCTATATTTCTTATTTAAAGGTAACAGCCAACATAATATGTTTGCATTAAGGTTCATCACATGGCATGAACTACACAATGGGATAAGTGCAGACACTGCTTAATCCTATTAGAAAAACACTGCATTGTTACAGAGTGAGGATACATCATATAGAAGGTAGTAACAAGCACATGCTACTCATGAGGAAGTAGGTCTGGAATTTTGGTAAGTTAAGATTTTTTAAAAGAAAAAATATAATGTCTTATATTTCTGACATCTCCTTTAGCTTAGAATATTCTTTAGCATATTTAAACAGGACTGAGACAGATCCTCAGCTGGTAGAAATCAACACAGCTCTATTGAAGTCCATAGAGTTCAGCCAATTTACATCAGTGAATTATCTGGCATTATATTTTTAGTTACATAAAATGTTAGTAAAATTTACAAAGTACCTAAGTGACTCAGTCTCATTGACTTTTTTTTTCAATAGGACAAATAAAAACATATTTGATTTTCAATGGGAATTAGGTCCCTAGGTGGTCAATTAGGTCTCACTTAGGTGCTTTTGAAAATTTTACATGAATGACTATGACATAACCATAGTACTGCAATAAGGGTGTTGTTAGCATTTTCATTAAGCATAAGTGTATTTTGATTCCCTTTTTTTAAACTCAAAGAGCTTTGATTTCAAAAATTGAAGCTTTGATTTTCTAGAAAAATTGCAATGAGGAATATCACTGATTTTTTTTTTTTTTAAGATCAGAGGAGAAAAGCGTAGAGGATATAGGTTTCATTTGGGGGGAATAATTAATTATAACTCACTGCAAAAAAAAGCAGTGAGGTGGATTAAAAACCCTGCGAGGGAGAATAAAGTCTCTGGAATTTATGTGCGGAGAGGATGTTGTGTTCCCATTTAGTGCTGCTGGAACTAGTTTGCTCACAATGTGGTATTAATACATTTATACTCAAAAGGAAAAGTTTGTATTGAGGCAGGCCAATTGTATCTGCAGAGGTATAAAGAAGGTCTGATTATTTGTTCACGGAACTGACAGATTGTAATACTGGTTCACAATTTTTTCATATTACCCACCATGTCATAAGAGAGAAAGATCGTCTCATGGATCATCTTTCCAGTGCCCCAATCACTTTACTTTCCCTACAGTATTCTCTGTGGCCCTATTGACCATGGAGGAAGGAGGGTCCAGTGGTTAGAGTGTTAACCTAGGCTACAGGAGACATAGGTTCAAGTCCCTGCTCTGTCACACTTTCTGTGTAACCTTAGGTAAGTCACTTAACCTCTTTCTATGCCCCAGTTCCCCATCTGTAAAAAGGTGATAACAGTATTTTTGTATCTCATATGGGTGTTGTAAGAGCATCACAAAGAGAAGTAAAACATCTGGCTCCTAATGTGCAACTAAGTACTTTCCCTATATAGATATATATATATTTTGTCAGCAAAGTTTCCTATTCCACCTTTGTTAAAACAGCATTGCTTAGAGGGAATATCATTATTTCATCCAAACAGCCTCAGAGAAAGTTTTCTACAATGAGCATAGAGATTCTGATTAAATATTAAAATTAACTTTAAAGTATTTCTTATATTTAACAAAGTTTTGAAAAAAGAATGGAACAGTTACCATACCTCTGTGAAAGCATTCCGATTTGCCTGTAAGCTAACCTTTACTACTTCAAAAGGGTTAACCACAACCGCTTCTGTTAATCCAGATCCCAGACCAGCAACAGCAAACGTCTAGGGAAATTAAATCAATCAATACTTAAAAATCAAGTTTTCATGAGCACTGTGGTAAAATGTCCCATACATCACATGATGAAGCTGAATGATATGATGAAAATGGAGAGACCTACACTAAAGCAGCAGTATACCATTACTAAACAGCTTTAGCCCTTGATTAGATGTTGACAGTTGATGAAGAAGAAATTACAAAAACCAAAACCACATTCCAAAAATTCAAAATAAAACGTCAAAGTCCTATCAACAACGAATTCTCTCTAGCTGGAAGGAAAGCTGTGTTACTGATTTAAGATGCATACATGGAAAAATAATGTTCCCATGTTATATTTGGGTGGAGTTTGAACGCAATGAATAATAATTTTGGTTTTTTAAAATATAAATGTAGCTATGTAATACTTTAAAAAACTTCTGTGTATTCAGCATTAAATCAAATGCACTTAAAATATAGTAAAAGTAACGAATATTCCGGGCTAAACTGTGAAGCACTTACTCAAGCTAAATGACCACTTAGAAGGAAAATTCTCCATGGGTAAATTTCAACCCTGAGAAGACTTAAGTGGTGCAGAGGGCTGGTGCTGGCCCCCTTCACTGGGGTGAATTCACCCCATCTGCTCAAAAATCGATGGCACAGTATGGCCCTGAGTAAGGCCTGTGCTTTGCACTCAGGTAGAATACGCCATATTTAGAAAGATAAAAAATGGTTTACTTTGTTCATAAAAGATAAACAACAGCTAAATATTCAGAGCAGTTAAGAAAATTCAAAATAATTAATCTTGGGCTGTTTGTTTCTTTGTTTTAGTCTCCAGTGCCAGCCACTTATAAGGACCCTCCTGCTCCTCTACCACCTTAAACCCACAGCATAGTATATGGAGTATACTGGCTGAAATAGGAAAAGAACCATGGTGGGAGGAAAGCGATAGTCAGGAAAACATTCCATTCAGCTCACATGGGGCCAGACTGTGGCTGACTCTGAATGAGTATTCAAGAAGGTAGAGGGTGGCAGGAGCCTTTAACTCTTTGTTCACTTATACAGGGGCAGTCTCAATCCCAGCCATTCTGCACCCAGAACACTGGCAATGCTGCCAGTAGGACTATATTCCCCTCATGGGATGGGAGCATGGCCCCACTCCTTCATTATCAGTTGTCGGTCTGAAGCCAAGGGGAAGAGGGTGGAAACACTTGTTTCTCCCTTTCAAAGGGACATGCTTCCTTGACATGAGCTCTGCCAGAAGACCTGGAGGTATTCCGCCTGTCTCAGCCTGGAGGTACATAGAAAACCTCTAAGATCCTTGTCCCTCACCCCCCACCCTGGCTATGGCATTTAAGCCACAAGAGAGCCCTAAGTGTAACTGAAAACGATAGCAATGTAATGAAAGCGGCATTATTCATTAAAAAAATTATTGGGATGTTTGTTGCCCAGTACAGCTGCTATACGAATCAAAGCTGCTCTTTGTTAAGAACGTATGCTGTATGTTTACTAGTTTTCAGCATGCTGTTCTTGGGAAAGGGTGGCAATACACCAAAAAACCTGAAACCTGCTCTTTCCACTTGCCAGGGATGCGAATGACAGCTTCTCCATTGCACATTAAGAAAGAGGGAGTCTGCTGACAACATGAGGGGACTGTAAACAACCATAGCACCAATGGAGTACTTAAGAGGAGGAAGTTTCATGTGAAGAGTTTACCGTCCTGCATGAGAAGGGCAGCAGCATGTGGTGTCACACAGACAGTACCAGGGGTAATGATAAACTAAAGGTTTCCTCTCTATTTTTTACACCCTTTAGCAGGCACAGTATAGTCTAATACAGGCACGTATTCTTACAAGACAAGTGACCATATATTTTCTTTGTCTATCACAAACTTCCATCCCAGGAACCAAAACTGTAAAAAGAATTCTAATCCCAAACTCACCTGACCACAAAATCTATAATCCAGATGTTCAGGATTTTATTATTTATTACATGACCTTTTCCAAGTAATTCAAATATTTTTAGTCTTGCTTAAAACTCAGATACATGGATTATTATAAACAGAACACAGGTGTCTCTACAAAGTGTGAGGTGTTTTATGCATGCCAGTATTTAAAAAAAGGGAGTAGACAGGAGGCAAGAGATTAAAAGTAGAAACATTTAAATGAAATCTGGTTGATATTTTTCAGACAAAAACTTTTCTATTAAAAATAGCCTTTTTTAAAAAAAACCACATGAAAATTGTTGACATTCTTTGTTTTCCCCAGAAAACAGCATTGTGCCCTTTTTCACATTTGTTATTGAAAATATTATAGAAAATGATATAAAAATGGCTGTTGACATTTTTTGTTTACCAAAAAAAGTTACTGAAAAGGTTAGCAACATTTTCATTTAATGAAAAGCTGGGTTTTGATAAACAAAAAATGTCAATAACCATTTCAATAACATTTTCAATGGTGCCTCTAATAAATACATTTCCCAAAATATCTAAAAATAAACAATGTTTTGACCACTTCAAAATGAAAACTTTGAAACTTGAAAATTTTGAACTTTGAAATTTTTTTTACAAAATGAGTTTTTCCATTTTTTGACCAGCTGCAACTGAAATGTATTTACTATGGTAACTTATTGATGTTTCCAGGATATCACACATTATACTTTAGCTTTTGGACTCTTCCCATGTTTTCCAAGGCCACACCTTCATATCTGCCAGGATCGGCTCCAGGGTTTTTGCTGCCCCAAGTGGCGGTAAAAAAAAAAAAAAAAGCCGCGATCACCATTGCGATTGGCGGCACTCCGGCGGCAGCTCCACCGCGCCGCTTTCTTCTTCGGCGGGAATTTGGCGGCAGGTGCTTCCTTCCGAGAGGGACCCGCCGCCGAATTGCCGCCGAACAGCCCGACGTGCCGCCCCTTCCCCTTGGCCGCCCCAAGCACCTGCTTGGTGGGCTGGTGCCTGGAGCCGGCCCTGCTATCTGCTATCTGCAGCTCAGATACCTGGCATGTTTTTTCTGTTGTATTTCACTGTGGCATCACACTAAGTATCTTGGTCCTTTTACTTTTGGGGAGGGGTAGAGGGACATCCAATATTTCCTTAAATGAACAAAAACCCTAATTATGTATTTACACTTACCAATCCTGGTGATAGTGAAGCATGTCCTAGTAATTTCTTGTATTGTTCAAAGGTGAAAAACTATAAATTAAATACAATTACATTTAAAACTCGGCAATGTTTAGAAGATTTTATTATAAGTTATTTATCTGATTTAGAAAAAAGAGACAATGAAGGCCTGATTCTCCACTGTCTCATACCCTCTGTAGTCATGTATACCTGTGGAAAGGGAGTGCAAAACACTACCATTGCACACACTTTGCACAAGTGTAAATGACTACCTAAGCTACAAGGTAGTGGAGAATCAGGCCCTTCAAATGATTTTATTAGTAAATAAGGCATAATGTTAACACAAATGGAATTAAAGACAATGAGCTATTGTACACAAGAGAAGATTTCCAATACATAGTTCTTGCTTTCAATTTACTAACCTTTGCTCTAACAGCTCATTTTCAGACGTTTTTATGTAAGTTATAGAATAGCTAATGTAATCTTTTTTGTAATAAATTAACCACACTATTTCCATTTTGTCTGATATTAGTACACTTCTCATCAGAGAGATGCAAACTGATAGAATTGCAGAATGGAAGTTTGTGTATCTTTCTGTAGTCTTCCACCATGAACTGATATTTTTCTTCCAATTTCTACCCGCCTTTAAAAATAAGTCTCACACAGAACTGTCTACTTTTGCTTAAGGGCCTGGTCCTCAGAAGTGCTGAGCATCTGCAACTCCTCTGAGGATCAGTTTCACAATCAGTGCCCTTTTGTATTGTAACTTGAGGGGAGAGATGGGAAATTTAGTTTTTCCTGCACCTCCATGTAACGAGCAATCCAGGACTGAGTGATAGCCATTGCCTCCTAAAACTTTCCTTGGATGTTTCAGCACATCAACTATTCAGTGTTCTCAGATTCAAAGACAGAACAACTGGAGGGCCTTGTTCTTGGAAGAAGAATACACAGGGTGAAACCCTGACCCCACTGAAGTCATTGACAAAGTTCCTATTGACTTTAATGGAGACAGGATTTCAGTCACAGTTCCCAACTCCTTGGGTGTAAATTCAGAAAGTTCCAAATCATCTAAATTTCCCCATATTGTTACATTTGCAAATGTACTGCTGAAATAATGTTTCATAGAATCATAGAAAATTAGGGTTGGAAGAGACCTCAGGAGGTCATCTAGTCCAACCCCCTGCTCAAAGCAGGACCAACCCCAACTAAATCATCCCAGCCAGGGCTTTGTCAAGCCGGTCCTTAAAAATGTCTAAGGATGGAGATTCCATCACCTCCCTAGGTAATTCATTCCAGTGCTTCACCACCCTCCTAGTGAAATAGTTTTTCCTAATAGCCAACCTAGACCTCCCTCACTGCAACTTGAGACCATTATTCCTTGTTCTATCATCTGCCACCACTGAGAACAGCCTAGCTCCATCCTCTTTGGAACCTCCCTTCAGGTAGTTAAAGGCTACTATCAAATCCCCCCTCACTCTTCTCTTCTGCAGACTAAATAAGCCCAGTTCCCTCAGCCTCTCCTCATAAGTCATGTGCCCCAATCCCTTAATCATTTTTGTTGCCCTCTGCTGGACTCTCTACAATTTGTCCACATCCTTTCTGTGTGTGTGTGGGGGGGGGCGGGTAGGGGTGCAAAACTGGACGCAGTACTCCAGATGTGGCCTCACCAGTGCCAAATAGAAGGGAATAATCACTTCCCTCGATCTGCTGGCAATGCTCCTACTAATGCAGCCCAATATGCCGTTAGCCTTCTTGGCAACAGGGGCACACTGTTGATTCATATTCAGCTTCTCATCGACTGTAATCCCCAGGTCCTATTCTGCAGAACTGCTGCTTAGCCAGTCGGTCCCCAGCCTGTAGCAATGCATGGGATTCTTCCGTCCTAAGTGCAGGACTCTGCACTTGTCCTTGTTGAACCTCATCAGATTTTTTTTAGCCCAATCCTCCAATTTCTCTAGGTCACTCTGGACCCTATCCCTATCCTCCAGCGTATCTACCTCTCCCCCCAGCTTAGTGTCATCTGCAAACTTGCTGAGGGTGCAATCCATCCCATCATCCAGATCATTAATGAAGATGTTGAACAAAACCGGCCACAGGACAGACCCCTGGAGCACTCTGCTTGATACTGGCTGCCAACTAGACATCGAGCCATTGATGCCTGTTGAGCCTGACAATCTAGGCAGCTTTCTATCCACCGTATAGTCTATTCATCCAATCCATACTTTTTTACCTTGCTGGCAAAAATACTGTGGGAGACCATATCAAAAGCGGTAGATGTGGTATATCTTCACTTTAGTCAGGCTTTTGATACTATCTCGCATGACCTTTTCATAAACAAACTAGGGAAATACAACCTAGATGGAGCTACTATAAGGTGGGTGCATAACTGGTTGGAAAATCGTTCCCAGAGAGTAGTTATCAGTGGTTCACAGTCATGTTGGAAGGACATAACAAGTGGGGTCCTGCAGGGATCGGTTCTGGGTCCAGTTCTGTTCAATATCTTCATCAATGATTTAGATAATGGCATAGAGAGTACACTTAAAAAGTTTGCGGATGATACCAAGCTGGGAGGGATTGCAAGTGCTTTTTGAAGATAGGATTAAAATTCAGAATGATCTGGACAAACTGGAGAAATGGTTTGAAGTAAATAGGATGAAATTCAATAAGGAGAAATGCAAAGTACTCCACTTAGGAAGGAACAATCAGTTGCACACATACAAAATGAGAAATGACTGCCTAGGAAGGAGTACCATAGAAAGGGATCTGGGGGTCATAGTGGATCACAAGCTAAATATGAGTCAACAGTGTAACGCTGTTGCAAAAAAAAAAAAACCACAAAAAACCCCCACCATCATTCTGGGATGTATTGTAAGCAAGACACGAGAAGTAATTCTTCTGCTCTACTCCACGCTGATTAGGCCTCAACTGGAGTATTGTGTCCAGTTCTGGGCACCACATTTCAGGAAAGATGTGGACAAATTGGAGAAAGTCAAGAGAAGAGCAACAAAAATGGTTAAAGGTATAGAAAACATGACCTATGAGGGAAGATTGAAAAAATTGGATTTGTTTAGTCTGGAGAAGAGAAGACTGAGAGGGGACATGATAACAGTTTTCAAGTACATAAAAGGTTGTTACAAGGAGGAGGGAGAAAAATAGTTCTTTTTAACCTCTGACTATAGGACAAGAAGCAATGGGCTTAAGTTGCAGCAAGGGCGGTTTAGATTGGACATTAGGAAAACTTCCTAACTCTCAGAGTGGTTAAGCACTGGAATAAATTGCCTAGGAAGGTGGTGGAATCTCCATCATTGGGGATTTTTAAGAGCAGGGTGGACAAACACCTGTCAGGGATGGTCTAGATAATACTTAGTCCTGCCTTGAGTGCAGGGGACTGGATTAGATGAACTCTCGAGGTCCTTTCCAGTTCTCTGATTCTATGAAAAGCTTTGCTAAAGTCAAGATATATCATGTCCACCGCTTTCCCCATATCCACAGAGCCAGTTATCTCATCACAGAAGGCAATCAGGTTGGTCAGGCATGACTTGCCCTTGGTGAATCCATGTTGACTGTTCCTGATCACCTTCCTCTCCTCCAAGTGCTTCAAAATGGTTTCCTTGAGGACATCTCCATGATTTTTCCAGGGACTGAGGTGAGGCTGACCAGTCTGTAGTTCCCCAGATTCTCCTTCTTCCCTTTTTTAAAGATGGGCACTATATTTGCCTTTTTCCAATCGTCCGGGACCTCTCCCGATCGCCATGAGTTTTCAAAGATAATGGCTAATGGCTCTGCAAGCACATCAGCCAACTTCCTCAGCACCCTCTGATGCACTGGATCCAGCCCCATGGATTCGCGCATGTCCAGCTTTTCTAAATAGTCCTTAACCTGTTCTTTCACCACTGAGGGCTGCTTACCTCCTCCTCATACTGTGCTGCACAGTGCAGCAGTCTGGGAGCTGACCTTGTCTGTGAAGACCGAGGCAAAAAACGCATTGAGTACTTCAGCTTTTTCCACATCATCTCTTACTAGGTTTTCTCCCTCATTCAGTAAGGGTCCCACACTTAACCTAACCTTCTTCTTGTTGCTAACATACCTGTAGAAACCCTTCTTGTTACCCTTCACATCCCTTGCTAGCTGCAACTCCAGTTGTGCTTTGGCCTTCCTGATTACACCCCTGCATGCCTGAGCAATATTTTTATACTCTTCCCTAGTCATCTGTCCAAGTTTCTACTTCTTGTAAGCTTCCTTTTTGTGTTTAAGCTCACCGAAGATTTCTCTGTTAAGCCAAGGTGGTGGACTGCCATATTTGCTATTCTTTCTGCACATTGGGATGGTTTGTTCCTGCGCCCACAAAAAGGCTTCTTTAAAATACAGCCAGCTCTCCTGGACTCCTTTCCCCCTCATATTAGCCTCCCAGGGGATCCTGCTCATCAGTTCCCTGAAGGAGTCAAACTCTACTTTTCTGAAGTCCAGGGTCCGTATTCTGCTGCTTTCCTTTCTTCTTTTTGTCAGGATCCTGAACTCAACTATCTCATGATCACTGCTGTTGATGCCATCCAAAGTAACTACTTTAAGAACTGTAAACTCCTGCCAGAATGATGAGCTAGGACAGGAGAGAACTTTCGGGGATAGAGAGGGCAGGAGGGGGGTCCAAGTTTCAGGCAGAACCTAAAAATATTACAAGCAGGAGCACCACCAGCTTTTTTGCCGCCCGAGGTGGCGGAAGGTCCCGCCCCCGAAATGCTGCCCCCGAAGATCCGGCCGCCGCGGTTGCCGCCCCTCAAATGTTAGTGCCCTAGGCGACCGCCTAGGTCGCCTAATGGGTTGTGCCGGTCCTGATTACAAGTAATATTCCATGTAAGTTTCATGGTTTTATATTTTTGAGAGAGATGAGAATATGCAAGGCTTAGAAGGACTATAAAGCTCACCAGACTTGAGACTCTCATAATTATCAGACAAGTGTCCAGTACTTCTCTGTCAAAGAATGGTGATTTTGACATGAGGCTTTCAGTACTGGGGGAAGAATAAAGCAACGAAAAATGGAGGTTCTCAGGGCTTTACCACAGATGTATTCTGGGAAATTCTGAACATTTAGCAGAAACATGGGGCAAAAATTACCACCTACCCACCTCTAAAAAGTGAGTAACCAACAACCTCTTATCTTCTGGACCGCTGCCCAATGTTCCTGCTGCAGTGCTGAATGTGCCCTAGCATTCCATTATTTTTATGAAGCTGATTCAAGCCAACGTGGTATCTCTTGGACAGCTATTCAATTGGATTACAACTACAAGGCCAAGATTCTGTATGGAATCTTCTCCTACCCCTTCACTTGCAATCAAACTGTTCTGCCATGTCAAGGGAAGCAATGGGAAATGTGTCCAGAACTGATGTATGTTTCTTGAGAGACACAGGGAATGGAATTTTCCTGTTAAACACAAGGAGGTACTTCACCTGTAATATGCCCCAGCCAAGGGAGAGAACCTGATTCTCCAAGGACTTAGTTTATCACAGAGCTCTGCATATAAAACAGCTCTTACTCTACAACACGTCACTGGAGCATGAGCAGTAAATACCACACTTGCATTTCAACTTGTTCCTGGTGAGGTGTGGACTTCTATGACTCAGGGTCCTGTGCTGCAGCAAATTTGGTAGTGTTTTCTGAACCAGATCTGTTTTCCAGTTTCTAGAAAAGTTACTAGAACCACATCAGGTACAACAAAGGACCGGACATGAATGGGCTAATGTAACAATGCTAAACTTAAAGCTAGAAGAAAATGCATATTACATATCTATGATGCAAATGTAACCCACACATCTCCTGGGCATGGTGTTCTGTCCCTTCTAGTGGCACCGAGACCACTTAGAGATTAATGAGTCTGTTCTACAGCCTTAGCTAATAGCCAGTTGGCTTTTAGCTCATGTAGTAGATGCTCATGCACTAAGCTCCAGAGACCCAGGTTCAATCTCGCCCGACGATGACCGGGATCTGTTGGTGTTGCACACTGTTGAATCTGTGAAATCTTAGAGCTTGATACTCCAGCCACAGGATACAAATAGCTTCCTCTGTATTCAGCAGGAATGACTCCTATACCCCAGCAGGAGAATTCAGCTCCAAGAATGTAATTGCTTTCCAGACACTGTATTGACTTAACAGCAATCTACAGCACATAGTTAGTGCAAATATGTTTAAGATCAATGCAATAGGTCTGTCAATAATCAAACAAGATAAAAGTGTTAGCAATAAAGATAGTTATAGGTTTATGCCTAAGTTAAATAACCGTGAAATACACCTCTCTTATACAGTATGCCATAATTTCCAGAGTCAATTTTACCTGTATGATAAAAGAAAATCTCCGGAAAAATGTTAAGTACAGCAGGGTCCATTATGATACTGAATTAAATTCATTTCTTATTGTTGTAAAGTTGCTTTATTCTCTCTCCAATGTCTTTCTGTAGAGTGCTACCCTTCCCACCTTTCATAGAATTTCTGCTATTCCTTAATGTTTTCCATAGTCTCCCAGATCTGTGAAATGGCCATAAAAAGAGAAGAAATATACTACCTAGAAATGTTGGTCTTAAAATTTTTTACCTTAAAGTACTGATAGCGTCCTAAAGTCCTAAATAAAAGAACTGCTTAATAGTAACCCTGTTTCACATTATGTGAATAGGGGTTTTTTTTTTTAAAAGAAAAATAATCAATGCCAGTAAAAACTTAATATAAAATTTAGTTGGACATAACAAAATGACTCTGTGTGTCAATAATTTTGTCAAAAGGCTCCACCTAGATAGACAGGCTTCTATGTCCCCAATCATTGAAGGGGATGAGCATCCGAAGTGCCTTTAATAACATAGAGTGAAGTCATTTATTTTACTATACAATTATATTAAGTTAATAGCTATCCTCACAAAATCCAAAGAAACATATATTTAAAATATATGCATTCATATATCTAATAACCAATACTGCCCATCTGGCAAAGATACACTTAAATCCACGTTACACAGAAAAAAGCCAAAGTACTTACCATATGTCTCAATAACTTTAAGGTAAAAATATGCTTGAAACAAGATGTTTGGGAACAGATGCACAATATACATTTGCCCAAAAAGTTCATCTGTTAACCATTGTACTGGCACCACTGATTTCTGTTCTCCAAGCCCAAGCTAACTCAGGGTTATAACGTTTTCAACCTTCAGAAATACCAGCTTTCTTTTTAGAAAGGAAAAAAAGAGAGATGGAGAGAAAGAGACAAAAAGACAGACAAACAGACAAAGGATCAAATCTCTTCAAAGGTGAACCCAGGTCTCTGACACCTAGCTTTAAAGTAAACTATTGCATCAGAACACCTTGGTTTTAATGGCTTTATTTTTACATGCAAATAGTTGTATCCAGCTAATACATTATTCCATGCGGACAATGCTACATTTCTTCTCAGCAGGAACTCTGCCTTGTTTGTTTATCTTGGTGATCTTTATTCAGTGCAGTAGTTTCATAATTCAAGTCACCCTTCCTGTACAATTGGAGCTGTGAAAAATATTCACCACCAAACCAGAAACCAGACTGCCAGAAACTAGAAAATGCCCTTCCCCCTGTTGAGGCTCCCTCCCTGATGGTGAAAGGGAAAAGCTGGAGTTTCCCTAGTTACTGCTCAAGCCTCAAAGTCTTTTGCATGGACGTTGGGTCCAGATCACCAACAGTTTCACAACACAGCATACCTAAATGGGATGGATGTAACCTGAGGCCTGTTAGAGTGAGTGAGGGCTACTGAGGAAGGGAAGGAGAGAAATGAATCTAAAAAACCAGTGATCTTCCTTGGTGTTTCATGTTCATATCCAAGAAAAGCTAAAGGAATTTTGAATCTACTTAGATTCTTTTTAGCCCAATGTCCATGGGTTTCACAGAGCTCTAAGCAGGATGCTATAACTTGTGCTGTCTTGTAACAGCTTGCAGGAAGTTGCTCCATCATCCAGGATCTCTGGAGCACATTGCACTCCTATCCTGACCCCTCCTGCCACTGAAATGCCCCTTCTGTGGAATACTACTGCTGCATGAAGACAGCTTTAGATCCTTTTTATGCCCACAGGAGCTGTGCAAAGGAACTTAAGGGAAGCCAAGGATCTCAGCTTTGCCAATTCTCGCAATTTTACTGAGATTCTTGTAATATTTGGTGTTTTTCTTAAAGCCTCAGCACCAAGAATCATGTTATTATGTGAGCATCTCAGCCTTCATTTAGCAAAAACAAAAAGGTGTAAGTTTTAGCTCTCATGATTATCAAAAGTATGTAGAAAATATGAATCCTAACAGCTCAAAAACCAGAGAGCAGAGAGATCCTCACATTTATTATTCTTTAACTTCTAATGATTTTTAAGACAATCTCATCATTTGGGCCCGGCCTGACTCATGACTTTTGAATGATTGGGATTGGCAGTACTGGAATCTAGCCCAAAGCCTAAACTACCCTTTTACTAATTATATACCTGTGCTCAGAAGCAACCATCAGACTGACTTTCTCACCTTTTATCAAGTTGATGTGAAGAAAAAAAAGCACATGATCCAAGTCTCATAGACTTTAAGGTCAGAAGGGACCAATATGGTCATCTAGTCTGACCTCCCGCATGATGCAGGCCACAAAAGCTGACCCACCCACAACAGAATATTCCAGCCTGCGAGCCCTGCCCTATGCTGCGGAGGAAGGCGAAAAACCTCCAGGGCCATTAGGAAGGTTTCAACATTTCAACCTTAGACTCTGTACTGCAGCTCCAAATTAAATACAGCCATAGTTTTTCTTTGTTATATTCAATAATTTTAAGAGACAGTGATTGTCTCATTTCTATCCACAAAGATGATAACAGCAGGACACTACCAAGAGATCTTCTTTAGGATTATGTGATGGGGCTACATTCTATCATTTTACACACACGTAATACCTACATAAGTGAATGGGAACATTGTGTAATGATTGATGGCAGGCTAAGGCCCAGATTGATCTGGAGTCTTTGGGGAAAATAAAACAAAAAAGAGAGAAATCCAATGATCAACATTATGCACAGGAGGTCCTCCCACACGTACACATTCAACTGAAGAACCAAAAAATATTAATGCAGAAAATTCCACAATTATGTGGTGAAAGGTTTTAAGTCATCCTAATAAAGTGGGTTGTAGCCCACGAAAGCTTATGCTCTAATAAATTTGTTAGTCTCTAAGGTGCCACAAGTACTCCTGTTCTTTTTTTAATAAAAGTAAAGTTGTAAGAATCAATGTAGAGAATGAGGGAAGCATATCAGAACAAATAAAGTTATCATTTAATAGTGAAGGCAATTTGATAGGGCAGTATTCATTTATTTCTACTGTAACAGAGCTAAAGGGCATAATAACTGTTTGCAGGAAGAGGGCACTTGAACTGCACTGACATAATGCTTAATAAATGTTTACTTTGAAGAGTTTCCTTTATGTTTGCATTCATACACACACATATTCCTAGGATTAGTTCATTTGCATATTGCTGAGGATTCATAATGAAGTAAAACATCTATAAAAAGCAAAACATATTAGGATAAAATATTACTTTGAAGTCATAATTTGTC
The DNA here is from genome assembly GCF_028017835.1 of Emys orbicularis. NCBI lineage: Eukaryota > Metazoa > Chordata > Testudines > Emydidae > Emys > Emys orbicularis. The sequence continues at coordinate 46,899,491 of NC_088686.1, read as the reverse complement.
ATGCATCTTGCTTAACTATATACTTAGTAATTAAGAGTTTGATGCTTCAGTCCTTAATCAGGCAAAATTTCCATTCTGTCATCAGTAAGAGTTTTTTCTAAGTAAAGACTAGAGGATCATGTCTTAATTCTAACATCAATCAGCACATTTCTTTGGTGAAGGACAAATAGGACATTTTACTGTTACCAATGTTAGTTACTGTAACACTTATTTTTAAAAGGAGGAAATATAGTGCTTTACCTTCACTGCCCTTTTGGGTGTTTCGGCCATGATAGGAGGGAGTATGCCTTTGTAGAAACCAAACAATCTATTGGAGAAACAAAAAAAGGATTTTTTGTACACATGTATGAAAGAGCATTAGCCAACAGGGAATTCTATTTTCATTTCAGAATAAAGCAACTAATCTCAGAGCATTCCCAATTATTCAGAAGAACCCTCACTGTGAATAGTGAAGCTCTGTTTTCTTGCTTATTATGTAACTAACATGCTACCATTTCCACTATACAACCAGAAGCAACACAGCAATTAGTAAACAAAAATGCAATCCACACAGCCTGTACAGATTAGAAACCTATTTAAAAGAAAAGAAGAAATTTCTTGATAATGAAGAACAATCACTTTAATCATTGGTTCCAGAGTAGCAGCCGTGTTAGTCTGTATCCGCAAAAAGAACAGGAGTACTTGTGGCACCTTAGAGACTAACAAGAAGTGGGTTGTAGCCCACGAAAGCTTATGCTCTAATAAATTTGTTAGTCTCTAAGGTGCCACAAGTACTCCTGTACTTTAATCATTCTTTCTGAACTTCTTAGCTACCCCTTCTTTCCACAGTAATGATGAAACTAGAAAAGTTAGGGCCAAAAATGTGGATATGAGGGGCAAAAAGCATATTCAGAAAGTTGCACACAGAAAACTGCAGGCACCTGTTCAGAGGCTGGATTAAGGCCCCTTTTAAAATTTGGTCTAAATGTTCATTGAAATGTATGAAGGACATGTTATTTGACAACTTAATTTTAAACATAAAATTTGTATCTACTTCAAAAAAGCATAACCAAGTTACCTAGTCATATAGAATTGACTGAATGCAAGTTTTTCATCTTGAAAATTTGTTTGGGTGATATAATGTAACTCTCTTAATGTGGATCTTTGTCCCCATCTAGTGGCTGGTCCCCATAAGAGGTTAATGAATTGTACAGCTAGGTTTGGGACGTAGTCCCAGTTTAAGTGATAGAGGTTTCTGCTTTTTGCCCCCAATTTAGCAAGGCACTTATACACATTCATAATTTAAAGCATGTTATTAGTCTCATTGCTTTCCATGGTACTACTCACATGCTTAAAATTAAGCACATGCTTAAGTACCTTGCTGAATTTTGTCCTTCATGCTGAAGACACAGGTTCAAACCTCACTGTAAGCCCAAGTGGGCTCAGTTACAACTACATATACCTATATAAATACTGTTGTTCTTACTGGTTTTAATACATGAGTTTTCAGTTTATACTAAAATATTTAAAGTATGTTTATAATTAAAATTAATTCACCAGCACAGACTTTATGGGTTTCCAGTGCAGTGTGAAGACACAGCACTAAAGGAGAGAGAGTTCTCCACAGATCCATTCCCAGATCTGCCTCCACCATAGAGAAGGGAGGAGTGCCATCTCTGCCATAGGCCCTCTTTGTTAAGAACTGTGTAATCAGGTAGCCATTTGCAATGGACAACAACAACTTTATTGGTCTTAAAAACTTATGAACAATGTTACATATTCTTACATGCCAGTAGATGGTGCTCCTTCTATGAACTAGTTTCATATAATCACATATATACAGTTATACCGTTTTATAGATAAATCCCATCACACTCCCCTGCTCTTTGTAGGCCTAGGGATAATCATGTGGGGAATTTGAGTGAGGAGGACGTTGAAGTAGAGTTGAAGGGAAATGCATTTGTCCCCTTAGCAATGATCAAAAATTCCACAGGAAAACAAAACTTTTCCCAACTGAGTTCCATCCACTCTGAGGACACTCCATTGGTGCTGCAGTGCCCGGGATCCAGTGGAAGCTGCAGGGCACCCACATCTGGTCCTGGCCCTATGATTCCTACAGCTCTCAAGGGACACACAACCAGATTCCAAGCCTTGCCCCTTGTTTCTTCCGTAAGGGTAAATCTCACTGTGACAGGATAAAATGCCAGAGGAAAGCATTAAGAGCTACCTGCCTCTCACATGACTCACAAGGGGATATAAGGAAAAAGGTACGTCTTCCATCTGGAGGGAAAAACCTCTGGGGACTGGAGTCTGCACTGGTCACGGGAATTGCTTTGTTTTTGGGTTACTTATGAGTCTTCTTGTGTTTGAACAATAAATTGTTCTCTTAGGCAAGGGCCTGAAATGAACTCAGGAGCAGCATTGGTTTTTTCCTAGCCTGGTGCAATAGCCCATCAGTTTACACTCTCCACCTCGATAAAAAAAAAATCTGGAAGAAATTCTGCAAGAGGAACCCTGATGGGAAGGGATTAGTTACCTTCCACCCTGCTTCCCTCTTCTGGGAGGGCATGGTCTGGCACAAGGTTAGGAAAACAATGTTCTGCTATGAAACAAGCAATTTTAAGTAGAGCCCAGCTGTGTTGAGCTCTGTACTTACAGAGAAAGAGACATTCCTGTCCCATAATGTTTACCATTTAAAGACACATGAATAGATTAGGGTTGGGGATGGCTATAAGGTATCCAAGTAAATGAACATGGTAAGGACTGGCACAATTTTGTTACTTATCTATTGTGGGGTAGAAACAGAATGAGAGTGAATGGCAGGAGTGGTGGAGTTAGTGAGATTAAGGAAATAAGAGAAGGAGGAACTGGAAGAGAGAGAATCACATCTCATCCCTTGCTGGGCTATAGTCAGCTGGGAGGGTTTTGCATGATGTAGAATCTGTCTTAGAAACGCGTGTGCCTGAGAAGAGGGTAAAGAAACAGGCCACATTTTCAACGTAACGCTTTACAAGCAATACACTTAAAAGATATAGTTATGTAAAACCTTTGTAGAGGCAACTATCTATCTAGTCATAAACATTCAACGCACTAGTGTGATGATCATGGAAATATGGGTGTTTCTAAGGCCAGCAAAACCCTATATATACATTTGGATGCTAGGATTTTCTTTTTTATCCCTCTTGTCCTTTTGGTTGATCAACAACACTGTATCAGATCACTTACACATGATGTGGGACATTCTTCAAAGTCACCTATTGAATGGTGACATGAACCATTATCATTATAGTATCATTTAGGTCTTGTCTACACTACATAGTTTTGTTGGCAAAAGGCAGCTTTTGCTAACAAAACAGTGGAGGTGTACACACTACAAAGCTACTTTTACAAACTCTGCTGTTTTGCTGACAAAATAAAATCACCTCAACAAGAGGCATAGAGCTTTTTGCAGCAAAGTTAAAGCGACAAAGCGTCAGTGTAGATGCTGCCATTAGTTATGTCGACGTAGCTAGCCTCCTCTAGTATCCCACAATGCCTGCTGTGACCGCTCTGCTCACTGTTTTTAATTCGGCTGTGCTCCTCCCCTTTCAGAGCTCCGGGAAGTTCTGACAGCCGAGCATGCCGATCAGCTCTAGCAGCAAGGAGCAAATCATTAACATGGAATCCTCCTGCTCTCCCCTGCACTAGGAACACAGCGGCAGGCAGGCTGCTGCTGTGGGGAAGTGTGAGGGGGGACTGCTGTAGTGTACAGAGCCAGGGAGGGAGGCAGGGGCTGATGTGGTGGGGCTGTCCCTCTCCCCATACCTCAGGATTGGTTGCTCAGGTTGCTGTCTGAACTTAAAGAGACAGCATGCCAACACACTCTCCCCCAACACATACAGTCAGGGCCGGCTTTAGGCTGATTCAGCCGATTCGGCTGAATTGGGCCCCGCGCTAAGAGGGCCCCGCGCCGCAGCTCTCCACCCGGCCCCCAGCTCACTTCCCCCTCCTCTCCTCCCCTGAATGCTCCGCCCCCTGCTCCTCCCCCTCTCCTGCTTCCCGCGAATCAGAGGTTCGCGGGAAGTCTGAAAAGAAGCAGGGGCGGGCAGGCAGCACCAGGTAAGCTGGGGTGGCGGGGGGGCACGAGAAGGGCTCCGGGGGGGCGCGAGAAGGGCTCCGGGGGTGCGCGGCCCAGTCCGGCCCCGGTTCCGGCCAAGCGCGCCGGCCCCAGCGACTCCGGCCCGGCTTGGCTCCAGCCCGGCCCCCGCGGCATGGCTCGGGTCCGGCCCGGCCCCTGCGGCTCGGGTCTGGCCCGGCCCCCGTGGCGCGGCTCGGGTCAGGTCCGGCCCGGCCCCCGCGGCGCGGCGTGGCTCCGGCCCCCGCGGCTCTGCTCGGCTCCAGCCGCCGAGCGGCTCTGGGCCGGACCCAAGCCTGGCGACCCCGGCCGGAGCGCGGCTCGATTCCTGGGGGCGGGACTTGCCGCAAGCCCCGCCCCCAGGAATCGGGCCCCGCTCTTGCTAAAGCTGGCCCTGCATACAGTTCCCCAACACACACTCTGTCTCTCTCACATATACACTCCCACGCCACACAATCTCACGCACACTTCCCCCCGACACTTCTATCTCTGTCTCTCCCCACCACACATACACACTCCCTGTCACACACTCTCCCCTCCCCCCCCCGCCACTTCAGTTGAAAAGCAGCTGGCAATCTAGTAGGATGCCCATGGAATGATTGATTGAGAAACCTGCATCATGTGACACTGTACTTGTCCCATGAGGCATTGCAAACCCTTCCCAAAGCATCTTGCAGCCAGTTGGACAGGGAGATAGCTACCCACAGTGCACTGCTCTCTGTGTCAATGCAAGAGCTGCTAGTGTGGATGCACACTGTCGACACAAGGAGTATACCTCGACCACAGCGGTTTAATTAAAGTGGCATAACTTTTGTTGACAAAACTCTGTAGTGTAGACAAGGCCTTAGATGCAGGCCTTCATCAGAAAACTGGTATTCAGAAAAATTACAGAGCAGGAGCAACAATCATTGCAACATGTAGTAGAAAAGAGAGGAAGTGACATCAGATCCCAAATTTGGGAAAATTGGAAAGAATTAACAAGTAAATGTCTAACAGAAACACGACTACAGTTTTATTTTGTTTCAGCATTAAGGATCTAAATGAACATCACCATTCAATTGTATTCTGGGCAACAGCCCAAACTCATCTTTGGAATAGTTGATTTTGAAACATTACAGTCAATCATATCTTCTCAATTTGTTCTTCTTTCAGGCTTTAGGCATCCTTCTGGTTTCCATTTCTTGTTTGGAAGTCTTGAGTCATCTATCCTGGCAACATGACCAACCCAAATCAGTTATTTTCTCCAAATTATATTGAAATAGGGATCTTGCTTCATTTGTTGTTTTCTTCCCCTCTTTCACATAATTTTCCTTTTAAGGATCTAATAAAAAGCTGATTATATCATGCATACAATATCCTCTTTCTTCTGTTGCTGTCAAATCCAAGTCTTTTACCCAGATAGTTCTATAATTGAAACAACGACACAAAATACCTTTAGGGTCCTATTCTGCCTTCACTTACACTGCACCAATCTCAGAATTTAAATGAAAGAGATGGATTTCATGGCTCTGTCATTTAAGGTCGGCAGCATCTGCAATGTGAATTCACAAAATCTCAGGCATCTTGAGGAGATAGTCATTTAGGTGGGAAGCAGATGGATGTCCTTCAACAAAGGAGGGAATCATTTCCAAATGTGGTGAAAGTTGCCTGAGTCTTTGCTAGGAAACAAAGTGTGTTCTTATCTTGAGTTAGTTAAAACATTGTAAATTTACAACTAACACAAGGTAGAATACTATTGATGATAAGGCAGTTGTACTTTTAACATGTGTTAGCAGATTGAGGTAAGCTCTAGAGGTTCTCCTCTGCCCCCCAATCTCTACCTCAACTTGCAAACATGTATGAAAAATACATGTTATATGTTACCACATTAGCATCCTAAACCAGCAAGTTACATAAATTATCCTATTGAAACCATTTTAATAGAGGTATATCAGTTAAAAAGCTTTCATTGACACATGGAGCCCAGAGTTAGTTCTCTTAGATCTACCTCATAATTCCACAATCAAGACAGCCACAATTTTAGATACCTGTAAACGACATGACAAGTCATATTTTTCTTTCTTATGTACTTTCAGTTACATTGCATTTATTTGCCTTTAAGACATCATTTAGTTTACTATACCAGTACTCTCAACCTTTCCAGACTACTATAACCCTTTCAGGAGTCTGATTTGTCTTGCGTACTACCAAGTTTCACCTCATTTAAAAACTACCTGCTTACGAAATCAGACACAAAATTACAAAAGTGTCACAGCACACTATTCCTGAAAAATGGCTGACTTTCTCATTTTTACCATATAATGATAAAATAAATCAATTAGAATATTAATATTGTACTTGTGATGCTGCACCACATATTATTCATAAAATATGGTTAGAGTATGAATATGGCATAACTAAGATATGTTTTATGCAAGATGGGTCATGTGAGGTATCATTGGAAAGGTTATGACTTGCTGAATGTGGTTATCCAATTTGTATGCATGTATCTGTTCTGTATCTGAAGTTAGGAATATTGACTATGTAACAATTACAACTGTATGTGTACTTGGGGAACCCCCACCAGACAACCCCCACCAGACAATAGGCAATCAACCTAAATGGGCCATTAGGAAAGACAAAGGAATGGGTCTTTGAAGATGCTCCCATATTCCTCTGCAACCTGCCTAAAACAACATTTAGGGTGAGAAATTGCTATTTGTAACCTGTTTCTTTAGTGAATTAAGTTTAAGTTGTGTATTTTGTTATATTTGCTCAGTAATCTGCTTTGTTCTGTTTGCTATCCCTTAAAATCACTTAAAATTTATCTTTTGTAGTTAAGAAACTTGTTTTTGTTTATTCCAAAACCCAGTTTGTGCAATTCATATCTGGGGGGGAGGGGAGGGAGGGAAGGGAAAGCTGTGCATATCTCCCTCCACATTGAGGGAGGGGGTGATTTTTATGAACTTGCACAGTACAGATCTCTCTATATAGCTGAATCCTCCCACACAGAGCTGATTTCAGTCTGTGTCTGCAGCTGGGTGTGGCTTTACTCGTGTGTGTGCCAGAGAAGGCTTGAGGGCCTGGCACAGCAAGAACAGGCGGAGGAAACCCAAGCTGGTGGAACGGCATGGTCAGTGGGACCCCAGTATATCAGGTGGCATCCTGGATGGGGGGGGTCCAACACATCACAGTACTTACACTTCAGTGTACAGTACATAGAGCAGTATAAACAAGGCATTGTCTGTATGAAATTTTAATTTGTACTGACTTCACTAGTGCTTTTTACATAGCCTGTTGTAAAACTAGGCAAATATCTTGATGAGCTGATGAACCCCCTGGAAGATCTCTGCATACCCCCAGGGGTTCTCCCTGGTTGAGAACCACTGTACTATACAAGCTTTTATGCAGCCAAATCAGTATCAGTTTCAGGACAGAAGATTTAAAAAAAATATCCACAACATATTTATAAGGAATTATAATATGTGTTAACACAATCCTAATCTTAATATTGTGAACACAGTGCTATAAAGAAGCTTACAAAAAAGAACACAGTTTATTTGTGTGACATTTTTTTCATTCCAGAAATACAGTTCAGAGGTCTGTATAATATAGGAGGTGCCTGAAAGCCCATTTCCCGGACAGCTGGCCTAATATTTGTAGTAGTATTGATGTTGTGTTATATGTCCACCACAACACAAATGTCCATGATATAAGAAGCAAGGCAATCAGTGAAAGAAGCCAAAGAGAAAGAAATAGGGACAATGTACAGTATGAAATAAGCAATCAAAGAAGGAGAGAATATCAATGAAATGTATTCTTAAAGCACTTCAGAAAAATACAGAACATTGGAGGAAGTGGCTCAGAAACCATTGGATTGGCCAGCAAACAGATTAATAATCAACATCAATCTATTTAATTCATTCAGAATGAGAGTCATCAGTATATTTTCTGCATGTAGGTAAGATTATGAAGTTGTTGAGAGCCATCATCCATGTGACTTTTTTTTATTCTTGAAGAGAAATAAGTCCTTTCTCCCTGAATTTTAATCACCTCTCAATATCTAGCTCAAAACCCTTGTTAATTTTTGGCTTTCTATACTGTACACTGAATTTAAAAGAGCTAGAGGACTCACCCATAAATAAACCCCCAACGAGATGGAAAGATGAGAAACCTGTCCATTCCTCTCTTTTATCTAGTACAGCAGAAAGTGAGAATGGAAAAAGGAGATCTATATTAAAATCTGGGCAATGTTCATATTAAAGTCAATTCTTCTCACACCATATATTACTTTCATATGTTTTCCCTGTTTTGCCATACTTGAGTGCTTATAAAAAAAATCCAGTGGGGAAAAAGTCTCATGATCTCTAGTCTGTACCTCACAACACACCCAAGACATTCACTAGTGTTCAAAATGAAGATCCTATTCTGGCTTTTTGTTTCTAGGTTACTTATATTTTTTGCTTAAAACTTAACTAAACAATACAGTAGCATACATTGTTAAAGTAGAAGCTTCCGTGTATTTTAAATGTATTCTATATTCAAAAATATTTGTAAATACTTGCTTTAAAAAGAGTTAAGTTTGAAAGTGTGATAAATTTAAATAAATGACTATCACAAGGCAGATGATTTTTCTAATAAATAGGTCAGTCTATCATGGATCTGAAAGCCATGACTTTCCATGACTGCTGAGACTTGGCAAGGCTAGAGGCCAGATGTTCAGCTGGCATAAATCAGCATAGTTCTATTTCTTTCAATAGAGCTACACTAATTTACACTAGCTAAGGATCTGGCCATAGGGCCTGGTGCAGCTCCCGCTGAAATCAATGGTAATCTTTCCATTCATTTCACTAGGAGTTACATTGAGTTTTTACAGATCTCTTGTCTGGATAAAAGCACTGACTAGGCTGTAGAATGGGCTGAAATGCCTCACTTCTTTTAATGTACAGAGTTTTGTTCCCACAATAGACATTTGTCCAACTGCCCTTCTGTTTTCAGTAGGAACAAGTTATAGACATGCCAAAACAATTTTGCCTAAAGCTTCTAAAACAGAAAAATGCTTCTTTATTGTTCAGTTTGTCAAAACTGGCAGAATGTTTCATTTGTTCACTATGACTTTTAGCTGTTCAAACACTAGAAGAGAATTTAAATTAATTTCTTTCACCCTTTTGCTAACAGTACTGCCTTTTGAATAACAGGTACAACAGGAAACAGTCACTGTTATAAAGCTGCACCACACCTAGATCTATTTAAACCAAAGAATGTACAAACATACTTTCATTATTACTTTTTGTTGCCAAAGGAAATGTAGGTGCTAATAGTTACATTCATAGCTGTGTATCTATGTCTCTGACAGCAAAATAATTCAACACTGAGAGTAGCTGCAGATTTGTTTTCCAGAATGTTTAAAGATAAGGGGGAAAGTTCTACAGTTATCTAAAAAAGATTTTCGTTTGTCACTTTCCATGAAAAATGATAGCAAATAAATTTACATTTTGAAGTGTCAGACTGTCTTCATTGCAGTCTGACACTTCACTGCAGTCTGAAATTTAGCACTATTTATGCATTTTAAGAAGCTGACAACATTTTGTCTCTCCTAATCTCTAATGCCATCTTCTATAAAAGGTAGTTCTTATTTGCACAATTTCCCTATTTGCATTAGCAGCACCACCTGTTCAAACCAATAGTGAGATAATAAAAATACAACATTAAGCTGTTTTAAATCATTAGAAAAGTGTGGATCAGGAAGGAAAACTGTGATTGCAAGTTAATTCTAATCTTCATTGGAATAACTCACATTCTTCAGTATCCACATGTGTAGTCACTAGGGAGTTCTCTGGCTACATGTGTTCTTTCCCATCTGCCTGATAAATCAAAGATCTAAAAGGCACTTGGAGTCATTATACGGATCTGTGACACTCCCAGGAGGATACTGGTTCCATAATGCAGTGAATAATTTACCATGAGATATAAAGCCGGATTTTCAGACATCAGCCTCCATTTTTGTGGGCACAGCTTTGCACCAGCAATTATTTGTGCCTGTAATTTAAGTTATTTAGATGTCTCCAATTTGCAGGTGCAATCATTGATGTAGATGTCTAAATAATCTCAACTGCAGGCAAACAGAACTGCAGGTGCAAAATTGTGCCTGCAGTTATTTTCACTTTCAGACACACAGACCTGCCTGGGTTCAGAATTAAAATTGGACCCTTAGTAATTGCATCTATAACAAAAATTATCTTGCTTCAGTATTTTTCATGTTAGGTCAAGAAAACTACTTATTTCCTTCACTTTTAAATTGCAAAAGAAAGAAGTGCCTTTTGGTCTGAACAAACTAAATATGCATATGATAATTAATTTGGTGCCATCTTTTCAAAGTTTGTACTTTTGGGTACTGTTTTCTCTTAATTTTTGTACAGCATCTCTAGCTGTAAATTATGAAAGATTCATGATTTTGTAGTAGTATTGCCCTCAACATCTGCGTTCCATAGAGGGTGACATGGTCATATATGCTTAGGGATTACAGTATTGTAGGCTGTGTAGTAGTATGTAGCCAATAGAGGGCAATATGATCACGCACACACATGTACACACACATTAAAATTTCCAACTACCAGAGGGCTGCGGTACATAGGGATATTGCGGGAGCAAAGCCTGTTACTATACAGATGGGTAAGGAAACCCACAGTAATGGAAAATGTATATCTAAAATGTGAGATGGATATTTGTGGCATCTGCTATGCATGTCAATGAAATCAGATTCTAATATGAGTCTTTGATCACCATATTAAAAATATAAATGTGTCTTAGATAGTGCAGTTCTTCATAAGGAAAATGATTAATGTATTTTCAGATCAGAAAAATTACTAGGAGGAGTGTTGTGTGCCCTGAGGAAAGAACATGACTTTGAATGAACAAAAAGTTCTTACAATGTCGTCTCAGATCTAGGGCTAGAATCGCACTATGTAATAATGGCATGATATATAGAAGCGCTGGTACAAGAATGAACTTAAATTCCTGGCCCTACTCACCTGACTTGGTTCAGAGTTAAAAAGTTTAACAATTATGTCACATGAAAGGGCTCATTATGCACTGAGTTTCATGGATGCACACATTACAGAAAGGTCAAAAAATGGAGCACACATTTGCTAATAATTTTGCTTAATTCTAGTTAAACCTAAGGTGCAAACAGAGTAGATGGACAGTTATTAGAATTACACTTATTTTAACTTTTTAATTATGATACATTGCTAGTCAAGCAGCCTCATTTTCAGGCAATAGCCAAAAATGCTTCTGAGGGACTTCTAGAACATTCCACAGTTTTGAATTCTTTCCACTTCCAATCCCTCCCACAATTTGGTTATACTTCCCTTTTGTTTCCTTCTCACACAGTTTGTAAGGTAAAGACACCCACTATTTCCCATGACATGGCTTTCCCCTGGGCTTTTTGATAATCTTTTGGGCTGAATTTCTCAAAGAGGAAGAAAACAGCCAGAGCAGATTTAGATGACACAGCAGTAATAAAAGCCTTGTGCCCTCTCTACATTAGTGTCTGCCAGCTGGTGGGGTGGGAGAGGAAAAACTGGGCTAGAGGTGCCTCTGAAAAATAGATGTTGTATGGTGTTTCTTATGTAATCTATGACTAAGCCCATCCTTGGCCTGCAATTAATTCAGTGTTTACCAAAGAATACCAACTAAAGTTCTCTGTCAAGCTGTTAGAAGAGGAACTTAACCATATCATATTTGCAATGCAAAATAGACTACTAACCTATATTTGTTACTCTAGATATTAGCTGAGCATTGAGTATATAACTCTGCGTTACAGGTCTGCAAATGCCTTCTGCAGCCAGATTTACCAGCTGAGATGCAAGTTTGTGAAAGGAAAAATCTGTAGAAGTTTGGTGGCCCTAATTAAAAGATCTACTGATATTTTTGATGTAAGCCTCCCCCGCCCCATTGCCCCTTCAATTGTAAAGTACAGAGCTTCCCTTTGCATGTTTTTTTCAGAAAGTAATGCAGTTTGTATCTCAGTGGTGACACATCATACCATGTGATGTGGCAGTCCTTAATGAATTCTTTATTTAAAAAAACAAAACAAAACCCTGCAATGTTTTCTTTGAGTTGCAAACCTGCCTTGGCAGGTCTAACTTGAACATCCCTTTTGAAATATTTTCTTTTCTTCCTGAATATACTTTTTTGATCAGGTGTCCTTTCCAACTCAACCTCTTTTGTGGAAAAGAAATGTTGCCACCTCAGCATGCAATAAAACAACTTAAATTAATCTTAAATGAGCATACAGTACTTTACTCAACAAACAACAACTGAAAATGTTTCACATAGCAAACCATGTAAACTCACGACAATCTCTTCTGACATGTACATCATGCATTTTTATTCACGTCTTTCTTTTATATTTTAATATCTAAATTGATAACACACTTTAAAAAGCAAGAATATTTCAAATTCAAGTCTATTTGAGTCATATCTATTTTTTTCTGTGTGTGTGAAGGAACAATTTATCTGTTCCTTAATATCAATTATCCTGACATTTCACAAACATCTGACTAAACTTACTTAGTAATCAACTCTGCATTGCCGTCCCGGGCCAATGGGGGCGGCGAGAAGCGGCGCGGGCGAGCGATGTGCTGGCCGAGGCTTCTCGCCGCCCCCATTGGCCCGGGACGGCAAACCGCGGCCAGTGGGGCCCGCGATCGGCCGAACCTGCCGCGTCAGCAGGTAAATAAAACTGGCCCGGCCTGCCAGGGTGCTTACCCTGGCGAGCCACGTGCCGAACGTTGCCGACCCCTGATTTATAGCAAAGCTAGGTTAGCAGCAGATTATCTTTCTAAACAGCATATGAAATGGTCTCATAGACTGCAAGTGTAACTGCTGTTAGTAACCACAATGCTGTTTCCTTGTTTGGCATCATCACAGACCATTACAAAGCCAATATGAATAGTATTTCACTAGGCATGACTAAATGATTACCTGTTATTTTACAATGTTGATTTAGAGACAAGCAAAAAGTTTCTCCACCAACAGTAAAACTAGAGATGCTGCAAGAACACTTTTGCATCATTTCACCAAAGTAACAAGCAGTTATAGCTGCAATTTCCTTGCAAGCCCAGGCCTTTCAAAACTAGTGGAGTGAAAAACAAACACAGGCTCTTCACAGCCTTGTATGGCAAGGGTGTGTCCATAGTTCAAAATGCTATGTTTTCTACCATATTTAAAACTGATCTTGAAGGACAAGGTTACAAGCAACTTGAGGGCTGCACACTAGGGGTTCCCACTGGACCTTCCCAAGGAAACATGTGAAATGTTCTTAGTGAAACACACCATGAAAGACTCATTTAAGTGATGTGTTTTGTTATGAGCTTGAAACAGCTCCTATCTGTTGAAAGGTCGGCAAATGTTTGTGAGCCTTCAGAACACCTGTGCAGTTTCAGAAGAATCTGGATCACTTATGATTTTTTATGGAAACCAGGTGAAACTTAACAGTTCTGATAGAGTTTCACACTGTGTTTTGGGTTCAGGAAACTCAGAGGATGGTGTGAACTCACATGGACTGAAACTGAACTAAATACTCACATTGACTCTCTGAGCTATAATTGCAAAATTTACCACAGTTCTGATCTTTAGTCCCTGAGTAACACGTTAAGTAGCTCATCCACTTGTCTAGCTGATGACTGGCATGACAGGAAGTATAGTTCTTGGGCAGCAATACTTCTTACTTCTTCATATGTGAAAAATCAATAACTGAGTTTCACATTCGTACGGCATGATTCACCACCCACTAACATCAATGAGAGCCTTTCTCTTTACTTCAGTGGGCTTCAGATGAGCCCTTTAGAGAGAAATTCAAACTTTTAGCGGAACCTTGAAATGAGTTTTAGGGAAAGTTTAAAACCCCCTTCCCTTTTCTGGCCACATGCTCTCTTTAGCAGCATAGGTTCCACTAGGTTGTCCAAGTTCCTTCCAGTTGTTTGTATATCTGATCATTTCTTCTTATTTTTGTTCAGCTTCTCGAGAAAGCTTGTGACCCCCAACTCTAGGTAAATAAAATGTCCAGAAATAGAAACAGGGCTTTTCTGATGTCCATAGTTACCCAGATACAGAACATAAAGCAGAGTAGGCTAGTGCAATCAAGCACTAAGCAAAGTGTACCACATACATCTGTGAAGAGTAAAGTGTAATCATGGTTTAGACTGGAGTATAAAATAGAAATACACTTTCTTTGTTGAGTTGTGAGTTAAAGTGAAATTCTGATCATGAATATGTAAAACTTAGACATGATAATGTAAAAAGCCGTATGCAACCAATGGAGAGCAGACTGGGAAATGTGATTCTTTCCATGGTCAGTGGGGTTACTTCTGCAGTTGGAGCTCTGAGAGACCACAAAGTATAAAGCAGTGTTCCACACTATAATGAATATATGTGCTTCATACAATAGACACACTTATTACAGAGAGAGAATGTAGCAGCTTGTGGAACCCTAGCACTTCAACTGAAGTCCTCTACTGTTTGAACTGAAGGAGAACTCCATTACCTGATAGTAATAGCAGTTCCTTTGCTCTCTCTGTGGGCAAACCACTAGAAGGCAACACCACACACTTGCACACAAAGCCAGCAAATGATTCTATTCTGAAACCCATATTGAGAGGAAATTGGGAAAAAAATACAACCCTCACTGTAAGTTACATCTCTATTTCCATCTGATTACTCACCTTTTCAAAATTATTTAAGACTCTAGGTACACAGCCTTCATACAAAACTTATACCCAAATGGTATTACACCACAGCAAACCAAGCACATAAAATCTGCTCTGAGATGATTAATAATTAATTGAACTCAAGAATTTTCCGCATCCCTTTGTCTCTCCATATTTGTTTGTGATGATATAGTAAAAAACAACAACAAAAGAACCCCCCCAAAACACCAAACCAATCAACAAACATGCTTTGGATCTCAGTTTTAACCTTTTTATGGACATCTGGTGCTTGCTGCTTAAAGTTTCCTTATTACCAGGGTCACTGTAATAGCATATCAGGACCAAATTCTGTAGCAGACTTTAGTGAATTTTGTATCACTGGAAACATCTTCAGCTGTGTGCAGTTCCATGTGTACAGAATCCCCAGGTAGATTTTACAATATTCTTGGGCTTTTTACATTTCAGTGGCCATGTAATCACCCACAGATAATGGACAACCTTTTTAGTACATTGTCATCTTTATAGAATGGCAGCATAGAAAACCCCCAAATTAGGCCTAAATTGGAAAATTAAATAGCTAAGATTGCATTTTTGTCACTGTTGTCAAGGAAATAAAGGATTCCACAAGCCTTATGTTTTTAAAAATACCCATGGCATTTGGGGATTTTTGCATATGGGTGGATTGATGTGATGGTAACAGTTGTCCATTTTCACTGACAATCTTGAGAGCTGCCAAATCAATCCTTCGGCTGCATGAGAAACTAAGAGTAACAATAACTCACCAACATACTGCATCAACACTGGACCAGACTAATGATCTTTAATTCTTCTCTGAGTGGTGACATTTCCCCATCATCTAAGGTAAAAATAACTTCAAAAATGTGGGGTGTTACTTTGCATTTGCTAAAGTTGGTTCTGCATTGCAACTAATGTATTAACATCCCTTCAGTAGTTTCAATGCACAAGCTGAGTTTTAGTTATTTGCATTAAAATGGTAGCATAAAGTGCAAGCATAATTGTGACACATCCCCAAATCCCACAGGCACTGAGGGTCTACCGATAAAGTAGTCATGGATTCTGAAGTATCTCTGCCATGTGATTAAGATGAAATCATTGAAGTTCACCAATTTACATTAGGCTGGATTTGGTCCAAATCTCTGTTGCGCTCAAGGCAGGGCCGGCTCTGGCTTTTTGGCCGCCCCAAGCAAAAACAAAAACAAAAAAAAAAACCTGCGGCGCGGCCGGAGCGCGGGTGCAGGGGGACCGGCTGGAGAGGGGGGGAGGGGGAGGGAGCGGGCGGGAGAGAGAGAGAAGGGGGTGGCCAGGGCTACAGCAGGGGCGCTGCTACGCGGCTCCTCCTACTGCGCCGCCTCCTGCCGCCTGCCGCGAGGGCTCCGCTCCGGTCGGCGGGGAGGGAAGGAAGAGGACTGCCCTGCAGGGCGCTCTGGTTCTCCGCGCCGCCGCCCCCTACAGGGCGGCCGGAGCGGAACAACAACAACAACAAAAAAAGCGGCTGTGCCGCCCTAGGATTGGGCAGAATGCCACCTCCAACAATCTGCCGCCCCAAGCACCAGCTTGCTCAGCTGGTGCCTGGAGCCGGCCCTGGCTCAAGGTCATTCCTAGACCTAGGTTTCTTTTTCAGGTGTATGACACACCACTGACTGAGCCATTTAGATGAACCAGCCCAGCATGTTTGGTTATTTGTTGAGTCACTAGCAATCCCTGTTTTATGCGCAGGGATGGGCAAACTGACTCAGCTGAAGTCAAAACTCCCCCTTCGCCTTGCTGCTCTTTTTCCTTCTCTTCTCCGTCTGCCCCTCTCACCACATGTGCTCCCAGTACACCACCACTTATTTTTAATTTATAAACCTGCAGGATCCAGCAGCTTTGGCAGCCTCTCTCAATTCAAATATCACACACGTGGGGATTTCCTTATAAGGGTTAATCCACAGTGAGCTGCATGTCAGATGTGGTTCCAACATGACAGCTCCAACACAAAGATTGTCACATATAGTGAGCTCCAAATCTTCACTGATTTTCATTGTCTAGGTGCAGTAAGTGAACAATGGGCATAAAGAGTGGTAAAATGCCTTCACTTTTCATAATCCAAGGCAGTGGCTATCAAACATTTTCATAATCTGAATTATACCTAGAGAGAAAGATTATAACATAGACCACCTTCTCTCCATTTCATGGTGACATGAACCACTTCCCTTCCGACTTGTGAACAAATAACATCCCTGTGGTGACAACAGTACTGTAAATGCTTACATGGACACATAACATTAGGAATAAATTTTTAGCGCAGCTGCTGGAAATGAATAGAAGAGCCAGCCTATGTGACTGCCGGCTCATTGAAGATCACCAGCAAGATCTCTGTGGACTATGATCCAGGGTCAAAGTTTGGAACCAATCATCTAAGATGTTACTAATAATAAAGGTAAATAAAATGGTTTGTTTACAATATACAAACTTCAAGCTGACAACATCCATTATTATTTCTACTGTTCGGTTCTTTGATATATTTTCTACCCATTTGCCAAATGCAGTTTTTTCGTTTTGCATTATATTTTACGCTATACTTAGCTGGACATAAATCAGTATGTAGCCTGCTATGTCTTCCTTCTTCAGTTGATTTTCTGATGTGTTCACTTCTTGCTGTATGTTATATCCATCCAGCTGTGCCATAACAATAGCATTTTTACTCTCTCATCTAGCAGTAATTTTGAATGAAAAAGCCTCTTCTAGGGATTTCTTGTAAAGTACAACACACATACCTCCTCCTGAATGTGGTAACTGATATGTCAACATTCCACAGTGATAAATAGGTGAGGATGTGGGCTTTCAAGAATAATCTCTTGCCAGCTAATACTTCATTATCTGACAGACTATCTGATCCCAAGTCTGACACTGCTATGTTTTTGAAGACTCCCTAAGTATAGGGAAATCTTCAATTCCCTATACTTGATTATTGCCTAATATTTCCATTAATTTGTAAATCACAGAAGTTAAAGAGCAAGAGTCTTACAAAAACTGTTGAAGGCAAACCACCATTCAGTCATATGCTTCTCATTGCCATTTTTGGATGAGAGCCAAACAATGGATTTTTCAATGTTACCTGTGAATTCAAAGTACAGCATGCTCCATTGTTATCAGAACAAAGATCACTGACTTTGAATGGTTCAAGATACGTAAACACAGCTGGCACCAGTGACTCAATTGGTAATGCAACATACTGTTATACAAGAAACCCTGGTTCAGGTATGACCTCAGGACTCTTGCCACTCCAGCTATTGGAGTTTGGGAGTCTTACAGAGATAATGTTCCTAGTCCACTGGGAATATATGAGGAATCTTTCCTTGCTGGGACTGCAACAGGAAATCTTTGGATTGTAAAGAAGAATCTCTATTGGATATTAATATCCTCCTGGTCTCCAGCCACTTAAGTACTAACCACTCACAAACTGGTGCAGTTCATACCTCTTTTAGCACTTCCTAGTAACAATTATTTTTATACAGTAAAACACAGATTCCTCCCAGTGGGAGGAACATCATACAGTACATCATGGTAATACCATGATATTGCCACCCAAGGTCACACATGGCAATATCAACAAAGTGAACTAAGAGAAAACTAAATTAAAAAATCAATATGAGCTGAGCTCATTTTTCATGTTTTCACATTCATAATCAATTCTAAAGCAGATTTAAAACATGACAAAGGTTGAAATACAACAAATTAGACTTTCACTAGCTGACAATAGGGAAACTGGCAGGTATAAACTGCCTATGAAAATTTGCAGCATGAGAAGAGGCTGCTTATGGGGGAAATACAACATTGTGGTGTAGAGGAAAGTTAAAAGTAATCCTGAGAAAAATGAGGTATGGGTGAAAAGCCTAGGGACTTGTATTCAGCTGGCTATTATCTGCAGTCATTGTACATAGGGAAGTGGTCTGGATAGGCTGGGGTAAGAGACCAAGCAATTAAAAGACTAATACATATGAGTACCTCAGTAAGTGGAACTGCTATAGGAAAGGTGTCCTCAGTACAGTCACTTATCTCAAAATGGGCTCTAATGAAGTACAAAGTAAATGGGATTTCTTATTTTCAGTAAAGAGAAAAAATACAAACTCAGTGGGCACTTCTGACATCTCCATTAGCCCTATTAAATGTTACCAAACATGCATCTAAGTTGTTCCCATTTTTACTACCTTCGTCTGTCAGTTTTGTGCTTCTTCTTTGTGCGATTGATAAGAAACTAGCACAGGCCCCAATCTCACAAAGACTTAATCTCACCATGCTTAATTTTAAACATTTGAGTAATTCCAGTGAGTGCAGTGGGATTAATCTCTTGCTTAAAGTTAAGCACATGTGTAACTGTTTGCATGACCAGGGCCATTGACTGTGTACAACTGAACTAGAAACACACTGTTTTAGTGAGGTGGACAGAGACTGTCTTTTTACAAATACCAGTGACCCACTAGTGAGTGCTTACTTTTAGCTAAAATATTTTTGCTGCTAGGGCTTGATCCTGGAAGATACTGAGTGCCCTCAACATCAATTGAAATTATTACCTGCCAGGAGGTGAACACCACCCTCAGGATTGGGCCTCTTGCAAATAAACCTCCTGATCAGTTTGATGATTGATGTTTTGAGAAATAATGCTTAAAACAGGAATCAGCAGTGGCTAATTTTCTCTGGTGGTCAGTCTTATAAAAGTTAGTGGATACCACAGTAACTGCACTAGTCATGTGACTGAAGATACAGTTATTTATTAAAGAAGAGGTTCAAAAGTTCAGTATAAATCTAGATGTCCAAGGATATTCTACAGCTCAGTAAATATAATACTCATAGATAAAATACTTTTGAGCAAAGATGCTGCTCAAAATAAGGAAAATGCATACATAATCAATTATCAGGAATGTTCTAAATCCCCATGTTCCTCTTTTTCCATTAATCAATGTTTTTTCCCCCTGAGAATACCCAAAACAGTAAAGGTCAAATTCTGCTCTCCAATGCTTGTTTGTTGCAACTTTTTCCTCTTCCTTTTTCCAATAATGTGGCATCATCTCAAGCAAAACAAAAATATAAATATCAGCAAGTTACTAGACAAGAGAGACAAAACTGTTCTGAAAAAAGCCTTTACAATTAGATTAGATTGATGAGAATCACCTCTGGCTTAAATTTTATCCTAATTTTTCTGTATAGATCAAGTCATACATGACAAAACAGGAAACAGAAATTAACTAGGAAAACATTGTTTTCCTTTGCATTCCCATTCAGAGTCTAAAGGATGCCATTGAATTTGAGCCTATTTTTCATAAGAAATAAAGATATGATGATTCCATTTTTAGAACACTCAAGAAAATATTACACTAGAAATTTTGCTGAATACCACATGTGATTCTTGGTAATGAGTTGGCAGTCAAGTACTCATTTAGATCTGAGCTATATAGGGGGAAAGAAGGTGATACACTGCCACAGCTGCACTGCCTAAAGAAACCTGGACAGAGGAACCCCTTGCTACTTCGTTAGCTAGTGCTGCTCCCCACAGTGCAACTCTACTTTCATGAAAAAAGAACAGGAGTCCTTGTGGCACCTTAGAGACTAACAAATTTATTTGAGCATAAGCTTTCATGGGCAAAGTGGGTTTTAGCCCATGAAAGCTTATGCTCAAATAAAATTTTAGTCTCTAAGGTGCCACAAGGACTCCTTGTTCTTTTTGCTGATACAGACTAACACGGCTACCACTCTGGAACTTGTCTACTTTCATGGTGATGTCACGCAGAATCTCCTCTCCCGAGGCTGCAAATGCTGCCAGTATTACAGTGGTCCCAGCTCTTTGAAACCCAGTCAGGATTGCACCCTTTGCTGGTGGGCTTGGTGGGACAAATTGCTCCCTACACCCTCACCCCCAACCAGTGCACTTGTGTTGGAGCAACCATAACTTGCCCAAAGACTCTGCTGTTCAAAGGCTTTATGACTCAGCATCTAAAATGCTATGATTCAGCGTATAAAGACTTTAAGTCCTTTATTCTTTAAGACACATATCTTCAGCACACAATGGATTCAGCACCTGTGTGTTTAGGGTCCAGAAGGGTGTACATTAATGGGAGAAACAGGCAGAAGGTATCTGGGCACAGGAAAACCTTGGCAGAAGTAGCTGGATGCCTTCTGACAGTTGTTAAAGTGCTTGCTACCACATGGGCTGAATTGCAGAGTACAGCATAGAATGTCTAATTGGGCATTCTGTGACTGCTGAAGAAGGTATTAGAGGGACAAGGTGGGTGAGGTAGTATCTTTTATTGGACCAACTTCTGTTGGTAAAACAAAAAGATATTACTTTTGATACGGTCTCCCACAGTATTCTTGCCGCCAAGTTAAAGAAGTATGGGCTGGATGAATGGACTGTAAGGTGGATAGAAAGCTGGCTAGATCGTCAGGCTCAACGGGTAGTGATCAATGGCTCCATGTCTAGTTGGCAGCCGGTTTCAAGCGGAGTGCCCCAAGGGTCGGTCCTGGGGCTAGTTTTGTTTAATATCAATTGAACAAATGATCTGGAGGATGGTGTGGACTGCACTCTCAGCAAGTTTGCAGATGACACTAAACTGGGAGGCGTGGTAGATACGCTGGAGGGTAGGGATCAGATACAGAGGGACCTAGACAAATTAGAGGATTGGGCCAAAAAAACCTGATGAGGTTCAACAAGGACAAGTGCAGAGTTCTGCACTTAGGACGGAAGAATCCTATGCACTGCTACAGACTAGGGACCGAATGGCTAGGCAGCAGTTCTGCAGAAAAGGACCTAGGGGTCACAGTGGACGAGAAGCTGGATATGAGTCAACAGTGTGCTCTTGTTGCCAAGAAGGCTAATGGCATTTTGGGCTGTATAAGTAGGGGCATTGCCAGCAGATCGAGGAACGTGATCGTTCCCCTTTATTCAACACTGGTGAGGCCTCATCTGGAGTACTGTGTCCAGTTTTGGGCCCCACACTACAAGAAAGATGTGGAAATATTGGAAAGAGTCCAGCGGAGGGCAACAAAAATGATTAGTGGTCTGGAGCACATGACTTATGAGGAGAGGCTGAGGGAACTGGGATTGTTTAGTCTCCAGAAGAGAAGAATGAGGGGGGATTTGATAGCTGCTTTCAACTACCTGAGGGGGGGTTCCAAAGAGGATGGAGCTCGGCTGTTCTCAGTGGTGGCAGATGACAGAACAAGGAGCAATGGTCTCAAGTTGCAGTGGGGGAGGTCTAGGTTGGATATTAGGAAACACTATTTCACTAGGAGGGTGGTGAAGCACTGGAATGCTTTACCTAGGGAGGTGGTGGAATCTCCTTCCTTGGAGGTTTTTAAGGCCCGGCTTGACAAAGCCCTGGCTGGGATGATTTAGTTGCGAATTGGTCCTGCTTTGAGCAGGGGGTTGGACTAGATGACCTCCTGAGGTCCCTTCCAACCCTGATATTCTATGATTCTATGATTCTATTACTTCACCCACCTTGTCTCTCTAATGTTCTGGGACCGACATGGCTACAACTACACTGCGTATAAAGAAGGTATTGTAATCTATATCTATTCAGTGTGGTGCTCTGTCCCCTTTTGGCTGTGGCTGGCTGACATAGAGAGGTTGATGACGCTGTTGCAACCTTGGTTAATAGACCTGGTTCTTTTAGGTCAGATAGTAGAGGTTCATGCTTTAAGATACAGAAATCCTAGATTCGATCCCTGGTACTGACAATACACCTAGAGTTGTGGCATTACAATATTCATATTCATCCCTTTCGGAGCAGGACTTTGCAGCTGTGGAAGCCAGCAGGCAGATCCCTGGGCCATGAATAGTAGAGACTCAGTTTACTTTGAGGGGATCTATTGTTAGAGGGGATTTATCTTTACGTCTGAGGGACTTTGTCTTACCACTGACAAATGCAAAATTTCACTATCATTGGAATGGGAACAACTATTCATTAAGCTGTACGTGCTGCAGTACACTTCAAATATTCTGTTCCATTCGGGATCTTATACCACACCCGGGGTTGTGGGAGTAGAAAAGTGAAATTCCCTGCAGGGGGGATTTATTAGAAGGTAGGAAATCTGACAAAGAACTGATGAAATCTGAATGACACTATATTAGCGAGTGGAGGGAAAGTTCCTGTTTTGGAGAACTCTGAATTTAATAGAAAACACTGCACGTTCCCATTAAAGTAACATAATCTTCATGAGATTTTTTTCCTCTGAATTATTATTAATTATTATTATTTTGAAATGTCAGCTATTGTTTGGAAAGAACAGCTTGATTTGGGTTAATTCTAACTTCTGTTTGGATGAAAGGGATTATAATGACAGCTTGGAAGAATAGTGGTTGACAGTCTGTGAAAATAGTGGTGTATAAATTCTACATGAAAGTATTTTCTGATTGGTTGACCTGTGCTGTCTGCAGGGCTGGGGTTTTGGGTGGCTTTATGCCACCTTTGCAGCTCCCCAATCCAGGGGCTATTTTGGTTCAGAGTGAAATTTAGAGCAGTTTTAGGCTTGCTGTAGATTGCAACATGCTGCCTGCGGCCTCAAGGGACTGTTTCTGCAACTGGGGATCATCAGAGTACAGTAGCTCTCCTTTTCCCCCACAACGCTACGCAAATTCTAGACCACTCAAACCTTTCCCCTACATAGGGGGATTCTCAGGAGGACAGCTAGGACAGCTTTGAGGCCTCTTTGCCCTTCCATAGACAAGGCAGGATTTTGTCCCATATGTTTAAGGATGCTTTCTGTGTTCCACTGAACAGAAAATTGCTGCTTCTTTTCTTTTCTTTTCTGCTGAAATGATTATCAGGTACACATTACAAAGTTGGTAGCAAACCTTGTAGGCAACCAGAACTCAGTTCAGCTGGTATTCAGCTGATGGTGAAGCCAGTGTCATTTAAGTATATATATTACTGCAACAAAAATATATCTGTCTAAGTGTTTTATAATTAACTTTTTCCTCTGAGAGATTTCCTATTCACGGGTGTTTATAAAGTCATCTCAGATGAATCACAGAAACAGAAGCTCTGGTCATGCATCAGTTAAAATTGGAAATGAAGCCAGGCAAGGTTAACTGGAATTTTGCTAAGCATGCTCATTTCCCATCATTGTTGAAAATATTTTAAATAGCAAACACAATGGAAATCTTACTAATGAGTAGGCAGGCTGAGGGCCTTTAATGAGAAATAGGAATTGAAGGGTTTTAAAAGAAATGATCATGTAAGATAGTAAATAGAAAATTATGATTAGTTCAAATGTTTCAATTAGTTTCTATGTGGTTTTATTTGGACTCAGACTTCATGTATTTTACATCTGTTGTGATTCCGAGTGTACAATCCAGACCAGCTAGGGGTTGTGTCACCACTTGCCCTTACAATGCTTTGGTGCTGTAGCTCCCAGCCTGGGCTGCTCACAGCTAACCCACAAGTATGCAGGTCACCCCTTGAGTGTCTGCGTGCTAGACAGCCCTAGTTCAGCAGCTCTGACCCCAGCAGCTTGTGTACAGCCCTACCGTTCCATTCTGGCTTCCACTAGCCTTGGTTACAACCATCAAGCTGACCCCAACACACTCCCAGTCCTGAATTTCCCCAAAACCATGTGCCCTGGTGTCCACTCCTCTCCTGGATAGCTCAAAGAAATAATAAGTTGCTTTGCTCCTTTGAAGAGACAAAATCACATCACAGTTTACTAACTTAACTGAAGCAAATACCCTTCCCTTCAAACACAGCCCTGAGTCGGTTTATAGTAAAAATAAAACAAATTATTAACAATGGGACATAGGTTAAGTGATGCCAAGTAAAAGGATTACAGTTAGAAATAACCCTTTCTATAAATAAAAGCAAATAAAAGTGAAGACACAAATCTAAAAGTCTAAAACTTAATCTAGCAAGGTACAGGCTTTATTCAAGATGGTTTATCTCACCAATCTTCCTTCTTCCCAGCCACGGCTGACTTTCCCCTCAATCAGGACCTTCACAGAAGCACAAGATGCTGGCTTCCCTTGTCTTCCTAATCAAAAGATCTTTGCCTAAGCAGGTTCCTCACCTATATTCAGTTCCCAGAGACTTCAACTCCCCTTGCCCCTTGGTTGAGGGACCTATCTTTCTCAGCTTGCAAGAGTTATGTTTCCTTGTGTCTTTCTAGTGATGGATGCCAAAGATGGCTCCTGTCTTTGCTTATATCTTCCAAAGTTCAGTGACCTTGTTTCAAGAGGTAGGATGCCCTCATACTGTTTTTCCCTTCCTGTGGGCTTCCAATCCCCCTGTATGTAAGTAGGGCTTATTTTGTTTTGATTCCACCATGCTTAATTTACATAGGAGACAGGTAAATAGCTCTGACATCTCTCCAGTCTGGGAGAGACCTGTTTCTCCCTTTGTTTGAATACAGACTGTAAAGTCTAATATCAATAAGTATCCATAATTCGTTATATAGTGGTAATACATACATTTTACAATATTAATCACCAGTGTGTCATAGGTGTTCATAAAACATCTCACTTGATAAACTTTTATAGTACAGTAATATTGTATACAATTAGTTGTTTCAATTGCTTGTCACTTGAGATTCAGACCCCCACCTTTATAGCCCTGATAAAGTTTCTCTTCCCTGTTTGTTTCCTCTCCCACTTGTTAGCTTGATAACTTTGTTTACCTAATATGTAAATGGACTTTCATTGTCTTTGCCTGATGACTGGGCTGGTCAGAGAAGTAAATACACATTCATTTGTCTAGACCCACCTGTTTACCAACTCACAATGACATGCCTGGCTTAAACATATTTTAGTCATCATTCCAGCATATATCCATAACTCTTAATACACACTGCATACATCCATCACACAAGAATATTAATGATCAGTGAGTTATGAGCTTTCCAATGACATATTACATGACACCTTTTAGATACAGATAATAGCCACAGTGAGTTGGGGGGGTATACTGAATTGGTCAGGCAAGCCGAAACTCATTACCTGACACCAGTGAGACCCTTGTCCCATGGCACTGGGATGCTCTTAAGATCACACCTCCCCTCTTACAAAGCTTCAGGAGGGTTAGTCACTGGCTAACAGGCAGCAGGTCAGAGCCCTCTTTCCGGCACAAGGCATCTGCCACCATATTTTCTTTTTCCTTTACATAGAGGAAACCTGTTTTGTCACCTTTGTCTGTTCAGTTTCAAAAACAAACTATCAGAGGGTATCCATAATTTCATCTACAGTGTTGCTATAAACATTTCACAGTGACATTAATGACCAGCGTGTTATTAGATCTCAAACAATATATTACATGTCATCTTTCAAATAAATATCATGACACCAGTGTGTGAGGTGCAGTGAGTAAGTCAGGTCTGACAAGAGTTGCTGACACAGAATAGTGAACTACCAATGGACCTGTGGCACACCATCATCTGCAGAACTGCACATTAAACAGACATCAGCTTAGCATAATATATGTATAGTATTTATGGGAGAGAATTCTATATGTCTAAATTCTGCTTTCCATTATGTCATCGTAAATTCAGAGTAATTCCACCAAAGTCAAGACATCTGCCATTTAAAGTCTTCTTAAACAAAGATTTAGATAATATGCCATGAAAAACTGTGAAAGAGTAATTCAGATGATTTTAGCAAATAATATGTATTTTTGCACGTCATTAGTGGATGCAGAAAAGGAGTACAGTCTATAAAGTGTGCTGAGGTAGCCCATGACATTATAGACCACAATGACCATCTGGGAGATAGAAAGCAAATTCACATTGCAGCGATGCAGTGTTTTATAAGGTAATAGAGTTTCATTTTGAGCCAAATGAATTATCCAGGATGGGAAGAATCAAAGTAGGTTCTAGACAGAAGATAAGCAGCAAAAGTTTGTACAATTCAAAGCTGTTAGATTTTCTTATTGGAAAAATTAATTGAAAAGCATTACCATAGCCTAAGCAGTTGAATATAAAACATTATTAGCACTTTCACATCTTGAGTATATACTGTATTGACTGTTTTCCTTTGCTGAAAAAGACCTAATAATACTTGTTTACATGATTCATAGAGAATCCTGAATCACATCTCTGCTCCAGCATACATCTCTGTTCACCTTTCCTCCTATTCTCGCTTCTTATGTTCCTTTCAAGTCCACTTCCTGAAAATCTTATTTCTAGCCTTCTCCAACTATTGGTTTCATGCCATTCCTCATGCCTGGAACTCTCTGCCTGTCCTTAAGTGCCAATCATTAGCTCTCTACTCAGTCATATATGCCTCCACAAAACTTCTTCCATGAGGTCTTAGCATTAACTCATCAAACTGTCCAAATTTTATGTGCATTTCCCCCACACGCTCTATTGTCTAGATTTGATTTATATGTTAGCTGCTTAGAGAAGGGTCTGTGTTTTGCTCTAGGTCAGCTCAGTCTAGCACAGAGCACACAACTGGCATTTAATAAATAACTAGAAAAGAATAAATCCTTAAATAGTACTACTATCAGTTTTTCCAAAAGCAGTGGGGCAGTATGACAATTACCAGTTCAATTTATGAGGACAAATTACTTGTCAATTAAAATATAAAGTTGTAAATTTAGCCTGTATATATTGTTGGCTGTATTATATTAAAATGATATACAGCATCCCAGATGTGGGATATATATTATATCACTTGAAGCAGGAGCTGTTATGGCAAACATAGCAACTACTAAGCTAAACAGTTGTACAAAACTTGTATGGATGTGGCCAGAGTGAACATTGAATCAGTCACTGTGCAGCTTAAATTTATTGTTCACAAAAGCCTAGTCAGAAAAAAAGTCTAATACTTTCATAGCTTGTACTTTAAAATAGATCCTAATATTTACACACACACACACACACACACACACACACACACACACACACACACACACACACACACACACACTGACTTTTTATCTTGCTTATGTCATAAGTTATAAGGAGGAGTTAATCATCTGTGTATGTCTGGAAGGATTTTAATGAATAATAAATGTTTTTGGTAAAACCATACACTTTGCATGCCAGATGAGCAAACAGCACCCCATGAAAAGCAGTGCAGGTTTGTTGGGAAAATATTTGTAGCTAAAAACATAGAGATGGATGGATCCTAAGGTCCTTTCTTAGTATTACTCTGTCTTTTATTCAGGCAAACACCCATTGACTTCAATATATCAATATGCCCAAGCAAGCAATGAGTAAAAACAGATTAAGAACCTCAGATCTTGGTTCAGGAATAATTGGGATTGAGAAAAAGATTACAATGAGGAATACTATAGCCCATTTTTAATACCTAAATTACCCCTTTCAGTTCTTTCATGCATGAACAATCAAGTTCTGTGATCACCTCCGTGCAAGCCTCCCTCTTTTAATCAAAACAGTTGTGAAAAACATGAAAACCAAGGAGTTAAAATAAAACAATAGGTGCATTAGGAGTAGAATTTTGTAAAGATTATTAATAGGTATAAAATATGTGCATAGTGAGAAAGGGGAAAATGTATTTTAATTACATACTAGGGTTCTGTTCCTCAAAAGAGAGGAGAATAAGGGCTTGATCCATAGGCCATTAAAGTCAGTGGAGGACTTTCCATTGACTTCAGCGGCCTTTGTATCAGGTCCTAAAACAAAACCTTTTTCAGTACTGCTAAATTTATTGCACTTCTTTATTTTCTTAAAGCATAGCAGCATTCATTCATCACATTGGAGTAACAAAGCCGTAACCCGATATATGACAAATATTACAAGCTTAATGGCTGATGTCCATTACTGATGGGACCTGCTTGCTATTTAGAAAAGTTTGTCATTGAAGGATTACTGAGCAAACACAGCACCTGAAAAAACTTGCAAGCAGGAGTCTGTCATCAGGTGTGTGATCGAGGGCATTACCTGAGAACGCTGGCTCTTATCTTAAGTTGGAAACTTCTGCAATTGCCAACAATTCTCAACAAAGAGCTCCTGTCATGGAAGGTTGATACACCGAATCAGTCTGATGGTGGTTTACCTTCCCAAAGCTTCATTCCTCTTTATGGATCACCTGAGACCAAGCAGCACACCAATCTTTAATAGCTTAAATAGCAAGACAACCTAACAAAATGATGACAATCATGAGAAAACTGATCTCATGTGGTAGAAAGACAAAATACCAAACATTCCCTCATGATAACTATGAAAGATATACTACTGAAATTGCATTTTCCCCAATCATTTAGCATAGTATTGAGGATAAATCTAACATACCACATCTTAGAATTTCCCAAAGAGTGTTGCATTTTACCAATATTAAAACACTTATTTTTCCATGAAGAGGTCTTCAGCTTCCCTCACTTAGAATTAAGTTTTCATCACTATCCCTCATGAAAAGTAAGTCACCTTTTCCATAATTTCCCTACTGTAACATTAAAAGAACTGATTAATTTCTATGGTATTTCTGAGAAAGCCAGAGAAACATGGCATTTTATAAATATGTACTATTATTTTCATTGCCCTCTTATGCAACAGCACATAACATTATTGTAACTATATAACAGCATTTCATTATTTATAGTTTATTAACCTAAGTTCTGAGTAGAACTGGTGGAGAAATGATTTTTGTTCCTGTGAAAATTTTTCACAATAATGGAAAGTTTACATTTTTGGCAATGTTTTTCTTTGAACACTTTTTAAAATGACAATTTTTTATTTTATAGGTTTTCAGGGTGATTTTTTTTATGAAAACTCAAACATTTTGGATGAAAATTTATTTTTGGGTGAAAATATCCATTTAATCAAAAAGCCATTTTTGGCTGAAAAAAGTTCTGATGATAATTTTTGAACCAGCTTTAGCTGTGATCCAATAAAAGTGCAAAGTATGAGTAAATATATGGAATACATACTTTTAAAATTTTTAGATATAGATATAATGTAGAACTCTGCTAGAAACAAAAATCCCTATCCATTAGTTGATACTTTTATTTTATCTATAATATTGTTTGATCATTTTAAGTAAAATGTTTTTAAAAAGGGGGGGAGGGGTATAAATACAGGTTGCACCCTGCAAACTTTTGCTACCAGGCTAATAGAGCTGGTCACAATTTTTCAAACAATTTTTTCTTCTTGTTGTGAAAAACAATCTTTTAACACACATATTTTTATGAAAAACTGTTGACATTATAACAATGTTTTTCACAAAAGATTTTTTGAATTGATATTTTGATGGAACACATCATCAAAATTTATTGTCCACAAAAAACCTGGATTTTGATCAATGAAAAAGTTTAGTTTGTTGAAAAATGGCTTTTGGATCATGAAAATGTTGGATGACTATTTTAATACTGTTTTATAATATTTTCCATTAAAAATTATTTAAAACTGTTGAAAAATAAATAATTATGGAGGGTTCTTTTTTTGAACCCTTGAAAATGGAGCAATGTCAACATTTTTTGTGAAGTATTTTTTGACCAGCTATACTTACTTCCTGACTAGTCCCCTCACCTGTTCACAGTGTTAAGCGCTACCCTCGACAATAAGTAGTTACAGGATCAGGCCCTATGATTGGATCAAGAGGCATCAGGAACATGAAGGTATTTGTCTGTGCCAGAGCGTGCAACTGCTACAGGAAAACAGTGATTAAGTATTTTGGTTTTGGCTACTGAATTCCTACTACGCAGAAGAGGCAGGTTATTATTGAAAAGTCCATTTATCATACAAAATATTCTAAACAAAAAAACCTGAATGTCACTCAGCCAAAGAACAACACATAGGCAGGTTCAGGCAAAAACGAAGTATGCCACATGCATAAAGGTGGAAGACAGGCTTTAAAGAACACCTATTTTTGCCCACATGGGAACAGATCCCATGTGCATAGCCAGAGTCTGGGACTTTTAGTAACAGTTTCTGCCTCACATGATACATAAGAACTTTAGAAAAAAATATGTTCTGGTTTACTGTGAAAGAGAATGTTCAAAACAAGATTAGCGTGACAGAAGTTGACAACATTGTTTAATTTTGTGTTTCTGAGTATGTGTTCCTGGGAGAAGATGC
This sequence comes from Emys orbicularis, assembly GCF_028017835.1. Lineage (NCBI taxonomy): Eukaryota > Metazoa > Chordata > Testudines > Emydidae > Emys > Emys orbicularis. Next base: position 46,868,684 of record NC_088686.1, on the reverse strand, counting down.
AGTGTGTTTCACATAAATGTGTTGCGGAAACTGTTACAGTGTTTATCATATAAATAATAACAATAACAAAAGGGAAAAAATTAGAAATACAGAATAAAATAAAATAGTGACTACAGCAAAACGGAGCCCCATTAAAAATATTTCTAATGATCATTTTTGAGTGTTGAGGTATTTTAGCCATTTCAAACAGGCTAATGCCTTATTTTTCACAATTTGACTCCAATTATTTAGAATGCACAATCTCAGTGTGCTTTGGAGAATGATTTAGTTGTACATGGAAGAAAAGTGCTTCTATAAGTAGGGAAAAAACCCCACCAACAAACCCTCCATGAAATGTGAACTCCCCATTTTATGCCCGTTTGTTTAGAGTAAATTCCATTGAAAACCTATGTGATTGTCATGGATTTATTACTAATTGCACCCACATTGTATTAATGTCACTGTCTTCTGATTTAGATTAATAGTCCTCCTTCAATGGTCAAGCATGAATATTTTTGGGGCATCTAGTTCACTAAGATTCCTATAGCACCTGAGGGATGAGATATATAAAGTCTTCAAATGCTGCCCAACTTGTGTAAAGAAAATTACAAACAGCATTTTGGAAATCTGGTCAGAGATGAAAGATTAGCACACTTTTAATAGTCATTGCTGCAGTGAGTGCTCTATCTCTCAAAGGAAAAAAAAATCTGCATGAGAATATTTGATGGACAAAAACTCTTTCCTTTAAAACAATATCTTAGAAGTGTCTAATATATGGATTAAACTCTAAACATTAATAAAACAACTAGCCTATTTATTAGAACAAAACAAGATGATACATATGTTTTCATTGTATATTTCATAATCCAAAGGCAACGGTTCATTAATAAAGTATTTTACGCCTTCTGAAAATTGAAAAATGAAGTGTACCAAGAATATGTATTGAAAGGTGCTGGTCTAATTTTCAGTATTATGAAATTCTTTACAATGTACTACTTAAAACAGGGAACAAAGTTTTTTATAAAATGTAAATCTCAAGTACATCTGTTAATGTGAAAGTGTGATCAATGAATACAATACTACATTTTGCATAGGATCATTCATATACATTTAATCCCAAAATGCATTTTAGAGTTAAATAATCAATTACTATACTGAATTAAATAAGCGATGAAATGACAAATTAAAAGTTATTATAGGTAAGGGGAAAGCTGTGTAAAGAAACTGAGATGGTGGATACACAGAGACTGACTAGAGGGAATTGTAGTAGATCTGTTACAAACAAATATACTGTAAGTCTGAAAATGAAAGAAATATGCTAAAATTATATCTCCTGATTAATTTGATCAAAATATATAAAAAATTGATCAGCAAATAATTTCCCCCACCAAATAAAAATATTTGTATTCCGCACCCTTTTACAAACACATCTATGAAGTTTTAATTGAATTTCACAAAACATTGCCAAACATCCCTTCATAACTTAAAAGGAAGGCTCTTCACCTAAAAGCAATGATTGTTGCTCATAGTTATTTATATGCTTCCTGTAAGCTAAATAAAAGTGCTTTACTTTATGTTCAAAGTACATTCTACACTGTCTGCCAGGTATTTCCTGTGCACATCCCACCTAAATTCTCCTGGCCCTAGTAACTAACGTCTGTGAAGAAAATCCTGGCATAATTATAGTTCTAAGCTTCACAAGCAGCCATTTTAAACAGAAAATTGGCTTAGTTGTGTTGACAATCACATTTAAACTGATTCTTTCCAGATGAAAAGATACTTTTTCAAACAATGTAATAAAAATGCAAAGTCAGCTGTTTTAAAAGACATAAAAGTGATTTACAGTACATGTTCTGTGTGTACTGATTTTTTTTCCTCTGACACAATGGAAGATTTTTTTTAAAGGAAAAGTTAATTATTAAGAGCTAGCAAAACCCAAAACAACAGAGGAATAAATAACATTGCTTCTTTTTAAAAAATAACATAATACAGATTTGAAATAAATATTGCTTTCCATTATGTATTTTCTATTGCAATTATGTTTGGAAAATATTAAACATTAAGTTCCAATTTTACACTGGTGTAATTACACTTAGATAATTAACAATATGGATAATGGCCTCATCATTAGGTTTCAGAGTTACCACCCCAGTGAGAGGAAAAAGGCAGTATACAGTTTTTAGAACTATTGGTTCAGCAATCTACAAACTACTCAGAAGCAACATTGCATTGGTTCAAATTTGAGAGGATATCTTCATAACCATTAGGGCTAGATCCAGTTTCCTTTACTTTTAAATGTAAGTGTACAACCCATGGAAACTGTCTGCAGCACCAGAGATGCACAGATGTATGCAGTTTCAAAACAACAGAAGACATTTAATCATTTTGTTTTCAGGGCTCAACTGAGGTATTGTGCCACAGCCTGAAGTAGAGAATAGTTTGGAAGTGACCTGCCCCATGTGGGAACTCCAGTCAGGAGTATTATGCCAATTGAAGAATAGAGGGAGTGTTGTCACTGTACCACACTTGGAAAGCATGCACTTCCCTCTGTGGAACCAGGGGTAGGGGGTGATAGAAACTCAGGGACATTGGCCTGATCTATCTGGGAAGTTTAGGACTGGCAGGGTCAAGAATCACCAGATTCAATCAAGCCTTAGGGACTATCTCCAGATTTACACCACTGTAAAATGAAAGCATTTAAAAACATGTCTGATAATGGTCAAAAATCTTTTCCAGTGTTCATGGAATGTGTGCTTTCTCTTGTTCTTAATTTGCATGCATCTGTCACATGCAGCAGTGCAAACAGCAGCTCTTTAGAACACACTAAGACTATTTTATTAAATAAGAAAGGCAACTTTTAGTCTAAAATTTTATACCATTTTGGCAAATAAAACCTCTAGTATGTATTAAAAGTAAAGCAAATTCACTGTATTCTGTAAATATGCCAGGTTAAAAACAAAAAACCCACATAGTATAGAGAAAAAAATCAAAATTATGTACATCTATTAGAATACACAGTACCCTCTATTATCCATAATGAACTGAAGCATAAAATACATGAGCCACCTGCAGAGGTCAGGAAGGGATTCCCTCCCACCCCCATGCATTCTGTTTTGTTTTTGAAATCTCCTTCTTCTGACGCATCAGTGATGTCTACAGTTGGAGCCGGAACATTGGATGGGGCGAGATGGGGGTTCTGAGGTGGCACCAAGCATGCTCTCTCTCAGCTTCTTGGCTGGCTGGTTCTTGCTCACATGCTCCGGGTCTAACTGGTCACCAAATGTGAGGTCAAGAAGGAATTTTCCCCCAGGTCAGATTGGAAGTGATCTTGGGTTTTTTTTCACCTTCCTCTGCGGCATGTGGGTGCGGTTCACTTGCCAGGATTACTTGGGTCTATCTCACTTAATCAGTTTCCCGCCACTGGGGTGAAAGAGAGAGGGTGGGGGGTCTGGCATTGGTGCACCTTGGTCCCCACCTATTCTCTGCCTGGGGCACATAATAATCTTGCCCCTGTGGGTTGTAATACGTTGGTGTAATGTCAGTTGTAGGGGTTACTGTGCCGGTGCTGGGTGGCGTTGATATAGAGGAGGTCAGACTAGATGATCTGGTGATCTTAAACGCTATGACTCTATGTAGGGTGACCATATTTCCCAAAGAGAAAACAGGACACCCCAGCCACTTGCCTGAGGGCCCCCCCATGCTATTGCCTGGTTGCTGGAACCCTGTTTCTCCCCCCTGATATGAGGCTGTTGTCTGGTTGCTGCAACCCTATGGGGCCCCCCCCGCAGGAGGCTGTTGCCCAGTCACTGGAACCCTGCGGGGCCCCCACATGCTGAAACACTTCTTCCCCCCAGCCCTCCTTCCCCCTGTGGGGGGCTGGCATCTCTGCTCGACCCCTCCGCACTGCAACCCACTTTTTTGACAAAAGTTGGCAGTCCTGTTTGCTCTTGCCAACTGATCATGTCAGGAAGAACAAACTTGACAAATGTCTCCTTTTGGAAAAAAAGGTGTCAGGACAGCCAGGACAGAGCCTATAATAGGGCCTGTCCCGCCCAAAATGGGATGTATGGTCACTCTAACTCTATGATGACACAGACCGATCCTGCAAACCTTTATGCATGTGAGTAACCTCACACATGTGAGTAGACTCACTGAACGCATCCATAAGTTATCCACTTGCACCCAGGACCATAGATGTTAGGATCTTTAGCTTGTATTCTACAGCCAGGCTTCCAGAATACAGAGCTTAATTAGTGCTGTACGTTTTGTTTGCAAACCAAGCTTAAACTCATTGATTATAACACATACACATAAAGTGCTAATTATATTGTTTCTCTGAAAAAAGAAAATTCATACTTCAAAAAAAAATAGCACAGGTAGGCCTATAAACAGATAAAATAATGTTGTAAATCATTTCTATGCCTGGTTCAAAGGCGGTTTTGAAAGCAGAATTATAGAATGAACCCATTTAAATAAGATGGCAAATACTGTGTAGCTGAGACAGATTAATTAACACTGTGTGGATAAAAATATAAATGTCTTCATATAGCAAAATTATAAGCAAGGAGTGTAAATTAAGTGCTGCTGATGTTTTACTAAATACAATAGATGGGTAAACTACCTTGTAAGCTATTTAAGGCAAGCACCATCTTTTTATTATGTGTGTACACAACGGGGCTGATCTCTAATTGGGGCTTCTAGGAGTTATCACAAGGCAATACTAATAAATGTAGGTCTGATATATGTTCTACTGATGCACTTGTGGAGGGCTTGCATAGAAATAGTCAGAACATCAGCAATATTTAACAGATTTTAAAAGATCTGATATGAAACTAAAAAAACATATGAGCCAGATAGCTGGTGTAAACAGGTATATCTCCAGTGACTTAACTGTTGTTACACTGATTTACACTGAACTCACATGTCTCCAGCGAGTTGTCATTACACAGACTTACACTAACCCGGCATATCTCCAGAGACTTTGTTGTTGTGAAACTGATTTACACTAACTTGGCATATCTCCAGTGAATGCAATGTAGTTACACCAATTTACACCAGCTGAGGATCTGGCCCGTATGGTCCTAATAAATATACATAGATATATATAATTTCACTGCATTCTGTTCCAGTGGAAAAACAAATGAGCATATTGAAAGGAGCACTGATGTATTTTGTCCCGTTTTTTCACAGTTGCTATCTGGTCACCCTACTCCTGTAGCAAAGTGTTCTGAGGTCTACAGATGAAAAGAACTATAGAAGAGGTAGGTTTCATTATTATTGTTTCACTACTGATCATTTTAGCAGAGACAACCAACTACTCTGGGTTTGTTAGCTGAGCTTCTCTTGATTATAAATTCTTTTTTCTTTCCTTTCCTTTTTTCAGTAACAGACCAACACTAACTTGCATGAATATTTTATAGATGAATGGATTATAAAGTCAGAAGGGATCACTGTGATCATTCAGTTTGACCTCCTGTATAACTAAAACACACACACACACACGATGGAACATACTTTTTTATTTTCAAACAACAGAAAAATAAGTCAAGATTTTTTTGAGGTTTGTAATATCTGTGTGTGGAAATAAGAGACAAAATTTCTACATAAAATGTGAGTATGAATTTTCATAAGAAAGCATGATGTATTTCACCTACATAACTAGCTTGGCAGAATGTATAATTTCAACAGACTATATCAATGTTTATTTTAAAGAATTTTCTATTTTTATCAATTTTGATTTTCACAGTTGCGGGAAATTATGGGAAGTTCAGACAATTATTTAATGACAGAAAATGCTGAAGTTCAAAAAATTAAAGTTTTATGACTGTTAAAACACAAATTTTCAATTTCATAGGACAAAATAGAAAAAATAATACACCTCTACCTCGATATAACGCTACCCGATATAACACGAATTCGGATATAACGCGGTAAAGCAGTGTTCCGGGGGGGCGGGGCTGCGAACTCTGGTGGAGCAAAACAAGTTCAATATAACGCGGTTTCACCTATAACGCAGTAAGATTTTATGGCTCCCGAGGACAGCATTAGATCGAGGTAGAGGTGTATCGTTAAATCAAAGTCTAATAAGTTGTCAAGCAGCATTTTTCTTACTTTGCTTTTCTGTAAATTTCTATTATTGTTGATGGAAATATATTTTCATGTGTGTGTACAGTGAAATTGACATTTACCGACTACCAAAAAATCAAATCTTTCTAAGCCTACACGTAATCTAAGAATTTGTTCCTCATGCTAGCTATATTTGCTCTAATTTTTTCAAGCAAAATATAAATAGCAGTCTCAAAATACATAACGAAAATTTTAAAAATCACAGAATCTTTCCACCTCCTTCCCCCAAAAGTTAAACCTAATTTTAATACCCTCATAGACTCTATGCAATGCTATAGAGTGGTTCTAATCTAAGAGTTTGACATTCATTGAAGCAGAAAATGTAAATGACATGGGGAACACACAATTCTAAAAGAGAGATAAACAACCAGCCAAAATGGAAAACAGGAATATCATCTGTTCACCATATTGCACAGGAGTCTATTTAAAGCAGGGATGCAGATATAGTGAGTGCAAGGACATTGGGGAGTGTACTGAGAAAAATTACATCACATTGCAAACATATGCAGAAACATTGTGAGCTATTTTTAAAAGGGCAACAATTATTATTAATCTTCCATCAGGAAAGCTGCAATTTCTTCCATAAAATGACACCAAAAAGTTAAAATCCATGCTATGGCATCTATTTTCCTTTCATTGTGAAAGCACATGATACAGGCCCCAGTCCTGAGATGGGATCCACATGGGTGGATGCCTTCATTCCATGTGGCGCCCTACTGAAATCCAATTGTAATATGGGGGTCTTAATGTTGAAAGGAGAACTGGAGAAACAAATAGAGATCTTCATTTCCTAGTGGTTAGTTTAAACACAGCTGAACATTTTCATTATGCATAAAATAACTCTCTATGTCCCTACCTAGATTTTGCAAGCATAAATTTCCTGTCAATAAATTCATGCTCACTGAAAATATGCAAACACTCATCTAATCCTGTGCACTACCTCTTTAAAGACATGCAAAGCAAGCACAAGGTTTTGAAAATTTAGCCCTAAGAGTCGAAGTTAAAACCACAAAAGCACAAGGTTCATAGTTAAAGCTGACATTCTGCCCTTTACACTTCCTGTTATATTTACTTACCTCACAGGGGTGTTCTGAGGTTTAATTAGTTGTTTGAAAAACACCTGGAGATTTTCAGGTGATAATATTTTACACATGAATATAGTTGCCATTTCCAATATTTCAAATCACACTCCTTTCGATGAAGTCTGTCATTTCTGCAGTAGACACAACTGAATAGCAGAAGGATACATGTGCAGGCTATACAGTGGGCAACGCACACACAGGAAGGTTAACAAATGTGCAAGGGCAAAGAGAGGGAAAATTAGCTATACGGAGAGGATCCAAGGCCAGGTTACAGGCCTCCTCAGCGCCACACCTCCCAGTTCTGGGTCTGTCCCTCTCACACCAGCTGGGGTTAAACAAGTAGCACAAGTTGCTAGGTGTGAAGTGTACCCACAGGGAGTGGGGAAGGATGGATCTTGGTCTGGTCTCAGGATTTCAGAGAAACTCCTGACCCTGTTCAGTGGAAGTAAATCCCCACTCTGCAACAGCCATTGAGGGAAGAGGATTTGGGTAGGGTTACCATATTTCCACAATCAAAAAAGAGGACACGGGGGGGGGGGAAGCCCCGCCCTAGCCCCGCCCCCATCCACTCCCTCCCACTTCCCACCCCCTGACTGCCTCCCTCAGAACCCCAACCCCACCCTACTTCTTGTCCCCTGACTGCCCCCTGCTGAGAACCCCCCACCCTAACTGCCCCCCCCCCCAGGACCCTACCTGTCCCCTGACTTCCCCGACCCTTATCCACTCGCATGGGTGGCAGGGTTGTAGAAATTTTGGTGGTGCCCAGAACCCATCCCCCTCACCTGCCTAAGGCTCTGAGAGGGGGGGTGGGTGGGGGGAGGAGGTCTGGGTGCAGGTCCTGGGCTGGGGATTAGAGTGCAGGAGGGGTGCAGGGTGCAGGTTCTGGGATAGAGTTTGGGTGCTGGGTGCAGGCTCCGGGCTGGGGCAGGGGTGGGTGTGCAGAAGGGGGTGAGGGGTGCAGGCGCTGGGATGGAGTTTGGGGGTGGGAGGCGGTGCAAAGGGAGGGGGTGCAGGCTTTGGGAGGGAGTTTGAGGGCAGGAGGGGGTGTGTGGGAAGGGGGGAGGGGGTTTGGGAGGGAGTTTGGGGATAGGAGGGGATGCAGGGGTGAGGGCTGTGGGTCTGAGGATGAGGGGTTCATGATGCAGGAGGGGACTCAGGGATGGAGCAGAGGATTAGGGTGTGGGGGGATGAGGGCTGGGGCTGAGGGGTTTGGGGCATTGGAGAGGCTCAGGGCTAGGGTGGAAGGGCAGGGTAAGGGCAGCCTGTCTTCCCATTAGTGGATGGGGGCACTAGGACCCGGGGGCAGCAGACAGCAGTTGCTGCTGGCTCTGGCAGTACAAGCAGACAAGAGAGAGGCAGGCAGGGAGGGAGGGCCCACGGGGGGGAGGGATGTGCGGAGGGGGGGTGGCAGGTGGAGGCCGGGGACACATCCAACACTCCCCAGCTCCCTGACTGCCCCCCCCCGGACTCCCGTTACCATTCTGGCTCCACGTGTTTGCAAAACACGCTGCCCGGTGGGTCGGTTTGTGTGTTACACAGGGCTGCAGACAGAGGGAGGGGGGAGCAGGGGAGGGCTCTGGCTGCTGGAGGCCAATGGGAGCGGGTCAATCGGCCCAGCCGCCGAATCAGCAGCCGCACTCTGCATGGAAGAGAGGGAGGGAGGCAAGGGAGAAAAAAACCCCGGACATTTTAACCTTGTTACCAATTCCTCCCGGACGGCTATTTAGAGACGCAAAAGCCGGACATGTCCGGGGAAATATGGACGGATGGTAACCCTAGATTTGGGGCATGGTTTTGCCATGTCCCCTCCTCCTGACTGGCAACTCCATTTAGGGCTTCATGCATAGGGCAGCCAAGTGTCATGCATCTGGTGTGACACTCACTCATCTGGCAGCTGTGTCATGAATTCCCACAGCCCAGCTGAGATGTCACACATCTAGCTGGGCTGCAGGAATGGGCAGCAATTACTGCTGGCAGCTGCCAGCAGGCTGGCAATCACTCTGTCTTTCCCCTCTCTCTGCTCCCCTACTGGATCACAGTGAGGAAGAAGAAGAGAGGAACAGCCACAGCCAGTGGGGAGGGCCACAAATCCATCTCCTATCATCACCCCTATCTTCCAGACACACAACCCCACAGCCAGCCCTCAGTTTAAACCCAGCTCCCCAAACAACCCCAACCCTCCATTTTATACCCACACTCAGCTTACTCCACATACAGCCCGCCCAACCCCCACCTTACCCTGCAGACGGCCTAACCAGTTCCCACACACAGCTTTCAGTTTCTCCTCAGACAGACACCCCCAACTTCCCACCCAGCTATCTTACAACTTCTACCATGCATCTAGTCCAAGAACCCAGACTCTCTCCAGCAGTTCCAGCCATCCTCCACCACCCACCCACCTACCTACCCAGAACCTCCAGACACCCTCCAGCATTCACCCACCCACTTACCTACCCCAGCCAGAACTGCCAAGATTTGTGCAGTTCTATGTCCTACCTCTGCCACTGCCTGGGGCTGTTTATGGTCATATGCAAATTGCCATATACAGCAGGCTGGCTTGATGGACTCAAGAACAAGGCAGAAATTGTTCTAAGGCTACCAGATTCTGCAGACATGAAGGCAATTCTGAGCAGAACAGCCTTGAGCATCTTCTGAGCCATATATGCTTAGTTTACTAACACAGTCAGCACTGTGCAGACCCAAAATGTTGTAAGTAGCTCTAGAAGATCAAGCTGGATTGTTTTCTGCCTGAAGGTATCATAAAAAAAATTGCCAGATAAATTCTGGCTCCAGAGTTTTTATTGCTATTGATGTCCATGGAGCATGTATAATGCAGAAAATACACACCTTGATTTTCAGATAAACAGGCTTGGCAATGGCACACTTACAAAGTTACCCCCCCCCCCCCCCCCAAAAAAAAAGAGTTTAGAAGGCGCTTGTTTTGGCTTGCAGACTGTGAAAATTTGGTCTGGAAGTCATTGCTGGTAAATAAATATGTAATACCAAAATGTCCTTGTTCTCTAACACCACTTTAAAGGATGTAGTTTTTGGCTTAACTTAAAAGTAATGTAAAGAGTTTAGCATCTAACTTAAGCACCCAAAAGCAAGGAAAATTAGTACTTATGTCTTCATTTTTTATGGCAGTGCACTGTTTCAAATCATTTTGTTTTATTGAGATCTCAATGGAAGTCTATAAGAAAGCATAAGACAAGATGGTGTTTCCACTGAGATCAGAGTATATCACTGTGCAATAAAATGTTATGAAAAAATAGTTCCTGCAAAAGCTCAGTAACTACTTTCTTTTAAAATTAATTTAATTTAATTTTTTTAGTTTGTTTATTTTAACATCTTACAATATAGGAAAATTATCAGGGTTATATAATAGGAATGTAATATCATCATTAAAGGCAATTATAATGAGTCAGCACAGTTCGTAATTCATCTCAGCTGTAGTGCTCGATATATAATTTTTTTCCCTTGAAGTTGTTAATCCTGAAAATAAAATCAGAATTGTGTTTCCAGTCTACACTTGAAGCGCTTTACCAATACAGGTACACTTGTATACTAAACTGGCAAAGCACTCCTAGTATCGACACAGCTTATACCAGCCAGCATAACTGTCGTCTACATGGCAGGCTTTTGCCAGTACAGCTATGTCAGTTAGAGATCACACCTCTTCGCAACCCTGACCTACATAACTATGCCAGCAAAAGTTTGTAGTGTAGACCAGGCCAGTTGCATTCATGTTCCTCTGTGTATAATGTAAGCAAAATTTGTCTCACTCAACACACTGTATATAAATACACTTCTAAAATGAGCTACCAAATATACAAATATGCAATAAGTCAACTTTGCAAGAAGCTATCATCTTTTACAAGAGTAACACATCTAAGTTATCATTCGTTTTGGTAAAAAGACAACTGAACCCTAAGCAAACTTTATTTCTATTCACTCTCCCCCAAGTTATTTTTTTAAAAAAACAACTCTAATCTTAGTCCTAGTGTAACTCTACTGAAGTCAGTGGAGCTGGACCAGCAATAAATATGGCTCAAAGCTTAATGAAACTAAAAACAGATTCAGAAAGTATTCCTTAACCAAATAGATTAAACATCTAATGTCGCCACCAGGTAATACAGTCTTAAATAGACTAAGAGAAACAATTTCATTTTGTACTCTCCAAAGACCATCCAGTTCAAGAAAGACTAAACTGCATGTCAAATTTTAATTTTTTACATTCAATGTTTTACTAAATTGGGAACCCATAAAATTCTACTTTGCTCTCTTCAGACAAATCAACCAACCAAAGTAACAGATTTCTCAAGATATTATAGCCAAGAACAATATTTACTGATGAAGTTACAAGCCCATGAAAATCCAGGTTTATAATAATGTTGTTGCTCACAGACCTTAAACAATAGCATCTATAATTGTAATACTTTTAACTCAAAATTAGGACAGCGCAGATGAGTATAATTTCCAATGTTTAATATAAAACATAATCCCACGTGTGTTTAAAATAAATGTAACATATATATTCTAATAGATTGTTGGTTTATTCTTACATTTCATATTCAAATCGAAGTCACTATCAATAACATAGATGGATGCACTGGTGAGGAAGACAGTGACAAAAAAAAGTTCATATAATTTGATCTAACCTCCTATCTGGAGTCTGAAAAGAATGAAATTTTTTTTTCTGCTCAGCAGTTTCAGTTAATCCTCTGTCCAAACATTTGCCCCAATAAACATCAGATTATTTTTATGTTGGCTATAAACCTGTCAGTTCTCAATAAACAGATATACTCATGGTCATTTTACTTCTGCTGTCAAAGAACTGTCAATATACACACTAACTCTGAAACTAACCCGAACTGAGAAATCCAAACGTACAACCATTAATTAGAGTAGCTGAACAGAAAGTTGTTCACGGCATGATAAGATTCAAGAAGCTGTGGCAATAGGCAGCAATTGGAAGATTCCAGCAGAAGTTAGCAAAAGCCCTGAAGTTAATACTCCAGCTTCTCTTTAATAGAAAGCTATGTGACCTTTAATGCTCTGTCAGACGGAGCCCTACTTTAGTAAATCTCAATTAAATTTTATGTTTTGTGGCTCCCGTTTTCTTGTAAGACAAGAAAAAAAAGTTCAAGGGATGGATCCTACTTTGAAGATTTTAATTCCCTGTGGGGACAATTTATTTCCACCTAGAAGGCCTCTCATAGATTTTTTTATTTCCACTTTTGTAGTTGTCAGACTATTTTCTGGATGGAAAGAGTCTTGAAGGCCTTTGAAAGTGACAGTATTCTGCAAATGACTAAATTTGAAATGCTTTTTCTGCTGCTCTGACTCTTCCTTCTATTTGAGAAGAAGGGTGGAATGATGAAAAGTGAATGGTTAAAGAGACCATGGATAATGTTTATGATGAGGTAGTGTTCTGTGCAACCATGACATTTCTATTATGATACAGCAGTAGCATAGTAGGGGTAACTTTTCATTAAACAGGCATGGCAGTAAATAAAGATGTAAACACATATTCAGAACGTTGAGCAGCATTTTAGGGACTGACCCTGAAAACACAAATTCTTGGCACAGGGTAGATCGTAACCTTTGAATCTGTCCTGAGTAAGAGATGGTGTGCAGCTGCACATGGCCTCAGGAGCAGATCACACAGTTACTCCCTTCCCAGGGCAAAGTTATTTTATCTCTTTTACATGGTACAGCTTACTTGCCCCTATGGGAACAGGCAGCTACTCTGGTCAGCAATTGGTGAGGTGGTTGGTGGTGTTAGGGATGTGGGGAATGCTGGGTTAGGAGCCCCTGCTCTCCTTCCCATCTCTAGTGTCACAATCTGAGCACAGCCAAGCGAGCAGGGCAGTACGAGGAGCTTACTCTCACTTAATCCTCTGCACAGGCAAGTAAGGGCTGTGCCACTCTAGCTCACGGTGATAATTACTTGTGCAGTCCCATTGGCTTAAATAAGTACTGAGGATGCAAGCATTGTGGCCAGAAGAAAACATTTGTAGAAGCAGGCCCTTAGTAACAACATTTTGTTTACCTTGTTATTCCCTGTTCCACATTTGGTTTATCCACTATGTTTACCTACCTTATGTGTGGTTACATTGTCAAAGAGTATTGGAAAGAAATGCCTTCCTTAATACGAGCAAAACTGAAAAGCAGTAATAAGCACTGATAAGGACAGTGGCTGGAATACAGAAGAGAAAAAGACAGGTAGAATGACTCACAGGCTTTGGCTACTAAAGCTTGTCACATTTACTTTTTAAAAAGTCATTGAAAATAAGGGGGATTGGTAAAAGGCATGGAGATTGAGCAGCTGAAGAAACTGTACCCAAAACTGGCAATGTCAGATCAGTGCTAGATGCAATAAAAGAGGTTCTATAAATACAATGAGAAGAACTGGCTAGCCAAGAAATGGGATTTTTTTTGAATGGGTAGCTCGCATTGCATAAATCAAGCTAATGCCTTGCACAACACCCACTGTTTGAAGTTCCAATTAATTCTTATTTCGGAAAAAAAATCTCATGTGTCTTAATTACAAAACTTTGGACTTTATACACTTTAGGAGACGATAGAAAAATATAGTACATGCCTTTAAAGGTCAGCCAGTTACAAACATTCATTTGCATGAGTTTTTAATTACTTATTAGTTAATGGAAGTAAAAACATTACCCAATTAAAAAAAATCTGGCAGTATTTACTATTATTTTGGAAACAAAACATAATGAAATTTAGCATATGAAACAATTAAAATGACATTTAAACAAAAAATAAAACCAGGCCACAACATACCTTTTAACTTTATGGTATTTTAATTGTTTAGACTTACAAAGAAATGTGCAATGAGCTAAGCATAGTTTCACCTGCACTCCAAAACCATTTTTTTGGGGTGTTCTCTGCCATTTTTAAAAATACACACTCAGGGCCAAATTCTCAATTGAACAGCACCAATTTACACAAGCAGAGAATTCTAGCCCTTAGTCTTTTGCTGTTTGATCCTACCAATCCACAAACCAAATCTGTATTGAAACCAAGGAAAACCCTTAAAGACTGTACAAACTGGTTATTTATATTTTATTTATGTACACAGCTTCTTTTTTATGAGATGGGCCAGATGGGAAGTACTGTCAACATAGTATTTATTAGCCAGAAAAAAAATCAGCTGCATACTACGGCATCTGGTCAAGATTTTGTGACCACATATTTAAACACATATTTCAATTATATATGGCAGGATACCATTTTCTCTAAAATCTCAGCTCAGTGATTATTCAGTCAGAATAGCCTTATATGGCAAGAATATAAGGCCAGGAGATCACATGGTTTAACGATTAGAACAAAATCAACTGGGGAGTTCAGATCAGTGTATCTAAACTTGGCTGAGCCACTGTCTTATCATGGGTGAAATTTGCTCCTGTGCAGACGGCCAGCATAAGGCCCATGCACCATTTAAGTCCCACTTGCGTCTTCAGAATAGGTCCCACGTGGGATTTAAGTGGTGCCTTAGCTTTTCGTTGGCCCACTTCACAGAAGTGAATTTCTCCCTGGATGAACTCAAATAGTTTACTCTGGAATGAATCTTTCTCTGTCTCCTCTTTATGATTTCTGTCCCTCATGCTGAGCGAGCACTCTCATAATTCCTCTTTGGGCAGTTGCCTCCAGACTTGGGACTGACAGAGCAGCTCCTATTTCAGACATTTTTTTTCTGGGTTATTTGTTGATATCTGTTTATTTTAAGCCAAAATCGCTGACTGTGTCTATCAAACTGTCTTTTCTACACCTTCTTCTTTCAGTCTCTTCCCCCTTTAAGCTGGTACTCATGGATAGATGACTGTCACCATGTGACCTCCTGCCTCCCTCCATGCCCCTGGAAAAACTGAGTAATTACTTTACAGTTCATTAATTACTATAAAGAGCCTCTGTCACAGGGCAGTACATTTATTTTTTGTACATGCTGCTGCTTCAGTTACTTTTTCGTACTCTATAAATTTGCTCCCTCCATATCCTCTTCCATACGTCAGTGCCATAGAACAACTCATAGTATTCATTGTCATCCCTCAGAAATAGCTTCTTCTTTGTGGCACTTAAACTGTTACTTCTTATGATCTGTCTACATTAGGGGTTTTTTGCACTAGTATATGTCCAGTGCAAAAATCCCTAATGGAGACAGGCTAGTAGACTAATAGTTGAACAGAGCTGTGTGAATAAATGATTTTTTTTGGTTTGTTGGCAACCCTCCCATTCCCCTCTCCCCCAAATCATTTTAGGTTGACTCAACAGGAAAACATTTCAAAATTTCCAACAAACCGAAAAGTCAAGAACATTTTTGTTTCAGATCAAATGAAATGTTTTGTTTGACCCTATGAGTCTGAGCTTTAACTTAAAAAAAAAAACTGAAAGAAATTAAGAAACACAAAAATCATTGTTTTGATTTTTCGCAATCTTATTTTATCATATTTAGATTTTTTTTTAATGAAACAATTCAGTGAAATCGACATGAATTCATGAAATGTTTCAGGCAACCTGAGTCTGAATTTTTCACAAAAAAAAGTGTCAGCTGAAAAAATTCACCCAGTTCTACTGTTGAAGACTCAGGATGAAATCTTAATTCCGCTGAAGTCAATGGTAAAACCCCTTGTTTGTCTAATCATGTAAGATGGGACAAAGGCACCGAGGGGCAGACTTTATGTCTTTGAGTCTTCAATGCCATTTTAAGGCCTGTCTACATTAGAGATATTTGTACTACATCCCTCTAAAACAATAAATCCCACAATCTTGCCTGGGTCATTTTCAGCTTTTATTAGCTTCTTTAAGGTCAAAAGAAGAATCAGGTGAAATTCATAAAGAAATTTCACTTTTCTGCCTCTGAAAATCACCTTTTGTTTCTGCCAAAATATTAGAGATGAATGTAATCAGTGTTTCACTGATGGCAAGAATTTCTTTCATAGTTTTAGCTGGAACCCACTAGAAACTCCATGCAACGCACTGGTAGATTATAATCTTAATTTAGAACCTTTCCCTGTACAGTACTCATCCTCTACTTCTGCCGACAGGTTTGAACATTAACACTTGAAAAGATCAGAAATATTCTGCTCTGACTCCAGATTGAGGTCAACACACTTTCAAAATTAGAAAAATTCTCCACATTTCCTTCCTGTTAACACCACAGAACTCAGATCCCTAATCAGTTCTCTTGAGATAATGCCACTATCAAGGTTTTCCCTTATTGTTTGTTATCAGTTAAGCCCATCAAAGGACATGCAACAAAGAAGAAAAGGCTTGGTAGCAAAAGGCTATGGCAGCCGTATTAGGGATGTAAGTGTTACGGTCAGTTATCTGTGATGTTGCTGATGGGAGAAAGACTAGGAGCAGATCCATTTTGCAGGTTATTGTCCTTCTATTTCATATCAGGACCTAGAGATTTTGTAAATTTGTTTTTGAAGGCAAGCTGCATCACAGGTATGGTATATAATCTGACTGAGGTAATTTACCACACATTTCCTTGCAAATGGCAATAATATCAGCATTAACTGAGTCGTATTAATTGGATAAGTAGTCTTTGTGTCTTTGAGAAATGATTGAAAAGTACAATATTTATGTGACGAAAACTCCTCAACAACAAACATGTCTGAGTCTTACTGCTGAAGAGAAACTCCACAAAGATATATATAAAAAACCTCATTCTAAAGAATATTAAAAAGGGCTGTTTACTTGAAATTTATGGTAGGTTATAAATCTGAGGGGAAAAGTCTACCTTTTTAATGTAACTTAATTGAAATGAAAATTATTTGTTCCTTTTCCTAATAAAAATAGAACAGGGTGAAGGATTTGTACCTCCAATAGTATATTCAAGTTCATGTTGTCTCTATTACTTTACACCCCTGGACTGGACAAAACTACCCAATGATAGAAGAGTTAAAAAAAAGGCTCAAAAATTGGCTAAATAGGAAATATTCTATTCACTTAATCCCTGAACCTCCAGAGACTCACACACATGCTTAATTTTACACACTGTGAGTTGTCCCACTAAAATCAAGAAAGACTTCCATTGACTTCAGTAGGCTTTGGATCAGACCCAAAAGACATCAAGCCTCCAGTCCTGCATTCATATCACACCCAAATGCCCATTGAATTCAAAATACTGAATTACTGGTGATTTATACCTGATTTATACTTTTTTAAAACAACTAGATGAAGGAATTATACATTATTCATTTTCCTTTCAGAAGGGATAAAGAATAACACCCACACAAATCAGAAAAAACAGAAATCCTGTTATTTTTTGCAAACTCTTGTATGTTTTTTAAAATGTCATATGCCTTATAGGTGTGATGCACAGTAGTTCTTCAACAGGAATCAAAAAGTAACTTAAAGCAACATAATCACTGCAGAGGGATTTGCAGTCTTCTATCTCACAAACTTAATGGAAACATTTGTAAAGATTTCTTTACTTAGTAATTGAAAACAACTAGTTCTGCTACTCTGTACTTACGTAAAAGCACAATTCTATTTCATCCATAGTAAAGTCAAGTATTTAAAATCCATACATTGTAAAATCAGATTTCTATTGTACTTTCAAAGTTCTTGGGGGTAAGCCGGCAAGCTGTATAAAACTGGGATTTGGCTAATTTGAGTCCCCTCTATTATAGGCGAGCATCAATCATGCAGAGGTCCTGTGGCTAATGTACTTAACTTTAAACTTGTGAGTAATCCCACTGAACTCACTGGCATCAGTGAGACTGCTCATGTATTTAAAGTTAAGCACATGCTTAAGTGATCTGTTGGATCAGGGGGAGGAGCCCTAGAGAAGATCTTAGATGCTCCACAGAACCGAGAAGCTGCTCCTGTGGAGCATTAGTTAGGGCAACTGCTGGCTATCCACCTTGGCTAACTTGAAATGCCAGTTAATCAGAGTTCAGAAATTGGTGCTGCACTGGATTGGTGTTATTATATATTAAATAGAGAGGATTTTAATGGCATAGATTCTAGGCCAAATCAGTCACACCTGTATTACACTATTGAATTCAATGAGTCCATACTGGTGTAACAAAGAGCATAATTAAGCATCCTGCATCTAAATGATGTGTAAAACATTTCAGATTGTGTTTATTATGTCAAATAAAATGTTTGCCAAATTCTGAACACAGGAGAAAGGGTTAATTTGAAAGCAGTGTTCTAATGTCTGGAAAGCTGGGTGATTAGAAACAGTCACATAAAATTGACAAATATAACATATGTATTCTTACCCTTCAGTCCGGAAAATAGTCCTAAAACTGTCCCCCAAGCTCTTGTAACTGGTTGGATCAGTTTTCCCTCTTTGAATTTGGAACCTAAAAAATACAATTTATAACAGCATGTGAAGTTAAGGATTTTAAAAGCCACTTTCGGCTTTCCAATTTCTATATAAAAGGGATTTTAAGGTTTATTGATATATCTTATTCATTATTATAGACTGTTCCTGATATTTATTCTTATTAACACTACTTTCATAGGAGTTATTAAACAAAGGAGAAATACAGCTCTAAAAGTAACTTTTTCATAGTTCATAGTACTCAGATAGCCAGCACTTTTACAATTTACTCCTCTTTCTTGTTGTGTAAAAAATAAACTGCTAATCATGGGCTTGATCCAAAGTCCATGGAAGTTCATAGGAGTCTTTCAATGGTCTTTGAATCAGAACCTGTTTTCAGAAATCTGAAGTAGCATATTGTAATGCGTTTTACCACTGTGAAATGAACCTACCATACAATTTCTTATTTTTAGTGTCTGATCCAACTCCAATTAAAATCATCAGGAGATTCTATTGGAAGTTAGATCAGGCTCCTAATAGTCACTTTTGGACATTTATCACAGAGGTGAACAATATAAAATGCAGCTATCAATATTTTAATGAAGTCATCTTTCTTCTGCTCATATTTTGACACATAATGCAGAGGTTTTCAGCAGCGGGCTGACAATACTTGCAGCACATCAGCCTTAAGAATAATAACAAGATTAGGATTTAAGACTGCAAACATATATGCCAGTATTTACAAGTTCTCGATAAAGGTGGTCAGCATAACTCACTGTGTTAATCTACTGAGTGCTCCAAATGGGGTTACACCCACTTCTCAAAGCTGCCAATAGAGAAAAGGAAAAAGACGCTAGAGTATACATTTCCCATCCCCCCCACCCTTTGTTTTAAAAGTTTGTATGCGGGATGGGGGTTGGGGGGGGGGGGGCTCATAATGACATCTTTTTCCAGTTCGAGCCTTGGATATAATGTGCTTTTGTTCACAGTTTGATTACACTTAGAAGTCTTTGGCTACATCCTACACAATAAGGGGACTTTGTAGAGAAAGTTATCATCTAAAACCAAAATGTGCACTCTTTCATAATATCTCATTTTTAAAACTGTAGAGCTGCAAAGATGCTCACTTGAGTAGCCTAGCCAAGTTCCACATCAAGGGAACTTCAAACAGAGTTGGAAGAACATAATTTCTTGTTAGATTTTTTCAATTACTATCCAGTATAAAACAACACAGACACAAATGTTAGTAATCTCAGTTCAGAATAGCATTGTGTGAGGCAATCTACAGACTGCCATTATAACTCATGTAACATCAACCCTGTGCATTAAATAACGCCTGCTTCAAAGAATCATCCAGACATTAATTATTAGAATCAAATACTGCTGCAAGTCCTAAGCAAAAGACAAAACAAGCACGTTTACCTTTTTACTTATGTTCTTCACACATAGTATACATTAGTGTTTTAGATAGGTACCGGACCTTCAGTGCTCCAACATACAAATATGGCTTCTTATTCTGATTAGACACCATCAGATTCAAATAATAGTACAATTTTAGTTAAATGATATTAAATAGCAATTTTCTCTTCCATCTTAACTGGATTCAGCAGGATCAAAAACGGTTTTTACATTTCAGCAAAAGGCATTCTTAGTTTTGCCTATCAGTGTTTCCTAAGCTGTTTGCACTAACAAATCTAAGCATTTTCTTCACTCTGGGAGACAAATTTCCAGTGATGTAATATAATTCTTTGGGCAATTATGAAGGCAAACCCACACCTCTTTTGAATGCATTTAGAAGGAAACGTTGGATCGCTCCATAGTCCTAAGAAAAGCAGTTCAGGCACATGTGGGATCTCCATCTGAGGTAACCTCTTTTATTAGGGAGAGAACTTGCTGCCAAGTTGGCAAAGTAGAGACTGCTGTTCTAGAGGTTTACACTCATATGAGAGTTGATGCATAACATTTTGTCTGAAAAGAACCCTTGGGAAGGTTAATAGCTGAAAATGCCTCAATGGCATCGCACAAAGTCCAACAGTAATAACAGCAACGGAATGTTGTAAGTTGTTACATTATACTAGCCAAGAAATCAAGACTGAAAAAAAAATCTTAGCACACACAGACATGTAGGATTTATACTAATATTAGTATGTTTAAGCCTTGATCATTTATACCTCAAAGTTTAAATTCAAAAGTGATGGGCTCCATTTGTTGTAAAAAGAAACCTTTTAAAAATTCACTAATAATTGAAAGAAATTGTAGACTAGTATTTACATAGAAAGACAGTCCTAAACCATAAAACTTTTTTCAAAAGTTTTAAGACTTTCGTCCTAAGCAGAAATTTAGAATAAAGGTGATTGTTTCTAAAATACTCTGGGAAAAACTTAGGCCCCTATCCTGTAAATACTTATGCATGTGCTACCTGTACACATACAAATTATTCAACAAGACTACTCATGTGCATAAATTTAAGCACATGCATAAGTATTTGCTGGATTGGGGCCTTAATCCTGGGCTACCCCAATAGAGATAATATATATTAAAATTATTTTACTTTAGCTTTATCCTATAGCCACATACAACTGTACTGTATATTTCTTAATACTTAATATTTCTGCTCGTAAAATGCAGAGACAGAATGAGCACTTTAATAAAATAATAGTTAATTTATTTGTATCAGTTTATGGGATAAAAGGATAACTTCTTACTAAAAATGTTAAATACTATTTTTTACATTTATTTCAATTTCTTTTTTAAAGGGAGAGAAGATCTTAGTATTAAGCGAGTCCATTTGTAACACTGACACAAACAACATATTCCTTCCTTTAGGGTTTTTGGATCCATTCCTTCCCTAGTAAATCTTTTTAATAGCTTTAACAGCAATCCTAAAATACATGCCAATTATGTGCTCTAATCTAGATCTGTGAACTGGGTTATTTGATTTGGAATTGCTTGCCTCAATAAAAGAAGGTTTAACTTTTTAATGGACTAGCTAACTGATCACCCGTACTTGTTATAAGGAGCTAGAGGAAGAACTGACAAGATGTTTATTTGTTTTGCTGGGGGGAGGAGCAGCAGCAGCCGCAGCAGCACCCTGTAGTAGTACTAGTAATAATAAAGAAGGGTGAAAGCATTCACTTCAAAAACAACCTGGTCTGTTTTAAATTATTGACTAGGGGATTGAGTACAACCTGGAGATACACAATGGTTTTTTTTCTGCTTCAAATCTATTTCTCTCTGAAAACAGTATTAACCAAATGCTCATATTCAAGTGAATTTCTTGCATTTTTGAAAGCAGGAGGACTGTGTCTTATACATTATTGGCCTTGTGAGAATTACAGAAGCTAACCCGCCTGACTAAACAGAAAGCATCATGCATTTCTGGTCTGGTTAAGATTCTGAAGTCTAAGAAGCAAAACCTGCAACTAAACATTTTTCAGAGACAGAGTGAAAGGACACTAACAAGATAAGGCCTCAGTCCTGTTCTAGGGCTCCACATGGGCACCTGGATCTGCCCATGCAGAGCCCTTTGAAGCACTGGGGCTTAAGAGTGCATTAACAAAGTTGCCACACAACAAGAAGCAATAGACAGTGGATACTGCAACAAGGTGCAAGTTTATTGAACCTATCATTAGAAAAAGGTTCAAACAATTGACATTTTCCTCAACTGTAACCTCTTCTCCACCAGCTTTGCTAATTCTCCAGTCTGTTCAAAATGCTGCAGCAATAATTATCTCCCTCTCCCTCCCAAGTTTACCACAAGACTTCCTGATGTTTGTAAGAGGAGGCAGTAGCCACTGTCCTCAATCCACCCCAGAAGATTACAAAAACGGAGAGATTCCCAAGCTAGCTGAGGACAAGAGCCTGAAAACGGAGAGGAAAGGATGGGTCCAAGAAGGGTTATGGTTTCAGGTGGAAGCCATGTAAAAATGGCCATTTTAAATGCTTTTCTTTTTGAGATTTTTGGTGTTTATTCAAAACCTAAACTCCAAGCTGTAAACCTCTGTGATCCAAAATCAAAGAAGCTACAATTAAATGACTCACATTTGTGCAGCTGTACAACTGCCATTTGTAGGACAAATAATCCCAGGTCCTTCTCACCGTGACATCATGAAAGGGGTAATCTATATGGACAGAAACTGCCCTGGAATGACTCCTCTAATGTGTAAGGCACAAATAAACTCTTCTTCAACATGAAGGATGCTCGTTTTCTTTTGCCATCTCTGTCAGCCATTTCCCATTAATAATCATTATATAATTCAATGAAGCAGTTTCTGTGCAATACCCTCTTACATAGGGTGATCATATGTCCCTAAAAATCACACATTTGTTTCCACGGTCTGTCCCACTGTCCTTGCTGGTTTTACAAAATCCAGTGTTTTCTCCCAGTTTTTGTTCCCATGATGCTTCCCAGTGACTCCTCCCTCTGCAAAAGTCCGCAAGCCAGTCTTATCCTGCATGCAGTGAAATCCACAGGATGGTGGGGAATAGGGTGACCAGATTACATGAACAAAATATTGGGACACATGGGGGGGGCAGGTCCGGAGCGCCGCCGAAGCAAAAAAAAAAAAAGAAAAGCCCCGAGCCAGAATATCGGGACAAATGGCGTCCTGACCATACACCCATCGGGACGCGGGACAAACGACTGAATATCGGGACGGTCCCGATTTTATCGGGACGTCTGGTCACCCTAGTGGGGAAAGAGAGGCTGAGGTGTTACTTGGCTGAGGAGAAGAGATAGCTTGTATTCTCTCCCTCCTACAAGTTGTCAATTCTACTATCCCTCACCAAGATAGTCTTCTGGGTGCCTGACAGCATAGGTACCTTAGTTTTTTTTTTTGCTTTCAAAGTCTGTTCACCCAGCTCTTACTAACTCTCCCCCATTTGATGCCAAGTGCTATGTAAGGCTTTCTGTAGCGGGGTGGTCACCCACTCCGGCCCTGAAAGGGTTACAGCCAGCCCTGGGAGAGGACTGGGGCTGCGAGCCAAAGACTAGGCTGATGGGGAAGGCAGCCACAGCTGGGGCCACGCCCCAATCAGGCCACAGCTGCCCCTATAAAAGGCTGTGGGCCAGGAGCTCAGGCAGTCTCTCTCTAGCTGTGGAGAGAGACGGGCCTGGCTGCTTGGGACCTCAGCAGGGTACCTAGAGTGGAGCAGGGCTGGGGAAAGGCCAGAGGAGCTGGGGAGCTCCAGGCTGGAAATCCTCCAGGCCGCAGGCCTTGGTAAAGGCCGGGAAGGATACTGGGGTTGCGGAGGTGCAGCCCAGGGTAGGCAAAGGCAGCAGGTCCAACCCACCCTTGCTGATGATGAGTGGTATAGACTGCAGTCTGCCCCAGTGAGCAGGGGCTAGATGGTGATTGGCAGTAGCCACTGAGCCAAGGTGGGGGTAGAGGGTTGGGGGTTCCCCTGGGTGTGGAGACCCAGAGAGTGGGGGTACTGCCAGGGGGCAACACCCAAGGTAAAGGGGCACTGGGGTCCGGGAGGGACATGGGGGCCTGAGGCAAGCGGGATACCGGCTGGCAGAGGGTGCTCCAAGGCTGGAAAAGTAATTCCCTGGATGACCAGCAGGAGGTGCCGTGCCGGTGAGTCGCCGCATCGCTACACTTTCTCATAGCCTCATGGACTTTAAGGAGAGAAAGAACCATCATGATCATCTAATATGACTTCCTTGCACATTTCAAGTGACAAAACCTCACCCACCCACTCTTGTAATAGACCTGTAACCTCCAGCTGAGTTACTGAAGTCTCAAAACACGATTTAAAGACTTCAGGTTATAGAGAATCCATCATTTACACTAGTTGAAACCTGCAAGTGACTCATGTCCCATGCTGCAAAGGAAGGTGAACCCTCCCTCCCCCAGGGTCTCTGCCAATTTGATCCGGGGGAAAATTCCTTCCGGATGCCAAATATGGCAATCAGTTAGACCCTGAGCATGTGGGCAAGACCCACCATCCAGACATCTGGGAAAGAATTATCTGTAGAAACTCAGCACCCTCTCCATCTAGTGCCACATCGCCGGCTGTTGGAGATATTTGTCACAAGCTTTTCAATCCATGTTAAAATTGCTATCATTTCCTTATAATCAAAAAGGGGTAAATCAGTACTTGATATCTGTATCTAAATATACTGTCAGCAATCAAACCTAGTCCACACAGCACAGATTCATGGGGTCAATCCTGGCTCCATTAAACTCAATAGAAGTTTTGCCCATTGTCTTCAATGAGACCAGAATTTCACCCATGAATTCCAGAGATTCTTGGTGCTCAGTATTGTGCTGCCAATATACCAGTTCTGCTGCTGAGTAGATCTGAGGGAAAGAAAAATGTGTGCTTTCTCTCTCTCAAGAAAAAATAGCATTTGGACCATATTCATGATCTTTGTTAATAAGTGTCTTCTGTCTCGCCTTTAACTTACACACCCTTATTACATCTAACTGAGATGACAGCTGCACCATGCAATTTTAAGATGTAAATCAAATCCTTGATATTTCCTTCCCTGATTGCAAGGTAGTGAAAGCATTTATATGCATAATGTAAATATATAACTTTGGGTACTCAGTCAATTTAGATGATATTACTGCTGGATGAAAAATTATTTGGCATAGTAACAAAAGCAAATTAAATCTTCTGGGCAATGTAAATTCTAAAAAAGCTTTTAAACTTGTATAGCTTTCTGAAATGTAAGATCAACAACTAGAACATATACTTTAATTAATTTCCTGTGATTCCAGACGTACCTAATTGCAGTTGCTCCTATAAGCATAACTAGATTTGAAAATGGATAATCTGAGGCTATATTTTTAGCAGTTTACATGCTTATATTCAACTATAACTGGATCACAATTTAAATAGCTATCAAATTTGTTAACTTAAACATTTACTCTGGTGCCATTTGTTAGTGCTGTATATGGATGCAGATTTGCACAGCTACTATACATGCTGCATATGGCATTACTAGTGCTTAAATTTCATGTGAAACCTGATATTATAAAATGGACCTTGATAAGGTAGTTTATTCTACTATTTGGCACAAGTTCTTCAGGTTGTTTATATTACTTATGGGATAATAACTAAATTGAGAGTATAATTCTGCCGTTTATTTTAACAGTAAATCCTTCGATTCACACAAGCTGTTGAACAAATGAACATTACATTTCAGAACAAAAACCTAATTATTTTAAGCCATAGATATAAATTATGCCAATATATGCGGTTATATTTTAAGTATTATAGTACTGCAATGATGATATTTTAAGTACAAGGCCATAAAGAAACATAGCAGAACAGTAACATTATAGAAACAGGCAAAGGGCAGAATTTTTTTTAAAACCATATTGCATTTTAGACCTAGCTTTACTTTTGACTCTCTACAGAGCTATCTCAGTTTTCTCTTCTGTAAATTACTTGCTTCACAAATGATAAATTATTAGTACAGATAGACAAATACTGCAAAAAAGTGTATTCCAACATTCATTTGAATAAAATCTTCATTTACTTTGATTGGATTCATTATCCCTCTTATTTACTTTCTGTGACATTTGGAGGAGCAAATATTTGTTTGTGGAAAGGCAAATTTTTTGTTATGTACACAAATATGTATTCGTATGAGTATTCACAATGGACATACTTGTATAGCTATCTTGAAAGCTCTATGTGGGTTTGGGAATCACCTAATTTGGAAGATTAATTCTATGCAGATTAGGTGACCAATCACAGAGTGTGAATAGCAAATTACAAATACAGTAGTGAATACTCGTAGTAGAGTTCACAACCAATCCACAGACGGAAGTATTTCTTGTCAATGAATAATTTAAAAAATGAACAAATACTTAAAAAGCAAAGTGGGTTCAGAGATAAATTAACTCCTATTTCAGTCTAATAATCTGTAGTTCCCTGTGAATAGTTCACCCAGTTCCAGTCATGAGAGTGAGATTACAGAACATTTTCTTTATGCTAAACAAGTTGATCCCACTTCATTGTAACCTTTTTGTATTATTACACTTCTTAGAGCTTTTGTCTCACATCAGTTGCTCAGCAGTTTGAGTAGTATTGCATGGTAACTATCACCAACTGGTGTGCATGTGTTTTTTATCTGGGCAGGGAGGAGGTATGCGAAGATATGTACTAGGGGAAAGGCCAGTGAGATGAAGGAAAAGTAGCAGTCATATTCTTGGGTAAAGGATATTGTAAAAGTTAGGTGAGTTACAAACAACTTAAAAGAGAGAACTGCCCCATATGGTGTTCAGGGTAGATGGGAGGATAGAAGAGGTTAGGCTGGGGAGTAGCAGCAGACTTAATGCTTTTGTTTTTTTCTTTGCTTTGAACAGCCAGCTAGGACTGGTAGTAACTACATGACCTGGCAAAAAGATTTATAAATCTAAGTCACAACACCCAGCCCCAGTTCAGATCTTCTCATGTTCAATAAAAAATGGACAGTGATAGGTGGCATGGATCTGGCAGAATTCTGGATGGTAAAAAATGGAGGAAGGGGCAGGAGGATTGCCTCAGACCTATCAGGAGTGGAAGGATTCTTCCTGGAAAACAGGAAGGGTGATCTAATTAAAGCCCAGGACTGGGACTCAAGAGGTTCTATTCCCGCCTCTGCCATGGACTTCCTGTGTAGCCTCAGGCAAGCCAATCAATGTGTCTTGATTTACCTATTTGCAAAGCACACATAATGCTTTCTTTCCACACAGGAGTGTATTGTGGCCTGATAAGTACTCTGAGAGACCCATATGGAAGGTACTAGAGACATGTAAAGTATAAATGCAAACAATACAAGTAAACAATTGCCATTATTACATTCTCTTGCTGGGACCTGAGTGAAACGCACAGTGGTCAGTCCCAATGCAGAAAACAAGTTAAGAGGCTGAAGAAGAAGAAAAAGAAGAAGACCCAGTTCCTGTAAAATGGCAAAAATTTAACAATATATCAGGATAAAACCAAGCACAATTAGGTCTCCTCCGAAGTAACAAAAAAAGATTTAGAACTTGTATTCTATTACTAGAGCATTCTGTAGAGGCTTGATATACCATCAGGAGGTTTCACTGAACTATTGTGTATTGTAAGTTTTGCATATACATGCTTGAATATGTGCCTGCATATTCAAGGAAAAGAACATCTTAAGACATCTGAATCTGCCCTGGAATGTGTGTGGAGTTAGTCAAACCACAAACTTTGTCTCAGATTTCAAAACAAGGGCACAGAGATTCCTCTTTTATTTTCAGACTGTAAGAGAATTGTGAAATCAATGCCCAACAGTCACTTTGCATGGTGTTCGTCAATAAAGGAGGCAGCTTCTTGTATTGTTGTATATTGCACAGGAATTTTTAGCTTTATAGCTGAGTGGGAGTGCTCCATCAGTAAACTACTCATCACTAGGACAGATGTACTAGCTCAAAGGCAACATAATAACCAGCCCAAACATTCTCCCATCCTACATCTAAATTCATGGATAAGAAGACCACCTCCAACCCACGATTCAGTTCCCCCCAAACCCATGTCCCATTCCAGTCCCAATCCATTGCTGCTCCCTCCCCACACATTTACATGATAGCCTACTTGGTTGGACTCCACTGCACTTAGTGCTCTCCGGCTATTTGCACCCTACCTCTGATGGAAACAGAGTAGGAGTAGGGCAGGGGAGAGAAATGGATTGCCCGGTGAATGAGAAAACAAGAGGGGGAGAGCTTTCTACAACTGAATAAGCAGCATTTTTTAAAATACAAACTAGCCCTCCAAACATTTTGTAATTTGCCCTTTACTAGTGAAGATGCTTCAAATAATGAAGGAGGAAGACAAAGCAAGTAAAACAATTAGAAAGTGATTTTTCTTTGCATTGTCCGCAATATGTCAACGCAAGAAAAAAAATGTAGGTGAAGCCAGACAGCACTCATACCTGACAAGGGAGAAAAATATACTTGTGCTTAACACACTGGAAGAAACATTCAAGGACACCTCATTCTTTGGTAAAGACTGTCCCCATAGTGCTACTAAGATTGATTGCAGTTTAAGTTATTAGAGCTTCCAAGGTCTGGCTCTAACTTGTGCATACAATTTAAAAAAAATTTTTTGTCTGAGAGAAATTTATCCCTGTGCAGAGAAGCAGAAAAGGCCTCTGCACCACCAAACTCCTTTTCTGAAGTTTTAAGTGGTTCAACGGTGCTTTGAGTTGGCTCTCTGCATAGGGGTGAATTTCACCCTTTGTAATTAGGTGCAATAATCTTATTCAGGAAGGTTCCTCATCCCTTTTATATTCCCCATTCCTTTTAAAAACACCTTTCTTTTATTCTTTGTGTTCCAGCTGAGAAGTCTACTAGTCAGTGAAAAATCCAGGTGGGAGAAGGAAACCAGCACTAGCATTTCTTGTCCAAATTATGATAAATCAGATCAATTACTTTGCTCTTGTTCCTTCCCAGTTGAAGGGCCGTGAGGAGACACCTGTTACAAACAAATCTTCTGACAACCTGAGATAGGTGAGGAGCAGAATCCATTATGAAGTTCTCTTGGGCAACCTCATGGTAATTTCAGTTATTTTATTTACTGCTCCAATACTATATGGATAAGGGCTCTAAAAATACCTCAGATACAAAGATAAATTTACAAATCCAAGTCTTCTCCTAGATGTTACCCTAGGATAACCCTGATTCATTAAAATACAAAACAACAATATGAGATCACCGGGAGACAAAAAAGTGCAGTGACCTTTTATTAGGAGTGAAGCTCTGAGGAATTATTAAGTCTTTTTTCTCCACACACTAACGTGACTTCTCCTTTATGTTGCACAATGCAAGTCAAAACATATGGTAGCTAAAAAGGTAGAACCAAGAACTTTGTTCAAAAAAATAATTACAAGGCACTTAGAATATTTGGCAAAAACAGAGATGCATGAATTAAACCTGCCCAGGAGCAGGCCTAACTTGCCCATGGAACAGTTCCATGGAAATGTGCTACAGTAATTATGCTGATGGTTAACAAAAAAAATAATTATAGCAGTCTCACCGGTTCATGACACTCAAATATTTTATCATCTTCCTGAGAAAGAAATACAGCACAACCCTGATTCAAACCATACATGTTTTTAATAATCTAATTCAGGAACTGTGTTTTTCAAAACTAAATAATTCAAAGTTACCACTATTTTATTCCACATCAAAAATGGGTCAGAAAAATATCAAGCAAGCTGCTAGCTATGCTGTTGTGCAAGTACATTTTTAATTTTGAGGAATGAAATGAGAACATTGCTCAGTACTCAGTCAGTGCTGGTTATACAGTAGAAAAGATACCATATTACAATCTTGAACCTGCATGCAAAGCAAAGAATCTACTGATTTTGATGAAGAATAGAACTATTGCTTATTTCCAAGTTCAGTATTACACTTACAAAGAAAAGCTAACCTCTTATGCTAATTTCCTTCTTTGCAAAGAAAAACATTTAGGGTATGTCTACACCCAGCCGCTAGTTCGGCGGCTGGGAATCGAAGTTCTGGGTTCGACTTATCGCGTCTTGTCTGGACGCGATAAGTCGAACCAGGAAGTGATCGCCGTCGACTGCGGTACTCCAGCTAGACGAGAGGAGTACCGCGGCGTCGACGGGGGAACCGCGGCGTCGACGGGGGAGCCTGCCTGCCGCATGTGGACCGAGGTAAGTTCGAACTAAGGTACTTCGAACTTCAGCTACGTTATTCACGTAGCTGAAGTTGCGTACCTTAGTTCGAATTGGGGGGTAAGTGTAGACCAAGCCTTAGAGTAATGAACAGAGGTGGTATCAGCACCATCAAAATGAAGTATCAGAGGGGTAGCCGTGTTAGTCTGGATCTGTAAAAAGCAACAGAGAGTCCTGTGGCACCTTTAAGACTAACGGATGTATTGGAGCATAAGCTTTCGTGGGTGAATACCCACTTTGTCAGAACTCGCAGATTTATAGATCCTAGCTGCAAATGTATTGTCTTATATGACAGAGATAAATCATGCATACAAATCGTACATCAAAGTTGTGAAATGGGCTACAAATGCAATAAAATATAAGGTATTCAAAAGTTTAACAAATGGAGTTCCTCACCTGGGGTACCATTTGGTCTAGGGCTGGCCCTGAGCGCAGAACACAGCTCTGTCTGCCTCCTGAGGTGGGAGAGGTCAGCATGAATACATAATGTGCTTGGGATTCTATATTGGTGTCCTGTATGCATCTGGGTGCAATTTAAGATGTTGGGGATGATCTTTAATGCCCTGAATGGTCTGAGATGTGGATACTTGAGAGACTGCAGACAGAGGTTAGGGATCTATTTCAGGAGTAGGTGAGGTTCTGTGGCCTGCAATGTGAAGGAAGTCAGATTGTATGATCACAATGGTCCCTTCTGACCTTGAAGTTTATGAGTCATGGCAGGTAAGATCAAGTGGGAAGCACGTATTGTAAGAACCCTAGCCGTATTGGACCCAGGACATGAGAGAGATAAGGTAGCTGAGGTAATATATTTTATTGGACCAACTTCTGTTGGCCAAAGAGATAAGCTTTCAAGCTGCACAGTGCTCTTCTTCAGGTCTTTACTAACCTAAAGATTATGTTGAGAATTTTGGTTGCCTCAATCAATCAATCAATAAAATCAAAGCTATCCTCAGTTATTTTGAAAAGCCTGCTACCAACAAAGGCTGGTCTACTTGTAGGTTTCTAAAATAAAGCATGCCTTTGATGAACCACTAGAATGCTGATAAGTTATTCTAGAGTTCATACTGCTAATTATTTGCTAGTACATTCAAGCAGGAGATTCACTATGAAATGATCTCTAATATTAGATCAGTCAAAATATTAAATTAGTAAATCCTAATTAAGTTTTATATCCAGCAAGGAAAGGTTTCAGATTTATTTTAATTCTTACAAAAAGGGCTATGTATTTCTGAATCTTTTTCTTTATGAGGTTTCAGTTTCCCTTTTGGTAATCACACATCACCTTTCCATCTGACCCGGATGACAGGAAAATGGCTGCTACTTTATGGTTTTCTGGCAAGAGATTTTTTAAACTGCTATTGAATGAGAAATTAAGATCCCTTTTCAGTTTTCATTAACATTCTGAGTTCTTTTGTGAGATCAACCCCTCTATTCCCTGGTGCATTACTATATTTTTTCATATTGTAACGAATTGGCAAAGAAAAAGTTGTACACCACAACACAGCACACATTAAATTCACTCCCTACTGCCAATGTGGTATAGTCACCTGAAGATTTTTTTCCCCTGCAAAAGAAAGGAAATAAGTCAAGACATTTTAAAATATGAAAACAATATAAAATATGAATTGCATTTTAAGTGGAAAATTGCCAAGAGCAAGCTGCAGTAAGTAAAGTACTGTAAGTAATGTTAATTTGAGTATTCATCCCGCTTTCAACAGCTGTACTGAAAAATATATTTCAAAAGGGGGACAGTTTCGTTAAAGCAGCAGAGGGGATTTAGCCACATATTGAAATGAGTAGCTAAATCCCATGCACAGCTTCACATATCTTTACCTGTGTGTCTATTGTTATCAAGAGACAAACCATTTTAAGTGACATACAGTATTTTACATAACTTACATGTTGCCTAGAGTAATCATTTTTATATGAAGATATTCACTCACTCCATAGAAAAATTACCTTTGTTTTTTATTATTAGCTGTAGATAGCTGAACCACCAAAGACACAATTAAAATAACATTATAACTCTGAAATGAATCCCCTAAAGCTAGGAAATTTAGCATTAAAGCCTGAAATTCTATTCTCACCCACCCAGCTGTGCACCAATATTATAGCTTATATGGTATTCATTATCAGTTTGTGCTTAGCAGCCCCTGCAATTCTTACCATACAGTAGGGCATAACAAGGCAAGTTAAGGGTAAAGTTTCAGGTGAAACTCTATGACTTTCTTTGCTTTGGTGAATTACTTTGGTCAAATTACTAACAATATCCAAACAGTTTTAAAGGTTCTCTTATATATAATTCTACTCTACCTTAAAAAAACCTCTAAAGGCATTTTATTAGAGCTGAAACAATAGATTGCCTGTCTGATTTAGAATGGATAGATGTGTAGCCACATTTTAAGGGAATTTTTGATGCAACAGATTAAATTTTCTCCTACAAAGCCACTAAACAAACCTCTGGCATCATACATGATAATATCACATTAATCCATAGCATGAAGGTATTACAATGTTAATGTAGATGTGTACTAATAAATACAGTGGGGAAGAGATACTGTGCCAGAGCAGTGGCCAGCTACTTTTAGACTTCAGTAGCTCTTCTTGTATTGAGCTTTTTCAAAATTTCCCTTCTTCTTCCCTTCCCCCCCCCCCTCAAAAGAAAAACACAGCTCAAGATAATCCAGTCCAGGTTGCACACTAATGGCCAGAAAATTGCAGTTTTAGTACCAAAAACTGTTTGAATCATAGTTGCTAAAAAGGTGTCAGGATATTATTTTTTCCACAAACAGAACTTAAAAAACCTCACCTAAATGGAATTTTTTGTTATTTGTAAATATATTTTGAAAACTACCAAAGTTCAGCCTTTAATATTTTTTACGGCCAAGTTATAAACTCCTGAAAACAGGACTTAAATATCGTAATGGAAACACTAACAGACCCCTGACAACAGCAGAGCTAGCCTGCACCTCTATAACACAACACACTTTCCCAGCTGAAAAAACTAGCCAGTTACCCAGGATAGTGCTGAAAAAGGAGCCCTGTTATTTTAAGAGAGACAGTTACTTGAGAATTGGCACAAAATGGTGAAAATTAAAAAAGAAGGTTTTTTTCCCCCCCAAGTCAACCTAACTACTCCATAAAGTAATGCACAAATCATTCATTATAATGAGTCATAACAATGATTTGTGATCTTCCAAGTTTTCATTTTATGCCCCTCTGTTTTTCCTTAAAGACAGGAGGAAAGACAAAGACTGGAAAGTTTGGGTCATATGGATCACGGCACCACTGCTATGTCTGGAATTTTCTTATAAATATCCTATTGCTCTGAGGTTCATAGGCCTGACTGAAACAGCAGGGACAATCTCATTTGTACTTTTATAGTTGTAGAGGGATTTGCAAGAGTTAACGCAATTTTCCATAATATTTCTTACTGACTCCAGGAATAAAAGGAGAGTTCCCTTTGTAATCAGTATCTGAAACATTGTGAAACCTAAAGAAATAAAGGACTTCTTTTAGGTTTAACAAGATTTTTCAAAGTGCTGATAATTTTAAAGGTACAAAGCAAGATAATTTTTGAAAAAGGGAAAGGATTACAGCCAAATGTTTGTGGGAAGCAGCCACTGCAGTATTCCGAGGGACATACTTTGCAACAGGGTTTACTGCCTCTTTGCAACTTTATGTCTTTTTTAAGATTTTTTTTTAAACACTGTTAAGTGACTGTTTCTAACCTCATGAAAATCTTCACATCAAAGAAACATCTTAAGGCTCCATTCACAATGGTTTTATACCTCTTTCACCCTCAAAAAACAAAATGTGTTATTTTAGCCATCAGCTGGAGTTGAGCACAATCTCCCCCTTTTTCAGATTCACAGAAGTCTTTTAAAACCACTTTGTTCGTGTTCTTCAGTCCTCTCCTGTGGGTAGCCCACACAAATATGGTTCACTCTTGTCAATTGTTTAGTCCCGTCCACGAAGAATATATATATGCAAAGCTCATTCAGATGTTGGCATGTAACATTTGTGATGGACTAATGGTTTCTCCTGCTTTGGCTCTTCATCACATTCAGTACTTGTACCATCAACCCAGTGGATCAAACCCTGTGGGGTCAAGTGGGTCAAACTATGGCAAACTGAAGCTTCACAGATAAAGCTTCAGTGATAGTAACTGATTATCTTAAAAAGACACATACTTATTTTAAAAGAGATATTTGAAAACTAAATATTTCTACTTGTTCCTACATGATTAGTAGGTATCACGCTATAGTAAGCTTGATTTTGCCTTCCTTGGGCCATAAACTCCCCATTGCTGCATGATGCAAGTGGGGACAAAATATGGCTCAGAAGTGTACAAGAAAGAGAGTGGTGACTTGTTGGCATGTTACCCCCACAAACACACACACTCTTATATGCAGGGCAGTGTCTAATAAGCACAGCCTAGCCCTCAGGCAGCTGCAGCACCATGGGTATATGTCTAACATTGCTGCTGCAGCTACTTCAAGAAGAACTTCTCTCCTGCATCCTTCACTTAATGCCATTAAGGTGGACAAAGGGGATGCACCATATAGATTCTCCCTTCCCCCACACACTCCAAAAGCTGCTCCAGCAGAACGATGAGAGGAGGTTGGGGCAAGCTGCAGCTGTACTGAGCTGCTGCCATTTGCCTCTCTCCCTGCCTGCCTAGCCCCAGTCCGGAGTTTGAAGAGCTGGTACTGGGGAGGAGCCTGAAACTCCATTCCTCTGATCCTATACCACCACCCAGATGAAACTTGGTTCTTCTCCTACCTCCCCACTAGGGATTCCATGCCAGCCTGGGGAGCTCTTTCTAAGTCCCCACCAAACACCCAACACTGGTTATGGGAGACAGTTAATCATCAGCCTCACAAACTTAAGGGGACACATTCCCCAAATGACCACTCAGCCCCACCAGCAAAGAAGATCCCATTCCCACTTGACCAATAACCAGAGGTCACAGGTGTAGTAGGAAGAGAGCCTGAGACATAAGCCCTTGTATCAGAGGCTTGGTATGCAGGGCCGGTGCAAGAAAGTTTCGCGCCCTAGGCGAAACTTCCCGCTTGCGCCACCCCCAGCACCAAGCTAACCCCACCCCCCGTGGCAACTAACCACACCCCCCACCAGAGGAGCCCCCCCCCCCCCGCGGCAGCTAACCCCGCCCGCCACCTCTCCCCACCCAGGGAGCCCCCCCCTGCAGCAGCTACCCCCCCGCAGCTAACCCCGCCGGGGAGCCCCCCTCCACGGCAGCTAACCCTGCCCGGGGACCCTCCCCCCCGCGGAAGCTGAGCCCGCCCCAGCTCACCTCCGCTCTGCCTCCTCCGCTGAGCACGCTGGCACCGCTCTAATTCTCCTCCTCTCCCAGGCTTGCGGTGCCGATTGGAGGAGAATTAGAGCGGGGGCTGTGTGCTCAGCGGAGGAGCCAGAGTGGAGGTGATCTGGGGCGGGGAGCGGTTCCCGGGTGCACCCCCTCCATTACTGCGGGCGGCCCTCCCCGCGCCCCCCCCTCCCCAGCTCACCTCCACTCCACCTCCTCGCCTGAACGGGCTTTTAGGCACCTTCAACCACTAGGCGCCCTAGGCGACTGCCTAGTTCGCCTAGTGGTTGCACCGGCCCTGCTGGTATGAGGCAGGGTGCTCACCTGTCACCACTGCTGTCAGCAGAGACCACAGACACAGGAGCGGCGCCAGAGGTTTTGCCGCCCGAGGCGGCAGCACTCCTCCTCAGAGCATTTGGCAGCGGGGGTCCTTCCGCTCTGCGTCTTCGGGGCACTTTGGCGGCGGGTCCCGGAGCGAGTGAAGGACCCGCCACTGAAGCGCCCCGAAGACGCGGAGCGGAAGGACCCCCACTGCCGAATTGCCACCGAGGACGGCAAAATGCCGCCTCCCAAATCCTGCCGCCCTAGGCGACCGCCTAGGGTCGCCTAGTGGAAGCGCCAGCCCTGCACTGACACACATCTACCACCTTGCTGCCACATGTCGGGAGCAGCTTTCAGCAAGGAGAGTCACCAAAAGAAGCCTCCGTGAGGTGTTGGAGAGTGGGAAATATGGTGGATTTAGGGAGTGTGAGGAAGAGTATGGCAATAATTCATTTTAGAGGTCGGAGGGAAAAGAGCAGTTTCCCCAAGGAAC
Source organism: Emys orbicularis (assembly GCF_028017835.1). Taxonomy (NCBI): domain Eukaryota; kingdom Metazoa; phylum Chordata; order Testudines; family Emydidae; genus Emys; species Emys orbicularis. Next base: position 46,832,390 of record NC_088686.1, on the reverse strand, counting down.
ATGATATGTGTCGCTATGAAGGAAAACTTTGTAGAAGACTCTTTTCAAAATGTAAGCAGCATGTCACTGCCCCATCTTCTGTTCCACCACTAATCCTGAACACATAAGGGGGGGAAATGCAGTACTGTAATTTTGAAAGTAAATTTTCCTCTTCACCATGTTGTTGCATGGAAGGGGATGATATGGCTCTATATGACATTTGGATTAATATACTTTGTATTGGCGTATTATATTGCTTCTAACAGTCATAGGCCTCCTACGTTATTACTGCCCAGATTACAATACTCAAAACCATCAGCTTTCATAAAAGATAAAAGTTACATGTAAACTCTATTATACATGTGTACTGAAACTTCATATGCACTATTTTTAGTGTGATTCCATATACTGAGCAATAAAGAATACATTATGGCATGCAACCCGTAGTTTCCAGAAGCTACCTAGATCTACCGTACATCCCTGATCTTTACATGACATCAGCTGGCAGCTTTAGTATATCTTAAATTATTTCTTGGGGTCAAAGTCACATCTTTTGCTTATCAGCCTCTTTAACAATCTCCCATATCCCACTTTCCCCTTCCTAACACCCCAACACAAAAGGCTTTTTTAAAGGATCTAGTAAAGTAATTTTTTTAAAAGGATACTGTCAAATGAGAATGTTTGCAATGAGTTCTCAGCAGGATTTGCAAAGGAAACACTATGGCCCACATTACACTCTCACATGAGGAGGAAAACACCAAGATTCCTAATGCGTTTTCTTCACACCGCCTTCTCTGGTGAGAGAGGCTTGGGAGGCTGCAGATTTGGGAGGCGTGTCCCAGCTCAAACTACAGATCTCTGAGTCCTCAAGATTGGGAACCCTCCTCCAGGTGGGGACAGCCTGCAGAGTTGGCTCCTGCTGCTTCACTGGTCCCGTCAGCATAGTTCCTGCAGAATATGCCCCCCGCTGTTGTTCAGTATTAACAGATACAGAAGGCTAGGACATTGAAATTGGATTATAAAGCAGAAGATGCTGCCCTCCAGACCAGCACCTTTGCAGTTCCACCCCTTCTCACTTTGCCCCCACCCCTTAAGAGGTATTCCTGTGTGGAGTTCCAGTGGAAGGGCTTTTCTGCAGGAAAGAGGGATGGTGTGGTACAGGCAGCGCTTACTGCCTTCCAAATGGATAGGCCTTCAGCATGGATCAATATGAGTTGTTCTGGCCATGTATAAGGGCCAACCAAATCTGGCATCCTGCCTCTGTCTATAGACAATTTCAGTAGAAGGTGAAAAAACCCATAGTGCACCTAGCCAATTGAACAACACTGTGTATAAGGGAATAAACCCTAAACCTCTACTTTATGGTTAGTTTCCTAACACAGAAGGTTTGATTGCTCTTGTTTTCACATAAGCAACTATATAAGTCTTGTTAGTCTTAAAATTATTCATCCCTTTAAAAAAAGATCACCCACAGTATTGCTTTCAATAATCTCTAGCAGCATTTAACTGCACTAATGCTATAGGTTTTTTGCTATGACTGAAGAAGTACACCCTGAAAACTGCACAGAACAGGCAGAACCTGCAAGTCGTTAACGTCATCAGTTCCCCACATTCTGATCTCACCATTTCAAACCTTTTTCATGCTGGATATCAGAAAGCTGTGCAAAACACAGTATAATCTATAAACCACAAATTGCTTCAAATATAAAAGACAGGGAACCCTGACAGGTTCAGAGATGCTGTTAATTTGGGTACTTTTATTTATTTTTTTCCTTTCCTTTCTCCCCATAATCACAATAAGCTCTGTTTTAAGGCGTATCAGAAAAGAAACGGTTTTTAGGGGTTTGGATAGAAAAAGGGTGGTGGCTGGGTGAACATGTTACCACTTTAATATTACAATTCAAATCTCCACCCTCTGAATTGGGCTCACCGTTTTCTTACTCATTAATGTTACTCATATAAGCATAAATCAATAGATTGACATGTGCCACAGAGCTTAGATACCAATTTAACACCTCTGCATAAATTTAGAGAGGAGAATAATAAAATCACTTAGAATTTATTATTTCTAGAATGAGCAGACACAAGTCTTTGAGGATTAATTTCATGCTGTGGGTTAAATTTCACTCTCACGATAGGCCAACTGTTGCCTGGGGCTCTACAGATAATGAACCTGCCAAGGGATTAGCAAGGAAACACTTGTGTTGTTATAAAGCGCATACACTTCCCTTTCTAACCGAGTTCATCCTACATGGCATTAACAAATTACTCTCTCTCTGTCCATGTTTCAGTATAATGTGAGCCTGTGAATGACCCTGAACCAATAGCACATAAGATAAGATCTTCTCAATGCATAAATAGCTATTAAATTTGTCTGAAAGACCCAGACCTCCTGTAGTGAAAACATGAGACATTTTATCTTTTTGGAACTTTATAAGAGCCACAGAAATATTTTACATGTAGACATATGTCTACAGTATGTCAGCTGGCACAATCTAAAACGCCTTAAAAATAAATGTATGCAAATGAATTAGCTATAACATTGGAACTATAGAGATTTTTTTGAAGAATTAACCTACCCTAAACAGTCTAAGTTAATCTAACCAAAGAAGTTAAGGACTTGGCATCACTGTTTAAGCAACTGATATGCTGAACAGATCAGACACAGTAATTTCTAATATATATCATATATATCCTACAGCAGTTTGCATGAGCAGAGTGATCAGAAACTATTTTATACTTTGAGACTAATTGGAACATTAGCATTGAAAATACAGACCTTTTCCAAATTCAAACCTTCTTTCTTTTTAGCAAAAATCTTTAAAAGCTTCACCTATTTTTTTAAAAAGCTTGTGTAAAGCCATTTCAGATTTTCCAGCCACTCTGTGCTGCTCTGTGTCGGTATGCACTGATAGTGAAGGTGCATTATATTATTAGACTAGACTTAACCTGATATTATGGGCTAGATTGTGAGTGGCACCTACACAACCACAAAGGGGCAGAGGGACAAGAAAGAAGCTGCACAAAGCAGCTGTACAAAGCCTGCTCACAACAGCCATCTCTGTGAGGCCTGCATTCTGAGGACAGCAGGGACTCAGAGCCAAAAGAGGGTGGAGCCATGGCCCTGCAGCTCCTCCTACTCCAGACTAGGGTGACCACCTTTTCAAAAGGCAAAAGCAAGACATATGTAGGAGTCACATCCCCTCCATGGTCCTGCCCTCACCCAGCCTCTTCCCCTGAGGCCCTGCCCCTGTCCCCCTTCCCCTGAGGTCCCACCCCTTGCTCCTCCTCTTCCTGCCGAGGCCCCACCCCCTGGCCAGGGGCTGCTCTCAGGCACCCCGGTCCCCTGCTCAAGGCAGGTGGAGGGTCCGGGGCTCCCCACAGCAGCCCAAGCTCCCTGGGCAGTTCTTACCACTGCCTGTCTCTGGCTTCTGGCCTGACCAGGGGGCAGGGCCTTGTGGTGATTGGGAGCTAAGGCCCACCTCAGCCCCTCCTCCAACCAGGAAGAGGCTGGTCCCTGAGTCTTGTGCCGGCACGGAGCAGTGCAGCAGGGAATCTGGGACAAATGCTATCTCGAAGTAATTCAGCCTGGGACTGGGACTTGAACTCTGCATTTCGGGATTGTCCCGCCCAGGGCTGGCTCCAGGGTTTTGGCCGCCCCAAGCAGCCAAACAAACAAACAAAAAACAAAAAAAAAGCCGCGATCGCGATCTGCGGCGGCAATTCGGCGGGAGGTCCTTCGCTCCGAGCAGGAGTGAGGGACCGTCCGCCAAATTGCTGCCGAACAGCTGGACGTGCCGCCCCTTTCCGAAGTGGCCGCCCCAAGCACCTGCTTGGTAAGCTGGTGCCTGGAGCCGGCCCTGGTCCCGCCCAATTCAGGATGGGTGACCACCCTACTCCAGACCTGCATAACAGGGCCAACAGTGGGAGGAAACAATTCACCCTATTGGATGGAACAGATTGGTGTTTCCCACTTGCAAGGAGAAGCCTTGTCTGAGGGACACTATTTGCAACATTTGTCCTGGAATGGTGTGGATCTGCACTATCCTCTTACTCAGGACTGTATCTTAAAAGCCACATTCTGACCCTATGTGTTAAAATGCAATGGGGTTTATCCTTCTCTGTATGGGGAGAAAAAGTGTCACAGAGTTTTCTCCCTCAGTGCCCTTCTGCAGCAGCTGGGACAATATACTCGCCTAATGCCCTCTTTAACACCTGGAGGGGGCGCTGGCTAAAATACTCACCAGTGGTCCCTGGCCCCAAGGGTTGTAGTTTAGCAGCCTGGAGATGTGGCCAGGCCCCTGCATCTATATACTTCAGTGAGCAGTTCTTGCTAGCTGGGGGCAGGGCCGGTGCTTCCACTAGGCGACCCTAGGCGGTCGCCTAGGCGGCAGGATGTGGGGGGCGGCATTTCACCGCCCTCGGCGGAATTTCGGCAGCGATTCCTCTGGGCGGGAAGAAAAGCGGCCGTGGAAACGCTGCCAAGAACCAGGGCCGCTCAGAGGGGCTTTTTCCGCTCCGGGTCTTCGGCGGAAATTCGGTGGCGGGTCCTTCACTCGCTCCGGGACCTGCCGCTGAAGTGCCCTGAAGACCCGGAGCGGAAGGACCCCCGCTGCTGAGAACGCCGCTTCAGAGGAGGAGTTGCCGCCGATTACTGAGGAGGAGCGCTGCTGCCTAGGGCGGCAAAAACCCTGGCACCGCTCCTGGCTGGGGGCACACACTGCTACTATGGGAGAATAGAATGTGTCCCCCACTTTCAGCCACCCTGAGTAATCCAGCCCTGTACCATATGACTCAGGCCCACCACATGGCTGGTGTCCTCCACTCTCCTCATGTGGCCAAAGAGAGGACAGGCCAGTTTTTGCCCAATATGCCACATGAAATCATTATGCATACATAAGTAGGACCAGATCCTTGCCCTCCTCAAGTCTTTTTGCATAGCTCTAGCAGATTTCCAGAGATTAGGGGAATCCTTGGTTGGAAGAGTGAAGCCTATGGCAGTCTGTCATGCTGCCAGCTCACCACCAATATAGGAGGTACTCCAGGGTGGGGTGGTAGGGCCAAGCAGCCCTCAGGATTAAGAAGTCCGAAAGGTGCAATAAGGTCACTTATAGCTCCCCCATTCGTGTGCTGTGAGCACTGCTCTGGGCTGCCTGGGGCTCCAGTTTACAGTTCTCAGCCATAGTTTTAAAAATACATATACAGGTGCAGTTTTAAGCAAACACAATTTAACAACTACAGAGATTTCAATATCTAATGTTTATATCTGAGGCTTTGCAGATCATACGTCTTATGAGTCTTTTTATTATTCATAAGTCAAAATCTGATGTTTGATGTACATTTCACTCCCATTGAAATTAATATAGTTATACTTGAAATTAATGCTATCTATGGTTTTTCTAATCCACTGATACTTGCTTCATGCTGGTGACAAATTCTGCCCTTGGGTACCTGCATAGCTCCTATTCAGGTAAATAATTCATTGCTAAATAATTAATGACAGCCAAGTATGTACATCTGAGAACTGAGACTAAGATTTTCAAAAGTGACCCTAGTGATTCTGGGTGTCTCAGTTTTTGGATGCCTAAGTTAAGACCCTTTAAAGGGGACTGATTTTCAGAGGGTGGGTGCTGAACACTTTCTGAAAATCAGGAAGGCCCTTCAAAATGTCTAAAGTTGGATACCCCAGAATTGAAGCACCTAAAGTCTCTAGTCACTTTTGAAAACCTTGACCAGAATTTGGCCTTAAATGTGGTTAGAAGGCAATATATATTAGTGGTTAACAAAGCATAGTTACGAGTTACTTCAAGCAAAAATGCATTATTTGCATGTTAGCATTATTAAATACGATTGTTATTATGGATATGCAAAAGCATTTCACTTTTCACAGCTTTAAAGTCATAAAACGTGCCACCCTCTTAATTATTAACTATTACCATGTCCCGAAGCAATTATGTTTCATTTAAGCCAATCAAGGTGATTATTTTGGACACAGCTTAAATATATTAAAGTCAACTGACATTTATTCTCCACTGCACTTGCCTGCCTCACCCCAAGTTCTGTCAACATGACAACTTTATATTTTAAGGCACTTTTTTTCTAGAATAGGTTCATAGGAAAATGCTATTTTTCAAGGATCTACCTATTTAATAATATAAGACTGCATAATCTGCATAATCAAACAGACAGTAACGCAAAACAGCTCTAACTCTTTCTGTTCAGTATTTTAATGCAATACAAGACACTGACAAACCACAAATAAATATGGAATCAGTTGACATGACCCCGACGACGAAAAGAATGTAAAAAACACTAACAAGACACATGGTCTCCAGCAGGCTGGAACAAATGAGATTTCCTTTTTTCCTTTTATAGAACGAACATGGTTGACATTAAGTTTTCCCAAAGTCTAACCAAAGTATCACCATCATCTCTATCTTCACTTCTTCCTGTATTAATTAAAAACTACAGATAAAAAACATGCAGTTTTCTTCTGTTCTTGAGGGGTGAAATTCACCTTTTTGCAAAGGACCTCCCAATGTCCTATGCACCATCTAAGCTCTGAGTTACAGGTTTAAGTGTTTCATAGGGTGTCATGCAGGCCCTGTGCACTAAGATGCCTTCTATGCTAATGCATTAGCAGATGTGCACTCCGTGCCGCTCCCCCAATACATTTATTCTATTCTTCAAATTTACTTTTTTGAGTGACATCTTTCAGGTGACTAAAATGTACATTACACTACAGTCAAAACTCTGTCTCCAGACACTTGCAGTACATTTACACTGAACTCAGTGGACGCTGTGTATATATACTACCTTGACTGTGAATTCTTTGGGGGCAGGGACTCTCTTTTTGTTTTTGACAGGCCAGTCCTCGCTTACAGACAACCCCCCAACCTGAAGCAATTCTCACCAGCAATTACACAACACACAACAAAAACACTAATCCAGGAACCAATCCCTGCAACAAACCCCGTTGCCAACTCTGTCTGCATATCTATTCAAGGGACACCATCATAGGACCTAACCATATCAGCCACACCATCAGGGGCTCGTTCACCTGCACATCTACCAATGTGATATATGCCATCATGTGCCAGCATCGCCCCTCTGCCATGTACATTGGCCAAACCAGACAGTCTCTTCGCAAAAGAATAAATGGACACAAATTTTTTGTAGTGACCCATCCACTCCCAGTCTTTATTCAGGACTAATTTGATGGTGTCCAGTTTGCAAATTAATTCCAGTTCTGCAGTTTCTCATTGAAGTCTGTTTTTGAAGTTTTTTTGTTGAAGAATTGACACTTTCAAGTCTGTTATTGAGTGTCCAGGGAGATTGAAATGTTCTCCTACTGGTTTTTGAATGTTACAATTCTTAATGTCTGATTTGTGCAGACAGAATGAAAACAAACCCTTTCAAATGTTTTCAGGATACAGAATTGTGTCCAAAAGGTCAGTTTTTCAATCTTTCTTGCTCTCACTCTTTTTTTGGAAGTGACCAGCAAGTCCATACTGGACCTCAGAAACCTTCCCTGGAGAAAACTTTGTCAAAATTGCTACATATCTGTGAAATGATTTGGTTTTGATGAAGCAGCATTTTTGGATGAAAAAAAAGTTGCAAATATTCCACCAGTTCTACATATTATTTTTTCTATGGGATCCCTGCCTCACTCTGTGCACAGGGTGGACAGTGCTCTGCAAATGAATCCGGGTTGTGTCATGAACGAGGTTGTATGAAGCCCAGGTAAAGAGCAGAAGATAAAGTTTGATGTGCTCACAAGAGCGTGTGTTGTTGAGACTCATTGCTGACTTTTGTTCTAGTTGGCATTTCCTGAGGGATGATGGCTTTATGTTCAGGTATACTGCACTGCTGTAGTCCAGCTAGGAGGTGACAACTGTGTGTACTACTGAGTCCAGGTCATTATTAGAGTATCAAATCCTATTCCAATGTCAAAAGAATAAAAGTGTTTTTCATGTTGAACCATTCTACTTTCTCAGCACTGGTTAAAAGCGTTGCCCTTAGCTCAAACAGTAGTAAATTGAAGAAAATCAAATTCATGTTTTTTCCTACCAGGAAATGGAATAAGAGAATCAGGAAAAATTTCCACTTGCTTAACCATCACTCACTACCAGCTATGTTTTTTTTCAAAGAGAAGTCATACTCAGGTGAGTTGTATGAGGTAAAAGAACAGCCTTCCTAGGAAGAAATCTGTGATGGGTTGTGCCAGTTTGTTGCAATCTGATCAATTTGGAAAGCCACTTTTGACATTTATAGACCATGAGCTTTCTATTAGTGTAGGCCATGTACAGAAAATGTTTTTCAATGGACAATCAGGTGGTTAAGAATCTTATTAATCTCCAGATTAATGGCCACTATAACCCACTGATACATTAAAGCTAAAGCAATATTTACAATATCGCATAAACACTGAAAACAGTAACTGGACAGAAGCAAAATAGACTCAAGACCATGTTAATTAAAAGTTTATCAAAATAAATTACTTAATTATCTGTGTCAGGTAAAAATAATTTCCCCAGCAACCTGTTTTTTGTCATGTTTTCAAATGTAGAGCCATCCTAGCAAAGAGCGAGGCATCACTTGACAAGCTGAATTAATGCCTCTGTCAGCATTAAGCCCATGCTACACAGTGACATCTCTCCAGTAGGTAAACTGCCTCTGAGACTAATGTGTCTTCACTTATTACTTTACTCCTCCTCGCCTAGGTGCTGACATGTCAAAGGGATATAAATGATCTTGTCTTCAAAATAATTTAAAGCTTGCTGCAGTGTAAAATGAAAAACAGAGTGTGCAAGGTCTTGTCAAAATGAAAATCAACAGTGAGTACTAGGAGGCAGAGCCAGCTCTCTGTAATTTGATCCTTCCACACACCATAATCTCCATTTTATTTTGCCTAATGAGGCAGGAGTTGAAACAGTTGATTTGATCAAATTCAGATGGCAACCCTAGAGGAGTGAGCCCCCTGCTGTACTCTTGTCCCGACACCCTTTGTTACCTCCAAGTGAGCTGAGACCAGGCTGTGAACCATGTAACTAGGAGGTTTTCAGGTTAATGAAAAGCTGCAACACCATTTAAAAACCTGGACGGAAGGTTATGCCTTCCTAATCCAAAGAAACTTTCATGCACCTCAGTAATGAAGTTTAATGAATGCTGGTCATTCTGAATCTTGGAACTAGAGCCTGAACAAAGGCTAATAGTTTCCTTATAAAATCTCTTTATCTTGTAACCAGCATTACATTAAAAAGGTATTAATTCATTATCTGATGCCAAAATCAAATATATCGATTAAAAAAGGAAGTCTTTGAAAAGGGTAGTTAATGTTTCTTATGAACTGATGTTTTTATTAGGTGATGGCATGTTTTGTGTATCATTTCATTAGTTATCTCCTAAGGACCTGCTTTCAACACCAAATCAGAACCTACATGCTACAGTCATGTAATGTAGTCAATGTAGGTCCACTTGCAGCTTTCAGGCATTACAAGTGTTCAGAAATGTAAATAAAAAAACTTATTTGCAGCTATATTAGAACAAAAAGCAATAAAAGTTAGCAAAATAAACTTGGGGACAACTTCTCAGGTATTGTAAACTTTATACTTTTGACACTAATATTTAATAATGAGCAGAATATAAATACTGTATAGATCATCTTCCAGTGTACTTTACAAATTAAGAGACTTTTACACAAAGGATGAAGACATTGAATTTGTCGGTTCTCATCCTGCCTCTGTCACTCAAGACAGGATCCCACAAGACGCTGAGAACCCTCAACGCTGTTCCTCATCTCAGTCATCTCCAAAATGGGTAGAAAATACATAATCCCACAGTGTTTTTGTTTAATTAATATATTTAAAGTGCTCTGAGATTCTTGGATGTTTATACAGTGCTTTGAACATGTAAGGAACTAAGTGCCATGAACATTATCCTGTATAAAACATTAAACCATATATTAATGTGCTGGTGCCTATGTGCCAGGAAAAAAATTAAAGGTTTACCCTGGACTTGTGTGTGCATAGAGTTATTTTCTACATTGAAAATATATTAGTTTGATTAACTTGAGGAAAAGTGGTGCAGGCTTTTATAGTCTCAACTTTTCCTTTTTGGGGGGTGAATGTTAACGTTTTGGAGGGTTCCCATTTCTATGGGCTGTATTTCCAAAAAAATCTCTCTTGTGTCTTCCCCCAAAAGATGCTAGTGACCCTACTTCCCATAAATTCAAATGATCAGTTCTGAAGTCATTCATCAGCATTTCAGAAGCCAGTCTTGAAAAATGAGATACATGTGCTCAATGTAAATGAGAATTTGGTGATTTATGATGTAGGTCATTCTGAAAGCCCATGAGCTCTTCTCCAGTGACTTGCCAGAAATCATAACTCTTACTACAGGGCCATGATCTGTTTATTATACAGTTTATGGGTGGCATGCAATGTCTAATTCATTTTTAATGTGTTACATTTTTTTCTGGTCTATTTTTTGAAAACAAAGATTTATATCGCTTCAGAGCTTGACAAGAATAGTAGACTGATGGTTAAGCTAATATGTTTCTAAAACAGTCCGATTAAACTATCAGTCTGTTTGCATTCAATGCTGCTGACCCACGGAGCTGCCAGTGGGTGCTAAGCACCCACCATGTTTTCCCTGTGGGTGCTCCAGCCCCGGAGCACCCACGGAGTCGGTGCCTATGGTTGATGTACTCAGCAGCAAGGTGGGCTGGTGCCAAAACAGGGATATGCATGCTATCTATTGCCCCACTGCAGTTTGGGAACCCATTGTTGAAAATCCATCACTATTTCTTGCACATTGTCAAAAATCACAGTTCTGTGTAGCAGGAGAGGATTAACAGCCCTACATACTTACATGACAACAGCCTCCCCCATGGATTTCCCAAAATGATTTCCACTGACTGGTAGCAATCTCCCATTGCCAGCTTCCAAAGCATGATCGCCACACACTATTCTCAAGTGTCAGTGCAGCTCTCACATTGGAGGGCTGGAGCAAGCTTGGCACAGAGATCCAGGAATATGACCTTTCACAGTCAAAATTTCTGTAGCCCCTGCTCATTGTCCCACACCTGCATTATGATGCATTCCCTCCAGTCACTGCTCATTTTTCAAGTGGCGCTCCACTGTCTGAAGCTACCCCATGAACGTCCCCAGCACCCTTAGAATATTTTTCCCTATATGTCCATCAACAAACTCTCGTAGTAGATATCTTCATTTTCCTCATGGTGATCCCAGCTGTTGTGGAACTTCCTGAAGATGTGCAATTATAGGAGAATCATGTGTCTTGTATTTGCAATGTTCGTGAGAATAGTGCTGAGCTCTGTGGGCTCCATGCTTTTGTCAGAGATGTCAGAGACCAAAAAGCATCTTATGGGTTTGTGGGATTTTCAAAAAAAGGTGTGAAAATTATGGGATGTGGAATGTATAATGGGATGCATGCAGGGAAATTGACCCCTAGCTCCCAGAAATCGCTAAGCAAATCATTATGATCCCACAAAACACTGTGAAAATGTCTCAAAAGCATTGCACTGGACAGTGGGGCATGGCACAATGGGATACCTATTCACGGTTCAATGCACTCTACATTGATGCAAGCACTTCCGGTGAATACGTGCAGCACTGACGCGCTCAGACAGATATGCCTGCACCTGAGCAATATGGTGGCTGCAAGACAACATAACGTGTGTCGACTGAAGTTTGTCGTGTAGATATGGCCTTAGACTTATCTCTGGAGGTCCCTTGTTCAATTCTGGTGAAGCCAAAATAGCCCCTATGACAGATATTGCAACCATTGTATTAAATTTATGAATGGTTTACGTATGATTGTGTTCTACTGCATGGGGGAAGGTCACCACAATTCCTCCAGGAACTAAAATCACTGGGAATGATTAAGGTGAGTCACTAAGATTAAACAACTCCAGAGAAGTTCCACCCATGGGGTGGTTTGCATATACTGGTTCAAGCTGGGCTTTCCAGAGACTAGAAAACAATGAAAGGGCTTTTGGTATAAAAGGATGAGCTTGCACTGACTCGTGGCCTTCATTTTGATCAACAAATGTATGACTCTCTGTCCAATGGGAGGCCCCAACTCTTGCTGAAAGGTTGGAAGGGACATTGGCCTGTCTGACTCTCCATGTGGAAAACTGGTGATTTCTGTATGTTTAGTATGAGGCTTAAAATCTGTTTTTTTAATATGTTGACTCAGTAATGCTTTTGCCTTATAAATAAATGTGCTTGCCTGGAAGAGCTGTTTGGTCACTGGTAAAAACCCTGTCATTGTCCTTTGAAAGAAAGCAATGTACAGGGGCTGCCTTCAGGCAGACTGGTTTGCCGGGGCTATCACAGTGGATGGCAGGGGGCTGTGCCCTTAAAACCCCAGTCAGGAGGAAGAGATATGTGGGTCTCTGCTCAAGAGAGGTGAAAACTAGAAGCTTGAAACCTGGACCCTGGAGGGGGAATACAGGTGCAGTTACCCTGAACCTGTGACAGCACCCATCACATAAGAATGAAGACCAGGTTCAAGGGAGCAAGAGAAAACATGCTGCTATATTTTCCACTAGCTGAGTCTTGGCTTACTGGCAGCCCAGAGCAGAGGATGTTAAAATAGAAAACCAGTGATATAACTATCAGGATTTAGATTTATAATCACTCAAAAGATAATAACAATGTTAACTGCTTGGATTTAAGCAAGCTGGGAGAATTAAAAGAAGGAGTTAAAAGGATGCTATTGGGTCAACTTTTATGATGGGGCATTAGCTATCATATACATTGTGTTCCATTCCAGTTCAGTTTCTGAGTATTTAATAGCAATCTTACATTTACATAGCACCTGTAATGTGTGCATGGGATTTTGGGGGGTCAGTAGGAGAAACCTTGGGCAGCAGGAGGATGCCAGAATCATCCCATCCAAATTTCTTCTTTGTGAGAACACTCCTGTCAGCTGTGTGAATGCAGGGATATGTTCAGGCTTCTACTTATGGTTGAAAACGCCAAATACTGCTTTCAGGGACTCTGGGAAGACTGGGTTTGCCTTTCAGTCAAGAAACTAGCAGGGTCCAGTGGGTGTCTGAACACAGAACTTCTGTAGACTGGTGTGGGTGAAAATTATTCCTCCCTCAACTTGGCTAGGGAGAAAGGGAAGCTGTGTTTAGGACTGACTTATCTTACAGGTCTGGTTGCCCTGATAACAGATTTAGACTGGTCTCATCTCAAAAGGAAAGGATCTTAGAACATTAGCCAGCTCATGTAGGAGTCTTGCCTATAACTTGGTTGGTCTCTGTTTAAACTACTTATTCCTTTGGCTTGAGTTAAGTTTTGCTAGCTGTACAAGGAAGGGTGACTCAGAACATTGATATTTTTATCTGAGTCACTAGCAAAATAGTACATGCAAACCGCAGGAAAGAACATTTACCGAAAGCTCTTGTGAGCTGCGTCTATTCTGCACTGCTGATCTTGGACCTTCTAAGTATCTTTTATCCCAAAGACTCCAAAAATACTTTGCAAAATAGCTGTTTAACAGTGCACAGCAGCATTACATAAAAGTTTAGGACAGGAAGAGAAGACAAATGACTTGGCCAGACTTTATATTAAGGCTACATTCATTAATAATTTATAAAGGTTTAACAAATAATTCACAGTTATTACAGACCACAGTAGTATGTGTTATAGAGGGTTAAAGACACATCACTCAAAGGCGGTATAACTGATTATAAGCCATTATTATAGCTGATTATAAACCATGATAAAAAAACTGATTGACCTGCCGGATTCTATAACAATTTAACCTTAATTCAAAGTGTGACCAATAGCTAATACAGCTGAAATTCCAGGCGGAATATAGGAACACAGAATAGAATGTTACCCAAATTAATATGTGACCAGAGCAATGAGTATAACACTCCTATTTTTGTGAAAAGTGCCATGGGATCTTTGTCTTCTTACTGACCACATGTGGCCACGACATGGGTTTTTATGTTTCATCTGAAAGATGTTGCCGTACTGCCATCAGCACAACATCCTCTTTACTCCTCCCTGCCAGCCCTCCATCAGTGATTGAACCAATGCCCCAGCATAGTGCTGAAGGGGTGGGGAGGCACTTTTCACAAGTATAGAGGTACCAATGCCAGGATTCTGGTCAAATATTTTAGATCAGGGTACAAAAGCATGAACACCATTCCTCCTGACACCTAGGACCCACCACAAACCACCCATCACTGGTTCATGTAACAGCAATGGGGCAGTCTCCCTCTGCTTATTTTGGGAGGAGTTTCCTTTTGTAACTTCTTTAGTAAGGAAATTTAAGTACATATTTTCCATGTCAGAAATTAAATTCCAAAGGAAGAATCAAAGTAGGCAAAAGACAGGAGAAAGCAAGTAATATTATTCCTATTTTATAGATGAGGAACTAAGAGGATAAGTTATTTGTCCAAGGTCACCTAGCAAATCTGTAACAGAGGTGGAAAGTGAACCTAGGTCTCTTCAGTCCCACACCAGTGCCTTAAGTATGAGACCATTTATCCTCCCTTTATTTTTACTATCAAACAGCAAACATATGATCGGTAGTCAAGCAGCACATGACTGCTTGTAGGCCAATTTATTTCAGTGACCATCAGGAAGAAGGACAAATAGAGCAAACTATGGTCAGATTCTGTTTAACAAAAGGACGGAAACCAACACAGCTGGAGGCAATTCTTAGCAAATTGATCAGAATTCCTTTACCTTAACTACAGCTTAACTAATACATTGACTTTCATAATTTTCTGCAGTCAGCCTAAATGTATTTAAGAAATTAATGAAACATTTAATCTTGAAGTATTCACTAAATGTTGAGCATGTAACTTTGGAGAACATGTTACATACTTTCCCCCATTTGGCATAGAGACAAACTAAGTGTTTTATAATCAAACCTTGTTAACTGAACACATGGACCAACAGGTAAAACATGTTCATTACTCATTTCTATGCAATAGGGTTAAGGTTTTCTAATTTTCGCTACCCACTTTTCATAATGCTCTTTTGTTTTAAAGTAGGTGATGTGGAAACCCACAAAGCATTTGAAAGAACTGTATATATTTTGATGTTTGCTTTCCTGCCAATGCTTTCTTTATAAATACTGTTTGTCCAATAATAGATTTTTCCCCTGGATGGATCTATTTCTTTTAAAAGGCTTTTTCAAATCTCATATAAACAAGACATTCTGGAACCCTCCCAAACATATTAAGTATTTGGAAGATTTAATGAAAACAGTATCACACATTTTTAATGAAACTGATGTGCCTTTCTTTCACCCTTTACCCGATTACTTTTGCAGTAATAGACTGGCAAAATCTGAAAGTAATAGAAATGTGCTATTCACTATATAAATGAATATACTAAATTCTTTTTTTCTAGAAGCCCATGGTGCAAATCCTCCTAAGGGACAAAATATAACAAGAAAAAGATGGAATCTGAATTCAAAGCAAACATAAAAGCCTTACTTACAAAAAAAATCAATTACACAGCCCAATTTGTTTTTACCAGCAGGCAAAGGAAAACCTAGTTAGCATGTTGCGGTATCCAAACACCTTCCCCGGATCTACATGTTTCATCAAACATTACATGATGGCTATTCTTAAGAAACAAACGAACAATTAGACACACCTGTTTAAAGTGCCTGTGCTCTGTTCACACTTCATGTGGTATCTTAAAGTGACAGCATATTAAAATGTCAATGCAATTCTTTTGCATTACTTTATTATTTTTAACAGAAAGCGCAATTAAATTCACCACTACTAAATACCTCTACTCAACTCATTCAGCATACAAGTATTATAAGGTGTCAATATAGAAAGAAAATATATTGAAAATAAATATACATAAAAGCAAAACATACTATAAATTAATATATTTAAGTTAGCCTGTGTATAATTCAGTGTCTAAATCCAAAAATACATAAATTTATATCACATTCATTTAAGACGAGAATATGGTCTGTCAAGATACTAACAATTATAATGCAACAACTTCCTGTGTACCTATAAAGTTTCCAAGGAAATGAAATATAATTACAGTGAAAATATGTATTCTAAATTAGGCCTCTAAGGTACGCCCACACAGCAAAGAAACACATGCAGCACCAAGTCTCAGAGCCCTGGTCAATTGACTCAGACTCCTGGAGCTCAAGGTGTGGAGCTAAAAATAGGAGACACATTCCCACTTAGGCACAAGCCCGGGCTCTGAGACCCTCCCACCCCACAGATTTTAAAGCCTCAGTTCCAGCCTGAGCCCAAACGTCTACACTGCTATTTTTAGACCCATAGCCCAAGCCCCATGAGCCTGAGTCAATTGACCTGGGCTCTGAGAGTTGGTGCTATCAGAGGCAGATTAGGGGTTTGTGTGGCCCTGGGCCAGAGCGAGTGGGGGCCCCTCCTCACCCCTTCTGCCTGCAGTCCCCCCCGCCCTCTTCCAGCGCTCCTGCTGGGGAGCGGGGTTGGGGCGCCGGTGCTTCCCCAGCTCCCCAGCAGGAGTGACGGGTGGGTGGGCAGAGTGGGGCAAGCCCTTGCGCCCCGACCCCGCTCCCTGGCAGGCGCACCGGGTGGGCAGAGCGGGTTGGGGCGCACCCATTTTTCTGGGACCCCAGGGCATGGGCCCTGTTGGCCCAGTGGCTAATCTGCCACTGGGTGCCATGAGTTTTTCTTTTCCGTGTACACATACCCTAAATAGACAGCAGGACATGATGTATACAATTTGTATATGTTTGAATTGTACCTTGATATCCACCACCAAACTTGGAGCAGAGGTTTTTGTGTGTGGAAGGTAGCTGGGTTAGGGGCAAGATCCAAGTAAGAGCCTGCATTAATTCTGCAGTGAAGACATACCCACAAGCATTATCAGTGGAGCTTTCCTGTAGAGCAGCGTTTCCCAAACTTTTTTGGACACGGAACACTTTTTAGCCTATTACGGAACACTTATAATATTATTTTGTAGTCTTTTTTCATTTTCAAATAAAAAATTGCGTAATTTATGCTCAAATATATTTTATTTTATAAAACAAAGCAAAAATACAAATTTAAAATAACTTGAACTAACAATTTCTAACTGGAAAGCACGTATAAAGTAGTACAAAAATCAAGTGCAAGAGTCAAAATTAAAAACAGTGTTCTACTTAAAAAAACCTGTTTTTATATATACACAAACACCAAACAAATTAGATTTTTACTAGGAAAATCTATTTTTATAAACAGAAATACAAATTTGGATTTAATGGGATTGGTGTTTCTGCATTTTTCTATCACAAATTCGCTTACTATTAGGAATAATGCTGGAAAGTTGAATCCTCATGTCAGGCGCAGCATCAAGTCTATTCCTATATTTGGTTTTTGTTGCAGTATAATATGAAAATCCTGTCTCACACAAATAAGTTGTAGCAAAAGGAAGGAGCACTCGAACTGCACGTTTAGCCACATTAGGGTACTCTTCTATTAGGCTGCTCCAAAAATTATTCAGCGGAAGATCCTTAAACCTTTGTTTCAAATCAGAGTCAGAAATTAAGTCAATTAGGCTTTCATAATCATGTGCAGTAAAGCCGACTGGTTTGGCTGTAATTACAAACGGATTTCGAACCCAAGCATTATCATCAGTAGTTGTAGGAAAATATTCTAATAAAGAGGCCTGCAAGTCACGTAAGTGCTGTAAAATGGTGCTGGAAACTTCTTCATGGACTGTAGAATTTATTTCAGTCAGAAATTCATGTACTGTAGGGAAGCAGTCGAAGTTATTCTGTTCTACAGAAGATGCCCAGAATTCCAGTTTCTTTTTTAACGACGAAATGTTATCCATTGTAGTAAAAATAGTCACATTCTTTCCTTGCAGCGACAGATTAATTTCATTTAATTTTGCAAAAATATCTGCAAGATACGCAAGTCTCATTAGCCACGAGGAATTTGTCAGACAGTCATTAAATTTTCGTCCTGAATTATCTGAAGTGAAGAATACCAGTAGTTCACTACGAAGCTCAAAAAACCTCACAAGCACTTTTCCTCTGAATAGCCACCTCACTTCAGTATGTAAAAGAAGCGTTTTGTGCTGACTACCCATTTCCTCGCACAAAATTTTAAATAACCTGGATTGAATGGTTGAGATTTGACAAAATTGATAATTTGTACTGCTTCATCGAGCACAATTTTCAGATATGCTGGTATTTTTTTAACTGCAAGTGCTTGTCTGTGTAGAACACAATGGCTCTTAGTGCTTTCTGGTGCCACACTTATGATTCACGTTACAGCTCCCTTCATCTTCCCGATCATTGCCCGAGCACCGTCAGTACATACATCAATACAATTTCCCCAACTAATTTCATGCTTTCTGTTAAAATTGTTGATGCAGTTGAAAATTTCTTCTCCAGTCATGTTGCTTTGCAGAGATTCACATAAGAGCAGGTCCTCTTCAATAATATTATTAAATCTGTATCGGAGAACTACTAGTAGCACAGCAAGTCCTGAAACGTCAGTGGACTCATCTAGCTGCAATGAATACTCATGGCAAATTTTCAGTTGGCAAACTAGCTCTTTTTCTATGTCATCAACAAGATCTTTAATATGGCGTGCAACAGTATTATTTGACAACTGTACAGCATCAATTTTTTTACCAGACTGCTCGCTCAACATGCACGTTACGATATCTTTCGCGCAACGCTTGATAAGTGTTTCTCCAATAGTGTGAGCTTCTCCGGCAAGCGCTATACGGTAACTTACTCGATAAGATGCCTCTGTTGCACTTTCGTTGTATGTTTTAGCAATTGTAATCATCAAAAGTTTACAATTTCCAAGTGAGTCACGCTTCCTCTTGAAAAAACTTATATCTTTGTCTTTGTATTTAGCATGGTTGGTTTCCAAATGCCTACAAAGTTTAGCAGGAGCCAATGAACTGTTTGCTGGTATTTTGTTGCACACGACGCACTGCGCATCAGGAACATCTTTATTTCCAACACACGTAAAACCGAAAGACAAATAACTTTCATCATACTTTCGTTTCGGTCTTTTAACACATGCTTCTTCTTGTTTTTTGATATACTTCGGTGGAAATTCTTTCACCTTGGATAACTCACTAGTACTAACAGATTTTTCGGCAACAAAAGACTGTGATTGTTCATCCTCACTTTGAAGTGTCACAATACTTTGCTCGTTTATTTTGGCCACAGTTGGAGTACCAGAAGAACTTGCTTTTCATTTCAAAGTTCCTTCTTTTAGCCACAAATCCATGGTGATTAGGTTTAGTAACAATATTTAGAAATACTGATTTTTGTCAAATTTTGTTTGTGACAAATATTTATATTGTTTCGAGCGAAGCTAGTTTATCGCACACACAGTAAAGACACACAGGTTTGAACGTGTTGAGTGAATATGTTATATTCAACATGGCGTAAAGAGAATGGTGTGTGCATACCATTGCAGTTTGCGCAGCCTCGAGCGGAAGGGGTACGACGTCACTAACTGAAACGTGCCCGAAAGGGGTAGACGTCAACATGCTTGCGTGCCACGTTCTCTTTACGCCATGATATTGAATATGAGATCTATCAATAACCGGAAAAAGAGTTTTATGTTAATTATAGTCATTCAAAAAGAGTTGTAAACTACGCTTCAAATATGCCAAATTTAAAATTAAAAAAAATTTAAAGACCCTTTTTTTTTTTAATTACGATTCTTTCACGGAACACCTATTCACATCGTGCAGAACACCAGTGTTCCACGGAACACAGTTTGGGAAACACTGCTGTAGAGAACTCTGAGACCGTGAAACTTTGTAGCAAAGCAAAATGAAAGCTCTAGATTGCAATGTGCAAATTGCAGTTCTGTTTGAAGTTTTTCTAAGAAAAAAACAGCTTCATTTTAAGAGGAAGGTTCCACTGAATATAAATGGCTACATTTATTAAAAATTAATTTCTCCACATGAGGTGATATTCACCTGTGTTTAGAGGGCTAGCATAAGGCATATGCACTATTAAAATCCCATTTGGAATGGGGTTTAAAGGAGCTTTCAGTGTTGCTGCATACTGTTATGCTGGCTTCCTGAACAGGCACAAATTTAGCCCACAGTCTTTTAAGAAAGTTACCTGTTTCAGTCTACTGGAACTTTTATATGGACAATATGGGTTTTAAGAAGATTCCTCGAGTAAAGTTGATCTCTCAGTACTGTATGGGAGGCTATCTGGTCTGCAAGGCCAGCCCTCAGTGTATTGCTGCCCAGGGTGGAAAACATTTCCAGCACCCCTACCCTACCCAGCCAGGCATGCTGGTCTGGACACGTGAGTTTGAGATTGAGAGAGCTCCACTCCTGGCTCTGCCACTGCGGGCTGTGGGCAAATCATGTCACCATTCTGCATCACTTTTCCCCATTTGTTAAATGAGGCTAACATTTACTGCTCTCAGGAGTGTTGTAAAGATTGTTTGCACGACCCTCTGAATATGTGAAGTGCTTAATAGATAGTAAGTCTAATTCTTTCTGCTTATTTGCAGTGTCCGTGTAGCTATGGTGGTCCCAAGATGTGAGGTAATATCTTTTATTGGACCCTGTGGGGTTGGTGAAAGAGACAAGCTTTCAAGCTCCACAAAGCTTTCTTTCACTAACAGAAATGTCCATTAGAAGATATTACCTTGGCCGCCTGGTCTCTCTCAATATTTCTGTAATTTGACGTACACTTCCCAAATGGTAGCGCTATTGTTTTGAGCCCCCTGAAAATTATTATGGAAGTTTCAATAGTTCGTGTCCTAATTTCAACGAACGTTTCACTGTTGTATACTACTATCCCTGTTTACTCAAAGCATGGCTCATCAAAACTCTGTTAACCAAAGCTCGTTTACGTCTTTCTGGTTTGTATTGTACCCTGGATAAGAAAGCTGGCCTGTTTTTCAGATAAAGCAGCTTTCAAGAGGCTGTGCTCCAAGAAATGCTGAATTGAAGGCATCTGACATCTCCTGGGACTATTGGCTAAATGGGGTTGCACTTTACCAGTTTTATGATTTGACAGTCCAGATGATTCTGCATTGTAGCCAAGCCGTACTTTTAAGCTACTGTGGCAATTCTGCATTCTTGGGCTGGTCACGGGCCCAGCTTGAACCTAGTCACAAAGGGCTGTTCTGGCTGCCAGGACTAGTCAGAGTATAGAGATGTTCCTGCCGTAGACTTTTTCCCACAGCAATCCCCTACCCCATGTCAAATCCTGTGAGGGGAAGGTGATGTAGAGCTATTAAACCATCTCCATATCACCCTGGGATTCCCCTCAGCTGGGGAAATTCTCCAGGGGCTAAATCGCCTTCATTTATGGGCCCTTTGTGCTTTCAGCATGGCATAAAAGAGGGGTAACAGAACAAAGAATTGGGCCCTCTATCTTTAACACATCTCCTAGCATTCCCAATGTATACATTTCTTCAAAGGTTGCAAAGCATATAGATAACATTCTGCATGTAGTATCATTAATATATTCTAATTAATCTCTAAACAATGGTGAATGTCTCAACAAAAGAGTGTCCAGTCTTTCACTAATGGTTACTAGTATCTTGCAACAGCAACTGGTTCATTCAACAAATGACTTAGATCTCTTGCAAAATATTGGTTTCTTTTTTAAGCCATGCTCTGCCTGGCAAGGTGAACTTAGCCTGTTTACCACACTGAACTCTAACAACTATTAGCTTTTACTTCGGTTGCTCTATCTAAAGGAGATTATCTCCTTTCCCTGTGCATGCTGTCGTTATACTTCTAAGGTTATCCAGGTGGCAACACTGCTATCATCATTCTCACTACAATCACTTGTATGAAGATTATTCACCCATATTTTTCCCTTCCTATTACTAAGAACTTGTTTTTTATGTTTAGGCCCGTACTTATCTTGTGTGTCCATTTGCACTTTCTGGGCATGAATGGTAGATTGCCTGGATATGGCCTATTTTCCTCATAAGTGACTACATGTTTCACAGCTAAATCAACGGCCCCTTGCCGTGTGTGATAACTTTGCATGATATGAATAGGAAGTAACATGGGTGCAATTCTGTTTATTTGATTAGCAGGTAACTGAAGAGAGTCTTCTTCTCTTTTGTTTTCCAGTTCAGCAAAGTATTTAAGCATATGCTTTAAGGTTTACAACATTTAACTTTAAGCATGTGCTTAAGTGCTTTGTTGAATAGGGATGTATTTACTCATGAGCTTAAATGTTTTGCTAAATCCGGGTCTGTCTCTAGCGACATTACAGTACTGTATATACTTAGAATCCATGAGCTATGTGCTACACGCTGTTCTGCATGCTACAGGCTGCCATTATGAGTAGAACTAAGACACTCCAAGCTGCTCCAGTTTTTAGGTACGTCAGCAAATTGTTTAGACATTAAAGCAGCGTTGCAATAAAAAATGAGGAAAGGGGGCAAAAAGGAAATACACTATGACATCTTGGTGTTCCTTTAGGAGTCAATGCACCTTCCCATGACCAAGCTAAGAAAGCCTTCCAGCACAACTGACATTCTGGAATTATTTGCTACTCATCTTTAAGGAATGGGGGTGGAACTCAAACAATGTCCTTAGAGAAAGAACACTTTTGTCCAAGTGAATTACTTCAGTGTTTTCAAGGTGCGATTTAATAAGAGCAGGTATAATGCTGTGAAATATTGGCAATCAGGCAGGATACAGAAATTGGCGGTTATGTAAACTAGAGTCCTTATTTAATCAAATCAGAGGTGGAGTGAGCTATATGCCATACAAGCATTTGTGTGCACTGATTCACTTACCGGGGAACTGCAAAGGGAAAGGAAAAATAGGTTTCACCCTTTTTTGCTTCTTTATGATTTATAAGAAAGAGTTGAAAAGTGTATTTTCAACCTTTTTTAATTTAGTAATCTCAGGAATGTCTAGTCTGGTCTTTCTTGGTTCTACTAGTAGCCTCACTGGGATTCTCAGAGATGCATCTTGTCATCTTTTTCAGTTGTTAACCGAAGGAAGGGAAGTGTTGAATCTTAACTATAGAGATCTTTCCCCCGCAAGTATTCCTCAGGCTTTTGAGTAACATAGGCATTGATAAAAAACAAACAAAAGTGAAGAGTTTTAAACAATCTGGATGTAACCTAATTTTTAACTCAATTAATCAGTTTTCACTTAGTGAGTAGCTGAGATGATAATCTTGCCAGTTCTCTACAGGACCATATTGCTTTCAAGGCTGAAAAGACCAGGATTTCTAATGTAAGAAACATTGAAAATATGAAATTTCATTTTCAGATAAATCATTTCTACTGTCTACATTCAACATAAATAAGCAAGAAAGAGTTACAATCCCCTTTTTGCCTTTGCAGATTAGATCCAGGTTGATAATTGGCCAGATTACCAGTGTCAAATGATGCTTTCTTGAGCGCACACATGCTTCTTTAAGAGTGGTTGGCACTCTGCCCTTCTTAAACATTCTCCGCCAGCCAAGGATGTTGTACTTGCCTGCTAGCCTATACCAGCCAGGAAAGACACATGGCCAAAGCACAGGTTGTAAAATGAAGATTTGCCAGCACAAGAATGTTACAGAGGTCTTAACCCATGCAGAAAAGTCCTGGTCTTCATGCTGTGCAAATGAACAGCACAGCCTGAATCGCAGTGTTTTTCTTTAAAAAGCAATAAAATAAGAAATGTTGTTTTACCCAGGAAGTACTTGAATCAGCTCCTGGGAGAAAGCAGCCTGGATTAAGCCACTACATGGAATAAGACTTGTGTAGATGCTAGATCGTTATTACAAGAGGTAGCCATTTAAAAGGAGTCTCACTCTTCTCAATGACAAATATTGGGTCAGATCGTGGCCCCGCATATGTGGTTGTGCAAGGATATAGTGTGGAGTAGGACACCGTCCTCCCCCAACACTTCCACTGCAGGGTGTAGCAGAAAGTCAGCAGGGGATGTTCATCTATTATTTCACCCCCAGCCCAGGTGCACAGGGAGTGGGCAGAGAAGGGTGAAGAATGACTGAGCCTTGGCTAGTGTAAGTAATTTGATACAGATATGGACCAGATGTTCATTATGAAGGGAGGAATTTGTATCTCAGAGAGGCATATTTCCCTGCTCTTGGGGTAGAGCAGCTACACATTGCCCCTTGCTCAGCATAGGTTGTTATAAGCACAATCTAGCTAGCCCACTGCACTTTTAACCAGAGAGCCATCCGCTTACTACAACATATTACAGAGGTTAAAAACTTGCAGATATTTCTTTAGAAATATTTTGCAACCTCTTGAGAAATAAATAAAAAAATAGAACTCTATCTTGCCAAGATTATTTTGGATATGGTATTTTTACTTCCATGAAGACTCTTGTTTCTCAAAAACCCCTCTAGACCTAGAATACACACTGATACATCTGCTAGTAAAAACACACAAAGCATGGTTCCTTAAGTAAGATATTATCTCTATTTATTTATAGAATTATTTGGCACCCATTGGCCAAATGTCGTTATTTTTAGGGATATACAGTATTTAAACACAATATTAATGGCCAACTACTTTGAAAGAATTATTGGCCTCACTACGGTTATATTGTGTTTCCAACAGCTTTCTTCTTTTGGATCAGTAGCTTCCAAAAGGCAGCTCACCAAATAGTTAAAAACAATACTATTGTTTAGCAGTAGATAATTGCCCTTCTGTTTATTGTGCATGAAGTTGTTAAGTAGTGGTATTCTATCCTTAAATTATCTCAGTAGTATTGCCACATGACCAAACACCAATAAAAATAAATAGAGTTTTTAAAAAAATAAAGTGGTTCCTTGCTTGCTTTATTTCAGGCATGTTCCATCCATGGTTAGAAATCAGGCATGACAGTGGTCTAACCCAAAATTTTTGTCCTTGAGTTAGAAATCAGGCATGACCATGGTCTACCCTGAATGTGATCTTAATGTTTTATACCACTGACAAATCATTAACATCTGTTAATAACCCACCCATCTGCTTTGTTAAATCGTTTTTTTTAAATCATATGTATGGCATGGATGTCTCCAACCCATGGCCCATCTAACCTTTCCCAGCTGCTAAATCCTCATTTTAAGTATTCCTTTAAAAAAATAGGATACATTTTAAAAACCATTCCCTGTTCCATTGTCTCCAGCCTGCTATTCTATCTTCATCAACATCTGTTCATTTCCACTCCCCAATTCCCATTTTAAATACTTATTTTAAACATATATTTTTCTTGTTAATATAATCCCATGTCCTTTCTCAAACCCTACCCCTGTGCTTTCTGCCTTCCTCTCATTCAAAACTATCCCCTATGGTTTCCTTTTAAATACTTATATTTTAAATAGAAGATTTACATGCAGAGAAGATTTTTTGGAAAGCCTGTTTATCTGATCAGCTCACCTTCATATGGACTTGGGTGAAAGAAAATGGGCTCATGCTAATAGTCTACACATATCTGGAGGATGTCAACACAAAGGTGGGAGAAGAGTGATGTAGCATAGTAAAAGGGGAATAACTAGCAGTAATGGGATGAAATGTCATGGAAAGTTCAGCCCAAATATTAAGAAAAAGCTTTCTGGCAGAAATGTATTAGACTGTATAATAGCCTCCTGAGGGACATGGTGGGAGCTCTGTCATTTGGCACATTTAAAACTTGACTGGACAAAACACTAGTAGTTGTACAGTTGACAACAATCCTGTGCTAGCAGGTGGATGGACATGCCAATCTAATATGCATCTCCCAGCTCTAGAATCTATGGGTCAAATTGAGAAATGATATATAAGGTTGTCTACATTGGATTCCATTACATTCAGGCTCCCTCAGACCTAATGATACCCACTCTGCCTAAAGGGGGCCTAAATTGGTTAATTTACACAACAGGAGTTTGACAATGGTGTAAATTAAAGAAATTGACACTACTTCTACCTACACCTTCTTCCAGTTCTTTGGTGTGTAAGTTACACCAGTTTGGACCCCGCTACACAGGGATAGAGTGGGTGTCATCAGGTCTGAAGGAGTCTAAATGAGTCAAATGGGATATAATTTATACAACCCTACACGTCACTTTTGAATTTGACTCTATGAATCCACCTAGCTGCTCAATCTCATCCCCTCTGATCAGACTCCCATTCCTCTCTTTTCCTCCATGATCACATTCTCTGTCATTGGACAAACCCTTGTATCAAACTTGCATTGTTTTGTGACTCAATACCAGCAAGAATTCATCTCTGTAAAGGTCATTAATGACACTGTCATCATATGTTAATTTGTTTAGAGCGAGAACTACTTATCTGGATCAAAGTGCTATACACAAATCAAATGAACAATCACAAATAAATAAGACACTGCTAACCAAATCTATTTTTTTTTAAAAATCTTGAACTGAAAGGTAAATGGCTCAGGGGATTTGTAATGGGATATAGAGCTTGATCATAGCTAGTTCACTGGTTAAAACCTATCTCAGGTAGATAGTGATCAAAAACTGATATACCATCTGCCAGCTATTGTGTGTTCCACTTTAAATTAGTTTGGTAGTCTCAATATATTTCCTAGTGAAATGATGGTACTCTAGAACCCCCACTATAACTGGCATACCTGTTACAGTTGTAGTAGAGAGGCCAAGGACTAAACAGACTATAGAAACTGAACACCCTTCTGAACCCTAGAGGTGGTTTCCCATAAGAACGGCCATTTTGGGTCAGACCAATGGTCCATCTAGCCCACTATTCTGTCTTTTGACAGTGGCCGATGCCAGATGCTTCAGAGGAAATGAACAGAACAGGGCAATTTTCGAGTGATCCATCCCCTGTAGTTCAGTCCCAGCTTCTGGCAGTTGGCGGTTTAGGGACACTCAGAGCAACTTCCCCTTCTGAATCAAGGAAGATACTTTGTACCAGTGCAAGCATGGGGTTGCCATGGGTTTACCAACCCAGGGATTTCCTGAGATCTGTCTGTACCTTGAGACACTACAGAAAGGAGTGTCCAAGTATCCGCATGGCTCCACACTTCATCCTTTCCCTTTCTTCCTTGGTAGCATCACTCCCAGATGATCCCTGCCTGCAGCTGCACCGAAACCTTCTTCAGAGATCGAACTGTATGGAGGTGGAGATATTCCTGTTACTTGTGGGCAGATTTCTAACTGGAAATGCAGCCATTCTCCACAGGAGCTTGTTTTGGAGAGCACCTGGTCTCTGGCTCTTTCTCTTTCCTGCATCTGCCCTCTCAGAGCCATATGAAGGGATTTTGTCATGTCTGGAACTCAGGATAGAGCTCTTCACTACCACCACAATGTTGGGCCATTTTTGTCACAGTCATATATGGGAGAGGATGCTATGTATGCTACATAATGAAAGGAAATATTTTCATGAAATTAAATTAAAAAAAAGAAAACCAGAATTTTTTGGACGTATACCAGGAGTACACAATGTGCAGTCCATGGTCATCCTCTCCTTGTAACTGCAACATGAGGACAGAGCTAATCAACTGCAGGTTTTTCCACTGCTAGTGAATGCAAACATCAAGCAATTTCCCCTTCTGTATCAAGGAAGATACCCACCAACGCAAGCAAAAGTGCCTGTGTGCTTTTTTATACATACATTTATATATATATATATATATATATGCAGATTATAGAAGGGAAACCCTCAGGCTCCTGTCAAATTACTAATGCTGCCGTTGTAATTGCCAAGAAATGTTTATACAAAAGGGGTACCCGATCTTTGCAAGTATTGGAATGATAAACATACAAAGAGCATTGTGCTATTGCATTAGACTGAAAGCAAAACATGCTTTAAAGGGAAGTGACGTGCTACTCTAGCTGTATTGTCCATTCAGGGTGAAATGCGAGATAAAAAGTGCATAAACCTGTGGAGTAAATTCAATGTTTAAAATTTTCCCAGTGTCCATAATCTAAAGTCTCGTTAATGGTAAGCCAGGTAAGGAATTTTAAAAAATACTGACTTGTCTTGAAAAAGTGTCCTTTTAGCATGCTTTCAATCTGTTCCCGTATCATCTTCAGTGAAGAGTACTTCCAGATATGGGCCAAGTGTGCAAAAACCTGGCACTTGTGGTATTTTAAATGAAAGGAAAAGGGTGGCAGAGATAGACCAAAACAAATGCCCCAAATCCAAATATGGCCAGGTTTGATTCAGAGCACTAGATCTGGACCACTCCCTGTGGTTTTGGATTCAACCAGATTCCAAAACTGCCGGGGGACTTCTCCACATCCAGGTCTGTGCTGGGGAGGAAATAAATAAGAATAACTATCGCTGATGTCTTGCCCTTAGTCCCAGTGCCTGCTCAGGAATCCCTTTCTTCTTGCCACTGTGAAAGCCTTTTAATCTGCTTCCCTTCCTCCCAAAAAGTTCACTTCACCACCTGCTAATGCTTCTCTCTCCATTTCTCCCAAGGGGGTCCCTTCACTTGCTTCCTACCCTCAGGGCTTGTCTTCACTACCCGCCTGGATCGGCGGGTAGAAATCGATCTCTCGGGGATTGAATTATCGCGTCTTGTCGGGACACGACAATTGATCCCCGAATTGATGCGCGTACTCCACCAGCGCAGGTAGGAGTAAGCGCCGTCGACGGGGGAGCCGCGGCGGTCGATTTGCCGCCGTCCTCACAGCGGGGTAAGTCAGCTCGGATACGTCGAATTCAGCTACGCTATTCGTGTAGCTGAATTTGCGTATCTTAAATCAATCCCCCCCACCCCCAGTGTAGACCTAGCCTCAGTGGCTTCCCTTCCTGTCAGTGCAAGGGGACTGGCCACCTGTATATTTCTAATATGCAGATATCTATTGAGGATTCTGGAGTTTTCATTTATTTTATGGTATTCCCCTGACAGCCCTAGAAACATGGCAAGGACCCTTTAAAGGGGAAATAGAGATTATTGTTCTATTTTGCGCATGTCAGATGTGTGCAAGGGATATTTGGCAGATATTTGCTGCAAGTCATAGGTGAATCAGGAAACTAAAACCAAGGGTGGTTTTTGTTTGGCCGTTGTAATGGCAAAATACAACAATTGAGGATTTGCCAAACCCAAAGCAGAGTCTTGTGAGCCCATTATCTCTAAAAGGAAGTGATTATTTTGCTAGATTTATTTCAATTGTTCAGAAAAGCACCTATTATTGATAAAACCACACACTGAACAATAAAACTCCAAAACAAAACACTACATTTGAGCATTGTCCACATAAGGACCCCCACCAATAAAATAAAAGTCTCCCCCAGCCATCCCAACTCACTCATCCCACCCTGTCAGGGAAGGC
The DNA here is from genome assembly GCF_028017835.1 of Emys orbicularis. Lineage (NCBI taxonomy): Eukaryota > Metazoa > Chordata > Testudines > Emydidae > Emys > Emys orbicularis. The sequence continues at coordinate 46,803,188 of NC_088686.1, read as the reverse complement.
TTGGGAAAACAGGTCCAATAACATGCACTGAGGGACAACAAATCTAGGCTCTTTCAGAGCAGGGGGAAGTAAATTCTAGAATCAAGACCCTGTGACAGGGTGCTATTAGCAGCACCCTAATGGCTGACATTGCTGAAGGCAATTATACACTTTCTGTTGGGGGATTGTGAGCACCTGGGGGACAATCACTGGGTTAACAAGGTCATTGGGGGAATATAAGGGGATGAAACAGGAAGCAACTGGCAGCACAAGAGGAACTCAGAGTGTGAGCCTGGGCTTGGGAACCCAGTGTGCGTTTGTAACTGTGAAACCATCTCAACTGGCCAGGGAGTGAGGTTCTCCAGGTAGCGAAGGAGGTGCCCTGTGACAGGGCTCTTCACCAAAAATACCCTGGTTTAAAAAATGCAACTGTAAAGCTCCTCTGTTTAATGACCACAAATGCCCCAGTATCACATGAACAGACGTGAAACCAGCATTTGTATAAACTATATACATGGTATGTCTGCGCATACAAACAGGAATCACTTTGCCCAGCACTGCAAAATGCAGCATCTGTTTAACAGTGCACATCAATACTGTTCTTCAGTTCAGGGCAGGATTTAAATTGGAGTAGCAAATATAGTTGGAACTATTAGTCCATGTGCCCTTATTAATTCCTAACAGATTGTTTTCCTTCTTACAAAGCACAAATCACTGAGCTCTGGAGCACATCCACATCAAAATTATTGTTAACTTGAGATAAGTTCTTATTACATAAAACCTGGCACAAAGAATCTGTAAGGAAACATTCAAACTATTTAAATGCTGAATCCTGAATGCCAAAACCAGAAGATCAACTACAGCATGCATGAGGATCCCGTGAGTGAGTATATCCAAGTTCACTGATAAATCAAGTAAGATACAAGTGAAAAGCCTTGAGGTCTGGCAGAAATAAGTTGATTAAGAACCTAATCAAAGCTGGTTGGTCAAATAACCTGAACTAAACCCAGGTCAACATGAACCAAGTAAATTATGATCATGTACAGATAGTAATATTGGGTAAGGACAATGCACTCAGGTATGTTAGAAAGAAATGAAATCAGATGACTATTGTTATCAATCTTTTACTCTAAGCCAAGGCTTTTCAGAACAGGCTCCACTACTACTCACTTGAATGAAAAAGACCAGAAATCAAAGTGGAATTAATGATATAAAAGGAAGGAGCTCATGCAAAACAACAGATGGAATGAGATCGGAAACACATGTAGTAAGCTGAACTCTTCTAATATGAGCAAAAATGACAGAAATTGGAACAAGAGGCAGGGGGAGGAAATCACCAGTAGATAAGTTTCTGACTGGGGCTAGTAGGAAAGTTCATATCTGGACTTGGATCCTCTCTTAACTTTTCCAACGATCAGGGGGTTTTGAATCCAGGGTGTTGGTTTAGCTTGTTACAAAGATATCAGTCAGCCATGAAATCTAAATCACAAAATGGATCAAAACTTTCCCAAAATTTGTGGGCTGGAGTTTCAGTCTCAGGTTTTTGATGCAGGCCTTTGTCTACTCTTGAGCATGTAAGAGACAGAATGGCATTTTCTCATTTACACTGAGGTGACTGTAACACTGCACCCTCTCTCACTGTCCTCTGATGCCACAGAAACCCCTCAGTGGCAACTTTGTGTGAATTGATTTATATTCCCATCACCAACACCAGTTGCCTTGTGCAGCAAAGTATTTACAGTGATTCTCGTCCTTTAGCTCTTACCCACAGGGCCAGGGAAGAACAGAGGTCTCTCTTCCTCAAGATCTCAGAGCATACTGGGCTCAGCCAGCCCTAGTCCTCTCTCCTTACTTCTTCCCTGTGTCTTCTTTTATACCCCGCAGCTGATGGCTAATTGGTTCCTCAGTTCTCCCAGACTGATCAGCTAATTAGCTGCATCTCCCCAATGAGCCTTCCCCAGGGGAGATGTTTGGTGCCTAAGAGATCAGAGTGCTGGCTCACCTGTTAGCTTCCAGCCCTCTGTCACACACTTCCCCAGTTGTCGAACGCTGAGGTTCCCTTTCCCTCATGCCCTCCCTTCTTTAGAGGAGGCACCAGGTGTCTGTTTCCTGCACTATCCTCCAGGGGAGTCATCTCGTCTACACCCACAGAAGTCATATTTCATAGAGGAGGAACATCTCCATAATTCAGTTTCAGCCCCCTGGTCTTCATACTAGGGGCAATTCGAAGGTCTAATCTCCTCCCATTCACCCTTTTCATTTTGGGTCAGGGTGAATCCCTTCATCTCCTTTCTCTATGGTCTCTTGTTCTCCTAGTCCTACCAACATATCTCATAGTTCCTCCTCTCAAGGCCATGGTAGCAAACATTCTGTGGACAGCCCATCCTCCTCTATAGTTTTGGGCTTCCTTCCCCCGCCCCCCCCCGCAATGCCTGCTTGGCCAGTTCTTCCCTTTTTCCATTTTCTCGTCAGGAACATTCATTTCCCTCTTTCACCCCCTGGCTTGTATCTTGTTGTCTAGGGTTCTTCTGTTCCCCTACTTCAAGCCATTTCTTCATCTTCCTCGGTGGCTCAGTTCCCTTCTGCCATGGACACTAGATGCCTACTTTGTTCCTAAACAGGAAGGAGTTCCAGTTCATCCCTAATACCAACAGATGGGGCAACTTATCCACAACTCCAAGCTGTTTCTATCTCAACTTAACCTGGACCTCTAGGGATATCTTGGCCATTGGGTAGAGTCTTCTCTCCCCGTGGATGCACTCCAGACTCAGCCTTTCCCTGATAGGATCCAGTGTGACTTTACCACATCTTTCCTAGCCAATGAACACCTGGCCACTCTCAAGATGGTTGCCTTTTGTTTTAATAAATACGTTGGAGAAGGAAGTTCCCGCCTGAGATTATTTTGAATCTCAGGAAACGCTTATGATAATGGTTTGGATTTTTTGTGACAATATTTTGCAATACGTTTGCTGTATTTAATAATTTTCTATTATTGTGCAATAATAATATGATCATTTATCCGTAGCAGGTTTTGAAGAAGGGACAAGATATAAAAATATGTTCTTGTAAACTATAAACAAGCAACGTGCTCAGTGGAGTTATTTCCTGCTAAATGTACATTTGAAAATAATTTTGTTTCATTCTGCATTAGGACACCAAAGAAGATCTCAAATCTGAGGAATTCATCTAAGTTACTATACATAGAAAGAAACAGAAAGTTCTCTCTCTCTCTTTGTTATTTTAGCCCAGTGTATCCCACTTCCTCTTCCAAATGAAATGATATACCCAGTTGGAAGACTATTGCTGTACTTTCCAACAAAAGAAGGCCTAAACAGCCCATGGTGCATTTGTTAATCTCACAGCAAATCTTTTGTTACCTTTTTTTTTCTTAATTGGATTATCCTTATGGAAGATAAAGCAGTCAGTAGAATAAATAAAGTATTGGATCCCTATAGTCTCTCTGATGGCTACAACAAACTTTCATTAACGTTGATAAAAGTTACTTGTATCCTGTGGGTGGGTGGGGAGTGAGGATTCCAGTTGCTAAGAACTTCTAGATAGTGATCCTGTCAAAATACAGAAGGTCAGTTTTTTTTTTTTTAACTAAAAAACCTTGATGATCTCACTTTAATGGAAGACTGGTGAACTGACGGGTATCCTAGTCTGAATGAATAATCACTTTTGCTTCTCCTTCTGCTTAGCCTTGATTGAAGGGAGGTATCATACTTTTCACCCATCAGACTTACCAACGTGTGGCACAGAAATGATTTTGTAATACTTATTATTTTTGAGCTAAATATAGTAAAGTGTTTTTCCAACTAGAAAGCTGCAGTTTGTGCCAGATTGGTATATGTGTTAGTTCAAACAAATGTACCAATATCATAACTTCACAATGTTTTATTGTTGGGAAAATGAACACTTGTGCAACAACTGACAGAAACTGTTTGAGGGATAATTAAGCTAGTTATGGGAATTTTGGGGAGACAAAAGGAAACCTGCTAATGGAAAATTGTTTGGGGGCACGAGGATTTGGGCCAAATATATAAAGTTAGGCCAAGCTGTAACTGGAGGCCCAAACTTATCAGTGTTTGAGTAGCTTTATGTCCAGTGTTAGAGTTTTGGCTCATCCTCACAAACAGGTTTGAAAGGGTAAAATACCTGCACAAAAGTTTCACTTTCCCCACTCCAGATCTTCCAATGGAATCCTGTCAGCATAAAGCTGACGTGTAAAAAGTGGTGAATTAGGTCCAATAACGTCCAACTACGGGGCACCACCATGAAATTTCATCATTTTCAGACATACCATGTTAAAGAAAAGGTACATCCAAAAACAACATTGCAACATTAGAAGACACAGAGTTTGTGACTAGAGCTGGGTAAACAATGCAAAATAAATAAATAAGTAAAAATTAAAAATTATGTTAATATTTGCTCGGATTTATAAGTGAATTCAATTCACATTCCCTATGCTTGCTCTCTTTTTGTTCACTCCCTCAAATATTTGTGCAGTTGAGTTTTACTGGCATCAGTGTTCCTGGAAAGCAAATTTCAAAGTTGCAAGTGAAAGTATTCACAGAAATTGTGAACTTTTGATTAGGGTGCAAGTATTTGCTTTGGATATGGTTGTGTATCATCCTATCAGGGAACGGAAACCATACCTTGTTCCTTATCAGAGCAATCATAACTGTATGACCCAAGATGTTTGCCCAGAGATTAGCAGATTGTCTTAACGGTTGGTTAAAGCCTAATATGCAGAGTGTGGATGAAATTATGGACTCCAGAATTCTGGAGCAATTTCTACAAGGCCTTCCTGAGAACGTAAGTGTCTGGGTTGGTTAGGAGGCTTCAATTCAAAACCCTGGAGGCGAAGGTCAAACTCACAGAGGAGTTTGAGGAAGCAGATTTTCCCTGACAGGTACATTGTCCATTTAATAAACCTGAACTAGAAAAGAAGTTCAGATTTATTATCCTGGGGTGAAGCCTGCAGAGAAGAAAATGGAGAACAGAGGAACTGTTTTGGGGAGATGGGAAATTATCTGCTACCAGTGTGAGAGACAGGCCCCTATACAGACTGTGAACTGTCTGAATTTTGTGGTTGGACTGGGACCTTTGGGTGAGTGCCAGAGAATATTCAAGCAAACAGAAAATGCGTAAGAATCAAGCAAGTATGCACAGCCACAAATCCACAAGATGTGGGCCTCTGGCATTGTCTTGATGTTCCTCTGGAGTGCTAACCCAGTTCAACCAAAGATTCACTAATCTTAAAAAGTCACATTGTCCCCTTTGTAAAAAACATAGAGCAGAAAGTGCAGAACTCCACAAAAATGCACTACATAGCAGAGTTGCATCAGTTTCTATATGTACATAATGTTCCCATCCAGTCAAGAGAAAAAACGTTGTAGTAACTGGAAGTGGCTATGTCACTGAAGAGACCAAGAATTGTGGATACTGTTCTGAGGAAAATTCAGAGAAAATTCCTAATATGGAATCACTTCCTTCTCCAGAGTCCTTAGTGTAATTATAAAAAACAAGCAGAAAATATCTTTACAAACTTTCAATATCACTTTAAGCATCCCAGAGAACTGCTGTCTCTTTTTCCTGCTTCAGGCACCTCCTTCAATTCTCACCTTTCAACTGGCGATGCTAGCACTTTACTACGGTCAGTTTAACAAATAGTTGGCACTAGTAATGTCTACATTTGTTACGTTATGAATTCAGATGTCAAGCTCCAATAGCCAGAAATCCAATACCACAGATTTTTTTTCTTCTAAATGAACAATATGATAGAACAGAAATTTTAGGACAATTTTTTTTTAAATTGGTCACCATGTGTACTCACAAAAACACAAATTTGTATGGCTAATGCAGGAAAATGGGGGCAAAGTATAGTTGGTGTGAAATAACCCAATTTTCACGTGCTAATTTGGGGAACATCCTTTTGTACTAACTTTTGAAAGCATGACCCATTGCAGCAGATCTCAAAAATATTTCTAAGGCAATATGGCACTTTAGTTTCAAATAAAAACATTACTTGAGATGATGAATACAGTAAGCAAATTTAAATGTTCAACTTTTATTTAATAGGATCTCCTTTTGCTATTATTTGAAGACGGTATTTCATAAAAAGTATTTAACACCTTCAGATGACCTCTAACCAGAAATGCATCATGCTACTCAATTTCTGTCTATCAAGTGCTGTAAAAAACAGTAAGTAAACATAAATGCCATTAAAGGGAGAAGTTATCTTACTTGGACAAGTTCTAGCATTAAATTTTCTGACAGCTCCCAATTTGGACATTTTCCAGTGTCAATAAAACTTGTTCAAGCAGAACCTTACCTGGTTTTCACTACATCAAGAGGGTGCATGAGGCAAATTTCTACAAGACCTGTAAGATGATAAAGAAGAGAGGCCCAATCAACATTTGTAAAAACAGCAGTCTTTGTTGCACTGACCCCAATGGTTTTCTAAGTGTGAACGTTAAAATAGAAAGCTCAGTACAATGAAGGAAACTAAGCTAAAAGCTGAGGGCAAAGTACAAAAACGTATATTACATAGTAAAGGTGCTCTTCTGAAATATATTCCACACAGATTTAAAAAAAAATACTTATGGAAAAGTAAGCTCTTTCCTCTCAAACAACTAAATAGATTAACTTTCAATGACCACTCAATAACAAGAAGACATACATAAATATAGGGGCTGAGTATTACTATTAGTATTAAAAACTCAATGTACTGAACCATTATTCCCAAGAACTAAACTTATTCTGTGGTAACAGTTTTGATTATTTTTTAAATCGACTATTACCGGTTTCATCATTTGTAAAAGTGAGGGGTTTTTTTCTGTACCATTTTGGCCAATATAATGCAACACTTAGATCAGAGGGCAGACCAAAGATGTTGATAGCAGTCACCGTAGACACATTTTGAGGTAGTAAGTTTTGGTGATGAGCTATTCATGATAACAGTGGGAAAGTGGGGGATACAAACTATATGCTCCATTTTAATTCCTGTTGCTCACCATTCTATAACTGGGACACCTGAAAAAACCCACTGGCATCATGGACAAATAGAATTCAATGAATTCTCATTTTTCTTGGAAGGAAAATTAATTTCCTCTAAAGGAAAATATAAAGCTTAAGTAGAGAAGAAGATAGTCCCAGTGCATCACAGGCACGTGTAGTCATTCCCAGTGCAGATGCAATTACTGACCCTTGAAGTAAGAGCACTTCTCTTATCTACAAGTTGTTATACACTCTACTCTTCTAGCACACATCAGAGCTCCTTGACATCTTCTTGCCATTTTCTACATTCACCTGCTTCATGTCCATCTATATGCCTCCCATTCCAAACACCAACATACACCTCTACCCCAATATAACGCTGTCTTCGGGAGCCAAAAAATCTTACCGCATTATAGGTGAAACCGCGTTATATCAAACTTGCTTTGATCTGCCAGAGTGCGCAGCCTCCCCCTCCCTCCCCCCCCCCCCCCCGGAGCACTGCTTTACTGCATTATATCTGAATTCATGTTATATTGGGTCACATTATATAGGGGTAGAGGTGTACCAGAAACAACTGTACTGATCGGTCCACAACAAAAGTGCATTGCTGGGATTTGAAACAGATTTGTGTAGAAGGTTGATACCAAGCCACTACGTCCCCTTTAAAAGCTCTTTTAAAATATGAAAAAATGGAAGGGTAAAAGTGTGTGCTCACATGCATGATATGAGGTGATTACATGTTTTTGGGAACTATGGTGTCCTGTCTTATTGAGTCTCTTTTTGTTGGCTTCCACAGTTTCCCGTGTTTGACCAAAAATAACTAGTTTTTATGTTTTAAAGTTAAAAAAAATCAAAGAAAGGATTTTCAGGACTATTCATTTTTAACATGATTTGAATTTCTCTGCTTCATCTATTTGCTATTTTAGTGACAAGCAACTTGCAATCAACCTGTAATGCTGTATGCAATGTATAGCAGGAAGCTGAATGAAAAACCACCAGTCTAAGGCTGTAGCTGAAAAGTCAAGCATACAAGTGTCAGGAAATTCAAATGTTAAGCTTTCTACAGGAGCCTTTATTCTGTTACACTATTCATGCAGTTCAGACTGTGCATACATTTAACAAATAGCCTGTGAATATATTCTTCTTTACCAAGGAAATCCGAAATTAAAAATACTGAGTTGAAATGGGAGTTTTGCTATTGACTTAAATGGAGCCATGATTCCAATCACTACGTCTTTGCTAATACTTTGCTAACATTAATCTAAAGACTTTACTTTTTGAATTTATCACCTTAAAATTGCATTAAAATTTGATTTTGCATTTAATTTTTCCTTTGTTGTGTTGTTGTTTAAAAACTAGAAAGGGAAAAAAGCCTGGTTAAGTTGTTCACACAGGGTGTCTTTCACTGATGCATCATTAACTCCTTAACAACCTTAATTTTTTAGGCCCTGCTTCATTCAGGAAAGCATTTAAGCATGTGGTTAAATCCCACTTAATTCCACGGAATTTAAGTATCTACTTAAGTGCTTTCCTGAATAAGACCTGGACACCGTAAAGTCTAAGGCCCAGATACTGCTACCACTGACTTCAGTGGCATAGGACCTGGTCCCAATTAAGGTGTCCTTATACAGTTATTGGCCTCTGAAACCTAAAGCAATTCATTGTGTGCCAGACATTTTCAACCACTTTTACTTTCTCCAAAACACAAAGAGAAATTGTTCTAATATCTATGAGTGAAAATTTAATTTTTCAGCGTTCACAACTCGAAGTATTAAACCAATTTAATGTAGCATTGGGCCATGACGGTGCAGCAGACGCAGCATGGCTGGACCTGTCAGTGGGGCTCTTTACAGGTGCAAAGATCTGCTTGCATGAAGTCTATTGTAGAATCAGGGTCTTGAGTTCTTTTTTCCCCAAACACTGAACTAAGCTTGGCTTATAGTCAATGTTTCTAGCTTCAACTACTTCTGAGCTATTAAAATACAAACTTTCAAGTAGAACAAATCAGAAAAGTGTATTTTCTTCACACTTAAGTAAATAAAATTGGATTCAAACTCCAAACATTTTTTTCAAACTTCCCATAAAATCTAGGCATAGCAGTTCCTACATACAATATGATATGTAACTGAGCAAAACATTTAAACTATTAAACAAATAGCATGGAGGAAATTCTTTCCATTTCAATTATTTTGTCAGCTGCTACACTACGATATCCTAATTTCCTTGTGGTTAATATAGAAGTACAAAAAAAATGCATATCGGTACAGTATTATGGTATGGTATGACTTGTCCATGAAATTAAGGGTGATTTTTTAAAAGTGACCTTTTGTTTATAACACACCTGACCAACAATTCCTCTCTGTCCATTTCAGCTAAAAAAAATTCGTATTTTCTGTTGGTATATGTGTCTCAAAATATGAGAGATTTTCTATTTATATAATAATACTGCTAATAATTTAGGCTCCAATCCTGCAAAGACTTGAGTATATACTTAATTATAAGCACATGTGTAGTTCCTTTGAGTCAGTTGCAGGACTTGAGCCATAATTCTGAAGTAAAGAAAGCTAAGAGGATCAACCAAATGTAATCACAGACACACCTATACACCCTCATATGATTAGAACTTCCATCCTCATATTTGTTTCACATTCGCATCCAGAGGCCCCTTCAGGATCAGATCTCCACTATGCTGGTGCTGTACAAATTAAGAGCTTAATCCTGCCCATATTTATGCAGGTATTCAAAGTTATTATGAACATAAATGGTTGCAGAATCAGGGCCTAATTAAAGAAAAGTTGAGACAACTGGTGTAATAAAAAACAGAGAAGGCACACAAGAAATTAAGACAAGGGGAAGAGTAATAGGAACATGTGGTTAAAAGACTAATTTAATTACATTGCACTGATTCTAAACTAGATTTTGTGGACTCGTTTTATTTACTTTAGATTTCTTTTAAAAAACCTGCACACACTTTATTTTATACTGTTACTTCGAATAGTGATTACTCCGTATTTCAAGATACAAAAGTATTTGTTATATTTCCATGAAATATCATTTGTTCAAAATCTTGGTCAAAGTATTAAACAAAACATCTCAGAGCAGCTGTTTTATATACTGCTGTGGAGGTATTTAAGTCTGTATACCTACACCAATTTTTGGACATGTTGACAAAATAACAAGGTTTCCTCCCTTCTCAACTATAGCTCTATGGAAAGTTTATGGAACATACAAAACTTGCTAGATAGCTATTTTTATCTCAGCCATCAATATATCTGAATGTCTACATGAAATTAATATTCAGTTATTGTTTTTTCCTACTTTCTTCTCGCCTCTCCATCCCCTCCCCCACCATATAAGAATTTATTTTTCCAGGCTGAATTAAAGGGAGGAAACACAAGTAGTACATGCCCAGATCATTAATATATACTGGCAGGGACATGAAGTAAGAGTAGCAGCAGTTCAACGTTGTTTTTAATCATATTTTTCTGGAAAGCAAGAATCGCAATGTTATTCCTAAATCAGCTAGGTTGCTTATTCCCCCCACTCCCCACTTATTATAATTTTCATTGCTCATGCATGGCTTGTATTGCACTAAACTAAGAACCAAATTACATGTCAGATGGGGGAACCGAGAACCCAGGTTTTCTGTCGTTATTCTGTCCCACCACCTGTACAGAAACTGCTCCACAGCTGCCAACAGGTGCTTTACAAGTAGAGCTGCAGAAGAGTGTCTAGCATTGGCGGGAAGGGTATGACCTGTGACTTTTCTTTCCCTCCTACCCTTCCCCAATTTTTGATCTTCCATCTTGCACTGGCAGGAATGCTTGGTGGTAGGGGGCCAAGCATTTGTTCACCATACACTGTTTTTACACATTCATGTCCATTTTGGGAGAAAACTGTACTGTGCCAGAATTTGGCTCTACTTTCTTGGTCCTCACAGGACAATTTTTAATTCAGGCATTTTTCCAGCAATTGAATCACATGAATTCCAAGTTCTTTGGCAAGAAATATGTTTTGATAACTTCAAGATTCTATTAGTTATCTGCGTTTCTCAAAGGATAAAAATCTTTCCTTTGTTCTCATCATTTTATTATGCACTAAGTTTTAAACAGCGCATAGGTAGTCCATTTCACCAGACAGCAGTCTGCAAAATAGCTAAGGATTGTTACATAGTGTTCTAAAAAGCACTAAAAAGAGAGCAAACTGCAAGACTCCAATGGAACAGCTACAAACACAAGCTACATTTTTCCATTTACCATAGTAGTCATGCAAATCATTACAACATCTCACTTGATAGCCTGCCCAGAAATTGTGGTGGCCCTACTAAATTACAAGCAATCTGAGATGTGCATAGGAATAAAATATATTGCACTTTGTCACAAAACTCATGCACATTAGCTGGAGAAAGTCTGACAGTGCTATGAATAACTAAAGTTGCTAAATATGCAATCCCATGCTGCAATGTAATCTAGCTATTCATACTAGATAGCTGCTGTTTACCAATTCTGATTCTATGATAAGATGGTATTTTAATACTGCTAGGGACACAGATATTCCAAAAGCATGCTCTGATTGGCCCGTGGGAACAGTTTAGTGATGTCAGATGCATCAATTAACAGTGGTGCACAAATGGAATCTCATCAGCAAATAAAGGGGAATCCACACAGCCATTGTGTTAAAACCATCCTACTGATTATTTTAAAGATTAGAAGCGACTCTCTTCAAAAGTTCCTGGTGCGCCTTGGCATCATCCTGAGGAACTGGCTGAGGGGACCCTGTGATAGCCTTGTCTGGCGACGATGAGGACGATGCCGGTGCCCCCGGAACCTCCACGTCCATTGGTGGTCCAGCAGCTTGCTCCCCTGGTCCTCCTGGAGGGGACCTTACCCCCCCGAAGTCTCCAGCACTGGATGGGGACGGGATACCGAGGCCGCTGGCCTCTCCAAGGCTCCCAACACCGATTGGGCAGCCTGGGAGGGTTGGGTGAACCCCCCAGGGTTCCACTGGTACCATGGCACTGGCCACTATGTTTGGGGCCATGGGACAGGTTTCAGTGCTGATAATGTAGTCAGCACCATTGGTACCAGCGGAGCAATCAGTTCCGGGCGACCAGGATCATGCCGAGCAGTGGCTCTTGTCCAACCAGTGTCGGTCGCTGCGTCCCGAAGCCGACTTGTCCAAGCGAGACTGTCTTGGTCGGGCTCTCAGGGATCGATGGCATTCGGCAGATCTGCATCAGATACCCAGCAATCCACGCCTCATGCTACTCGACCGGTACCGGGACTTTGAATGGGACCAGGAGCTACTACAAGCAAGTTGCCGGGAGGATCGTCCTGAGTAGGGAGACCTTCCTTTTGGAGATGGGTGATAGCCTGGCAATCGGCGGTCTCTGGTGCCCGATCGGTCCCGGGATCAGTCCCGGGTCCTTGAAGATGGTCGGGGCTGGTCCTGGAGTTCTTGCTGGATGGCATGTGCCTCAGAGGGTCTGCGCCAATCTATCGATGAAGTACACCTTGAGTCCCTCGATTGGTGCCCCCGGTGCGGGGACTGAAGAGGGCGCCGCTGAGCCTGCCTGTCCCGTCCTGAGGTGTGACAGCTGCAGGCGGGTGAATGCTGGTGGGACATCCCTCTCAATGGGGAACGGTACCGCTGAGGCAGGGACAAATGCATAGGTCCCAACGTGGGTTTTCCCCAAGACTGGGGTACTGCAGGAGCCAGTGAGAGCAGCACCGGAAGCATCAGGATCTCCTGAGCTGCTTGAAAGGCTTCAGGCGTTGACTGCACCTGAAGCTGGCCGGGGCCTGCACTGCTATCTGGAGTCGCAGGCAAGGCATGGGATGGGCTGCACTGCTTGACTTGAGCTGAGACCCAACTTCCCGAGGGGGATGTTGAGCTGCCCGACATGGTCTTGGCTCACCCCCTGCCCTCTCCTTTCCTTGGTGGGAGGTAGGAGATCTTCCCCTCACAGTCTTTTTCGGCTTCTTGACTGGAGCCGTGGAGGGAGACCGGTGCTGGCTTGTGGACGGCACCGGGGAAGCACTGCGCATGGAGGCTATGGTGCTCGGTGCAGAGTCGGACCGCTGCTCCGGTGCTGGAGTGAGTGCCGACTCCATTAGGAGCACTCTTAGATGGATATCGCACTCCGTCTTCGTCCTAGGTTTGAAGGTCTTGCAGATATGGCACTTGTCACTTATGTGCCCTTCGCCTAAGCACCTTAGGCAGCTGGCATGGGGATTGCTGACAGGCATAGGCTGTTTGCAGTGATCGCAGGGCTTATAGCCTGGGGACCAGGGCATGCCCTGACCCCCGGCTGGGTCCCATTCGGGACCAACAAAGAGTTCGAGAACTACTACTAAGTGTACCTAAGAAAACTACTAACTATGTATAATTATTTTACAGGATTTCAAAGTCTGCAAGAACAGAGAAGGAATCAATGCTAGCCGAAGCAGCAGACGTTCCAGCACCATCACTGGCGGCAAGAAGGAACTGAGAGTGGGGAGAGCCGGTGGGCACCACTCCAGAGGGCGCCAGAGCTGGTCCCCTACTGATACTGTTGAGGGAAAAACTTCCGGCACTGGTGCATATGGCGAGCACACACACCTAATATGGAAGGGACATGAGCAACGCATCTTGAAGAAGAGATGTGGTTCCACTCCAGTTCCAACATAGCACATGCCTTTTCCCTACTAAAAACTGTTTTCATTCTGGAAGGATACATACCTTTCCCAAATTGGCTGTTAAGATGTTTTGTAATTTATATTTAAAATTAGCAAGCTACAGACTCCAACGGCAGTATGTCACTCCATGGTGTGCATTATTTAGTGACTGTTGTACAACTTGGATGATTGAATTCACTTGGCCTATATCCTTCTGCTTTGTAGTACACCTGAAGCTAGCACCCATATAATGCACAACCTGGAGTGGTTTATTGCTGTATTAAAGGGGCTGTGAACATTGTGATTATCTGACTGGCTGTCTCAGTCTTTTGGATGATGTCATACTTACGTAGGATACCAATTCCCAATACCGCTAAGTTACAACCTCATCAGTGTAGAACTACAACAACAAAATGCTCCTATACCCATTATATTAATTGAGTAGGGAAAAAACAAAAACAAATAAGTGGGGAATATAGATAACAGAAGTAGCTGGATTGTACACATTTCAAAAATGGAATTCTTTATGCTTTTGGACCTTCTCTTGGGACAAACTCTGGCTCTGAACTCTGCATACACTCTAAAAGCTGTGGCCAGGAGGGAAGTGTGGGGTACAATTGATGCACATTAATATTTGCTCCTCAAAAAACTGTAGTTGAACCTCCCCAGGCTTTCTGTGCATTGTACTCTGTAGTGGACGCTCTAGTGCAGATCTGAGAGTTCAGGGAGCATCATCCATGTGTTTTAGTGCAGACACCCCGTTTAGTGCAGAAGTCATTACACCTCCTCCTCACCGTGTGTTACTCATTTTCCTGGAATAACATAGTCACCAAGGAAACACAACAGAATGGAGATTGCTCATAGAAAATGTGGCAATAAACACGCCAGGCACTGTATAGCTGGAACACTACGTATTTATCTTGGCCTTCGTAGAGATACAGTTACGATATAAGAAATGATAATAAATATTTTACTGTGTACCTTATATTTCCTTCTATGAAATATGTCTGACTCAAAAATCAATCAATCAATCAATCAATCAATCCTAAGGAAGTGTGAATTGTATTGATCTTTCTTTCCTAAAAGAAGCAAAAAACAAACAAACAAAAACAACTGTTACATATTTCCTTCTTAAAATCAGCTTACTTGTTGGCTAATGCAAGTTATCTGACAAGACAAATACTTCCAGCAGCCTCTAACTGACTGTAAAAAGCATTGTTTGGAGAATAATCAATGTCTGAAACACTAGGGTCCCAGCAGTCAATCTTCCATTATGAGTTCTATCCAGACTACATTTTTTTCATGGCTGCTGGCCCACTGCATCTGTGCAGACACATAAAGCTTTAACCTGTTCCCTCTCAGAAGCAGCCATAAAATGCCATTTTCAGCTTTATAGATATGGCTGTTAAAGCCCACTCCATCCACATATTGTGTCTTTCCCAGATGTAATATGTGTTAATTAGGCTCAAAAGAAAAGTGTACAGGGATGCTCTGAGCATGTTGGAAAAGATTTACATGACATTCACCTTCATTTTAAAAAATGACATTTACTTTAACTCTTGCCCATTATTCTGGTTAGCAGTGTGGTTTGGGATTAGCTAATGGGACCCTGGAGCTTCTGGCAAACATTAATTAATCTTTTAGGTAATAAGCCAAATCAATCCTTTCCTTAGAAAAATGTGTAAAAGTGGAAAGTTCTTTTAAAAAATGCTCCGTAATGGCAGTTAGCATTCAAGTAGAATGTTATCCCCAGAGACCTTGAATACACTGAAATAATGCATCATGCTAGAAAACATGTCAGCTAAGAAGATATTGAACACAATTTGCCCTTAGCATGGACAAGAATGTGTAAGTCCCCGCAGGTCTAAAACCCAGTCCTAGAGAGCTGCCAGGCAGCAAACATCTCCATGCTGCCAGCCAGCAGCAGCTGTAACTAGCTTGTGCTCCACTACTCATGACCCACTGTGGACACGGTCCCTGGGAAGTCCCACTCAGAAGGTCTGACAGGCAGCAGCCTCATGGCTCCTGCTCACTGCCCTGTATAAACCCAAGGGTCCTTCCAGGAAGTATCCAGGTAACTGAGTGGATTTCTTGCTGCCATCACCATTCATTCTCCTGAACAACTGGCTTCGACCTCAGTTTGATTTGGCTTTGCCTCCTGACCCAGACCCTGAAACCTGACTCAAACTCTGACCCTTGAAATCGATCCTGGCCTGGAACCTGACTGCAAACTCCTTCACAGTGTGGCCACATATCTGGACCGAGTCTTCCTCCCAGAATTTTTTAATGAGGACCACCAAAAATTGAGGGTGTTTATAAACCAATGCTGCCTACTGTTTCTACTCCACCTCCAGTCCTACCCCACTGACCAAGCAAAAAGTAGGACTCATTATTATCCTCCCGGTGGCAGATGCATTGGATTGGGCCTCACTACTACTCAAACGAGAGAGTTAGATGCAATTCCTTTAGGCATTTTCTGCCATATTTGATGATCCCCACTGTACCCGCTCGGCAGAGGCAGCCCTATGCCAACTCCAGCAGGGGCAAGCAGCAGCTTCCTCCTACACAGCCCACTTTGGCGACTAGTCTCTGACACCAAGTGGAACGAAGCGGCACAGCTCTACCAGTTCCATTGGGGACTACACAAGAAGATTAAGGACGAGTTAGCTCATGTGGAGGCCCTGATGCCTTCATCAACCTTGTCATACACATCGACAATAGGGCTCAGAGAGCAACATGAGGAAAGGAAGTGGTCTGTGTTACTTGGTACCTGTCTCCAAACCAGACCCAGACCATGCAGCTGGATAGTGCCAACCGCCATGTGACCCCTGAGGAAAAAGAGCGCTGCTGCTGCCATGGGCTATGTTTCCACTGGGAATGATCTGGCCATGGTCTTGCCAACTGCCCACCTTGAGCTCTAGCAAGATGCACTTCAGGAAACTACCACACCCAGGACTAGTAGAAGGGGTTGGCCAGAATAAGCCCTGAGATAATGACCCCCTACTCTTCACTGAGACATACCCAATTCACGGTGAGCTCTCCCCGTACCTCAAAGTCCAGGTCTGTGTCTGGGCTCCAGGGGAACCTTACCAAATCCCACCACAGTGGGCACTGGTGCATTCCAGGGCAGTGAACAACTTTATAGATGCTGATATGGCCCATGTCCTGGGTATTCAGGTTTAACCAAACAATCTCTCTGACCTAGTGAAAACAACAGATGGCTCACTCCTGTCATTGGGGCCAGTGACATAGAAGACAAGGCCAAGGAAAACTACAAGTGGTATGCCTGTGGTTCTCAAACTTTTGTACTGGTGACCCCTTTCACATAGCAAGCCTCTGAGTGCGACCCCCCTTATAAATTAAAAATGCTTTTTTATATATCTACCATCATTATATATGCTGGAGGCAAAATGGGGTTTGGGGTGGAGGCTGACAGCTCACGACCCCCCATGTAATAATCTTGCGACCCCCTGAGGGGTCCCAACCCCCAGTTTGAGAACCCCTGTGGTATGCTGACTGCCAGCTCCTAGAAGACCCAGCATTCACTGCTGGGCAAAAAGTGTGGGTATTAGCCCAAGACTTCTGCACCAACAAGCTGTGTTGTAAATGGGACTACCATACCATGGGCCATATTCCGTCAGCCAGTTAATCAACCCAGAGACCATGAAGCTTCAGTTACCCAGTTCTCTCAAAATAGACTAGTGTTTCACATATACTTGCTAAAATCCTCCATTGACAACCCCTTCACTCACCAGGGTCAGCCACTGCCCCCTATGGTATGGATCCAAGAACACAATGAGTACAAGGTCCGTGGACTCGAAAATCAGACAGCTCCCTCTGGTACCTTATAGGCTGGAAGGGTATGGCCAAGAAGAGTGATCCAGGGAGCCCATCTCCCTAGTCCATGCCCCTGATCTCATGGTAGCCTTCCATGCATCCCATCCAGGCAAATCCAGGCTGGTGGAAGGCATGGGTTATGTAAGACCCAGCTGGTCTACAACCTGAGCCTGTTGAGCTGCCAGGCAGCAGACATCTCCATGTTGCTACCCAGTGGCAGCTGTAAGCAGCTTGTGCTCCACCATTTGTGACCCACTGTGGACACAGACCATGGGAAGTCCTGCCTTAGGGGGTTAGACAGACAGCAGCCTTATGGCCCCTGATTGGCTCCCCACCCTATATAATCCCAAAGGGCATTCCAGGAAGTGTCCTGGCTATAGTGCGGATTTCCTGTAGCTGCTACAACCATTCCTGCTCTTGAACTCATGACTTCAACCTCGGCTTGATTTGCCTCCTGACCCAGACCCTGAAACCTGACTCGGACTCTAACCCTTGGTTTCGACCCTGGCCTGGAATACAAACTCCTTCACTACTACTAGTCTCAGGTTTGACCCAGCTCTGACCCTTGATTCAAACTATTCTTGTTAGGATTTTGATAGGATGGTTATGTTTAAAAATATTAGCTAAAAAGACCTTTGGTTAACCACAGCTAGCTAACACAGGTGCTAATACCATTATGATACATTTTACCAATGTAGACATGACTATAGAAAGTAAAGTAGAGTGAGTAGTTTCTGCATGAAAAGTGATGATGGCCTGGCCTCCTATCTACACCAAGCCCAAGGATCAGTAGGAAATACTGGCCTCAAACCTTCAGCACCTGGGCCATTCACACTGAGCGCCAGTCCCTTTGCACAATGTACTAGGTCCTCTCACTCCAATGGCAGGACAGCCAACTTTGTGGCTGTGTTGCCATTGGCTCGCTGGTCCTTGACTGTACAGTACACTCCCGCTTCAGTCCCCAAAAGGGGGGTTAAAACATAGACTGTAAATCAATTATAAGGGGGTCACAAACTTCTGGGGAATTTTACAGCAGACATTCCAAATGAGTGGACTCATGGAAATGACTGAAAACTGGAAAGGACAGTTACCTGTTCCGTAACTGGCATTCTTTGAGATGTGTTGCTCCTGTCTATTCCACAGTAGGTGTGCATGCTCGCCACGTGCACCGGTGCTGGAAGTTTTTCCCTTAGCAGTACCCGCAGGAGGGGAGCACCGCTGCGACCCTTGGAGTGGCGCCTCTATATCGCGCTATAAGGGGAGCTGTGCTCTCCCCCCACCCTCGGTTCCTTTTTGCCAGACAACTCCGACAGAGGGGAAGGAGGGCGGGGTGTGGAATAGACAGGAGCAACACATCTCGAAGAACGCCAGTTACGGAACAGGTAACTGTCCTTTCTTCTTCGAGTGATTGCTCCTGTGTATTGCACAGTAGGTGATTCCAAGCAATATCTGTTGGAGGTGGGTAGGAGTTCACAATAGTTCGGGACGAAGTACCGCCCTGCGAACCTGGCGTCATCCCTAGACTGGGAGACAATCGCGTAATGCGAAGTAAATGTGTGAACTGAGGCCCACGTGGCTGCCCTACAGATGTCCTGGATGGGGACATGGGCGACATAGGCAGCTGATGAGGCCTGAGCCCTCGTAGAGTGTGCCCTGATGATTGGTGGCGGGGGAATCCCTGCCAGATCATAGCACGTGCGTAAGCACGAGGTGATCCAGCGGGAGAGCCGCTGGCTGGAGATAGGCTGCCCTTTTGCCAGTTCGGCCGAGGCAATAAAGAGTTGAGAGGATTTCCGGAATGGCTTAGTCCGATCCAGATAAAAAGCCAACGCCCTATGCACATCGAGCATGTGGAGGCGGCGTTCCTCGTTAGAGGAGTGGGGCTTAGGACAGAGCACGGGGAGAAAGATGCTCTCCTCCATATGGAAGGTGGAGACCACCTTCGGGAGGAACGCCGGGTGTGGGCAGAAATGGACTTTATCCCTGTGGAAAACCGTATAGGGGGGTTCTGAGGTTAAGGCCCTGAGTTCCGAGACACGTTGGGCCGACTTGATCACCATGAGGAAGGCCACCTTCCACGAGAGGTGCGACCAGGAACACGTGGCCAGGGGTTCGAAGGGGGCCCCGTGAGACGGGACAAGACCAGGTTGAGGTCCCATTGCGGCATGGGGGGCCTAGCATACGGGAACGAACGGTCAAGGTCCTTCAGGAAACGGGACGTCATCGAATGGGAGAAGACCGAGTGCCCCTGCACTGGCGGGTGAAAGGACGATATGGCTGCGAGGTGCACCTTAACTGAGGCAGGTGCCAGACCCTGGGCCCTAAGGGGTAAAAGGTAGTCCAGGACAAACTGGAGAGGTGCGGCAGAGGGGGAGGCTCCTCACTCACTCGCCCACCTGGCAAATCTGGACCACTTCGCCACGTATGTCTGATGCGTGGACGGCTTCCTGCTTTCCAGGAGGACTCGCCTTACCTGCTCTGAACACCTGTTCTCCTCCTCATTCATCCATGGAGTAGCCACGCTGTCAGGTGGAGCGCGGACAGATTGGGATGGAGGAAGCGCCCCCCATCCTGGGAGAGGAGGTCCCGGCGGAGCGGTAACGGCCTTGGGGCGGCCGCCAAGAGGCGTAGGAGGGGCCCGTACCAGTACTGGTGGGCCCACGCCGGGGGCTATGAGAATGACTCTCGCCTTGTCCACTTTCACCTTCTGAAGGACCTTGGCGATGAGGGGGAAAGGGGGAAAGGCATAGAGGAGCTGGCCCGACCAGCTCAGGAGGAATGTGTCGGAGATCGAGCCTTCCCCCCCACCCCCCGGAGCAGAACCGGGGGCAATGCCGGTTCTGGCGGGTTGCAAACAGGTCGATCTGGGGAGCTCCCCACTCTCGGAAGAGCCGGTGAGCGACCTCCGAGTGGAGCGACCACTTGTACTGGGGGGAGAAGACCCTGCTGAGGCGGTCCGCTTGTGTATTGTGGACGCCCGGGAGGTGAGCCGCCCTCAGGGAGATATCGTGGGCTATACAGAACTCCCATAGGTTCAGGGTTTCCCAGCAGAGGGCTAGGGAGCGAGTACCGCCTTCTCTGTTGATATAGTACATGGCGGCGGTGTTGTCCGTGAGGACTCTGACCACCCTACTGCGGAGGTGCGTGAGGAAAGCCACGCAGGCCAATCGTATCGCCCTGAGTTCCTTGACATTTATGTGCAGGGACAAGTCCAGGGTCGACCACGTTCCCTGGGTTTGCACATCTCCCATGTGGGCTCCCAAGCCGAGATCCGAAGCATCAGACATCAGGTCTATGGATGGGTTGGCCCCCCTGAAGGGAACCCCTTGCAGCATATTGCTCGGGCAGGACCACCATAGAAGGGATCACTGGCGGCAAGAAGGAATTGAGGGTGGGGGGAGCCCGTGGCTCCCCTTATAGCGCGATATACAAGCGCCACTCCAGGGCTCGCCGCAGTGCTCCCCCAGTACGGGTACTGCTAAGGGAAAAACTTCCGGCACCGGGTGCACGTGGCGAGCACGCACACCTACTGTGGAATACACAGGAGCAATCACTCGAAGAAGAAAAGAGTTTCTCTGGGCAGCATGTCATCTAGTGTGGCTGGTCCTCCGTTCTGACATTCCCATAGCAGCAGCTGCAAATTGTTCATGCTTAAGCTCTATTGTCTGGCTTTGCTGGAAGGACAGGAGACATTGGATGTGGTTTAATCAGGCCACAACTTTATTCTTAAATGTCTGGGAGTACCCGGCAGATAAAAGTTTACAGTGCAGATAATTCCATAATCAACTCAATATATATCAGGGGGCTTGTGTCAGCCCTCCCATTTACCCAGCCTGGTCCCCAGCCAACCCACTGCTGAGCCCTCACCAATTCCCCCGGCTGTACCAGTCATAGGAACACTGAATGACCCCATTTCTGCTCCTTTAAAGAATACCTCCTTTAAATCCTTTGCTAATCCATTTTATCTGATCACCATATCCCTTCCCTAGGGAGGACCTGCACTGGACACCTGCCACAAGGAGGTGCCAGCAATTAGCTTGGCTGCCTCCCTTCCACAGCTACCTGGGTTCCCAGACATCTCCATTGCAGAGCTATGAGAGAAGTTTTAATGATTTTATGCAATTTCAGGATCTGGAAGGCTTATCACCGATATGACCCATTACAGAGGAACATGTGCTGCAGTACGTGGTGTCGTTAGCAAGCTGACGACTGGGATCCTCAACCATCTCCACTCGCCTATCGACCCTTATGTTTGTCAGCAGGCTGAATGGTTACCCACATCCTTGCAGCAGTTTTGTAGTTCAAAGGTTTCTAGCGGGGGGGTCTCAAAGTACCAGCCCTAAAAAGGATACACGTCATCCCATCACTGTTAATACACTCAGGGATCTGGTGTCGATCTTGGAACCCATATGTCATTGAGGGCAGAAGGTGGCCTAGTTCAGGGCAGCATTTCTGGTACTTTTTTTTTGAGCTTTTAGGATTAGTGAGCTAGTACCTGGGTCCTGTAGGAACCCTTCTGGAAGGGCTTTGGAACTGAGGGACATACAGTGGGAGGGGCGATTATTAACCTTATTAACCTTGAGGAGGTCAAAGATGGCTCAGGAAGGCTGGGATGAATCCATTATTCTACAGGAGGGTGGCGAGCCCAGGATCTACTAGATGGCGGCTGTGAGAGCACAGACCTATAGAGTCCCCCACCTTGGGAGGATAGGTCAGCATCTCCTGCTGACCTGGTCTGCAGCTGCAGCAGAAAGTCACTCGCTGGTTCTCTAGCCCTTAAAGGGGCACACACCTTTTCCTACCAGCAAAGCAGACGGAAGCATAAGAGCCATTATTATTAACAGCTGGTAAATTGGTCAATTCTGTTGCAAATAAAGCATGAGTAAAAATTCCTGTTCCATGTTTGACAGTTGAAGTACTGCAGCGAAATGCAGAAATATAGAACACAACATGGATCTTCCAAAACACCTAAGGCATGATTACAAGGCACCACACACTAAGCTGGCATTGCACTTTGCACACGTCCATGGAAATCTCACACTTACAAGTGGATCTTCAGAAAGGGAGAATTTGGCTTGTGATACATATAAAATTATCTGGATGGTGTTAGAGGAGTAACCCAGTATTTATACTGCTATGTTTGAGTTATTAAAAATATGACTAAGGTCTTTACGATGCATGTACATCAGACTTGGTTTGAAAGCAATAGGAAAATAAATCAAAGAATCTCTTGAATGATGTAAGCTTAGTGCTGCATTTTACCCTGGAATTCTGTATCATATTACGTTTCATCATTTTAATTCCCTTGTTGCCCATCTGCCAGATTTGGTTTATTTTTGTTGAGCCTGCTTAAAAACTGAGGGGAATGTTCCTATTGGACTACTATGACGTCCTCCTACACTAGATCTACTGTAGGTAATTAGCATTATTTTAGCTATTTCACAGTAAAGGTAATATATGTAGATTTAATGCACCTGTGACAGGTGCAAGCATGCTATCCATAATCATTTGGCATTGATGTAACAATATATTGCTATCACTTATCCATGTGGCATCCGGAAGCAGTGGCATGTCCCCCCTCTGGCTCCTACATGTAGGGGCAGCCAGGGGGCTCCGCACGCTGCCCCCACCCCAAGTGCTGTCCCTGCAGCTCCCAATGGCCAGGAACCACGGTCAACGGGAGCTGCAGGGGCGGTGCCTGCTGACAGGGCAGCATGCAGAGCAGGAGGGGGGACATGCCGCTGCTTCTGGGAGCTGCTTGAGGTAAGCGCTGCCTGGAGCCTGCCCCCCTGCCCCCCTCCCACACCCCAACCCCCTGCCCCACCCCGATCCCCCTCCCGCCCTCCGAACCCGTCCATCTCAGCCCGGAGCAACCTCCTGCACACCCAACCCCTCATCCCCAGCCCCACCCCAGAGCCCGCACCCCATCCCCCTGCTCCAGCCTGGAGCCCTCTCCCGCACCCTCAACTCCTCATTTCTGGCCCCACCCCATAGCCCACACCCCTGCCAGAGCCCTCACCCCTTCCCACACCCCAACTTCATGGCCCGCCATACAATTTGCATACCCAGATGTGGCCATCAGGCCAAAAAGTTTGCCCACCCTGGTCTATGGTGTAGTCAAAAGAAGGCAATAGCCATGGCCATATTTGAAATTCCTGCCTCTTCACAACTTTTCTGAAACCTACCCCTTGATCTTACGGATCCAGACATTAAGTACATGTACAGGACAGAATACTATGAAGAGAGTGCACAAGTAGGTAATTGTACAAAAGATTATGGAGAAAACAACATCTCAAAAACTAACAATAGGTCAGAACCTCAGCCAGTGTAAATTGGTGTAGCTCCACTAAGGTCAATTGAGCCACACTAACTAACAGCAGATGAGACAATCTGGCCCTAAGAATCTTTATGTTCAGTTGTACTTGACTATGTCTCAAGAGTGCCTTAACTTTCTACTGACTATTGTTGATCTGACATTATATGCTCTTCCATAAGTCTTTACTTAACATGTCATTTAAAATTTGTTTGGTCTTATAGTCAATGCCAAATCTGAGATATAAAATGAAAAAATTGGCAATAGTAAAATATCTCAGAACATGCATCACATTCAGCTGACACTTGAACACTGTTTATGTGCAAAAATCACAAGTTTCCTAATGTGATTAACAATAGCGGTAAAAAGGCATTTATATGTCAAATTTATATTTATATTTTTTCCTCCAGTAATTAGACAGTATTTACATACATTTTAGAGACTGCCAGTGTTGGCCTTAAAGATTTGACTTACAAAATAAATATATGCATTTTAACATATTTAAGTACCTGAGTCTTTGCACACAAGTGAACTGCAATTTATCATGTAACATTCTCCATACATTTTTCAGCAAGCATTACATACTGCTCTGTTACTCACAGATGACATATTCTTTCTATCATGTGTGACTAAGAAGGAAGTTTTTTAAAACATGATTGAAGGGATCAGTGAGGTCAACACTGGGTTACACTGTATTTGTGCCATGACAGCTTTCGCTGTTTCAATGCATACTGAACCAATATCCTTGCAATGAAAATGTGCAAGCTATATTTTCTTTGCCATTATAGTAAAATGCTTCTCAATAAACGTGTTTTCACAAGAAGTTTGCCCACTCATGTGTCCCAGAGCTGTTGTAATCTTCATTGCTCAGGCTGATCTAAGAGTAGGGACATTATTCTAATTCTTGACATGTTTAAAGTTCTCTAATGAATAAAGCTAACAGTTTATGGCTGCTTGGACTGTCACTCGATTGCCCCAAGGTCTTTAAGGTCTTTAAAACAGGCCTCCTAGTTTGTGTTTAACTACCTTGTCCACAGAGGTCTGAAGAGTAGAGCAGATCAAAGATGTGCTGGGAACATAAAGAGCAGCTGTCCTTCATTTACCGTTAATTAACTACATCTGACCCGATCCTTTATGACCTCCTTGTCACACATTCAACAGCTATAAGCCTTATGACCTGTCCCTAAGTACTGTACCATTGCACAAGTTTCAAGGAAATATAAATCTAAAAATATTAAATGTGGGACAGGAAAGAAATCTTTGGTCTCACACCACGGGGTTGCTGTTTGAGGAAATACAAGGCTTGACTCTGGATTTATATGCAACTATCACAGGCTGCTCAGTTGTTTGGGGAGTCAAAATATTCTTTCAAAACTGGATGATTCTGGAATTTAGAGTCTACATTTTATCTAGCTGTTTTATTTATCGGCCATTGTATGTTACCTATCACTGAAGAATATGAGTAAAAATGACACAACAGGGATGCCTAAAGCAGATTTAAGACAAGGGCCATATCTGGAAATACTGGCCGGGATTCTGTGCTGGAGCCTCAGCACAAAGTCCTGGGGAAATAGGACCAAAGGTGGCTTTAAGCCACCTTTATGCTCTTCAGATTCTTGATGGCTGTGGTGACCAGTTCAGCCTCAGTGTAAACTAGAGCCTCTAGAAGCTTCTCTACTTTATGATACCCTTCCATATTGGGCTGCTTATGCCCACCACAGCTGAAAATCCCCCTCCAACCCTAACATGCCCCCTCCTGTACCCAACATATTCCTTTTGCTGGGGCTTGTGAGGGAGTCTACATAGGGTTGCCTGTGACTATCATACACATTGCTGGTGTTGGGGAAATTCTCTTCTGGCACGATAAGGAGTTTTTATGGTCCCTGTACTACTCTTCAGTGGCAAATAGGGGCCAAGCAGAAAGGTGAATCCTTCCTAACGTCTCCTTTTCAGTTACCAACAGGAGGGACTGCTTCAGGAAATGGGGATTCACTGTAATGATGCAGACGGACTGAAATAGTTATAGATTTCATAACAAGCTGCATAGACAGAGATGGGAGTTACATAATTCATAAAATTGATACAATTACATAGATGAGAGTAATATGTTTCTATTTACCACTCCTGAAATTATTCTAGCAAATTATTGACAGGGTGATTAGGAAGGCAAATACCCCCTCTACAGGCAATAAAGGCTAGGGGGCATAACCTCAGCTGGTGTAAAAGGGCATCGTTCTACTGAAGACAATAGAGTTACATCCCTTTACACTAGCTGAAGATCTGGCCCTAAGAATCTTTATGTTCAGGTCTACTTGACTTTGTTTCAAGATTGCCCTCACTGGTTCTATGGTTAAAATCAAAATGCTCTTAAAGATCAAAGAAGTAAGTCCACCACAACACTGGCTTGGTCTGACATCTTACTACTATGAAATGGAATTTACGAATCCAAATAAGGCCAGTGCTGGATTGGGGAGAGCCATGCTGACAGCTGTGGGGATCCTGGTTCCCGCTACCTGCCCTGGGCGGAGGGGTTGGGGGGCAGGGTCACTAGGTGGTGGGGGGGAACATTTGGTGGGCGGGAGCCTGGGGGCCTGAGGGCAGGGACACAGGACAGGGCTGCTCGGGCCCCCTGCCCAGGGCAGGAGGAAGGTCCGCCGCGACTCCACACAGCTGCCCACCTGGCTCTTATCGTGGCTGGGCTGTGGCTCTATGCTGCCCCCCCAGCTGGAGCCGGGTCAGGAAGAGCTGTGCTGGCAGCTGTGGGAAGCCTGGGTCCCTCCACCTGCCCTGGGCGGGGGAAGGGAGGGACACTGGGAAGGAGCTGCTCGAACCCCATGCCCAGGGCAGGTGGAGGGTCTGCCACGGCTCCCCACAGCTGCCAGCATGGCTGTCCCTGACCCAGCTCTGGCTGGGGAGGGGGGCAGCTTGGAGCTGCAGCCTGGCCATGGTAAGAGCTGGGGGGGCAGCTGTGGGGAGCTGCAGAGGACCCTCCATCTGCCCTGGGAGGGGGGCCTGAGCAGCCCTTGGGCAGATCCACAGGTCTCCCCCCTCTCTCCGGCCAGGCCAGCGTGGAGCCGTGGCAGACCCTCCACCTGCCCGTGGTGCGAGTGGGGGCCTGAGAGCAGTCCCTGGCCGTGTCCCCGCCCACTAGGCTCCCAGCCCGTCCGAGGGCAGGTGGAGGGTCTGCGACTCCGTGCGGGCGCCCTATAGCTGCCCATGCGTCCCTCCCCAGTGGGGGGGGGGAAGAGGTGAGGGGATGCCTCAGAGCCTCAGTCCGGCCCCCAGTGGAGAGCCCTGCAAATCCACAGATAATTTCTGCGGATAGCGGATCGCATGCAGATACACATTTGTGTTTCCGCGCAGGGCTCTAATGATAGCCAAAGAGGAAGTTCTATTCCATCCAGACCAGCAGTTTGCTTTTGGAAAATGTAGTGATGATAATAATTTGTTAGTGTGGATGGCCGTGCTGCAGTATAACCCCTCCCTATCCCCACCTACCCAGAAAAGTTTCCAAACCCTGGGCCTGTTCAAAGGAAGATTATCTAAAATTGTCTGGGGACAGTTCCTGCAGCCCTCATGCAGGCATAAATCCCACAGACGCCAATGGAAACTTTGCCTACACAAGGTCTGAGGGATCAGGCACTTTGTGAAAGATTCATATCTCTGCTCTTCCACTCACTTTTTTGTATAGGTGCCCAAACATTCAGTAGTCTGCCTGGTATCCTTCCTGATGGTGTCTGTGCAGATAATGCCCTATAAATCCAACCAGCACTGCAGCATCAATAAATGGGTTTTGTGCATCATCAGTAGCTAATAAGTGGTTTAGTGCACTGCCTCCCTCCAACATCCTTGTACTGTCATTCTAGGGCTCTCATCAGTTCAGGAAGCTGCTGAGTGAGACATTTTGAGATTACATATTCTGCTACATGATTTAACATAGTTACTGATAATTAGCCACATAGGGCCTGATCTAAAGCCTGTTGAGGTCAATGGAAAGTCTCCTTGAATTCACCGTGTTTTGGTTTAGGCCCCTATTCCCAAAGCATTAACTGAAAAAGATAAAATTAACTAAAAGTTACATTAACGAAAGGAGAGACTTTGAAAGCTGATACTGCAGCTTAAACTGTCCCTAGATGTCTTTCTGTATAAATCAGTTCTTATGTAATCTTTTTGTCAAACACGAGTCCAGTGCCTTGCCCACAACTGTCAATCTTTCAGTCCTTTCCTAACAAAGTTCCAATCAATTACATCTCTAAACAAGTTAATACACTTTCAAAGGTAGTCATGCAAATGTGTATATACTGGTAAGTATCATTGCTAAACATAAACATGATCCTTTTTATAATGGTTTATTTTAATTCATTGACATTTTACTATATCATAAAAACTACTCAAGAGATTCTTGGAAAAAATTAACTGGTAACCTATTAAAGGACCATTATAATTTAATGGGAATAACTTACCCTTTTGTTTAAAAAAATATTTGGCAAGCTCTCTTGATTCAGACTTTATGGTGACTATCTTGTTTTGTTAGTTAAAGAATTCTAAATAGGGCTGCCAACATTGGTTGGATGAATTCCTGGAGGTTCCATCACATGACATTATCTTTATAATTAAAGATTAATCTTCAGTTCCTGGAGACTCCAGAACAATCCTGGAGAGCTGGCAACCCTAATTCTAAAGAAAGCAAAACTAAAAAGCAACCAATATGTACTGATTTTTGTCTTTCACACTTAGGGCCAAATTCAGCTTATTGGCCTCAATAGAAGGTGTCTACATGTCTCAGTGGGTATAATTTGCCCTCAAGAAAAGATTAACTGTGTATAAGGCCATAGATGAATTCAGCGATTCTACTTGTATTAGCTCTCAGCACGTCTGGATAAACAATTTTAGCTAAAGGTATTGACTTAATGACAAAGTGAAAAAAAAATTCCTTGTACTGTATTGTATGTGAGCATTAGAACTTAAAATATTTCCTACAATATTTAAAACTGTGCTAATGGTTCAAGTCTTTAAATCAGGAAAAGATGGAGGAAGCTGCAAGCCAATATCTTTTCTTAATGCCAATATTCCATTTTTTGTGAAAATACAGAAAACAAATTTGAACAATTGCTTCAAAATGTAGGTTACAAACATTAAACTGGGTTTAAGAACATAGTTTCTAACAGTAACAACATTTAGCTAGACAGTATTCCAAAAGTAGACATGCCCACTACTTGTCATTGAGTATTGAGTATGTACAGTAACTAGCAAAGGGTTGTGGCTAATAGCCGACTTCCGTCTTTCAAAGAATGCCCACTAATCAATGTGAATGGTAAACCTCCTTCTATACTAAGAGCCAGGAAGCATTACTAATACACAAACTTTATTCTTCAGAAATCAATCCTCCTTTCTAAAAAGATACAAAATAGTTAGCCCAAACTGTATTGTTGAAAGCTATAATTATCCATTGGTTATTTCAAGCTGAATATATACTTCCCACTTCAGTTAAAGAGGTTTTTGTCTAAGAAAAGGAATAAACTGTACTACCAGTCACAGTTAAGAGGGAAACTGTGTGTAGGTATATATACATCCAAGAAGCATAAAAATATAGTGGTGTTACAAAACAGCATTCCATACTTTTACCTTTCTTTATATTTTATCAAACATTACTAATAGGTCAACAGCAACCATAAATATATTTATTCTTTCAACCACATTTTGACCCATCAACATAATGTTATAATAAAAAATCTGGAATAGAGAACATGCTCATGCAACTGTAAGTGGTGGGTCCTTTGTCCGGCAGGCCAGAAGAAAAAGAGTTGTTACCATTATAAGGTAGTTGGTGGCAGAGTGGGAGGAAGGCAAGGGTTTATCTGGACAAAGCAGGAAGGACCATGAAGTGGCTGGGCCAGGTGGAGGGGCATTGCCCTTCCAGATGACCATAGGAGGGAGGTAATTATACCATAGGCAGTTCCAGAGAAGACCTCTCTCCCTGGGATTGGGGACCAAAATTGGGGAAACAGGAACAACACAGGCAGGGCCAGATTTCCACCTTATGCGCCCCTAGGTACAGCATTTTCAGCACCCCCACCAGCACCTACAGCTGACCTTTGTGTTGCACACAGTTTTAGAGAGATAAGGTGCCCCTGGCATGTGCCTGCTATGCCTAATTGGAAATCCAGCCCTGAACACAGGGTGGCTGCAGCCAACGTGCCAGCAGATATTGCCCAGGGTGACCAAGATCCTAGCTGAAATTTGGGAAGCTGAGGAACAGCCCAATATGGCTGTGTCCAATATTCATGTGGAAATTGGGGAAACTGTGACACTGCCCAGTATTGCTGCAGCTAAGACCCCAGCCGAACCTGGTGAAACTGAGGCATGGATTCCACATTACATGTCAAGCAACCAGGAGGCTGAGGCGTATAACAGTATTTCTGCCAGCAAGTTAAAGAAGTATAGATTGGATGAATGGACTATAAAGTGGATAGAAAGCTGGCTAGATAGTCGGGCTCAACGGGTAGTGACCAACGGCTCAATGTCTAGTTGGCAGCCGGTATCAAGCAGAGTGCCCCAGGAGTCGGTCTGGGGCCGGTTTTGTTCAACATCTTTATTAATGATCTGGATGATGGGATTAATTGCACCCTCAGCAAGTTTGCAGATGATACTAAACTGGGGGGAGAGGCAGAAACGCTGAAGGGTAGGGATAGGGTCCAGAGTGACCTAGACAAATTGGAGGATTGGGCCAAAAGAAATCTGATGAGGTTCAATAAGGACAAGTGCAGAGTCCTTCACTTAGGAAGGAAGAATCCCATGTACCGCTACAGGCTGGGGACCAACTGGCTAAGCAGCAGTTCTGCAGAAAAGGACCTGGTGATTACAGTGGACAAGAAGTTGGATATGAGTCAGAAGTGTGCCCTTGTTGCCAAGAAGGCAAAAGGCGTATTGGGCTGTATTAGTAGGAGCATTGTCAGCAGATCAAGGGAAGTGATTACTCCCCTCTATTCAGCACTGGTGAGGCCATACCTGGAGTATTGCATCCAGTTTTGGTCCTCCCACTACAGAAGGGATGTGGACAAATTGGAGAGAGTCCAGCAGATGGCAATGAAAATGATTAGGGGGCTGGGGCACATGACTTACGAGGAGTGGCTGAGGGAACTGGGGTTATTTAGTCTGGAGAAGAGAAGAGTGAGGGTGGATTTGATAGCAGCCTTCAACTACCTGAAGGGGGTTCCAAAGAGGATGGAGCTAGGCTGTTCTCAGTGGTGGCAGATGACTGAACAAGAAGCAATGATCTCAAGTTGCATTGGGGGAGGTCTAGGTTGGATATTAGGACACACTATTTCACTAGGTGGGTGGTGAAGCACTGGAATGGGTTACCTAGGGAGGTGGTGGAATCTCCATCCTTAGAAGTTTTTAAGGTCTGGCTTGACAAAGCCCTGGCTGGGATGATTTAGTTGGTGTTGGGCCTGCTTTGAGCAGGGGATTGGACTAGGTGACTTCCGAGGTCTCTTCCCATCCTAATATTCTATGATTGTTTACAGAGGATTGCCATGGATATTGGGGGACACCTCAGTCAAGGGACCATGACTCACCACTCACACTCAGGCCAGGCAGAGACAGAAAGCTGTCCCTGGGGAAGGAACATAGGATTAACCCAAAAGACGGGAGATGGTTTCCTCATATACACACAGCCCGGGGTAGAGATAAAACTCCAGAAAAGCAGGGTATAGCGAGGGGTGAGGGAGCATCAATCCCTTCCTCACCTGACACTGGGTAATTAAAGCCCGGGTGTTACAGCTTACTTAAGACCAGCTTTGCATGTAGTGGACCATTTGGATGCACTTTTGTTTGTCGCAAAGGTTGATTACACAGATACAAGACTATTGACTTCATTGGATGTTGGCTGGTAGGTTAGGAATACTGCAGGCAAATGAAATATAGAACACCCCCTGCCCACTAGGCTCGCTTGTCTGGAGATAAGTTAGAAGGCAGGTATCTCTCTATTCACTGTTAAGAAGCTGGCAGGATCGTGGGAGTTGGAGAGGAGGGCTGAGGCATGAATGATTACTTTGCATGAATGAAAAGTTTGGCCATCTTCAATATCGCACCGCAGGTGGTGCCCTTGGGGTGAATGTCTTACACTTGGCAGTGGGCTGCCTCCTCAGTCACAGCCAGACCCAATTTATTGAAGAAAAATTAAGAAATGGAGGTTTTTACAATTCCTTAGTCCGGGCAACAGAGTTTCCTTGAAGGGAGGCTGGGGTGCCACAGTGAGAGCTGAAAGTGGAGTGGTGCTCACTGGATCTGGGCAAGGATGGGAGCATAACCTAGGGGAGCTCATTCCCAAGAGCAAGGGAAGTGATTCAGGCAGGGGTCCACAGTGGTAACATCCAGTTCTTCAAGTCACTCAGAGTCTGGAGTGGGTGGATTTTGAGAGCTGGTGCAGGGAACCCATAAGGAGCCTATTTGGGTAGTGAGGCCTTGGGAAGCCTTTAGTGTCCACTTTCATCTGATTGCAAAGCAACTATTACTTTGGTCATTCAGGTGTATATTGGGAGTAGGGGGGAATTTATTCCATTTTGCTATCAGAGTTAATAAAGTGTTTGAGGAGAAAGTATTTAGAACGTAGGTGTTGGAATTTGGGGATCTGTAGGAGAGATCTGACTTTCACAGTGTCAAAAACCCAACTGGGGGATGGCAATGCTGCAAGAGTGGGCTTGTCTACACTGGCAATTTACAGCACTGCAACTTTCTGGCTCAGGGGTGTGAAAAAACACCCCCCTCCCCGAGCGCAGCGAGTTTCAGCACTGTAAAGCGCCAGTGTAGACAGTGCACCAGCACTGGAAGCTGCGCTCCCAGTTACTAGCAATGAATTATTATTAAGAGGAATGGATCACTTGAATATAAAACAAGCCATGGTACCAGGAGTGAAGGAAGTGATAAAAAGAACTAGAAGAAGTTAAAAAAAATGGAGGTAAAATTTACTCAGAAGAGAAAAAACAAATCTGAATGAAATAAGATGGATCATTGAATAGTTCCCACATTTCTAAAAATGTCGAGAAATGCTGCAGAAAATTGGAAAGGTTTAAACAAGAATTTGATTTATTTTTGAGGGCATCAGGATCTACTCATAAGGAAGATGGACAAAAGGTTGCCATCTTTTTTTGAATATTGCAAATACTGAAGCAATTTCGTTATATAATTCATTTGATCTTAATGCTAGAGAATGAGCTGACTATGAGTTTTGTCTTAAAAACAACAACAACAACAACACTGTTTACCAAAAAGAAACGAAACATCAGAAAGATTCCAGTTTCACTCAAGAAATCAAATGAAGGCATAGGCGCAGGAATTACAGATATGGGGGGTGCTGCGGAACCCCCAGATTTTGTGCGGGGTCCTGGCTGTTGACCCCACGCCCCGGGCCCCAGTGGTGCTGGCCCTGCGCCCAGGGCTCTGCTCCCCACCCAGCGTCTGGGGTCCTGTCTGCCGCCGGCCCCGCACCTGAGGCTCCTCTCCCAGCCCCACGCCTGGGGTCCTGGCTGCGGGACCCATGCCCAGGGCTCTGCTCCTGGCCCCACACGCGGGGTCCCAGCTGCAGGACCCATGCCCGGGGCTCCGGTCCCAGCCCCGTGCCCGGGGTCCCGGCTGCCACCAGCCCCACACCCGAGGCTCCTCTCCCGAGCCCAGGGCTCTGCTCCCACCCCGCACGCGGGGGCCCGGCTGCAGGACCCATGCCCGGGGCTCTGCTCCCGGCCCCGCACACGAGGTCCCGGGCTGCAGGACCCATGCCCGGGGCTCTGCTCCCGGCCCCGCATGCGAGGTCCCGGCTGCAGGACCCATGCCTGGGGCTCTGCTCCTGGCCCCGTGCCCGGGGTCCCAGCTGCCACCAGCCCCACACCCGAGGCTCCTCTCCCAGCCCTGGACCGGGGGTCCCGCGCCCACGGCTCTGCTCCCAGCCCCGCATGCGAGGTCCCGGCTGCAGGACCCGCACCCGGGGCTCTGCTCCTGGCCCCAGCTGTGGTCCCAGCCTCAGCCTCCTTACCCCCGTCTGCATCCCCCCACCCTCCTGGAGCCATGGCCCGGTGCTGGCCCCAGCTCTGGGGAGAGGGGGCGTGGACAAGGATAAGGGGGGTGCAAAGCAAAATGTTTGGGGACCACTGGCTTTCAGCACCCCCACTGTAGTGTTCCAGCACCACTGAATGAAGGAAGAGACTTTTGAACAGATCTCAAGATAAGAAGTCAGACATGTAACTTCCAGAATCTATCTGAGTCAATAGTAAGTAAGGCTACAATTTAGTCATGGGCATTTTTAGTAGAAGTCATGGACAGGTCACAGGCAATAAGCAAAAATTCATGGCCCGTGACCTGTCCATGACTTTTACTAAAAATACCCATGACTAAATCTTGAGGGGTGGGAGCACTGCTGGGGAGGAGGCCACTGCTCGGGGCCAGCAGCACCAGCTGCCAGGGGCCGCCGAGCAGCTGCTGCTCCGGCCTCCCCAGGACTGCTGCCGGGGGCTGCTGGCCAACAGCTGCTCCGGCCACCCCCTGGGCCACTGCTTCAGGGATCTGGGGGGCCGCTGCTTGAGGATGGGGATCGGGGGGGCTGCTGCTGGGGGGGGGGGGAGCCAAGGCCATTGGCACCAGTTGCCGGGAGCCACTCTGGGACCACTGCTGGGGGCCAACGAGCAGCGGCTGCTCCGACCACCCCCAGGACGGCTGCTCAGGCTGTCCCTGGGGCGAGCCACACTGGCGGCTGCTGGAGTGGCCCAAGGGCCAGCTGCCAGGGGCTGTCCGAGCAGCAGCCGGTGCAGCTGGCTGCGGGGCCGCCCGAGCGGCTGGCCGCAGAGCTGCTTTAGCAGCGACCAGTGTGGCTATCTCCTGGGCCCTGGGGTCAGCCACACTGGCTGGTGCAATAGTCACGGAGGTGGCGGAAAGTCACGGAATCTGTGACTTCCATGACCTCTGTGCCAGACACGGAGCCCTAATAATAAGAGATCAAATTGTGATTAATATAAAAGATATCAGTGTACAAAAAAAAGACTGTTTGAAGAGCTAGATCTAAATCTGGAAAAAGCAGAGAGAATTTGCCAAAGGACTGAACTTAATCAACAACGATTGCACATTTTAGAAAGAAAACAAATGGATGTGAATATAGACTTAATAAGAAAATATAAAACAAGTCTGCGGAGGAAAACAGAAGGAAAGTAGTAAAGTTAAAATGTATGAGCAGCTGAAAAGATGTTCTAGACGTGGAAGGAGGCACCAACCTAGACAATGTCCAGCATATGGGCATACCTGTCATATCTGTAAGAAACAGAATCATTTTGCAAAAGTTTGTAAACAGAGACGTCTGAAAAAAACGTAGGCATATACATTTAGTTCAAAATTCAAAAATCTCAGAGAAGATATTGAATAAGGAATACAGAGATTACATTAAAGTTGGAGAAAATTTGTTTCTGGGTATTTTGAAACAGAGTCGCATTGTGTACCACAAGGAAGATTGGCGTTAGAAAATAAATGTTCCTTTAATAGATGATATATGTAATACATACAGGTTCACAAGCTAATGTAATTTCAGAAGAAACTATAAAATGTTTAAAAGTAAAACCTACAGCAAGAGAACAAATACATGTTAATTTACAATCTTATAGTGGTGAAAAAATTCCTGTTATGGGTATTTGTAAATTATAGGTCCTAGTTAAAGATAATTTAGAAAACATAAGATTTGTAGTAGTTAAGGGACAAAGTATTTCTTATTTGAGGTTTACCTGTGTTTAGCACTAAATCTAATGGGTATAATTCAGAGTATTCAGGATTCTGAACATCCATTTACAGAATTATTCACTGGAATTGGTAAATTGGATACAAAGTATAAAATAGACTTAAATGAAACAAAGAAACCAGTTATATATGTAGCTAGTAAAAATACCCTTGGCTTTAAGAAAGAGGATATAAAAGGGTTTGGAAAGGTTAGTTAATTTAGATATAATTAATAGAGTGGAAGAGCCAACTGAGAGGGTGAATTCATTAGTAATAGTAGAAAAGAAAGCTGGATCCTTATGTTTATGTTTAGATCCAAAAGATTTAAATAAGTATGTTAAAAGGGAACATTTTAAAATACTTCCGAGGGAAGAAATATTTGGACAAATGTCAGGAGCAAAATATATTTCTTCTTTAGATGCTTCAAATGGATTTTGGCATATACCACTGGAGCAAGAAAGTCAATTGCTATGTACATTTAACATACTTTTTGGATATTGCCATTTTAAAAGATTACCTTTTGCATTATGTTCAGCTTCAGAGGTATTTCACAGAGCAATACAAAATTTGTTTTGAAAATACAGATGGCACACAATAGCACATAGATGATGCAATAATATGGGGAAGAACTTTAGAAGAACTTTATAAAGCAGCGCACAAGCGACCAGGGAGCTTTTGCGAACAGGGGCTGCTAACAGGGAGTTTTGCAAGGGAGTTTGGAAGGGGAGTGGGAAGGGGCGAGGGTCCCTTGCTGGTTCTATCTGTTTTCCCTTTATTCCCCTTAAAACTTTAAACTTCTTGCTTAAACAACCCTTTCAGCGGACAGAGGGCTGCAGACGGGAGTTTGACAGAGGGAGGCTTACGATGGTTAGGAAGACCCGCAACACCTGTGCCAGCACTGCTTCTGTCTCCTCCACCTGCGCCTGTAGCCAGACAGAGCGCCTGAGCATGGATGCTTCTACCCAGATCCTGGTGTGGTTTTGCAGAGACTGTAACTTGCAATTTCCACTTACTGATATCCAGGCTGGGGGGACCATCCAATGTGAAAGGTGCCTGCTGGTGGAAACTCTCAGGCAGCAGGTGGGAGAGCTACAGGAGGAGGTGGCTAGGTTGAGAAGCATCCGAATCCACGAGCAATTCCTGGACAGTGTCCATGTGGAGACAGCTGAGGTAGCTGTCACACCACTGGTGGAGGAGGAGATGGCTCAGGGTGGACACTGGCAGCTGGTTTCTTCTGGCAGCAGGCAGTGCTCCACCCCTGCTCCGAACCCTCCCGCTGTGGTAATAGGTAACCGTTATGCTCTTCTTGATACAGGAAAGAAGGCATCACCCCCTACAGTAAAGGAGGAGAAGCCTCGTACCCCTAAGGCTGGGAGGTCTGCTGCCACCACTGCGAATAGGAAACGTAGGGTAGTGGTGGTCGGAGACTCTCTGCTGAGGGGGACGGAGGTGCCCATCTGTCGCCCTGACATTTCATCTCGGGAGGTATGCTGCCTGCCGGGAGCCCGTATCCGAGACGTTACAGAGGCATTGTCGAGGATTATCCAGCCCTCTGACTACTACCCCATGCTACTCATCCATGTGGGCACAAATGATACTGCGCGGTGTGACACTGAGCGGATCAAGAGTGACTACAGGGCTCTGGGAGTACGGGTGAAGGAGTTTGGAGCGCAGGTGGTATTCTCTTCGATTCTTCCTGTCAAAGGTAGGGGCCCGGGCAGAGACAGATGCATCCTGGAGGTGAATGCCTGGCTGCGAAGATGGTGTCGCCAGGAGGGCTTTGGCTTCCTAGACCACGGGATGCTATTTGAGGAAGGACTGCTAGGCAGAGATGGCGTTCACCTTTCGAGGAGGGGAAAGACCCTATTTGGACACAGACTGGCTAACCTAGTGAGGAGGGCTTTAAACTAGGTTCGACGGGGACAGGTGAGCAAAGCCCGCAGGTAAGTGGGGAACATGGAGACCTGGGAGATGGGTCGGAAACGAGCGGGAGTGTGGGCTATATTGGCAGAGAGAAAGGAGGGTCAGGACAAAACTGGGAGGAAAGATCAAACCAGTATCTTAGATGCCTATATACAAATGCGAGAAGTATGGGTAATAAGCAGGAAGAACTGGAAGTGCTAATAAATAAATACAGCTATGACATTGTTGGCACCACTGAAACTTGGTGGGATAATACACATGATTGGAATGTTGGTGTGGATGGATACAGCTTGCTCAGGAAGGATAGACAGGGGGGAAAGGGAGGAGGTGTTGCCTTATTTATTAAAAATGTACACACTTGGACTGAGGTAGAGATGGACATAGGAGATGGAAGTGTTGAGAGTCTCTGGGTTAGGCTAAAAGGGGTAAAAAACAAAGGGTGATGTCATGCTAGGAGTCTACTACAGGCCACCTAACCAGGTGGAAGAGGTGGATGAGGCTTTTTTTAAACAACTAACAAAATCATCCAAAGCCCAAGATTTGGTGGTGATGGGGGACTTCAACTATCCGGATATATGTTGGGAAAATAACACAGCGGGGCACAGACTATCCAACAAATTCTTGGACTGCATTGCAGACAACTTTTTATTTCAGAAGGTTGAAAAAGCTACTAGGGGGGAAGCTGTTCTAGACTTGATTTTAACAAATAGGGAGGAACTCGTTGAGAATTTGAAAGTAGAAGGCAGCTTGGGTGAAAGTGATCATAAAATCATAGAGTTTGCAATTCTAAGGAAGGGTAGAAGGGAGAACAGCAAAATAGAGACAATGGATTTCAGGAAGGCGGATTTTGGTAAGCTCAGAGAGCTGATAGGTAAGGTCCCATGGGAATCAAGACTGAGGGGAAAAACAACTGAGGAGAGTTGGCAGTTTTTCAAAGGGACACTATTAAGGGCCCAAAAGCAAGCTATTCCGCTGGTTAGGAAAGATAGAAAATGTGGCAAAAGACCACCTTGGCTTAACCACGAGATCTTGCATGATCTAAAAAATAAAAAGGAGTCATATAAAAAATGGAAACTAGGACAGATTACAAAGGATGAATATAGGCAAACAACACAGGAATGCAGGGGCAAGATTAGAAAGGCAAGGGCACAAAATGAGCTCAAACTAGCTACGGGAATAAAGGGAAACAAGAAGACTTTTTATCAATACATTAGAAGTAAGAGGAAGACCAAAGACAGGGTAGGCCCACTGCTTAGTGAAGAGGGAGAAACAGTAACAGGAAACTTGGAAATGGCAGAGATGCTTAATGACTTCTTTGTTTCGGTCTTCACCGAGAAGTCTGAAGGAATGCCTAACATAGTGAATGCTAATGGGAAGGGGGTAGGTTTAGCAGATAAAATAAAAAAAGAACAAGTTAAAAATCACTTAGAAAAGTTAGATGCCTGCAAGTCACCAGGGCCTGATGAAATGCATCCTAGAATACTCAAGGAGCTAATAGAGGAGGTATCTGAGCCTCTAGCTATTATCTTTGGAAAATCATGGGAGACGGGAGAGATTCCAGAAGACTGGAAAAGGGCAAATATAGTGCCCATCTATAAAAAGGGAAATAAAAACAACCCAGGAAACTACAGACCAGTTAGTTTAACTTCTGTGCCAGGGAAGATAATGGAGCAAGTAATTAAGGAAATCATCTGCAAACACTTGGAAGGTGGTAAGGTGATAGGGAACAGCCAGCATGGATTTGTAAAGAACAAATCATGTCAAACCAATCTGATAGCTTTCTTCGATAGGATAACGAGTCTTGTGGATAAGGGAGAAGCTGTGGATGTGGTATACCTAGACTTTAGTAAGGCATTTGATACGGTCTCGCATGATATTCTTATCGATAAACTAGGCAAATACAATTTAGATGGGGCTACTATAAGGTGGGTGCATAACTGGCTGGATAACCCTACTCAGAGAGTTGTTATTAATGGTTCCCAATCCTGCTGGAAAGGCATAACGAGTGGGGTTCCACAGGGGTCTGTTTTGGGACCGTCTCTGTTCAATATCTTCATTAACGACTTAGATATTGGCATAGAAAGTACGCTTATTAAGTTTGCGGATGATACCAAACTGGGAGGGATTGCAACTGCTTTGGAGGACAGGGTCATAATTCAAAATTATCTGGACAAATTGGAGAAATGGTCTGAGTTAAACAGGATGAAGTTTAACAAAGACAAATGCAAAGTGCTCCACTTAGGAAGAAAAAATCAGTTTCACACATACAGAATGGGAAGAGACTGTCTAGGAAGGAGTACGGCAGAAAGGGATCTAGGGGTTATAGTGGACCACAAGCTAAATATGAGTCAACAGTGTGATGCTGTTGCAAAAAAAGCAAACATGATTCTGGGATGTATTAACAGGTGTGTTGTGAGCAAGACACGAGAAGTCATTCTTCCGCTCTACTCTGCTCTGGTTAGGCCTCAGCTGGAGTATTGTGTCCAGTTTTGGGCACCGCATTTCAAGAAAGATGTGGAGAAATTGGAAAGGGTCCAGAGAAGAGCAACAAGAATGATTAAAGGTCTTGAGAACATGACCTATGAAGGAAGACTGAAAGAATTGGGTTTGTTTAGTTTGGAAAAGAGAAGACTGAGAGGGGACATGATAGCAGTTTTCAGGTATCTAAAAGGGTGTCATAAGGAGGAGGGAGAAAACTTGTTCACCTTAGCCTCTAAGGATAGAACAAGAAGCAATGGGCTTAAACTGCAGCAAGGGAGGTCTAGGTTGGACATTAGGAAAAAGTTCCTAACTGTCAGGGTGGTTAAACACTGGAATAAATTGCCTAGGGAGGTTGTGGAATCTCCATCTCTGGAGATATTTAAGAGTAGGTTAGATAAATGTCTATCAGGGATGGTCTAGACAGTATTTGGTCCTGCCATGCGGGCAGGGGACTGGACTCGATGACCTCTCGAGGTCCCTTCCAGTCCTAGAATCTATGAATCTATGAATCTATAAGAACATGATATAAGATTAACTAAAGCATTAACTAGATCAAAAGAAACAGGACAAAATTTAACAAAAATACGTGTACATTTAGAGTGCAAGAATTAATGTTTCTAGGAAAAAAACTGACCAGTGAGGGATTACAGATTGATCCACAATGAATATAAGCCACTGGTAATATTGTTTATCCAAAAGATAAGGAGTCATTACAGAAATTACAAATCAGCAACTGATTTATGATTGTGAAGTCACCAGAAAGTTATTTTCAGAATATGCTCAACCCCAGTTTGATTGAGGAAAGCAATCATAAAGGAGGATAGTAAATGCAGGACATGTCATGTAGGTAATGGGAATTTATTGTACATTCTCTAAGTTTGCCTAAAAGTAAATCAGTTCTGGGATAGGTTTAACAGAATTAATATGTTCTTGGTTTGGCACATCCCAAAGGGCTCAGGAATTTTCATATTAGTACAACTCAATACAGTAACAATACACAAGAAAAAAAAAAACCTTAAGAAAAACATCTTGTCCAAGGCCAAGATTAACATTACAGAAAGTTTATAGAGTTTAGTGCATTGGAAACCCCAAAGATAGACTTATTTATCTTCTTTTGTATGAGCACAAACTGTTCTTATGACTGAAAAATTCCAATGAATAGACTATTAAAAATTCAATAACATAGAATATTGCCAAAAATAAAGAAAACTAGGCAAGTCTTGAAAAGATTTTTTTTCCATTTTTGTAACAGATAAATGTAAAGTATTGATACATCACAGTATGTGGTATGGTTAAGAAACAGTGTTTATTAAACAAGTGAAGAACAAGACTTGCTCTCAAGATTATGCAAAAATTGGAAGGATGTTAACTCTCAGGGCTGAATCATAATGGCCCTTTTGGGTCACACACATAACTGCTAAGTTTTGTGCAGCTTCATGTGTGAGATTTTGTGCAAAGTATATGCAGATAAGGCACATTAAATAATTGGCATATTTGCAAATAATTTGTGAATCACCATAAACATAAATTTAAAGTCAATACACCCTGCTCCAAGAGGTGGGTGGGATAGGGCATAGAGCTGTACAAAAATTGACAGCTGTGGCAGATGAGTGGATGTCTGAGGACTGGGTCGGTGCTGGGTGGGAGCTGTTTGGGGCAGCAGTGAGAAAAAAGCCTGGGAAGCTAAGGGTTGTCAGGGGAGTTGGGTGAGTGGCAGGGGAAAATGAGGATAGGTAAAAGCAGCTGTGTTTGTGGGG
Source organism: Emys orbicularis (assembly GCF_028017835.1). Lineage (NCBI taxonomy): Eukaryota > Metazoa > Chordata > Testudines > Emydidae > Emys > Emys orbicularis. The sequence goes on along the minus strand of NC_088686.1, from coordinate 46,761,489 downwards.
AGGTTTGGGTGGACTATAAGGTAGCTGGGGGTTGTTGGAGGCACTTCGTGTGTGAGGGTGTCCAGGGAGGTTTCTGCTTCTAAAGGAAGCAGGGTTTCTGGGACATCTAGAGGGTAGCTATGTGGCTGGGGTGGGGGCGTGGGGCAGCTGGGTTTGCAGCAGCGTTTGAATCATGCCAGAACACTCCAGAATGGTGTTCCGGAACTTTTTCTGGGAACTGGATCAGCATTCCGGTATTTCTGACTAGGCTACCCACTCCGGAAGGAAAGATGGCGACTCAGCAGGTCACCAAGCCACTATTTCTCCTTCGGTAGCGTACTCAGAAGTGGAAGAGGCGAGGGCACCATCTCTCCACACTGCCTTCATTTCAGTTCCAACCTACATTAAAAACACCAAGTACTTTGGGTCAGATTCTGATCTCAGCTATACTGCTGTAAATCCAGAGTAACTCTCCTGACGCCAATGGAATTACTTTGGATTTATACCAGTACAACACAGATCAAAATCTGACCCTTTAACTCTTAAATTCACAGTAGATATTGGGTGTGTTTGTCCATATTTGTGTGTGCATGCTATGCTTTTGGGAAGCACTGAGTTCTGTTCCACTCACTTAACTAAAACAACAAATTAAATTAACAGCCTCATTTAAAGATATATCTTACTAAAAATTAGTGAACATAAAAATATATGTTTATATTCAATATACTGATTTATTGAGACAACATGAAATCACATAACATGTGGTTCTGTTAATGCATTTTTAGAATTTGTGAAAATTAAAGAGGGGTGAAAACCTGAACCATTTTTCTGAGCTCCCTATCCTCAGATCACCACCACCACCACCAAAAACAACAACTTTGGGAGTTTGGCTACAAAATGGGATCTAGTTCTGAATAATCCTCATGGCATAGTATGTCAAATCATTGTCCAATCAAGTTCTGCAAACCCCAAACCATCCACAGTTTTGTCCCATCTGTATTTTGAATGGAACAAACTATTTAGAAATAAACATAGTACAAACCAAGAGAGATGAAATAATGTTTTCAAACCCTTCCACTCATCCATTGAAACATAAAGTGGCCCTTGGATTTAAACCACCCCTGGTTTTGGATCAGCTTTGCAAAACAAAAACGGCTGATGAGGTTTTGAAAAAACTAAGCTAAAACCAAAACCACGTCTGGTTTACCCTCTCTAGTGAAAACAGATTTCTGTTACAATCTAAAGATATAAAACGTTGGTAAGCTTTTGCAGTACAAATGCAATAGCTGATTTCCAGATGGATACTGCAAGATTTGATACTTAGCACAAACAGCCTCTTTCTGCTCTTTAACAGTGAACATTACATAAGAGAGAGATTTGGGGGAACATTCTTTCCACAGTCCAATTGCCATAACACCAGACTACAATGGTATTGTCTTCATTCCATTTGACCTTTGATATTAAAGACTGGATATTTGGGGGGGGGGGGGGGAAAGAGTTCCTGCAAAAACAAAGTGACAACAAATCAGATATAATTGCCCCAAAATGTATTTGCACACAAGAAGAAAATCCATCTTTTACAAAGAGCCAACACTAGTGTGTTCGAAATGTGATGTCTTGCAGCAAACATTTTACTCTATCAAAAAGTAGAAAGGCTCAAGCTACAACAGTTTGGATTGTGACCCAGAGTTTGAATGTCCTGAAGTTTGGAGATGTTCAGACATGGGGTTTTGGTTTCACCACCATCATTAATTACTATCATGCCCTATGATGGAAAGATTTATTAAGATCAAAATTAGGGTTAATACAGCATTGTTTATAGGTATGGGTATTTTAGGGGAGATTTTGGGTCAGATTTTGCATGCAACTCCCACTGATTTCACAGTTGTTGCATATAAATAGTATAGGACCCGGAGGCTATTACAGAGTGATTACTTTTGCAGAACAAAGGACCTGAACTTAGAATCATAGAAATGTAAAGCTGGAAAGGATCTCAAGATGCCATCTAATCAATTCCCCCCACACTGAGGCAGGATTAAGTATACCTAGGCCATCCCTGACAGATGTTTGTCTAACCTGTTCTTAAAAACCTTCAATGACAGGAATTCTACAACCTCCTTTGCATTGCTTGCACACCTAAAACTCCCATTGAAGCCAGTAGGAGTTTCATTGTTGCAGAGTGCAGGATCAGATCCCAAATTACTGACCTATGAAAGAAAAAAAAAATCTGACTGCAACTGTGAATAAAGACAAAAGAGTGTAAACATTTAGAATGCAGAAGCCCAGTCCAGCAAATAGATCTGCATGCACAGTTCCTTATTCTCATCCAATGTCCCACTGATGTTAATGACACTTACTGTGGGCATAAGATACATACATATGATCCACTTGCATGATTAGGCTCAAATTAATAGTTTGGGGGCAGGAGAAGGTATTATGGGCCAATTCTCTGCTGGTGTAAATGGGCACAGCTGCATTGCTTTCAGAGGTATTTCCGCTCATTTATACCAGCAGAGAATTTGGCCCTATGTGTTAAGGTTACAAAAACACAGTTTACAACTACTGCGCCATTGTAGATTGAATACAAAGTGGTAAAATATTTTCCTGATGATGACTTGCACACACAATGCCGTCAAATAGGCAACAGTCTTCTCATTGCATGTGTTTTTTACTTAAGTCTGTGTTGTGGCAACAGGTGATGACAGCACTACTATTTTGTGTTATTTTAGCAGTCACTGGTCTTCCTAGTATTTTTCACCACTCCCATTTGCTGGCAGTATATCACGGCCGAGTTTCAACAGAAATCTACTATGAGCTATGTGTTAACTGGGAAATGTCAACATGCAAAGCCATGTCTAGAATTAACCTGTCTTTAACATTAGTAGGCTCCCACACCCTCTCTCATTTCTGAAACTTCCACCAGCATCACAGCAGCATGAGGGGGAGGAGTGAGACATTGTTTTATATAACACAAATGTAGAGCAGTAATCCTTCATTAATCATTAACATTACAGCAGAAACGGGGATTAACAATGCCGACCTTGCCAAGGAGCAAACTTCTTCAAGGAATAGCAATATCACCATCCAAGGAAATAACATGCCACTGAAAAAAGTGAGGGGATTTAATACTCTGCACTGTAGTGATGGATGTGCTAGCTTCTTCTGACTTTCATTGAAGGGGCACCAAATGTTCCTGCTGTGCCATGATGAAAGCAATGTCACCTTCCTCATCTAAGACCTTCTTCCCTTGTGTTTTATATAAAGAGATCAACTTCCAGACCAAAATGAGGCCATATAGTGAGGGTCCTCCTGGCACCTCCACTTAATTTTGTGATACAGGTTACCAACCACCACGGGAATGATCAATAATGCCTTACAAGGCCACATCCCCTATAGCCAGGCCATGTAATTTGATCAGCACCTCAGAAGTATTTTGCAGATCCAAATTCAAAATGTCATTTCCCATTTCTCAAAAGTGGCAACCCTGAGATACATCCCCATCTCACAGCTAATGATACTTCAGCACAGAACCTCGCTACATTTCACGTCTTTGGGCCAGATTGTGCCTGCTTCTTACATGAATGTGCAGAGAGTAAAAGACAAGGTGTGGGGCACTCATAAGCATCCTCCCTTCTCTCCATATGGCCAGCATAAAAGCCAGTTACAATTACAGACATGGGTGTGCAGAGATTATTCCCTCCTTACTCCCCCAAAGTAGGAACCAGGGGGAGCCATGGCCCTACTCCTCTGTCTACATGGGCCCATGGAGCAGGACTATCACAGTGGCTGCAAAAAGCAGCAGCAGGTGTATTCTCCATGCACATGGGAATTCAGCATTGCACCATTAAATGCAAGATTGTGCCTAAAAGGGATCATTGAGCCCTCTATTTATTTTCTTACTACTTTGCATGACCTTCATGTTAACCTACCGCTATATTTTTCACAGAGCCAGATATACTGCCCATTTAAAAGTTTGCAGAGCTTCTAAAGCATTTTCTGTGTAACTTGAGAATAAAAGAAAATAGGGAAACTCAGCAAGAGGACTAGAATGAGAACTTGAGGGGACTGAGAGCTGATCAAAAATCAGCAAGTATCACTTGATGTGCATTCAGAGGTTATAAAATATCCAGAGCTTTGGCTGAGGGAAGCATTATCAGTTGTAGGGTTTTAGGCACAGACCACTTGAGAATGTGAGACCTGTAAAGGGAACCAAAGAAATGCTTTTAAAAAACAGGTGCTATGTTTTGTCCTGATTTGGACTAATAGACTCAGAAACTAGAGATGGGCCAAACATGTGTATGCTAATGAGGCCAGTATTAACATCGTCTAAATTTGAGAGTTTATTAAACCTGCACAAAACCTGGTGTATTCCAATGTAAAAGAAATATGAATATGAGGATAATTATTTATAGTTTCCAATCAGTTTTAGATCTATGGATACCATAGGGTCACTTCTCTATGAATATAAGTTAAAAATAATGTAAGACTTGAACAGGCCCATGATATTCCTACTTTACAAATCCAAAAGCATGATGAATTAATTACAGTTCAGTCCCTAAACAATATCAAATGCATATTTGTGCAACCAACCTACCAGGGATCTGGATTTAACAAATTTCACATACCTATTATAGACGTTTATAGCTGATCTAACATTTCTTGTAAAGTTCTCTTTTATAGTTAGTAATGACCAACAGCTTATGAGTTTACCAAGTCATCATATAATGGTTTGACATTAAAAAACTTGTATAAGCAGCTTCAGACTCTGACTCCCAGGCTTCTGAATGAATTATTTTCATTCAACTGCTGGTTGCTATTTGATTGCATTCTTTAAAATTGGACATAAATTAGTCTTTCAGATTTTCACATTTAGATTTGGATAAACAGAAATTACCAGGGATTAATCCCCTTAAATCAGTAATTTTACTATAGATCGATGGCTAATCAATACTGAAGTCAAAGTGCCATATGTCAGAAACCATGGGCCCTGATTCAGTAAGGTCCTTCAAGAACATGCATAATTCTAAGCAAGAGAATCGTTATATTGAAGGCAATGGGAATACTCATATGCTTAAACTTATACATGTGCCTACGTACAGGCACAAGGCCCAATCAGGTCTTTAAGGAGCACCTTCTAATATTCCTTATTTTGTATGTGATCTTGATTCTACAAATTATCAATCTGCTATCTAGTGTATTTATTAGAATTGACCAAATCAAGTGAAAAGAGGCATCATTTTTGGGTACATTAAAACACTGTATGTATAGACTTTCTGGCATTTTGAGCACCAATTCTATTCTCAAAACTGATTTTCTAGAAATCAATTAAGGAGCTTGTGCCTGGTCCACCATATGAAGCACAGGTCTTCAACACATCTTAGGCCAAACCCGGTCATAAAGTTAGGGTTGGCTCTGGTGGCTATTTTCCAGTGTAGACAGATTTTTGGTTCCCTGTTCCACTGAAACATCTATTCCTTCTTCCTCTCTTACTTGCATGCTTCGTATCACATGTTCAATGTGCTCATAGCCTCCTTTCTGTGCCTTCATCAGCTATATGGTCTCCCAGCTACTTATTTTGCAATAAGCTACAGGTCCTTACGATAGCCTATGGGAGATATCCAGTCATCAGACTGCAATGAATATAGTGGCATCAGGAGGCAGGCTACCACTCATCACAGAATCTGAGACTCCATCATGGGACCAGGAGGTAGACTCAGAGAACCCAACCATTGTTTGTGCCTCAGGAAGAGGATCCAGATGGACCAGCACTTCTGGAAGTGGCAGAGGACCTCATAAGAGAAGTGGTCTAAACATTGCAGAAAGAGCATTGTATTTATCACTCCTGCACCACTGACAGTGTAGCCAAACAATGGAAAGGCACACAAGTCATTGGTGGTGACAAAGGAGGTACCAGAACTGCCAGGCATGGGGCAGTTCATACAAGCACTGAAACACCTATTGTGGAGGTACTAACACAGTATCTATGGGCAGTGCCACACATCAAAGTAACATTAGGCCCCATCTACGCTGTAAGTACAATTGTATTATTGTAACTAGATTTATGGCATATTCATCTGACCAATTATGACAAACACAATTGATGCGGACACAGTGGCGAAATGAGGATAGACACACGCATGGAATTAAGCAGCAGGCCACAACTTTTATTAAACTTTAGCATAGGGGAGGGGCACTATCCACCCATCATCCATACTATCCTATACCAGACATTTAATGGGTCCCAGTGCAGGGATTACGGGGTTCCTTACCACATAACCCATAAGTAGTCCAAGGGTTGCGGGGCTTCTTACCAGATAACCTGTAACTCGGCGTACGCTCTCCTCAACCTACCCCTCAGGATTCAGCTCTCTCTGAGACCTAGCATCCTCCCCCGCACAAGGGGGAAAGAGGGTACAGAAGTGTATTAACTATGCTGGATCATTTTTAGAGCCACGTCCCTAAACGGTTACAAATGCATGTAAAATTTATGGTGTAGACAGGGCTTTAGTTCTAGATTGGGAAATTATCTAATGAAGATTAGCTCAACCTTAAATTTAATTCTGGGGATTACCATGGCTGAATACCATATTTTAAAGTGATATTATGCAGAAAACTATTTTAGGTCATAAGTAACATTGTAAAGTTCATGGAAACTGCATTCTGTTTATATAAGCCAAATCTTATATTCTTATAATTCTTATATTCATTTTAAAAGAGCAGATACACAAACTGTGAAAACAAACTGACCTATCACATAGCTTTACTGATTTAATGAAAAACAGTTAACATTCTGCAAGGGATATTGTACAGATCTTTTTCAGATCTGCCTTTTAAGGGTAAAACACATAATTCTATTTATTTATTTATTTAACTCTCCTTCTTTGACATAAGATTTTATTTTCAACAACAGTTAGGGTAACCAGATAGCAAGTGTGAAAAATCGGGACAGGGATGCGGGGGGGGGGGGGGGGGGGGCTAATAGGTGCCTATATAATTAAAAGCCCCAAATATCAGGACTGTCCCTATAAAATCGGGACGCCTGGTCACCCTAACAACAGTATGGTAACTAAGCCTGGTGAAACTGACAGGATTTTGGGGCCCATCCATGTAAAGGTAAATCAAAGACAGAGATATAGGTGAGTTCCTTAAGTACACAGCTGAGGAATAATCTTGTTAAGGAGATAATATCAAGGAACTAATAATGCTGAGGCAAACTTTCCCATCCTCATAACTTACTACAGCTCTATAAAAAAGGGTAAGGATTGGTTTATAGAAGAGTTGCATGTGTGAATTCACATGTATCTCTAGAATGGAGTTAGGGATTGTGTATATAGAACTATAAATAAATAGAACTCAAACAATTATGTAGAAAGGCAGCGAGGATAGGTTTTATTTTAAATGATGCAATATGATGCATAGCTATCACCACCCTGATCACTTTGCCTCTATATATCTCCCTTTTGCCTTCCTTCATCTTAATTCAGAGAGACAAAGTTGTGAGATAATATCTTTCATCTGTTGGTGAAAGAGACAAACTTTCAAGCTTACACAGAGCTCTTCTTCAGGACTTAGTCCCTCTCACCAACAGAGGTTGGTCCAATAAAAGCTATTACCTCACCCACCTCTTCTCGCTAATATCCTAAGTCCAACACAGCTACAACAACACTGCAAACGTCCATCTTTTTTGTCTTTTTAGACTGCAGTTTTTGGGGTGTAATGACCATATCTTTCTTTGTCTTTGGAAAGTACTTAGCACATTTTGGACACTACCCAAAACTAACTAAATAACAATATTTAATTTTTAAGTTAATTTGTTTCAACCATGTTTATGTGATGGCTGGCATCAGGGTATGAACTGGGGATCTCCAGAGTTAAAAGCATGAGTCACCACAGCTTGAGCTAAACATGTAGGCACTGTTGCCATTAGTTGTAGCAGACTGTAGCTTGCAACTAATATATTAATCTGTTATAAGTAGGGCCCTACTAAATTGACAGCCGTGAAAAACACATCACGGACCGTGAAATCTGGTCTCCCCTGTGAAATCTGGCTATTGAAGGGGGCCACAGTATTGCCACCCTTACTTCTGCACTGCCTTCAGAGCTGGGCAGCCAGATAGCGGTGGCTGGTGGCCAGGCACCCAGCCCAGAAGGCAGCACCGCCGCCAGCAGCAGTGCAAAAGTAAGGGTGGCATGGTATGGTATTGCCACCCTTACTTCTTCGCTGCTACTGGCAGTGGCACTGCCTTCAGAGCAGCGTTCCTGGCCAGCAGTTGCCACTCTCCAGCCACCCAGCTCTGAAAGCAGTGCAGAAGCAAGGGTGGCAATTCTGCGATGCCCCCTACAATAATCTTGTGACTCCCGGCCTGACCCTCTTTTGGGTCAGGACCCCCATGGTTACAACACTGTGAAATTTAAGATTTAAATATCTCAGACTGTGAAATTCAAGATTTTTTTCAATGCTATGACTGTGAAATTTACCAAAATGAACTGTGAATTCGGTAGGGCCCTAGTTATAAGAGCAGAATATAAGTGCCTAATACCTGATAGTTTAAGGTTTAAAGCTGAAATGCAAGAAAACTACAGGCTTAGACCTATAAAATACTTATTTTAACCAAATTAGTTCAAATCTCAGCCCAGCCCCACTTTTGGGACAATTGCCACCTTGGTCAATATTGGGCACTGAATGGGGACCTCTATAGCTAAAAGTGCAAATGGCTACCTCTTAAGCCAAAAAGCCAACCTCTCTAGCTAGAGGTTGTAAACTGGGCACAGAGGCGAACACGCAGCGAACACTGACCAGTGGTTACAATTAGTCTTTTTGGATTCACCTTCTGCCAACATTCAAACAATAGCTTTACTGGCATAAAGGTTTGTAGAATGCAACTTCTAAAAGTTGCATGTGTGAGTATTCATAGAAACTGGTTTTTAGATTCACATGCATTAAATCTCTGCAACAGAAATTCTCTCTCATCTAGTCAAAAAACAGAAACAATTCTATGTATCTTTCTTACCTAGCCAGCCAAAACTAAACACAAATTGAATAGCTCTTGCAGGTTGCAGAAACAGTCTTTATTTTGTATCTGATAACCAAGATTTTTCTGCTGTTTCTGGACATTACACATCCTATGGCTGTCTCCATACAAACAATGGATTGCCCAGGGTGAAATGTACCTTCTCCTCGACCCACTGTTTTGCACTGTGGTGAGGGGTCAGCTGTGCATTTGACTGCTATATTCTATTCTCGAGATGGCAGCATTTTTGGATTAGGAAAAGTATAGTGGGTGTATCTCGAGCACTTTATGAAGGAATTTATACTGAAAGGAACTATATACAGAAGTCTGCATTTCAGCTAATATAGTGTGAGCGCAGTACAAATGCCTAGGACAGATAGATGGAAAGACAGATATGAAAACCTCCCTCTATCCCTTCATCTGAAACTTCCTCTTACAACTTTTGCACAGACAGCTTGAAAGCAGAACATATTTAACTTAGTTTCTAATATGCCAAAATACTTAATATGTCAAAAATAGCTATTAATTCATTTATCTAGAATATTTTTAGATGAAACAATTGATTTATATGTTTCATTACCTTTTCAAGTGGATGGTACTTGATTCCAAACATACAGATCATCATAACAAACTTACATATCATTTATGGAAAATATATTTCCATCCAAGAAGTCTTATATTTTATTAGTGAAAATAAAAATATAATGTAGTTAGAATAAGGTAGAGATTACCTAAAAGATAATATATTACTTAAAAGTTAAATAATGAACCAAAAGTTCATCTTTCTAGAAAGCTACCATCAAATCTTTAAGCCTCTAGAATCCTCTCAGTAAGTGAAATTACAACTATTTTAATGTCATCTTCAGTTATTACAGATACACTATAAATACTTCTATTGTAGAGTCTCCAGAACTTCCTTCTTGATTGCTCACTTCAACTTTTTCTCTTTAGAACTCAGTCAGGTAAAAAAGTGGTATAGGATATATGGTTGAAAACAATTTTAATATACCTCCTTCTAGACCTATCCTGGCCCACACCTTCCTCTTCTGCCATTTTTTTTTAATGAATGGACCTCAGCATAGGCACAACCCCCCATGGCAATGTGTGGTGAGAATAAAGATCACCAGGCTTTGTGTCTGTCAATATGCTAGATATAGGACCAGATTCTTAAGCAAAATTTGCCTAAGCTGCGCAAAATGGTCAAAACTGCCCACAAATCACCAGCAAGGTTCCCCTGCACCCATTGGTAGAGGTGGTTGCACCAACTGTTCCCTCTTCCCTTGATGTATGGGGAGGGAAATGTTGTGTGAGGGCATACTGGGGTGAAGAGAGGCAGAGCAGAATGGAGCTCTTCCGAACCCAATCTTTCATCGGTTTAACGTCACAGAGGGACCTTATATCTGTGTTGTAAGTTAGAGGTGCTCCTCAGCAACTCTAATTTACACTGGGGCTGGGACACATGGAATCAGGAAGCTGCCACCATCTCCTTGATTCTCACTACTCCACACTAGTCAAAGTTTTATCCATAATTAACATGCATCAACATTTTTCATAAGATAATGCCTCTGGGTATGTCTATGCTGCAATAAAAAATCTGCTGCGCTGAGTCTCAGAACCTGGGCCAATTGACTTGGACTCAGGATACAGGGCTAAAAATGGCACTAGAGATGATTGGGCTTGGGCTGGACCCCGGGCTCTGAGACCCACCCAGGTTTCGACACCTGGGCTTCAGCCCAAGCCCAAACATCTATACGGCAATATTTAGCCCCACAGCCTGAGCCCTGCGAGCCCATGTCCACTGACCCTGGCCACCACAGCCATGCATCAGGTATTTTATTGAGGCGTAGATGTACTCTCTGAATACAGAGAGCAGAACAGGTATACAAAAGTATTCATACAGATTTAGAACTGATCAGCAGCTGCATATTATTATACGTGATTCCTTATAATAAATGAGTCACATACAAATGAAAAGCTGCTTAGCAGAAAAAATCAAACACAGGACAGATTCTTTATCAACATAGTAAGTCAGGGCTAAATTATCTCATTAAAGACATGGACAAGAAAACAGTTGCATAGTTTCTGGGCCTCATCTTTATTATATCCTCAAGGAGGCAGAGCCTGCAACGATACAGTTCTCAAGATGGCAGTGAACTGGCCTGCAAAATTTAGGCAGGTCCAAGTTGGTAAGAGACAGCCTCACAGATCCCTGGCCTTCTGCATGACTGGAGCCTCACTCTACAACTGTCTTGGCCCACACTTCTATCTTCTGATAACATTTTGGTATCTGGTCCCCACTCTGGGCACATGCCGCCACAGGGGAAGTTACTGCTGTTTGGGGCAGCAGTAACTAATGATGATAAAAGCATCAAAAGTTGATCTGAAGTTCAAGGGGAACATTTATATTGAGTAAGTGTTTCCCTGACTCTTCCCCTCCCAATGTTTCTTCCAGCCACAAGAGGATGAGTTCCAGAATAGCTGCTGCCAACAAGAGATGGCTACATGATGGGGAGGATGATGCTGCATAACAGCCATTATCCCTCCTACCTCCGCTGTTTTCTACAGGCTTTCTGGGATTTGGATCCACTTTCCACCACACACAGGGAGAGGGAGTATATCCCCCTTGGCAAGCAAAAGGAAGGGATTGCACATTTATATGGATGACAATAAAATCCAGAGTTATAGTTAACGATAACACTGTTTTTAGAAGGGATATTAAACCTCGTGCTTCAGGGATCCAGCCAGTCTCTAATTATTAGAGATCAGGATGAGACCCAGTGTGGGGGGAAGATTATCCCACATCTACCCACTGTGGGATTCTTATACCTTCCTCTGAAGCAGCTGGTATTGGCCACTGTCAGAGACTGGATACTGGATTAGATGGAATTTGAGCCTGACTCAGTATAGCAATTACTACTTTCCGATTCTTTATGCTCTTTGAGCCTCTAATGTTCATGTTTGCAATCTTTTCTGTACAATCATGAGGACAAGAAACATACTTTTTTTAAAAAAAATGAAAGGTGAGATTCTCATGTAGTCCAATGACAACAGCACCTGGGATTTTAAGAAAAATACCCCAAACTGGCAGATTTAGCTGGAAAGTTGGGGAGTAGAAGCCAGGGAGGAGAGTTTTTTCCTGCCATTGTAGTATCTAGGTCCTTCTACCTCTGCACTGGAAATGGGTGCAAAGAAAACCAGATTATTACAGGGTAGAGAGGGAGAGATAAAGGCAGATACATGGAAGCATTGTAAACATCCTTAAAAAGGCATAAAGGAGGAAAATAAGGAAAACATCTTTTCATTTGGAAACAGCTTTATGCTATTCAATACAATTAAGAGAATACTTAGGAAATAATCTGAGTTGAGAAAAGGGGGAGTTCTCAGGGAAAGTAGACTGCAGAAACTATAATTAACAGTTCATTTAATTTGTTTAAGCCTTAGGGTATGAGTTCTCACCCTTTGGTGCATCGTGTGAGCACAAAGTGACAACATGTTTCTCTAGTTGACCCTGAGAATTAGTTCTGTCAGGAATCATAAAAGGCCTCTTGAAGATTACAGTCCTATCCTCCTGAACCGTAATCCATGAGGAGGTAATATTGCATTAGTGAGTTGTAGGAGAGCTTGGAAATTTGAGACTTGTAGTTGATAGGACACATCTGTATGTGTTCCTACAGACATTTTTTATTGTATGCACAGATATGTAGGTATATCTATAGGTACATGTAGATGTGTGTTGTGGAACCATTAATTCACACCCGGTTAAATTGTGATTTTTATTTGGTTTCCTATTGTGGAACCCAATGGAGAACACTGAACTGCTCTGCTAAACACTAATGTCTGTGACTCTGCATCTGGTTAGTCAATCAGAGTACAACTCATGCAAATAAGACGCCTATTCTGGAAAGCACCCCTTTTCTGATTAAAAATTGGTCTGGGGAAAGTGTGACAGTTTTCTGAACTGTTCAAATAAGAATTTATCTGCAGGAACAGACTAGTACTGTGATGAAGAATAATCAGCATCATTCAGCCAGAAGAGGGTTAAAATAAGTAGCTAAATACCCAATAAAAATGTTATTTTTAACCAAACAACCCCTTTGCCCCCCTAAAGTAAAGTGCATTTTGTAATCCTTACAACTATCTCCAGCTTCAACACTTCTGCACAGGTTCTTTTTTCTGCTTCTCCTCATCACCTTCCTCACCCAGGACCAGCAGAGGGAAGAGCGAAATGGTGATATTCCCTTTCAGCTCTCCCAACAATTCTTACTCTGCTCACAGCTGGATGTTTCTGCATGAGATAATTAAGAACACTGACTTGACATTACCATTATTAGGTTTCAGAGTCAATGTCCAATTGAGAAGAATCTCTCTCAGGACCAGTGCTGAACCCCATGTAAATAGATGCAATTTCTGTGGAGGAACTAAGAGGCTTTGAAGGAAAATCCATCCCCGGAACTGGTGGATAAGCATGGACCACTTGGACAGTCTCTCTTCTGCCTCTACGACTGCTTCAGCAGCAGTGGACTCCTTGGAATCCATTATAAAATTTAGGCCTGAGGATTCATGCAGCAGTGGATCTATAAGCCAGTCATGTGCCCTGCTTCTATCATGCCAAACTCCTCCATGTGGTATCCCTCTCAGAAGCCTATTCTCCCCAACCCCATGCCCAGCACAGCAGAACCATCATACCTCACAGATATCCCTCATTTTGAGGAGTGCTATTCATTTTATTCCCAGTTACCCATGTTCTTCACACATTTGGTGCCCCATACTTTTATTGTAGAAAATTATTTCCCTCAGAAAGAATCATTTAACTGAGGTTATAGAAAGAATTACTTACACTAAGGGAAGGAATCCCACAGCATATTAAATGTCATGCATGAATAATTTTTTGTCTTCCTCATTTTGGGTCTTTGTCAAACATTGTGTCCCATATCTGTGCCTCGCCACATTGAGAGGTATGGGAACATGCCTGTTCTCGTGTTAGGTCTTCAATTCCAATCAATATTTAGGCCTTCTACTTTTGTTTTGATCTGGCTGTAGGCCCAGCACTGTATTGGTTCACATCCAGAACAGTAATTTGGCAACCTAAAGGGCTAGATACATAAGCCAAGATTTTCAAAAGTAACTAGTGATTTTTAGATGCCCCAATTTTTGATTGTTCAATCTGAGACTCCTTCAAAGACCTGACTTTTCAGAAATTGATGAGCACCTGCCCTCAATCAGGCCTTTGTTAGGGTCTCAAGCTTAGCACTCCAAAATTGAGGTACTCAACATTACCAGTCACTTTTGAAAATCTTGGCCTTCATTTTTTTTAAATGAAAGCTTAAATACGACAGAAACTTTTGAGGCCAAAGTAGAAGTGTTAGCATGGTGTGCCACTGTTTGAACTAGTGCAATATGGCACCTACCCGGGAACCTACTAATATCACCCCCACCTGTGTACATCTCCTGCATACTCAACCAGACTGATTCCCTCTTACCCCAAATCCTCTCCTCTGCCTTCAATTCCCTCTTGTGCCAAATACTTTCCAGACTAAGAATGGACACCACAGCTACTTATGAAAGAATGGTGGATTGTTAATAAAGTGTCCCCCAGAAGTTATAAAACTATTACATTTTTATACACCTCTACCCCGATACAACGCTGTCCTCGGGAGCCAAAAAGTCTTACTGCGTTATAGGTGAAACCGCGTTATATCGAACTTGCTTTGATCCGTCGGAGTGCGCAGCCCCGCCCCGGAGCACTGCTTTACCGCGTTATATCTGAATTTGTGTTATATCGGGTCGCGTTATATCGGGGTAGAGGTGTATATAAATAGGGTCATGTGCTGCAGATAAGGTTGCAATGCTATTTTCATCATAATCCCCTTCCAACTTCTTTTTAGATGTTGATTACTAGAGTTGGTTGGAAAATGGAAAGAAAGGTTCCTCAACAGCTTTTCCATTTTTTGGACAAAATATCATGTCAATGAAAATTTCCCCATCAGCTATACAGCTGGCTGGAAAACAGAATATAACATCATGAACATGTGCATATGTGCCCGCCACTGTATTTCATTGTAATGGAAATTTCCCAACCAGCTCTTCTCAGAACTTTCTAATGCATCTGGATTCTTTGGTCTTATTTCCGAGATGATTTTTTTTTACATCAATTGAAATCCCATGTCTCGGCCTATTTATACCAGGCTACTGCTGCTATCTCAGAGTTCCCTAGACAAGGGGGATTTTCTCCCATATGTACTTCCCTGCAGTCACTGTTACAGCCAGAATTGGAGCCACAATAAGCATATGGGCAAAGAGCAGCTTTCAAAGACCCTCCCAATTAGTCTTAGCTTCCTTGCATCAGCAGGAGCTTCCTGCTGTGAGGGCGTGCTTTGGCATATTTCTCCACCTCTGCTGGACTTCTGCTCACCATTTCTCCTTCTCCCTCAGACCAATCACAAAGCTGTAATACTGTACAGACAGATATGCAATTACATTAGAGGTTGGATTTTTAAAAATACCCTTAAGCAAATGTACTGAGAATTAAAATGAAGTGGTCGACTCTCCTAAGTGTGTCAGACCAGGGGGTTATCGTGTTCTTTCACTTCCTTCCCAGTTACTGTTAGGTATTTCAGCTCAATAAAATTGCCTGAAATGTCAGGGCCAGGTCACAGGCAGCCAGACCTAGTGGTCAGAGCTGCAGTCCACAGTCAGGAGTCAGCCAGGTCAAGAACCAGGAGGTCAGAGGCAGGAGACAAACCAGAGATCAGAACTACAAGTCAGAACTCACAATGCCAGGAAGTCAAGCCAGGGGAGTGAGAGCTACAAGGTACACAGTCCAGACTAGGGTGGATCCCAGTTGTTCAGACAGCTTCCTGTTCCCATTGCTGGCTTAAGTAGGGCCAGCGGGCCAATTGGCTGCTCTGGGACTCTGCCAATGGAGCACTGGGGGTGGAGCCTCAAACTGGGGCTGGGCTTCATAGGTCAGCAGTTGTCAGCAGGCAGCCAAGTGGAGGGTTGTTGTGTGGCTGCTCCTGTGGACCTAGGTTTGAGGCACTTCAGCAGACCCCCCAGAATCTAAATAATGTGTACACTACAAAATCCTTCTACTCAAGAGCGACAGACATCGCAAAACATGTGTGAGGATGGTTTCTACCATGATGCCTGCAGAATTCATCCAGGTGCTTTTGGCTAGACAGATGGTGAGCCACATTGTGCATACAGCTAGTCCATGCAAAAACATGGGGCCTGGGTAGCGGTCTCTGCCTCAGACTCTCCTTGCTGGTGGCTCATCGCTCCCCACCCTCCCTTCCTCCCCACCCCAACCTGTTTATTGTGTTTCCATCCCCCTCCTGCATCTTGCCATTTTTTGTAGATTGCAAGCTCTTTACTCCAAGGTCTGATTCTTTGCATATATGCATCATCTAACACAATGGGTCACTGATCTCTGACTGGAGTCTCTAGATATTAATGTAATTATTGTTTATAATAATAGAAAGACAAGATGTGTGACGTACTATCTTTTATTGGACCAGCTTCTGTTGGTGAGAGAGACAAGCTTTTGAACTCACCCACCTTGTCTCTCTAATATCTTTGGACCCACACGGCTACAAACAACTGCATACAATAATACTACTCCATTTCAGCTTTTACACTCTATCTGGTACCCTATTTGTTATTTTTTTCTTTGTAGTTTAAGGCATAATTTTTCCTCATTTGCAGTAAAAATGTTTTCTCATTTATTAGATGAGACACTGTGTGGTTCCCCCAAAACATATTTGTTTAAAATATGCATATTCTAGTTGATCCGTCAAGATTCCTAATCCTCAGCATATGAGCATAGTGCCACTTATTAGATTACCCCAGGCCTTTACATTACCTCAGACTGTTCTTATACTGGCCCCCTGCCAACCCTGACTATGGTTAAGCAATGTTCAACTTTAGAAGGCCCCCTTCTCTCCCACCCCCTTAACTAATATGACAACCATTCTGAAGAGCAGCTTTCTCACCTGGTATGTTAAACTGTGGAAATTCACTGTGAACATTGATGCTGTTCTCTCTATATTTAGAACTGAAAACTAAACTATTTTTTCAGGTGCAATAAGATCCACATGAAAGCCCCCTAATGTGTAGAGGCTCTGTAATAGTATTTTTAATGGAACAGGTCCATTAAAGTTATCTAGGAGTGTTAAAAATAAAAGCCTGGAAAACAGGCTTTGTTAATTGAACCCAGTGTTTATCATTGGATAAAAACCTCACACACTCGCTATTCTGCCAAATACCATGTGGTACATTTCTCTTTCTGAATATTATTTCAGTTGTTTGTAATGTCATTGTTTCACTGCTGGCAGTTTCATGATTTAATTCAATGTTTTCCTTTTGCACACCGACTTCAACAAAAATGTGACAAACTGATGTTTTTACAAGTATCTGTAATTTGGCCCTTAGGAAGTATCTTTGCATGCATGCAAAGATACTTCCTAAGGGCCGAATTACAGAATGCCCTCAGAATTACAGAATGCCCTCAGATGCATGCACGTGGCTGCCATTTAAGTAAAGGGCAAATATTTGGCCCTAATTGCCTGTGGGCTGCAATGTCGTTTCTCATTATTTCTGCAAATGTTAGAAAGAGCAAGGAGCTAGTGCAAAGGCACAAGTCCTTTGTATGGGCAGAACCCCAGCTGCTTTCCCCCAACAGAAATATATGCATCACAAGCTCCATGAGTACAATTTGGGAGTAGCCGCCTATGTAGGGAATGGTAGGGCTTTGTAACTTCTGTGCTAAAAAAAAAAATGTATATTTCCCAGTTGGTTTTCATTCACCTTTACAAGAACTATACATTGCAGTACATATGTTTGTCCCATCCACTACATTTTTTAGGATGTTTGGAAGTTCAACACAACAGAATCATGCTGATTTAAATAAGTTGAAGTATTTTAAACACTGAATTGAGCTATTTAGTTTGGAGTCATCAAATGTTCATTATCATCAGCTTATTCTAAAGAGACATTCCAGGATTCCTTCTGCTACTGGTATTACATTTTTATCTGCTACAGCCTCAGCGGTATCAGTTTCTAAGTGCTTTCCATCGTCTCAATTCACAAGCCATGAATCACACGAGATAAAGACCAGATAGTCACATCAATGGGAACCAATACTAGTGGGGCACTAAACATCAGAAGTAAATCCGCATCTGCCTTTACCAAGCTGAATCACAAACAGTCCCCACCCACTATGATCCTTCTTCAAATAATTTCTTCATTTACCTGAGGTGCACTTCCTGAAAGTAACAAATAGTTTTGACTTGAATTATTATCTCATTAGGACTTGTGAAGGAACTAAATGGATTGGAATGCTTTTCAATGAGACCCTTCCTTCATCTACCATAAACTATTACCTAGGCTTGTCCTGATGTTTGCCTTCTCTTACTGTTTTCATGGCCTTTAAACAGATAGGCTTTTTAAGCCATTACCAGTACTCTGTATTAGCTTTCCAAGTGGAATTTGGAAATATATTTGCTATATATTTGTTAATGATGTTAAATAAGAAACTAGGACTAGATTTTCAAAAGAGTTCAGAACCTAGCAATTCCCAAGTAAGCACCTAAAAAAGTGTCCATATTTTCCTTCGTGGGTGCTGAATTCTTGAAAATCTGACATAATTATAGGTGCTGAGCATATTTAGAACTCTGGTCCCTAGAGTCTAGATGCATATACCTAGTGGGCAAATAGTATGTTTCAGGTGAAAACCTAAGTGATCAATTTAGTTAAATTATCATTCAATATACTGTAAACAATAATCAAAACATAAACATGTATTTTAAACGTAAGATATGTGAATTTGTAGTTCCACAGGACACATCCCATTAATTTTATGCTTAATTCTGATGCGTCCTACATTTTAAAATGAATTTCTGTATAAATAGGAAAAAATATATTTTTCTCATCATATTAGTATGCCTTAGGTAGATCTTTTTCTTTCACTCAGTAAGGGTAGATAAATACCATCTGAGGAAGAAAATAAGGCAATAACATTTAAAAATAACTTTTTCTATTTTATGGCACTCATTATGGGCTTCACTAACAATGTGTCTGAGTTGCATGATGGAGTGGTCCCAGCCATCCGTTACTTGGTAGAATTTTTTAATGAGCTGTAACTAATTCTGATACACAAGTAGCTTACAAATTTACATAGGGCCAAATTTACATAGGAATCTCAAAGACTCTACACATTTATAGCCAAATTTTTGTTTGCAAGTTCATTTCTGTCCACAAGAGAAAAAGTGTATGTAGAAGCGGCACTTGGGATGAAATTCACTGTAGCTACTGTAGTTAATATGCCATTTGCATACATAGATCGAGTCTTTTTTTTTTTTTTTGCAGGTGCAACTTTAGAGGCTGTTTTTCAGCATGTGGTCATGCCTCCTAAACTTCCTGAAAACTAAAAAGTGTATTGCATTAGACATTAACATACTGTACCACAAAAGAGAAATGTGAACAGAGAACACCTTACAGGCACTTTTCTCTTCCCCCCCCCTCAAATTAGAATTGGCTCCCCCAACTTTTCTCCCTTTGCTACGAAAAGCTTCCGCTCTCTCTTTCTCCCTCCTCCCATCTCTATATCTGACTTTGACCACTCTGTATCTTGTCTGACCACTGACTAATATGCCTGAAGGAGAGAATAAAAACTTTGATGTAAAAATATCAATCTGGGGGAGAAGCTAATGCATAGAACACTCATCTGGGACACTTTAGTATAGCAGCTCTTCTATGAAGTAGCAAATAACCTAAAAATGGGTTCCGTCCCTACAGCTGTTGCAGTTGGGGCCCAATCTTCCATTACCAACACCAGTCAAAGCCGGATTGGACCCTTATTACAAAACAGCTTCCAGCATTATATGATAGGAAAGTGAGAGAGAAGCAATGGCGTCTTTTGAAGGCTCAAATTACTATTGAGAGAACTGTTAAACTGAAACGGAGATTTAAACATTTTTCCATAATAGAATATTTCCCCACGTTTGCACCCACAACATAGTAATTTGTGCATTCAGAAAACTTTCATTTTTATGTACAAGTGGCACTTGTGGGAGTGCGGGGAAAAGAGCAGATAGTTGCCTGCTTTGCATGCACAAGTACCTTTTATTTGAAAAAAAAAAATACCCAACATCTGGATGGAAATGATTGCAAGAGCAATCTTGAAGGCGGGGTTGAGGCCTTTTCAAAAATTTGTCTCAATGTGGTTAATTCATCTGACCAAAATTCATATAACCTGAAAGTGAAAAATCAACTCTGGGAGCTACAGAAAAGAATTTCTGCAGCCAGTGCATAAAGAGACCTTAGATTCAGAAGCTGCAAGGTGAAATCCTGTTGAGGCAGCACTGCTGTGAGTGCTGTACATTGACCACATTTTTATTTTATTTATTTATTTATTTTTCATGGCTTACAGAAAGCCTACGGCTGTTTCATTGTGTACCCAATGAAATGCTGTGGTTGTTTTTGGACTGTCAGTTTATATTTTCGTTCTCTGGCTTCTGGGCTTATTTTGCACCTGGACACTTGAATCATTTTTTTTCACCTGTAAATGAAGTGTGCTTTTATATCACAGTTGAGCTGTTTGGGGACATTCCTTACCTAGTCATCCCTGGATTGATGGGTCTGAACAACAGTTATTCCCTTTGCTTTCTAGCTAATGGTGGCACACATATTACAATGCCAAACAGATTCATGCACAGTAGACCCAATTATAAAATAATCAACATATGGTACTAAGTTTAACGACCAATTAAGTGACTCCAAAAAGATACATAGCAGGAGTACCATTAATTTAACTCTTCTGGCTGGCCCTAGGGATGTGGTCAGAGTAAGGGTGCACCTGGCATTCAATTGATCATGGAACCCTATTGATGGCCAAAGTCCCAGGGCTGAGAGTCAAGATAATAATTTCAATTTTTTAAAATATAAAAAATAGGTAAAACTGGCACTGGTAAATATTATAGTAATATTGTTACATTAAAATAGGTAGGTATAGGAAAATATTAAATGACACATTAACATTGCCTAGGGTGACAGGTTTGTATTGTCACACTAGTAATATTACTCGCTCTTAACAGGTTGAAATGGGTCTGAGTACAAGCCATATCAGCTGCTGATCCTTTATGGAGTGGGGCCTGGAAGGTGTGGCATAAGAAGACCATCTCAAATGTGACAGAATCTATGCCATCCTGATTCTCGGTGTTATCTCTGCAATTTACACATAGATCTAATCTTTTAAGTAAAAATATGTGGAAAATCTATCTTTTTCCCCCCATGAAAAGTGAAACACTTCCCAGTTGCTATCATGTCACTGGATTTTGTTTCCAGCATTCCCCCAGTCACCACTGGTAGTAACAGTACTGAAGTAAATTTTACACTACTAAATTCTTTTGAATATGAGCTTTCTGCCTTTTCTTTTTGTGGCAAGTATAGCTATAATGTGGTTGAATATGACCTGTTAAAGAGCAAATGGGTGCCTAAGACAATATTTTCAGATGGCTATGTTCAAATTTATATATTAAAATAGAAAATATATTTTCTGCCCCACCTTACTGTACCTCTTTCATATGTTTCACTCCACTGCTTTGTACTGGGCATGTCCACTAAAATGTGATTACCTATTTCACAAAAAGGGATGCCATGGCACACCTCCCCTCGTTTTTTTCATTTGGCAGGAATGAGGTGCAGAGTGATGAGTAGAAGAAAGATGGTCCAGTGGCTAGGACTCCAGTCAAGGACTGGGGAGTCCCTGCTTTACCACAGACTTCCTGGCATGACTGCATAACCCGTCACTTAGCCTCCCTGTGCCTCAGTAAAAGGGGATAATAGTAATTCCCTACCTCTCTGGGGTGCTGGGAGGATAAATACCTTAAAGACTCTCAGGTTCTCAGAAACTACAGTAATGGGGGCCATATATGTACCTCAGATGAATAGGTTTGGCATAACAGCTGCTACTGTCCCACCCAACCCGAGTATTGTGTTACTCTTAATAGTTCATGTGACACAAATAATACTCATCCTATTTCCTTCAACTTTTTCTGCCAGAACAGAATTTTCTTCTGTAAATATTAACATTTATCCAGCTATGTTTTTAGCAATGAAGAAATAATTATAAGAAATAATTAGATCTATTTAAAAATAAAATTGCATAGAAATCTATGGATGTTGATTCAACAGCATGAAAGTGCAACCTAATCTAGAAATACAAGTGCAGAAAATAAATAAAATAATAGATAACTCCACAGAATGAGAACACAATCCAACGATGACTTAAGTACATGCCAAACTTCACGTCTGTGAAGCTAATGGGACTTCTCACATGAGTTGAGTATGCGTATAAGTATTTACAGGATGAGGATCTAGGGCCTTATTCAGCACCCATTTAAGTTGATGAAATAATTCCATTGACTCCAATGGACATAGGATACATAGTTTGTAATGTGGAACCAGGGCCGGTGCAAGGAAGTTTCGCGCTCTAGGTGAAACTTGCACCTTGCGCGCCCCACCCACAGCGGCAGCTCCCCGCCCCCCCCCCCCGCCCTGAGGCGCCCCCCCCCCAGCGGCAGCTCCCCCCTCTAGCTCACCTCTGCTCCGCCACCCCCGCTCTAATTCTCCTCCCCTCCCAGGCTTGCGGTGCCAAACAGCTAATTGGCGCCGCAAGCCTGGGAAGCGGGAGAAGTGGAGCAGCGACGGCGTGCTCGGGGAGGGGGCGTAGCAGAGGTGAGCTGGGGTGGGGAGACCTGCGGCAGCTCCCACCCCCCGCCCTGAGGCACCCCCGCGGCAGCTCCCCCCCCCGGGGAGCCGTGCGGCAGCTCCCCACCCCAGCTCACCTCTGCTCTGCCTCCTCCCCTAGCACGCCGCCCCCGCTCTAATTCTCCTTCCCTCCCAGGCTTGCGGCGCCAAACAGCTGATTGGCGCTGCAAGCCTGGGAGGCGGGAGAAGTGGAGCGGCGACCGCGCGCTCGGGGAGGGGGCGTAGGAACGCTGTAAAAAAAATAAAATTGGGGGCACCGCTTTTTGGCACCCCCAAATCATGGTGCCCTAGGCAACCGCCTAGTTTACCTTAATGGTAGTACCAGCCCTGTGTGGAACATAGATTAAAGAGCCTCTATCTGGAACAGGGATACTCTATTTTGTCATTTCTGCTGCTAGGCATAAGCACAGTTGATCTGATTCTCTCTCAAAGTGGTATAAATCAGAAGTAATTCCACTAAAAGGAATGGAATTACATTGGTGAAAAACCAGTAAGATAAGCAACAGGTCCAAAGTATACATACAAGGGGCTATGTTGTACAAGCAGCTTTTAGAGAACTCCCTACTGACTTCAGTGATGGCACACTATAGCTCACTGAATTTTGCTTCACAAAAAAATTACTGGCAAAGTAACGTGATAGTTTTTCTCAATTATTATAGTCAATAGTTAGTTACCATCAGTATTTGCTAAGAATTAATGGCTTCTAAAATTTCATTTAATAAAATTAAACTGGCTTTAGGTTAAGGTGGCCAAAAATGTGTCTGAAACCACTAACTTTTGTTTTTGTTTTCTTATAACTTGAAAAAGCAGAGCTATTTTTTCCAAATGCGTACTAAAAAATTCGCTGCCAAATAAAGACCTCACAGCCTAGCTTGCTTATTTTTTAAATGTCTGAGTTGAATTATAAACATCTCAAAATAGAGGTTTATAGTGGAAATGACAATTTTAACTATAAAGGTAATGTCACTATACTGAAGCCTAAATCAATCTGAGAATAATTTAATGTATTGTAAATATATTTTGTTCACATTCTCCTAGCAGCCCTTATACCGTTAACAGTGCAATCATTTTTTTCTTTTAAAAATATAGGGAAATTATAGACATCATGGTTACACAATAGCTTACATTTTAATGAATCAAAAACAAAGTAATCACTTTGTGATTTGGGTTAAATTCAATATTGAGGCCTTTGTATTTTGTTTAGCATGTCTACAAATAAATGAAAAAGTAGAGAGGAGTGTCTAAGGTAGGCAGAATTTTATCGCAACATTATGTGGTGCAGACAAAGGATGCAGTATTTTGACACATGCCTAAAATAAATTGAAAAAAATAAGGCAAGCACTTAGGCATTATATTCTATAATACATTGTATTTGATCTTTCCTATATTCTGAGACTAAACAGAAGAGTCTGCTGAAGATTAAGAAGGATTTTTTTTTTTAATGAAATGCTCTTTCACATTACATGTCGTAATGGGACCACAAGTAACAGAATTATATAGTATGTAATAAATGTATATAGAAATTGATGTCTCAAAAATGAACCACAATCATTTTACTAGAAGTGTTGAAATGTGCAACAGCATTTAATGTCTCTAGAAATCCTAGCTCAAAGTACAAAGTGACCCTTTGTAATGCTCTATCATAAATTTTAAATGTGTAACGCTTTCGTAGTCCTCAAACATTAAACATAATGGGCCAAATTCTGCCCTACCTTGCACCCTAACAGGGGATTACACAGAGTGTAAATCATAGCACTATTTAGACCAGCAAGTGCTACTATAAGTCATACCGATGAAAATTTTCTTTTTCTTTTAAGAATGATGTTTTCTGAGTTATGTATGCTCGTGATTATAATTGTTTTTTGCTAAACTGTTTAAAATAGATTTTTTATAAGGTACATTTTGAAGGTGTTCTGTAAGAAAGTGTGTAGTGTGTATATCAGATCTTTAGTTTATTTAATTTTCACTTGTCATTAAATTGTATCTTTTATTACTACTGTAAAAATGTTCATTTTGCTTATTATATTTTATAACTTTTGGAAAGTAGATAGCCATTTTTTAAATTCTATTACTTTGTTTATTATACAGAGACATTTGTTTCCAGAATGTAATAATACCATGATAAAAATAAGTCCGTTATGCTAGGAGAATAGTTTTGTCCTTTCCTCTAATAGGAATCAGAGGTTTGTCAGTATTTACAAACAATATTCCAAGTGGTTTCAGCATTGCATTATAAATTAAAATAGCCTCTGCAAACCTATATCATTCTAAAACTCACTCTAAAATCTCACTGTGATTACAAACACAAACGTTTAGTTCTTGGGATTTTTTTAATACTTTACATGGCTCAGAGGAATATTTTAAAAAATATTGTAACTATTAAATGATAATTTTATATGTTCATATAATCACACAATATGAGAAGCATCTAGGATTTTTTTAGTGTATGTTTTATCTTGTACATGGTAATGGCTGCAAGACTGATCCTGTAAACATTTAGCCATGAAACTTTACTCATGTGACTAGTGTCAATGAAATGCATGTTTGAAGAATCAGCCCTTAGAATATACATGTCACACTCAGCACATTTCTATATACCCTTTTTCCTCTACCCTACCTCTAGGATTTGTCCAAATAAAAATGCCTTGGGAAGTATGGAGATGAAAATGGGTAGCAAAGGGGAACTCGATTTTATAAAATTTTCAAATAAATACAAAAAGAAACATTTAGTTTTATTTTGCATAAATTAAATATTAGCCATGTGGCAGAGTACAATGGAAATGCTGCAAATTAGTAATTTATTTTCATTCTTTTTAAAAACAGTTTAAATAACAAGTCATCTAATTCATAGTGTAACTGTTTATTAAAAGGGTTAATGATACTGTACATATTATTTTAATGAAAATGTAGCTTTAAAAAGTCACCTTTCTTCTTAGAGATCACTGCTAAGATTCAGGGTTTATTTTGCATATTTTACCTTCAGCTGTTAAAAACAGGTTCATTTTTAGTAACTTTCAGTATTTATGTTTTCCATAGCTATTTATCAGTCTACAATTAAGATACATTGTAAGGGGTCTTTTTAAAAACAGTTTAAATAACAAGTCATCTAATTCATAGTGTAACTGTTTATTAAAAGGGTTAATGATACTGTACATATTATTTTAATGAAAATGTAGCTTTAAAAAGTCACCTTTTTTCTTAGAGATCACTGCTAAGATTCAGGGTTTATTTTGCATATTTTACCTTCAGCTGTTAAAAACAGGTTCATTTTTAGTAACTTTCAGTATTTATGTTTTCCATAGCTATTTATCAGTCTACAATTAAGATACATTGTAAGGGGTCTTCTGGTTAAAAACAAACAATAGCTTTGCTTAATAATAAATAAGTCCTTTATTTGCATTAAGTAAACTAACTTATGAGAAATATTTCCTCACAATACCAAAATTATAAACAATTCACACAGAGTACGTATTAATTTTCAACTGCCAAGAATATATTCTCATAAATTGTTTAAATTAAACTTTTTTCTTTTGCTTCAATCACCTATAGAGAATAATAAAAAAAGGTAAAAGAGTTGTACTGTCACCTAGTGGATAAAGGTAGTAGAAGAGTCCACCTAGAATATTACCACAGCTATTTCCAGTGTTTAAGAAAAATAAAACACATGCACACGCTTACATATTCATTTCCTAGTGGAAACAATTTAACATCAAGGATCAAACAAAGCTTGACTGGCTGCTCTGGAGTTACAACAGCAGAGAATTTGGCCTCTAATGTACATTTTAATGATCCTTTGTTGACTATGAAATCTTTAGTAATATTAATGTAATATTTCCATTTTTCAAGGGCCTGCGGTTGTAGGGAGGAAGCTAAGTAATCATGGAATTGAGAGAATGACACTAGAGATAGGAATAAGGTAAGGAGATGCAGTCCTACTTTTTTTCATCTTCTACACTGACCTATAAAACCCTGTTATGCATCTACACTAACAAACTAAAGCAATCAAACTCAAATCACTTATTATCTAATTTAGAACTGCATCCATATCTCCATAGACAAAAGGCTGGATTAGTCCATTGCTTCTGTCAGTTTCTAAATTTTGAATTTTCAGCCAAAGAAGTTGGTTACATGTCATGGACCTGCTGCTGTAGTCGTAGATGGACAAACTCCCATCCTATCGAAACTTTGCAAATTTTGCTTACATTAGGACATCAGGTTTGGGACCAAGGATGAAATTCACCTAAGGATGCTGCTGCCATAAAAACCTTCCAGTGCAACAGAACCATAGTGAAAAGCTGCAGAACAGGTATGCAAGGGGGCTCCACTCCACATAGCTCAGTGTGGTGGGAGGGAGGCAGGTGATATTAGGAGCAGTCCAGGGGTGGGGGCATGGCTGTTGATTCCATGCTTAGTGGAACTAATTAAAAAAAAAGAAGGCAAAGTCTTTTCACAGAAAGTTTAATAAAATGTGTCATTGTCTAATAATTGCACACAATGGTCTGTAACAGAAGCAGTGGAAGGGCTTTGGAGCTGCTTTCCCCAGATGATCATTTCTTATAAAGTTCTTGCTGCATCACACAGTGAAAACCCACATTCATTTTGTAACAGTTATATAATTCTGTGGGAACTCACATTGGACCATGTTACCACAAGCCATTATTGTCATAAGAAACAATGGCATGTGCACAAGAACATTCTCAGGGACGCCTCCTTGGTGTTGTATTACTTGCCATTAAAACATTTCAGCCAGTTTGCCTTAAGTGAAGCAAACAAACTTTTTTTTTAATGCTTTTGTCTGAGTATTTATTCAATCAACTAGGATCATGTTTGGAATAAATGACAATAACACACTTTTTGGAAGCCTCAAACTTGAAGTCTACAGCTTTCTAGTGACAAAAACTGAAAAACACCAAATGCAACAATAATAATAAAAAAATAGTATCAGAGGGGTAGCCGTGTTAGTCTGAATCTGTAAAAAGCAATAGTAATAATAAAATAATAATAATTAAAAAATAGGTTTCTCTTCATACACACTATCTCTGTTTTAAACATAAAAAAAGAACCTTAAAATCGAGCTGGAATGGAAATTCAAATGAGACCTGAAATACAAATTTTGGACTCAGATTCCAATTTAGACATATCCTATAATTTAGGGATTTTCGGAACAGTGTTTTGGTACAGGCTCATCTCCGAAGAGAAAAGTGAGTTTTCAACGTAGATATAAATAAATTTACTAAAAGCATTTTTCATAATTTATGGGGAAATGTTCACAAATTTATTTATGACATAACAATCATATTAGTCCCATCAGAATTCTTTTTTGTAGTGGACATGCATTTCTTATTCCCTGGGCATCTCCTACATGGTAGGACACATGGTTAGTTTAATGAAATTGTTTCAATAGAAAATCCAAAATACACAACTTGGAATAGAGCTGAACAGACTACCAGTAGCAAACACATTAGTCATTGAATTTAGAGCATTTTCTTGTTAATTAATTAATTGTCCATGAACACAGAGCGATTCCTATTAATTTGTTCATTGTTCAGAATTACTTAACAAATGCTAATAAATGTTTTATGCATGCATATTTCAGCCTATGGATACCACAACTGGTTCATGCATGTATTTGTATTTGCAATTGGAAATGTGTGCTGTTTTGCTTGAAGTATAAGTCACATGGTATATTTCTTTGCATTTACTTGGTTGAGTATTTCTCCTATATCAGGTGGCTAGCAAAAGGGCTTGTGGTTACAAATTCATAATCCACTTTATCCAAGTAGTCAGCAGTATGTCCTTACAATTTGTTCTTTCAATGAATATTCCTACAAGTAAACATGTTTGCTAAAATATTCATGGAAAGCAAACATCAATGAGGCATGATCAGCCAAACCAAATTTGTTGAAAAGTTTGAAAAAGTGCTCACACATTCTCTTTTGCAGCATTCACCCAGCTCACATCTGGATTCTACAGAATATATATTTTAAACTATATTAAAATACAGAGAGGTAGTTTGCATGGGTAGATAATTCATATATCTAAAAAGTATTGTGTATTATTTTGCAACTAAATGCAATCTGTCATTGGTGGCAATATAGAGAATTGGGACACTTTAGATCTTTACAGTTCAAGATGAACAAAATTCCCTCTTCAGTTTCTGCTTCTTGCCCACAAAAAGATAAGGAGAGCTAACAGTTGCTCTCAACTAATAGTTCCTCCAACCCCCAAAAAAGGAGAAAAAATGTAAATGCAAACAATGTCTTATTTTCTATTTTTACAATATTTTGCAGCATACACAAGATAATTCAATAGAGCTGGATATCCTTTTAAGGGTTGAATAAGTGGGCCTGGAAACAAATGGGTGGAAGGAAAATAAATTTTGATCTGCTAGTGAAATTGAGTATGTTGGACTGCTAAGGTTAATGAGTCCTGGACTGATCCATTAAGTAAATGCTAGTAGAACAAATGAAAGTTACATTACCTGCCGCAGATATGACTTATTCAGCAGACTTTTCTGAAATTAATAGAAAATAGAGAAAAGAGATTTTGTGTAACTTTAATTCCTATGGAACTGGCTAGTTGCCTCAGATGCACATTGTCAGGAACTGGGAGTTGGAGAGGTTACTTTTTCTGAGATATGTGAACAGTAGTTCACTCAGGCCCAAATCCTGACCCCCTGAAGCACATATGCTAAGACTCAAAATGGCATAAAAGCTGCAGGTTTGCTGTGAAGAAGGGCCAAATCAGTGGGGAAGATGAGGTATTAGACCCATTTCCAAGGTTCACTGTATAGAGCAGACAAATGTGCCCAATGTGTTTCTGCACTGCACATATCCATCTGACTGTGTCCACTGTTCCTCTCAGTAAGTTGGAATGGTTGTGACTGGGTTGTGGAGGCACCTAGGAGTGGATTCCTTAACTTTCAATCCCTGCACAGTTTCTGTGAGTAAAATTTTTTTTACTCAGACTTTGCTCAGGGATCAGGGTTTTAGATCCCTAGTTTCTTTCCTCTCATACCTGATTAAAAAGCCTAGGGTTGAGAAATTGGGCTGAAAATCTCATAAGAAAAGACTTCCCTGTGAGATTTCCTGTCAGTGCTGATTTCAATAAGGCTGAAGAGATTACAGGAGCAATTTTCTCATGGTATTTCCACCTACTGTCCCAGCCAAACCAAGAAGTGCAGAGGCATGTGGAGAAGAAAGTTAAAGAAAAGGGACATTTAGTAATCTTTAGGAAAGAAACAAAAACAAATGCGCCCTCCACCCCAAAAACAACCATCACCACCAAAAACCCAACCAGTTTCAGTTTAGACTGAGTTTTGGATGAAGATTTAGGACTCTTATTTTATTCAAACGGACTCACTCATCTTTAAGGTGGAGCTGACCCTGAAGTGTTCTGTCTTACCTCCAAAGTGATGGCAGAGGACAAGCAGGATCATATGGTAGAGACTGGTGGATAATCCACCCTAAAATTTTATATAACGTTATAGTTATTTAAAAAGAAACGTATCCTGACAAAAGCACCAGATGAGGACAAAAAGTAACCAGAGGATTGATTTATGGACATAAACAGTGCATAGAGCACCATACTGGGACTCAAGAAACCTAAGTTCAGTTCCCAGATCAACCAGAAACTTCCTGTGTGATCTTGGGCATGTCACTTAATCTATCCCTTATTGCAGTTCGTTGCCTAAATAATAGGGATGAAGTTAATTAATGATTATGAGGCAATCAGATACTATATGAGTAGACAGATATCTAGGGACGGTAGGGAATGAGTGTTGCAGTGTTTGATAAGGCTCAGAATAAAAATCAGAACTTCTGTAAGTGGGGGTATTCAGAAATTGCAGAATCTTTAAGATCTTCCATCTCTAGTACAATAAATAAATAAATAAAATTAACTAACAACTTGTTAACAAGCTGATAATTATATAAACTTCTAACACAGAGACCAGGAAAGTTGTAAATGCAAAATTACTTTTTGCAACTGTGTTAAGTCTGGACTTAGCCTATAATAATTTTAACAATGAACTAAGTGTAATTTATTCAAATGTGCTTGCTTTTTTATAAGTTCTGTCCCTGACACAAATGTGATAAAAGACTGGTGTTAAAAGCTTTTAAAACAGAATCAGGATCTAATAAACTGCTGATGCCTGCAAGGCTTTCTTCTACTTCCTAAAAAACACTTGCATTAGCCTGTGTAACAGAACTATCATCATTTTAGAAGATGACATTTTCAAACACTGCACAACTGCAAGTAAGATACAAAATTAGCTGCATATATACAAATCAGCCATTTAATTAGTGACAAACATCTTAAGATGCAAAACATTTTAACAATTGTTTAAAATGTATTTAAACACAAATAAGCAGTTGCAATCTCGTTTTTCTGTATTTTTCTTGCCATATTTTTATTAGTGTTAATGAAAGGAATGAAAAACAACACAGGGATGAAATTTAAAGGAGTATCATCAATACTGGATTCATTAGAAATCACCAAAGGTGTTCTGGGAAAACAATGGTGGGAATCAATTAGTAGCAGGCCAGGGTCTAGCTCTAACCAACAGACAGCTTATCTAGAGATACATTTACACTTCATATCAGTGCAACAGGTCAGTGGAAGAGGGCTACACTTCAGCAATCTGACTACATACCTAATATGCAGCCAGAGAATCGTTGTTCGGGCACCGGCTCTGTTATGATAGATGTTCTTAGCATATTGTTGGCGCAGGCTGACTTGCCCAGTCAAGCCTTTAATATTTCATGTATGTCTCTTCATGTTTCATTATATAACAGCTTCTTTTACTCATCTCACCTCTGATGACACAGTCATTAAGGAACCTATTTCCTCAGTAAGAGAAACCTTTAAGATTCTTTTGAGTCAAAGGTCAAACACAGTCAATTTATTCTTAAAAAAAAAAAAAAAAGTGCTCAGCTGCAAGTTACTGAAAGTTAGTCACTACTTTACTCCAAGAAGTCTTATATTTTTCCTTGTCCTTTGAAACAACCTGTAAGTGATAATGAAATGCTTAAAGCAATAAGAAAGGGAATCCGATTTCATCTACCTGGACAGTCTGGCAGCATACTGTGTAACAATAAACAAGTGTTCTTAAGTCACAGCATTGCACTGGAAATGAGGCAGAACTTGTGTATTTTAACAGCTTTTTACAACTAGTAACCACTAGCGAATTTATTTTACTTTCTCAGGGAAGACCAGTGAACGTCCCTAATTTAAACTAAAGGGCCTTTCAGCCTTGAAGACAAAAAGCACTTCTGCTTAGCACCTGAGTAATAACATGGAATATGTACAGGTGAGTCAAGAAGACTGGAATCAAAGATAGTTTGTCTTTGGCTAGTCTGAAAAGTCTGACTCATTTCCAGCCCTGTGATCATTTATTATCCAGAAAAGAAAGGCTGGCTTTTTGCTCTGCAAACACAGTGGTGGTCTTCAGCTCATGATGAATAGATTTACCATGTCCGGTCTGAAATGCATGACATAGAGTTTTCCAAAAGTGTCTAACACACACACGCACGCAAACCCCGATGATGTTTTTAACGTATGTTTTAAGTTCTGCAGTATAGAAAGAAGTGGATAACTACCTACATGTATTTTTCCCCTCAAACTATTACATACAATATACATTTTTGTAGGGTGACCAAATTGCAAGTGTGATAAATAGGGATGGGAGTAGGGGGTAATATGTGCCTATATAAGAAAAAGCCCTGAATATTGGGTCTGTCCTTATAAAATGGGGACATCTGGGCACCCTACATTTTTGTGGGATATTATTTAAAATAACATTACTTAGAATAGTGTCATATTTTTCACAAATAATTTTGTGGGTCATCACTGGCCAAATATAACATTTTCCCCTTCAGCCAGGAACTACTTTTAAATTAGTTAGAGCATCTATTGAAATATTATTCTTTTGTAAAAGAAGAAAACAGAACTTCTAACAAGCAAAATGCTAATGTAAGAAGTATTTTCAGATAGCATAAAAACTTGTGCTGTCAGATTTATTTTAAAATAAAATAATAATAATAAAAAATCGTACTTTTTAGCACCAGAATCTGGTCTCATATATCCAGGGCATTTCACAGTTCATCTTTTAAAATCATTTCTTTCACATGTATCCACACAGATAGTAGCTGACTTCACAACATATACTTTAACTGATATTGTAATTTATTATCGCCACAGGTGTGTGTGGCACTTTGAAGACAAATTAAACAAGACGAGGTCAATCTCTGGCCTGAAGATTTTACAATCCAGGATATAATACATCATGTGTTTGTGACCAGAATCTTGTTGCCTGATCTAAAGTCCACTGAAGTCAATAGAAGTCTTTCCATTGACCTTAATGGGCTCTGGATAAGTCAGTAAAGCGACAACTGTATTATAGCTAAGATGCCCATATTATCAAAATGAAAGAAAAACAAAACAAAAAAAACAAAAACAGATACCTGTCACTCCTTACCCAGTGAGGAGCCTGTTCTCTACATTAATACTCTCTCCTGACCTCCTGGGTTGGGGCTGCCACTGCCTGGGCACCACACCTGCCAGCCCCCAGTGGTGGTACTGCTGCTGTTCTCTGTCCAGAAGAGCTCCTGCTGGTGCTCTCCCGGGGACTAGGGTTGGGGTTGGGAAGAACGCTTCCCAGAGCCCACATCAGCACCACCTGTTGGGATGGGTAAGGAGAGCCGCTGAGCATAAATGGGACATATAAGTGTCCCATTTTCAGACTTCAAATTTCCAGAACTGACCACTGGAAAACTGGACATCTGGCTCCTTTTTAAACATCACAGGACCAAACTGCATGCATCCAGTTAGGGCTCCCAGACACCTCAATAGATATGAATAAGTTGGTGGCATGTGTATCTAAGCTGAGTGAATGCCCTTTTGAAAATGTGGCCCATTTTCTCCTTTTAAAATGTAGTCAGTGCTTTGTGGTACTCTATAACAACTTCCATACATCATGGAAATAAATCTGGTGTTGGTCCTAAGTGTCAGTTCTAGTATTTTAAAATTATACAGTGTACAAACTTTGCACAATATTTGGATATACATTTGTGCATTAACGCTAAAGTAAGAGATAGTAGTGACTCCCTTGTCAAGAATCAGCAACACTAGTAGTTTTCTCTATAATAATTTTATAAATAGTTGCAAGGACAGCAGATAGTTATTCCTGAGCTTGCCAGGATGTGCCAAACATAGTTTTGCAAGAGCACCAACTGCTAATTAAAATCAGAGTTTTCCCCACAGGCAGACTATCACAGAACTAAGAGAAACTTAACTGCCCTGGCAACAGTTTACAGTTGTCAGCATGATAGCGTAACTGTTCTTTGCAGTTAGAATAATTTTCATCAGTGCATTGGAAGACAACAGTACCTTTTAATTTCAAAGACCTTTGTAGTTTTTGTTTGTTATGGCTTAAATCACACATAACCCAAGATGGACACAGGGCACTAGAAAAAAAATTTCAATACTATATAACCAAAAATGTAACTAATGCAAATACACTCTCTTGTTTTAATAATCCTCTGAATTGAAAAGTTAGGATCTAGAAAAATAAAACTGATCACTATGTTGCCAAGTAGTCTCTGACAAATTGGGGTGGGAGAAGAAAGAGAGAGAAAAATCAGAACCCTGTGTAACTATATTAATAAAGAGGTAGGAAATACTACAGAATAAAACAGAAAGTGGTTTTGTCTACAGTAGCTCCTTTCATATCAAACTGTCTCAAATAGAACAGGAGTACTTGTGGCACCTTAGAGACTAACAAATTTATTTGAGCATAAGCTTTCGTGGGCTACAGCCCACTTCTTCGGATGCATAGAATGGAACATATATTGAGGAGATAAATATACACATACAGAGAGCATGAAACGGTGGGAGTTGTCTTACCGACTCTGAGAGGCCAATTAAGTAAGAGAAATTTTTTTTTTGAAGTGATAAGTAATTAAGCTTAATTACTTAATTTATTTGAGCATAAGCCACGAAAGCTTATGCTCAAATAAATTTGTTAGTCTCTAAGGTGCCACAAATACTCCTGTTCTTTTTGTGGATACAGACTAACACGGCTGCTACTCTGAAACCTGTCTCAAATAGTAATCTCTTAATAGAAAGACATTTTTTGAGCAAATTCTGTAGACTCATTTTGATTTTCTAATTGATCACGTGTTGGTTCTTCTCGGTCCCATGAATGCCACAGATGTCAATCCATACAAAAAAAGCCCCAAAATAGCTAATTTATTGAAGGGAAAAAACCCTTGAGTAATGCCAAAATGGATCAACACTAGGGAGTTCCACACAGCACTACTCAAAATATTTAACAAAGTAATTTACTAGAACTTGATACACTAAATATTATATAATGTTAGCAAAAAGAAACATCCATTGAATGTTCAGCAATGTAAAGATGCACTGTTTCACATCTATGCAGCATACTGAATAATTCGGATGTCAATACTTTTATTTTAATCCCCACACCATTTTTCTATTAATATTTCGTAAAGTTAACACTTATTGATTCTGCTTCCAAGTACAAACTGAATTTGGCTCTTAGCTAAGAAACAAACTACCCAGAACATTTATATTTTCTATTTTAAAATTTCAGGCAACATTTATCAGTAAATATGAACCAAATAGTTACTTTCTAAAGGAAGGTGTAAGTACAAATGTGGTATACTGTCCTACCAATGACCTGAGTTTTGCTCTAAAAATCCTACCTTTGTAAAGGCAAAAATGCAGTATCCATATATTCTGCACATAGCTTTTACCCCCTTTCCCAAAATACTTTTACAGATAAACCATTCCAAAGTTTTGTCAGGGATTTAAGTTGAGTATTACCCCCATTATCTCTCCAACCCTTACTCCATCCCCTATTCACACAACTTAATAGTTTCCCTCCCAAATTCTCCCTTTTTGTTTCTCCATCTCCACTATTCTCTCCAATCTCTCCAGCTCTCCACTGCACAAAGAGGAGGATGTATCGTGGATCCAGGGCCGGCTCCAGGCACCAGCTTGGCAAGCAGGTGATTGGGGCGGTCACTTCGGGGAGGGACGGCAAGTCCAGCTATTCGGCGGCAATTCGGCGGACGGTCCCTCACTCCTGCTTGAAGCGAAGGACCTCCCGCCGAATGCCACCGCAGATCGCGATCGCAGCTTTTTTTTTTTTGGCTGCTTGGGGAGGCCAAAACCCTGGAGCCGGCCCTGCTTGGATCTTAGAGGGAGTGATTTTTTTTTACTGTCCCTACAAAGCTGTTATCTGCATCCCTATTCAGCAGCCATCCTCTCACCTCCTAAGGCTGTTGTAGTAAGACAGGGGCAGAAACCAGACAATGTCAGAGAGTAGAGAACGAGGCTAGAGAATGCCACAGGATTTCTTTCTAAGCTCCTGGCTTTAGATATATGTTGGGAGGTTAGGAGGGAGAATGATTTCCTAGTTAAGAAATAAAGAAGACACTACTTGAAGGAGAAAACTGAAAAAAACTTAGCCATGGAGAACCAGTTTCTGCTTGTGGAAAATCAGATAAGCAGCTTTGAAAACTAGGATCACAAGCTCCCGCATGAACTGAATGAAAACCATCAGAACCTGATGGACATCTGGATGGCAATCAGTAGGTTCAAAGGAAATCCAAGTATACAACTTTCAGAATTAAATTAAGACTTAGGTAGGAGGGTATAGACTAGATAGAAGATCACGTGGAAGAATCTAATTGCCAAAGGGTGAGACCAAACTGGAAAGCCATTAATGGTATGTTAACACTAAGAAAGCTAAGAGCTGAAGTGGGCACATACAGACAGCTGGCCATTATAAACCACATCTGCAATAAATCTAAGAATAGTAAGGAAAGAAGTCTTACATGCTGAAGCTTCTGGAACCTACTCCAGACAGAGATGGTCACCCAAACACCAGCAGACAAAGGAAATTCCCTTCCTGTGGGAATAAAGCATGGTGGAGAGGACACAATCTGAGCTCCTCAGTATTTTCTAAAGGCTCTTCATAAAACAAGCTTTTAATCTGAATAAGGTCTGGAATGAAGAATGGGACCCTTATACAGGAAGGGTGCTCTGTACAAAAAAAGAGGCCCACAGACCAATAACTTCTTGCACATTCTGGGGTTATTAGCATCTCTGTTGTTTTATGAGGACTTCCCAGGTCAGGGGAAGCAGAAGGAATGTAAATAATATCTCCTTGGTCCAGTGAACCAAGAAGATATCTTGGACCTATGCTTTAGGATTTTCAGCATACCTTACAGTATCTGGGTAGGAGTTAGATGCAAAGTGGACACTCGATGCTCTTTGTGTATTGGTACTTATCCATTAGAATACCTCCTTGTGTGGCCAGACAATCTCCTTGAGTATATCTGGGCTCCTCTGAGCTAATCTACTTAAATAGCCTACTACATGAAAAGTTGTTATGGATTCCAGATTTTGCTGGACCACCTGAACAAAGGGGAGGATTCTTTAAGAAGTGACTCGCTCTTGGTCCTTTCCATCCACTCCTCTGACAGGTCAAGTATGCTGAGACTGCTGAGTTGTCTGACCTGATGACAATATGTTGGTGGCCGAGAGAGGTTTCAGAAAGAAAGGCCAGGCATATTGCCCTATAGCTGCAAAATCTTGATGTTCAGTGTTCTCTTACTGGAAAAATAATTCCATTGGTTTACCTTGATTGAGGAATGAACTCTCTAGCCCAAGGGACTGGCATATGTTGTGATATAAATGCAAGCTCACCCCAGAAGTCTCAGAGAAGACAGAGTCAGAATCGGTTGCAGCTGACCTTAAGGGACAAAGTTGGTATTAGGATCTTGGGGGTCTTGATAGATTTTCAGATTTTACAGTGTACCTAGAGTCTTCCAGAGAAGGAGGTAGTAGTGAGAGCAGTGAAAGATCATTACCCAGATTGGAGTAAAGAATGTGTTTTTCTTTTCAGACAGGGCCGGCTGTAGGCACCAGCAAAACAAGCTGGTGCTTGGGGCGGCACATTTTTAGGGGCGGCATGGCCGGCGCCAGAATGCCGCCCCTAAAAATGTGCCCCGGCCGCCCTAGCTCACCTCCGCTGCTGCTGCCGCTCGCGCGCCGCTACTCGCCCTCCCTCCCAGGCTCTCAAGCCTGGGAGGGAGGGGGAGCAGCGGCGCGCGAATCAACTGTTTTGCGCGCCACGGCCGCTCGGGGTCTCCCCCTCCCTCCCAGGCTCTCAAACCTTGGGAGGGAGGGGGACACTCTGAGTGGCCGCGGCGCGGGCGCCGCTTCTCCCCGTCCCTCCCAGGCTTGAGAGCCTGGGGGGAGGAGGCAGGGAAGGGGCGGAGTTGAGGCGGGGCCGGGGGTGGGGTAATTAAAAAACGGGGGGGGGGGGGGCAGCCAAAATTGTTTTTGCTTTGGGCGGCAAAAATCCTAGAGCCGGCCCTGTTTTCAGAGACTTTTTTTTTTTTTTTTTTTTTTTTTTAAAGGGGTAATGTCAGAGTTTTGACCTGGTATCCAGGATCTCTGAACAACTTAAGCCAAAGAAAAATGGATAAAAGCACTTTAAATGTCTTCATATTTCCATTTCCCTCCTTAAATTAGCTTTTTTGTCTAGATTTAAGTTTTCGATGTCATTTGTCCCTTGTTGCCATCAAATATGTCTTTTTTTTTTTTTTTTTTTTTTTACTATTATCACCATCAAGTAACATATTAAAAAATACCACAGGCTAAATTCTGGCCCCTGATGCAAGCATAGGGTTTATATTGACTTCATAGTATCCCTGCCCATACATCCAAGGACAGAGTTTAGTCCTAAAATTACCAAGACTTGTTCTTGTACACAAAGGGATCAGCTTATTCCATGAAATGTTAAATGGAAATAATGACATTTCATCCTATTCATTCAAGTGGGCATATGAAAGACACAAAACTATTTTCATTACTATGCATTGTCACCCTCTTCCCAATTCTCCCATTTGACATAACTAAGTGATATACATTCTCAGCATTTTCCTTAAGTAAATTTCAAAAGAAAAAGTCCTCCGTGAAGAAAGCATATCCATTTATACTAAGTGCTAATATCTGTAATTTTTGCTTTCAGTATAAATGTATATCACTTCAAACAAACAAATCAAGTTCTGTGACAACTGACATAAAGGTCAATCTTAGCATGCATTCTAGAAATATTACTTGTTCTGAACTATACATCTAACATTGTCGACTTTGGTAAATACTTTTCTTTTTAAAGGAAAAAAACATTATGGAAAATAATACAAATAAAATACTCTAAGGCAACTACTGATGATCAGAGGGGAGGCGGGGGAGAGAAAGAAAGAAAGAAAATGATTCCAGAAAAAGTAGAAGAAATGCAGACTGTACAAAGTCCCAGTTTGATCATACATTTTGGTATTGGTCAGTAAACTAGACCACCATATATAAACAAAACATTCCATTCAATGTTATGTCAACCTTTAACAAAAAGGTTGTCATTGTAAATTAATGTTCTATGCACCTGTAAAATCTGATGTGCATTCTTTCAAGTTTTATTTCAACACTATGTCTGTCTGAATTATCCCTCACAATAAACTTATAAATTAATGTTAGAAGTTTTCCAAATGTCAAAAATGAATTAGTATCACACTGAGCCTAAGAGTTAAGAGAGACACCATGTGCATTCATGTGTTTTCCCTACTGTAATACTGACACATTTATATCATTTCCATGCCAGGTCTGGCAGAGATGGGTTGTACGTGCAGTTTATTTTGTTAGAACACAGTCACAAAAATAGAATATTATTTGCATAAAGTTTGTTGAAAATGTGCTGGCACAAAAAAACCCCTAAAATAATTTAAAAAACCCACTAGCAATGGTAAATCTAATAAAAGCTGTTGTGGAAAAATATGAAAAGTGTAGAGTTTATTGTAGGCTCAAATGAGGTAAAGTACACATTGTGCTCTACATTGTGGTTCTAACGAGTAAAAAAGTTGGTTATGTGGTTTTAACAAAAAATACAGGCCAGTTAATGTCAAAGCAGTTCTGGGCCTATATCAAAAGTTAACCTGGTAAATATTTATAAATTTTTAATCTACACATATATTCTGTGTATTTGATAATAACGGGGGATATTCAGTCTAGCAGACAAAGTTATAACAAAAATCAATGGCTGGAAGTTGAATCTAGACAAATTCAGATTAGAAATAAGATGATCACAATGGTCCCTTCTGGCCTTATCATCTATGAATTTATATTTATTTTATTATTTGGATCTTATGGTTTTGGGGATTTTTTAAATTAAAGCTTTACAGCTCAATTTGTTAAAGTATAAATTTCACTCTGTGAATCTAGTGTCATTTTTGTTTTAAGAAATTAGCATTGTTAGAATATTAATTACTAGAATAGTAACTAGATGACACTTTCTAAAACTGCCAATCATTATCATCAAGGTTTAGGGTGAGTCGTGACCTTTAATGTTTATTTTCCAAAGGTTACTGGTGGCATGCAGATATGTAAGAATAATAATTTAATCTGTTGTAGCTATAACATATGTATATAAGT
Organism: Emys orbicularis; assembly: GCF_028017835.1. Taxonomy (NCBI): domain Eukaryota; kingdom Metazoa; phylum Chordata; order Testudines; family Emydidae; genus Emys; species Emys orbicularis. The sequence continues at coordinate 46,721,209 of NC_088686.1, read as the reverse complement.
AGGAACACGTTACTACTAATAATTAGCTGGAAGTGAAAAGGATACAAATGAGTGGGGGGGGGGAAGGGAGGGAGACAATGCCATTTTAAAGAAAAGTGAATGTTTTCCATTTAAGGCCCTGATGCAGCGAGGTACATAAGCATGTGCCTGACTTTAAATATGTGAATAATCCCTTTGATTTCAATGTATCTACTCACATGCTTAAAGTAAGACACATGACTTAGGGCTAGTCTACACCACCTGCTACATTGGCACAGCTGCACCAATGCAGCTGCGCTGCTGTAGCACATCTGGTGCAGTCACACTCTGCCGATGGGAGAGTGCTCTCCCGTCGGCATAATTACTCCACATCAGCGAGGGGCAGAAGCTATGTCAGCAGGAGAACGTCTCCTGCCAATTTAGCGCTGGTGTGGACAGGGCTTAGGTCGATATAACTTGCATTGTTCGGGGCGTGGCTTTTTCACACCCTTGAACAACATAATTTACATCGATTTATGCGGTAGTGTAGACAAGCCCTTAGGCCCTTGCTGAGGCCTATGCTATGATTTTATTACATAAAACACAAGCAGTGCATCTTGAGATGTTCCTCAGATTACCTGAAATATATGCTGTACTTACTCACTTCCTCACCATATATACAATGTAAAAAAATTTAGAAAGCAAGCCTGTTAAATCTATTAACAGTATTTGAATTTCCTATAATCTGGATAGATTTTCTATTTGTGTTACATGATCCTTCTCTTGCATTACTAATTCAATAATCTACTAGGGCAATCTATAGCAGTCATAAATTTATAGCAACTGAATGGCTATTCTTCCTTCAGTCCTCATTTTGTACTCTACACAATCCTCATTATGGAGAAAGCAGAGTCCTAGACAAATGAATGGTGATCTATATCTGAACTCTACTAATCTTTTTACATTGACAGAATCAGTAAAATACCTTAAGGCTCAGATCCTAACACTCTTACTCAGTTTTTACTCAGGCAAACTTCCAAATTCCATTGACTTCAGTAAGAGTTTTCCTGAGGAACAACTTAGTAAGGGTTTTAGGATTTGGCCTAACGTGAAGAAAGGTCACTTACTCAGTGACAAGGAAATGGACAATAAATAGATAAAATGCAGGTATATTAAAAACAGAAAACAATGCCTCTGAAAGCAAACTTTATGACTTATCCGGTTTAGGAATTCTTTGCTGGATTTTGAAATTGTTTCACTTGGACTATGTGTTAGGTTTCTCTCTACAGCTGTGAGAATCCTGCCAGGTTCACTTCACAAAATGAACTCCTGCAGTTTGAGTCACAAGGATTGGAAGGGAACCAACTCTTCTTTGTTCACTTAGAGATTCCAGCTCTTGGTCACCTCTTGATTTCTTAGCAACTGTGTGTTACAAGGTTCACTCCCATAATTCCTAGTGTGTGAATGCAAGGCAACCCACAGGCATTTCCCAGATGCATTTATAAGGATTATAATTTATAGGTCTTCACAGCCCTTGAGCTCCTTAAGGAGCTGATTGGAAGCAGGAGGAACAGGAGTGATCTCCTGCTCCCACTGTACCGTTGAGAGGGTTTAAAGGCCACACACATTCAGTTTCATCAGCAGAATCTGATGGATTTGTAGGCAGAGTGACCAATACTAGTCAATCCCAACCCAACCGATTCACAGATCCTGAAGGGAAGGGGGGGAATGACCAGCTGGTGCTCCCTGAAAACCTCGCTGAGGGAGCTATCCAACCACAAGAAAGCAGGTAGAGCACGAGGACTCCCTTCGATTCCACCGCCAGAAAAAATTCTCTTAAAACATCTAAGATTAGAAAGGAGATTGAGAGGCTTCTTGGGTGAATAAAGGGGTTGACCAGGGCATTGGAGTTACAGGTTTTCCAGCAATGGGAACAGCCTCAAGCTTTTTGTGAATTTTCACAAGCACAGACTGAAGTTCTTAAAACCCTCAATTCTCATACCCAAAGGTAAATACAAGCGAATTGAAGGTTTTACACAAAGCGTTTGTTCAACTTCCTCTCCCTCCTTCCTTTCTTCAGCCAGCCCACTCCAACTGCCTCCTCATTTGCTCTATTTTAGGACACTAAAGAAATGCCAAATAGACATATGTACTGAACGGGGACTGAGCCAGTTAGTAATGACTTTTAGTTGGTTATGTTACTAACTCTGTTGCCTGTGGCTGCTTCATATCACAGTTTACTAGAACCAGTAAATACAATATCAAACAAGTAATTTCTTTCATCCATCCCTCATGCCTCTCACATCAAATTAAAGTGAAAATAATAGGTTACATTTGCAAATAATCTGTGCACCAATACTATGGCTAGGCTATGACTTCCACTTGCAAATCTCAGTTTCAGATCACTCACATGCAATGTTGGCTTCTAGCATTTCTACTAAAATGTTTGCAAAATTAAACAGACAATAATTGGGACCCCCATCTTCCAATGAATGGGCTTGGGTTGAGTGGAAGATGAGGATGGCCCCTTTCTGTGTGAACAAAATGTGTGAACAAAATGCTGCTGTATATACACTAGTTTGTGTTCATGCACAATCTTAACACTGCAGCAACCAAGGTGGGTGGAAAGACTTCTGAGATTTTGGATTCCAACAAGATAAGTTAACAAACAGTGGAACTGGAGGAAGTACAGGATCCCTTCTCTTCTTGGGTCAGGAGAAGAAAGGAAAGAAAGGGTCCTTATACTGAACTTTTTCTAATCTCACAATAAAGGTGCAATTGAAATGATGGGTATGATTTTAAATGAACTGGTTTTCCTGTCCCTAGTGAAAATTTTCCACTTCAATAGCTCGTTCAACCAGATGACCTCCAGACTGAATTATTGTAATGTGCTCTGTGTGAGACTGCCTTTGAAAACCACCTGTAGACTGGAATTTTTGCAAAATATGGAAATACAAGTGGATGAAGGCCTTTGTCCATGAAACTCACTGGTGCCTGCACTCCATGAACTGCATTAGCTGCCTTTTATTAGAAGGGCAAGCTCTGAGGCACTGAAGTCTTACATTATTTAAGATCAGTACACCTGAGGGGCTGCCTACCCCATCTGGCCTACAGCCACAGATCTACTAACTCTCCTGAGAGACAACTGAAGAGGATGAGGGGCACATCCTTTTCTGTTGAAGGCCCACAGTCCTGGAAATCTCTATTGCTAAGATTCACCTTCTGCCTCATCAGGGCAAAGGGTTTTTGTTTCCATTGCAATTTTGTATATGTAGTTGTAGTGGCTTTGTGTGCTCCCATTCCAGGAGTTATGTGATACTTGTTAGCCTGTGTGTGTGTGTAGTATTTAATATTAAATTAATTTATGTTACGGTGTCCACAGGTCCAAGGGGCATCGAACACAGCGATAACAGTAAAACATAAATATTAATTTATTAAGTCCACCCCTCCCCCAATATAAAAGGTGGGAATGCTGTTGAATCTTGGTTTTCATGTTGAAAATTCCCCTCATGGAGTAATCTGTCTGAAAGAGTAGACACAGTTCGGAAAGTTCGGAAAGAAAACATCTCAAAATAGAGTCAGTAGTTATACTGCTAGATAAAAATCTGCAAGCGGATACTGTACTAGAAGTTGCTTTCCTAACACGATAGGAATGTTGGTATTAAATCAGCTTATTTTGACACAGTTCCTGGAAGCATATGTGTTGCAGCATTTTTAATATTTTTCACTGGAGACTGGATGCTGCCCTCACCATATGTGGGTGGAGGGAAGAATACTAATGTGGATATGTGATAGGGAGCATTTAGGAGGTGTAGGGGAATGCAGCAGAAGTGTTGCATGCTTCCTCTTCTATGTAAATTCTGTGCAATTAGGGCTCGGGGTGTTTAAGCATGGTGAGTCATCTATTGTTTTCTTCTAAGGGCTAAATTTCAGTAATTGCAGAGGGCTGGTGGGTAGGGGATGAGAGGGACAAGGAACCTTTCCCCATGTATTGCAAATCCATTCAGAAAACCTAGGTAGAAGGCTGCTACTAGTGTTTCTTTAGCACTTATGGAGGGTGGTGTATGTGTCCTGTAGCAAGGATAGAAGGACAGCAAGGATAGAAGTTGATAGAGTACACGTAAGAACTTAAAAAGAAACAGTCAAATGAAAGAGTCCCATTCAACTACATCACATAATGGCAGACAAGTAAAAAATGACAAATTTTATGAGTGCTTGTACACAAATGCCAGAAGTCTAAATACTGACTGGGTACATGTCACCTCATGATGGGATGCTGAGATAAAATTTCTAGACACCATTAATGACTGCTTCTTGGAGCAGCTCATCCTGGAACTCACCAGGGGAGAAGCAATTCTTCATTTAGTCTTAAGTGGAGCACAGGATCTGATCCAAGAGGTGAATGTAGCTGAATCATTCAGTAATAGCAACCATAATGTAATTAAATTTAACATCCTTGTGAGAGGGAAAATACCAAAGAAGCCCACCACAGTAGCATTTAACTACACAAAAATGAGGAAGTAAGTTAAATGGATATTAAAAGGTGCTGTCACAAGAATGACATGCCTGCAAGCTGCATGGAAACTTTTAAAAAACATCGTAACAGAGTCTCAAATTAAATGTATACTCCAAATTTAAAAACATCGTAAGAGGACCAAACAAGTGCCACTCTGGCTAAACAACAGAAATGGTTAGAGGCACAATGGCATCCTTTAAAAATTGGAAGTCAAATCCTAGTGAGGAAACTAGAAAGGAGCATAAACTCTGGCAAGTCAACTTTAAAAGTATAATTAGGCAAACCAAAAAAGAATTTGAAAACCAACTAGCAAAAGACACAAAAACTAACAGCAAAAAAAAAATAAAAAATTTGTAAGTGCATCAGAAGAAGCCTGCCAAACAATCAGTGTGGCCACTGGATGATCGAGGTGCTAAAGGAGTACTATAGGAAGACAAAGCCATTGCGGAGAAGCTAAATGAATACTTTGTATTGGTCTTCACTGCAGAGGATGTGAAGGAGATTCCCAGAGCTGAGCCATTCTTTTTAGGTGACAAATACGAAGAACTGTCCCAGATTGAGGTGTCAACAGTGGAGGTTTTGGAACAACTTTATAAATTAAACAGTAATAAGTAACCAGGACCAGATGGTATTCATTCAAGTGTTCTGAAGGAACTCAAATATGAAACTGCAGAATTACTAACAGTGGTATATAACCTGTTGCTTAAATCAGTCTCTGTACTAGATGACTGGAGGATAACTGATGTGACACCAATTTTTTTTAAAAAGGATCCAGAAGTGATCCTGTAATTACAGGCAGGCAAGCCTAACTTCAGTACCAGATAAATTGGTTGAAACTATAGTAAAGAACAAAATTATCAATCACAAAGATAAACATGATTTGTTGGGGGAAGGGTCAACATAGCTTTTGTAAAGGGAAATTGTGCCTCACTAACCTATAAGAATTGTTTGAGAGGGTCAATAAATATGTGGACAAGGGTGATCCAGTGGATATAGTGTACTTGGACTTTCAGAAAGCCTTTGACAAGGTCCCTCACCAAAGGCTCTTAAGCAAAGTAAGCAGTCATGGGATAAGAGGGAAGGTCCTCTCAGGGATAAGTAACTGGTTAAAAGATAGGAAACAAAGGGTAGGATTAAATGGTCAGTTTTCAGAATGGAGAGATATGGAATATGGGATATGGAATACTTTCATATGAGGAGAGATTAAAAAGACTGAGATTGTTCAATTTGGAAAAGAGACAACTAAGTGGGGAATATGATAGAGGTCTATAAAATTATGAATGTTGTGGAGAAAGTGAATAGGGAAATGTTATTTACCCCTTCACATAACACAAGAACCAGGAGTTACCCAATTAAATAAATAGGCAGCAGGTTTAAAACAAACACAAGGAAGTACTTCTTCACATAACTCACAGACAACCTTTGGAACTCGTTGTCAGGGGATGTTGTGAAGGCCAAAAGTATAACTGGATTCAAAACAGAATGAAATAAGTTCATGGAGGATAGGTCCATCAATGGCTATTAGCTAAAATGGTCAGGGATGCAACCCCATGCTCTGGGTGTCCTAAGCCTCTAATTGCCAGAAGCTGGGACTGGATGACGGGATGGATCACTTGATAATTGCCCCGTTCTATTACATAAGAACATAAGAATGTCCAGACTGTGTCGGACCAAAGGTCCATCTAACCCAGTACCTTGTCTTCTGACGGTGGCCAATGTGAGGTCCTTCCAAGGGAATGAACAGAACAGTGATCACCAAGTGATCCATCCCCTGTTGCCCATTCCCAGCTACTGGCAAATAGAGACTAGGGCAGAGGTGGGCAAACTATGGCCCGCGGGCGGGATCCAGCCCATCAGGGCTTTGGATCCGGCCCACGGGATTGCCACCCCCGTGGCGCCGCGGGCCCCACACCGCTGCTGGAAGCGGCCGGCACCACGTCTCTGCGGCCCCTGCGGGTGGGGAGGCAAAGGGCTCCGTGAGGTGCCCTCGCCTCCAGGCACCACCCCCCGCGGCTCCCATTGGCCGGGAACCCACAGCCAATGGGAGCTTTGAGGGAGGTATCCACAGGTGAGGGCAGCGCACGGAGCCCTCTATCCCCCCTCCCCATGGAGCCGCAGGGACATGGTGCCAGCCGCTTCCGGGAACGGCATGGCGCGGTGCCAGGACAGGCAGGGGCCTGTCTTAGCCCCGCTGCGCACCACTGCCACCCCGGAGCCACTCCAGGTAAGCAGCACCGGGCGGAGCCCACACCCCAAACTCCTCCTGCACCCGGCATTCCAACCCCCTGCCACACCCTTCCCATACCCCAACCCCCTGCCCTGAGCCGCCTGCCGCATCCCTCCTGCACCCCAACCCCCTGTCCTGAGCCCCCTGCCACACTCTGCACCCCCTCCTACACCCTGCACCCCCTGCCCTGTACCCCTTCATACACCCTGCACCCCTCTTACACCCAACCCCTTGCCCTGAACCCCTTCTTGCACACCGCACTCCCTCCCGCACCCCAACCCCCTGCCCCAGCCCTACATTCATGGCCCTGCATGCAATTTCCCCACCCAGATGTGGCCCTCAGGCCAAAAAGTTTGCTCACCCCTGGGCTAGGGACATCTGCCCATCCTGGCTAGTTCATTTCCTCTGAAGCATCTGGCATTGGCTATTGTCCAAAGACAGGATACTGGGCTAGATGGACCATTGGTCTGACCCAATATGGCTATTCTTATGTTCTTAACACAGAGAGGAAAAATGGAAAAAATGTAATGTATCCTTTATAATCAGTTTAATTTAATTAGGAACTACAAACTCTATTATGTGGTAATCATAAATCTGACCTTAATATGTTTGAATTTCTTTTAAGTTTAACCATAACGTTGAATTTCCAGGGGCTGTATCACTTATTTTGGGGATAACTGCAATAACTCTCTTTTTACCCTGAAGTTACTAAAATATACTCAACGGTAACTCCAGTTTAACACAGGCTTGGTCTACACTTAAAAGTTTAGCCAGTAGAGCTAAACTCCTATAGCTATACCAGCAAACACCCCCTCTCCCCCAGTGTAGACAGCTTATACTGGTAAAAACAGTGCTTTTGCCAGTATAATTTATATTTGTTCAATCAGTGAAATAAGCTATACTAGCAAAAGCACTTTTATGCCATTATAGCTGCATCTACACTAAGGTTTTTCCTGCTATTGAAATTCTGAAAAACTATCATACCACCTGACAGTACTATACCAGCAAAAGTTTCTAGTGTAGACATGGCCACAATTTTTATCTTGGAGTATTATTAATTTTGGGGCAATCAGTGAGGTTCTTAAAAGAAAATTTTGTATTAGCTTCACGTATTTGAGGAGTTACTGACAAGAATCCCATGGAAAGGTATATTTTAGAATTAGTTTTATTTTAGTGATATCTTTCCAATAGTTTCCTGTGACATGTATAAACTAAAGATCCAGAGTATGCATTGCAGTCGTCTGTACTAAAATGTCAACATTTATCATATAGTTATTTCCTATTTTAGTTATAGATTAAAAATGAAGGTATCTCTGGGTAACTGTTGGCAAATGCTGCCATTTTAATGGGAGATCATTACCACTTTTTACTACAGAAGTCCTTAAGAATACATCCTATTTTGAGAACTATTTCTGAAATATATATATAAAATGTTATGGCTGATAAAAAACAAACAAAAAACAAACAAAAAACCAGTCATACAAACAAACAAAAAACCACAGAAATGTTTTTTATATACAGAAATTTTGGCAAATTCAAAAGCATTTTAAAGTGTTATTTGCTCATTTCATAAAAAATTGATTTTTTAATTTTTTAAAATTTTCTACTGAATATTTTAAACACTTTTTGGTTTCAAAATTGTTTTTTATTTTGAAGATAAAAAATTCTGAAAACAAAATGTTTTAATTTTAAAAGCGACCCACCAGCAGACCAAAAAAATTGGCAACATAAAAAACAAAAAATCCAAAGCAGAAACAATAACTGGAAAAACATTTTTCAGGAAAATCAATAGACAAAATATTCTCATTTAACTTTTCCATCAGAACTTTGTGAAGAATACAAAATTTTGAAAATAATAATAATAATAATGCTTCTTCTTAAATGAGACATAAACTAACACAATCCCTTATTTAGGCAGAGAATTAACATTCATGAGAGATAACAAGACCTCCAAACTTAGTTGGAATTTTAATATTTTTTAAAAAGTAAGTGCATACTTTAGAACATTATCTAATATTAAAAAGCAAGGAATAACACCTTCTACAATAGGTTTAAAGTAGACATGAGCCCAGATTCAGAGACTGACTGAATATTGGTGAAACTCAGATCTGGACCCACACTTTGCTGCGGTATCCTTTACCATTTTAATGAGCCAAATTAAAATTCTGAATCCAAACACACGAAAACTTTAGAAAAGTTCAAATAGAGATCCGACCTTAGACCAGTTTCTAGTTAAAAGTAATTGCTGCTTTTCAATTGTAAGTGGCTTATTTGGAATACTATTAGGACAAGCAATAAATTATTAATTTAACGTTCCTATCATAAACCACAATGAAAATCACACATTGTCTATTTTGGTATAATAAAACCTGAAGCCACTTCTTTTGTTTTTAATTCAGAATATTAATCAAGCAAAGGGTAATCAATATTTTGAAACCAAACTGGGTAAAGAAGAACTCACAGCATACCATAAGGAAAACCTCCCTGGCACAGGAAGTCCTTTCACTTTTCAGAATGTCATCCATCATGCTGGGGAAACTGCAGGAAAGTAACCTACTACTTCTTAATAGGCTTCTGCACAGAGAGTTGCTTTGAAGCCACAGCTGCCCATAGTAAATTTCACTGACCCTTAGAGCCTTTCTCCAAGTTCTCCAACTGTTTTGTCTCCCAAGCTACAACTCAGTGTTAGGTCCAAGTCAGAGCACCTGACAAAACTAAGGCGCCCCAACAATATGAGAATTTAAAGCTTTCAGTGATGTTGTCTTTTCAATATAGCACCAACAGAGAGACCTGATGCCATTACATCTACCAATAGAGTGAATTCACTCTCAGAGACAGAGCTCAATAAGAAACTTTAAAGTAAAGGATGGTATTTCATTGTACACATTTTCACTGTTAGAAAATGTAAAATGCATACAGTAATACAGGAATCAGTAATTTGTGGCAATACCAGGTGTTCTGTCCCTTCCCATCCATCATAAAAGTTAACATAGAATTGAAATCAAGGGCTTGCACCAAACAGAAGAAATAAAGTGAAGTGTAATAATACTTTAAGAACTTCAGATGCAAGGCATCATAAAAGTGCTTTAAAAACATCAATTAATTAAGCCTCACAATACTAATTCATTAATTCCTTCTTCCTGGTCAAGCAGCATTCCTGTACTTTTCATTCTTTCTGACTCTTTTGCCCTCACTTCTGGCTACCTACTCACTCCCTTTGACTCACTCCTTATGTCCCCTCCCCTATCCTGACTGTGTGAAAAAGATTGACAAGATCCAATGTGACACCCCCACTACATCCTACTTCTCCCTGTCAAAGATGCCGATGTTTCTGGTCTCCTTTCCTCTTCCAAGCCTCCACCTGTCCCAGTGACCTGATCCTCGTCCCACCTCCTGATCTCTCTTGACGCCATTCATACATGCTTCCTCCTTCCCCTTCTTAATATAAACATGCTATGGTCTCACCCATCTTTCAAATGTTACAGGCCAGAGTTAAAGCTGCTTGGGTGACATAACTGTGCAGTTGCTCATTTTATCACATTTGAATTTCTTTCAAATAGAACCTTAACTCTGAATATCCTGGGTTTGTAATGTTTGTTTTCAGGATAATTACCATACCCCTGTAATGCTTTTAACTCAAGATATAGATCTTTACTCTTCACCTTAACTCCATCTTAATCTACTTTTTGTTTTGAATATTTAAAGGGATCTGACTAAACCTGACAAATGTCCTATATATCACAACACACCACACAGCTCCCTCCTAGTGTAAACAAGCTATTACATGCTTGCTATTTTCTATCAATGAATATATACTAATTTGTTAATTGTGAGTAAATATGAGGTTCTAAAGGCTGAATTCTTAATGAAATGTAAGAATTGGGGATTTTTATGAATATATGCACTTGTTTCCGATGTGCTTTGCTGTCCAGAATTTTGCAAGTTTTTCCCACTCGCAGCCTCCACACTTGAATAATATTTGAGTTTTACTGCGATTGCCTCTAAATTATTCATTTTCATTTGGACTAATCACAGAATAAAGTATTATTTAGTGTGAGGATGCAGAATCTAGACCATTATAATTGTTTGGCAGGCTTATGCTAATGTTGAAATATTGACAACTCAATTAATGCTAATGGTTAAGGGGTTTGTACTGAATATTTCTATTTTTAATTGCATATATCACCAAGAGTATAAGATCAGCACACTTGGGGCAAGATCATTATTTGCCCTTCACACACACACACACACACACACACACACACACACACACACAGAGCGGAGTAAGGAGATGTCAAGTGTCATCCTACTACCCTATGTGGGCTACCCACATTATGGGTCACACCTTGTGAAGAGTAGCCACTACAGAGGCAGCATTCACCCTCCCTCCCAAGTAGGCAGGGAATGGGTTCCACCCCATTACACACTGGCCAACATACTGGGACTGGTGGAGAGAAGGAAGCAAAGTGCTACCAATATAGACCAGTAGCAGTTCATTTCTTCCTTGAACAAGGGCGAAGATGTGGAAACAAACTGTGACTCAAAATCATAGTTCATTGCCTTGTCTGTTCCTGAGGCAGTGCAACTTTCTGCTGCCCTTTATGCAGTGCACACTGTAAAGATAAAATCTAGTTCTAAATAAATAAAACATGTGAAATGTTCTTCCTCCATCTTTTCTTCTGGAAGAGGGTTGAATGAACTGAAGAAATTAAAAGCACAGAACAACAATAACAAAGAACTGGAAGAATTTACGAAGGGTAGACTTATGCCCCCATAAAGTTCCTTTATTCCAGTGTATAAAAAGTACACATTTTGTTAACTGCCCTGAAAATCTGGCAATGCAAAACTACCCATTAAACTTTGAAAAGATGATTTTACAAGATTTTTCAAAGGAAAGCCTAATTTTCAGCTTTAAAAGAATTTGTATAAAAGGCAAGTGGAAAAACAAAGTAGATACACAATGTCTTGGGAAAGCAGTGGGTTGACCCAAAACACAGCAGTAATATCTTCAATATGCACTAAAGTTAAGGAAAATTCTGATAAAAATAAGCATCACTGGTAACTGACCCAGACAAATTACACAAGTTATTCTAGGCTGAATCATCCTGTCAATGTCCTTGTGCAGGAAACCTATGCAAATACTAGACAAAATGACTTGGTACATGCTGGAGGTGAAGAGTAAAGATGAGGTAAAGTAGCAGCAGTATTATCTCTGGGAATCTGCAGAATCTCCTCTGCGTGTACTTTGGGTGGAAAGTGCCATGAATTTCGAGGGATCACAGGCAGGGTGGAAGTGCTCTCAGAAGCAACATCTACCTCTGAATTGCCTGCAGTTTACCACATAAGATAATGCTGATCCACTTCACGTGTCTAGGCCCACACACTCCTCCAGCTCTAGTCCTTATGTTGGACAAGGTTTTGCAGCAAGGGGTCCAATCTATTTAAACTAAAGAGCAAACAATTTGGGACAGGAACAATGCCTTCCAGTGTGTTTGTACAAAGGGGGTCTATGATCCTGATTGGAGCCTCTGGACACTAACATGAAACAAGTAATAATAATATCAACAACCTATGACAATTACAAAGGAACCTGACCTGTACTACACAGCCACAGGACTGCTCTGCTGCCAGCCCCCTAGAGGTGGCATTGGCAATACCTCCTCTCTCAGCACATTTTGAAGGTCATACCTTTCTGTAGGCACAGTAACCACATCATCTTTCCTCAGGCTGAAAAACAAAGAAATTTCAGAACATGCTGAAAATTAGTCCTTTGGAAAGGATACTTTTGTTCCTGATATACCACAATGATCTACTCTTGAGGAACTTGGAAGCTATTATTTTCTTATTAAATGGGAAGGACCTCAGATGCAAGAACTATGAAGGAAATCTGAGAACAGGTTATAAATAAATTTTAAAATGACCCTTAAATCTATTAATTTGACTTATATGGAGCTGGTTCAGATAGCAGCAAACTAACTCATGTATTTAGCATCCCCATTTGGAGAATTCGTCTTAAGCCCTTATTGGGTAGGCAAATCAGAAATTTCCTTTTAGACACCCTGTGTTGATTTTCCAACAATTTTATGACAAAGATAAAACGGCATCTTTGTTTGATACCAGTGTTTGTTTTTCACCTCTGTTTAGTAATCAATTATATACAATACGAATGATCAGTCTCTATTGCATGTATATCTATAATTACCACAATATGAAAGACCTCAAACCAACCAACCTAAAAGCTGCCAACTCATGGAGAATGAAAAAGCACCAAAATCATTTGCAATTGTGGGTAGAAAACAAACAAGCTTTCTATTTATTAATCTCTATCAAAAGACTAAACTTGGTTTCAATTATGATGTCAAGTTAATGTCAACCCACAGAAAAAACATAGAAGTTCAAGGCCAATGTGTTATCCATTTTGCCAGTGACACAAATGAATGCAGTGTTATAAATACTTTCATGTAAAAGTTGGTTTAATCCAGTGCTTCAAAGAATAAAAATTAAATACAATAATTCTTAAATTACTATTAAAGTTATAGAATGTTATAAACAGCAACAAGCTAGCCTACTTACGTCAGAAAATGTATCTGAAGATATAAATTGTGGACAAAATCTTTATTCACAAAAGAGAATTTCTACACTTTATTTAAAAAGAATCCAGGAACGTACAAAGATAAGTTTGATTTCTTTATGCCCCATCAACAGCAGGACGAGGTGGATGCTCGAGGGAGAGGCACACTTAAGTTTGGTGAAAAGAAGGCAGAAGAAAATAGGTCCCTTTAAAATTACATCAGAATTTTCAGTCTGTGATTCTTCCTGTTCCTATGCTGGCTACTAAATGACTAAGTACAACATGGTGCCAATTAGAAACATGATAAAATGGGCTGTACTCTACTCTCAGTTACAGCCTTGGAAACCTAACGGGGCTGAATGCTCAGAAGCTCTACCTTAAACTCTCAGGATTGCTAATGGGCATGATATTCCTAACTTTTACACTGTGCTGACAACATATTGCCTGCAAGACTGTTCCTGTTTCTGTCTTACCCATCTCACATAGAAATCCTACTGCAGTTTCCTTGCACTAGAATCCTATCTTCTCCTTACAAAAGTACTCTATGTAATTTCCTGTATAGAAATTCAATTTCTCACAATAAAACAATAACAGGACCCCATAAATAGGCCCTATTTACAACAAGCTTATACTAAGAGGTATTTAAGAGAGCATTATGAATACTTTCATGTCAGAGTCAGTAAAAATCCTGTGCTGCATAGTGGATAAAAATTAAATTAGCGTTACAGAAAATATGACAAAAACAACAACAGAGGCTACATATTTAAGGAAGCTTATAAATTTCACATACATTTTAGTACTGAGATCTGAAGGTAAAAGTTTAATTAACTATACATAACTTTACTTAGTCATGCTAACAAAAAGAAAGTTTCCTTTCTCTTTTTTAAGGAGGGAAAGTAAATAGGAAAGATGACTGTGTATTTCAGTTCACTATGTACAGAGGGTGAACCATAACAATGGTGGAAGCCCAAGCAAGGTACAACCTGTCCTGTTTCATTACTAATACACATCGACACCAAAGAGAAAATTATTGAATCTGATGATAACGATATGGCATTTGTTACAAAGTCCCAGGAGGGAGAGACTTAGAAGAAAACAAAGTTCAAGGCACCCAGTAGGAGTGAGGGTCACAGAGGGAAACAGGCTAAACAAGAAAGTCACAAAGGAAACATCTGCATGTAGTGCTACTCTTGAGGGAAGAGAGGGAGGGACATGCTCACACACACCATAGCCAAGCAACCTGAAACTTAAACCAACACCACTGGTATGGGATTTTTCTTTCTAGATCAAAAGGACAGCAGCAATGCCATCTGCTGTTTGCTTAGAAAAATTGTTAGAGCAGATGTTCCAATGTGAGGGTCTCCATCCTTCTACAAAGAAGCCACTTGAAAAATAACCATGAAATAACATGGGAGAAACATCTGCACCCTGTACAGCAGACCACCAGTAGAGCAGCAAAGGAGAGCCAAGAGAGGAGGAGAGACAGGACTGGAACAATTCAAGCACGTCTAAGACTAGCTCAGGGACAGGCTCCCCATTGAGTGGCATAACCTCCAAATGTATACATATGTATTACCACTCACTGGTTGTCTTTTCCTTTCCTTACTCACCAGGAGGAAGCCAGATTTCTCACCCATCGACCTATGGTAGGCAGGAAGGCACTTAGAGTGCAGTTTAGAAAACTGAACGCCACAAAGAATGTGTTAAAGGAGCTGCATGACAAGGCCTGAGAGAGACTTATTCGTTGCTCTCTCTTTCTACCTGGGTTCATTGCCTCTGGCACAGTAAAAACATGTTATTGTGTCATTATATATGTGGAATTGATTTGCTCACCGCATTTTAAAAACTGCTTTCATTTAATAATTTGTGAAATCTTAAGTAGATAAAAGAAAGTAGAAGGGTGTCTCCTCACTGCATGCAAACATGAGTCACATCATTCCTCCACAGATGAGTAATATATCAGCAGCAGGCTGGCTCATATAGTACCTTCTATATCCTTATATAATTCTTTGGCGTTCAATAATTACATGCACCTAGATATTATGGTGATTCACACCATATAAACATCACAGATGGATGGATACCTTTGCGATGCTACAGAAAGAGGACAAGAAGGTCACTCTGTATCTTATTGTTCTGGGGAGTCTTAAGGAAAGTGTGTGCACCACTATCACAAAAATTAATTAATAATGAGGAGACTGGCCTCATATTACATACCACAACAAAAGGCATGCTGGACATTCTTGAGACTAGATAGATCGATTGTCTATTTGCTTGATTAAAAAACATGCAAGAACATTCTGAAGAGCATGTGAAGGGACAGCAAATAATTTCTACTAAAGAAGACACACACAAAGTGATGAAATGTAGTAAAAAGGATTTTGAGATGTCATTGAATTGGTATTTAGTGGGACACATGAAAAAGTGCGTTTGTTAGCATTTTTTTCAAACCACATAAAAAGATGAGTAGTAAATCCCAGTGGAGACATCAGAGTGGATTGACTACTTGTCTTGAACTTATCACCTCATAACATTTTAAAATAGTAAACATATTTCACAATAATCTATCTAGCAATACATCTCTTCCTCATACTTGCTATAAGACATATTCGGTCTGGCTTGTGTGGCAACACAAGGGAATAGGGAACATAAGACTCTCCATTATTTCCTTGTGCTGGTTAATGGCATGGGAGGGGAAGCAAGCTTTGCAGAGCTGCTATGTCTCTCACTGCTACCTTGGCTTCATCTTTTAATGCACCTGACAATGTGGCTATGCCAGGTGTAGATCTGGCATAGTTTATTCTCTTCCTGGAGCACCAGGGAGACCAGGAAGGAGATTGAGAGCCACAATATCCCTACAGGGCTGCTGCGGAGACAGCACAACAACGTGCTACTCTTTACTCTGGATATATATGCCAAATAAATCTATCAGAATCAGCTCTTCTTCAACCCTGGCAAGACAAAGAAATCTTGTTGGTAGGGGGTCATTATTAGGGACTCGTTTATGTCCCCAGTTGAGGGAGTTTCATGAACATAACCATTCGTGAACCACATTAAGAATCTTAGCATAATTTCAACAGTGCCCTTGAAAGGTGGTACAATATAAATAAATTAAAATTATATTATTGTTAGCAATAGGTACAAGAAAGAGCCCCAGAAGTGAACAACCTCAAATTTGGGGACTCTTTGGATCTGGGTTTGAACTTTGCAGGCAGAGTCCATCTCCAAGTATTATTATTATTATTATGATAGGGACTCTCTTTGTGGAAGATAGGCAACTGAATTTTTTACAGGTGAAATTAGTTTTGGAATGAGAACAATTACCCTACCCATATTTTAAACAAAGTATCAGCTTGTCCCAATGCCATATACACATCATAGAACTTTTTACAGCATCATTTGAAACAATATAGTGAAAACCTAACCTGGGCTAACAAGTCTACTAATACAGTTTCATTTGGGGCCTGATCCAAAGCCCCATGATGGCAATCACAGTCTTTGGATCAGTGCTTTACCGAGGAAAGAATTTCTAATTTTGAAATTGATCTAAAACGGAAAGGGAGAAAAACCCCAAACAGAAGACACACTGGAAGTGGGAAAATAAAGATATTACAGTTTCAAGATAATCAGTTGCATACTACTAGGATACAACCTGTAGATGTGAAATGATAATATATCCTAACTTTCTCCTTAGGGATTTTGACTGTTCGCAGTAGTTTGTGCACAGTGCACACATATATGCATAAATACCAGCTATAGCACAAGTGTTAATAAAAATGTAATATGTCCCATAACAATAGAATATGACACACAATTTACAGAAAGTGTAAAGCTGATTCACTGAAGTCCAGGGATGAATTTGACCTATTATGTTTCAGAGGAGTATCACTCATGAATCTCTCAAGGAGCAGATATGGATTATATATGAGCTAGTTCTTCATGTAACAATAGAGGGCAGAACACCATGTATACACACGACCACGCAAACAGAAGGAAATACAATCAATTTAAAAGAATACGCTGATGTATGATATCATACTCTTTCCATTCTACCATGTACATCTTTCTTCCCTGCATCATTCCCCTCTCTACCCATCCCCACTCTCTTCTCCATTAGCTGTTCTTCCTTCCTTATTACCCGTCCTGAAGATTCTTTCTTTCTTTCTTGTAGTAGTCAAGGGAGATCAAAATCAGCTTCACATTGGACCATGGTAACTACTGTAATTACTGAGAAGCGATCACTTTTCCTTAATCTCTCTCTCGGTCTGTCTCACACACACACACACCCCTAGCCCATCCCTCCACCCCACACTTGCACAGCCATAACAGGAAGCCTGGTCCTCAGAGCTCCCAAAACAGAGGGCTCTACTATTCCCTGAGCTAAAATAATTGAATATTGTTATCTTTCTAAGATACAGCCATCTCATATAAAGCGACTTGCTCACACACATTTAGGGCCAGCTTTTCAAGAGTTCAGAACCAGATACTCAAATACTCAGCACCCAAAACTGGGGCCAGATTCTCAACAGAACTCAGCACAGATCAACATCCATTGTGACACCAACATGCTGAGCTCTTTTGAAAAACCTGGTAATTTATTTTAATGCCTAAATGGGAACTCTTAAAAATCTGGTTCATGGTGCCCAATACTACTAATGTAATTTTTCCAATACATAGTTAAAGAGGGGAGAAAACAAGACTTTAAAATGAAAGCTGGATGCAACTTTAATTGCTTCTAAATAATATAAATTGTATATTCAGTATTTTATTATGTAATTATGGGGGAAAGAGAGCAAACCTTGGCAAATGCATACAATAATTTTGCTAGTTTACTGAATGTAGAGAGTTTTTAAATACTTTTCATACTCATACACTTTGGACAGGTTTTCAGACATTTAAAAAAATAAGTACTCACACATTATCTCCTTATGAAATAAACCAAACAACTAGATACATTACATAAACCAAACAACTAGATACATTACATATGTATATTACATTTATATTTCCATCAATGGATAAGTATTCAGGCCACAAAGGCAAGTGAAGGACAGAGCAAGTTCCAATGCCCACACTCTGAGCTCCATAAAACACGTCTTCCCACCTAATTGATCTAGCCACAACACTTCCACTCACCTATTAACCTTGCAATCTGTCCAGTAACAAGGAATTTTGCCAGTTTCAAAAGGGAATAAGTGACCAAAAAAAAAGTGGCACCTTTTGTGCCAGAAGATACTCTTGCTTACATAGAATGCCAAAATGACAAACTCCATTTCAAGGAATCACATCTGTAGACAATTATTGCTATCACACTATCAATGATGGCCTTTTGTCCTGTAGGGATGTTTGAAATGTATCTTTGAGAATGAGATTCTGGGAATGGAGATAAATAGATATGTGTAGTTTGTTAACAATAGGCAGACAAAAATCACAGATTTCAACAAATCCACATAGTCTTTAAGAGTCTCATTAAGTATTAAGCAACAGAGGGTCCTGTGGCACCTTTAAGACTAACAGAAGTATTGGGAGCATAAGCTTTCGTGGGTAAGAACCTCACTTCTTCAATTCTTCTCTTGCATCTGAAGAAGTGAGGTTCTTACCCACGAAAGCTTATGCTCCCAATACTTCTGTTAGTCTTAAAGGTGCCACAGGACCCTCTGTTGCTTTTTACAGATTCAGACTAACACGGCTACCCCTCTGATATTAAGTATTAAGCAACAAATTGATGATGTTTCTCAATGTATAGAAAGAAGGCAAGCAATAACAAATGAAATTTAGTATCATTTTGGTATTATGCAGTGCTGCACTCAGACTTTCATATTATGAAATGGCACTCTGCTTTTACTCATTCAACAGATTTCTAAAGCTTTTCCCTTTTTCTATTTATTACCTTGATCCTGAGCTCTCATTTTTTCTCTCAAAACAGCTACCAACAGATTGCAGAAAGACCATTTTCTGTTTCTCTGGCTTTTAGCACAATATGTCATTCTAATGCTTACTGTTCATGCTGCTCACATGGCATTTCTTAGTCACAAGGGAATATACTGGAAGAGTATGAAAAAAATAATATACAAGATACTGATACTATGCTATATATTACTGTTGATGAGGAAATGGGGTACTCCAGGTGATATTTTGAGTTAGTAGTTCTAATACTTGGGTTACAGTCTGACTCCAATCCTAATATTATCCAATTTGGAATCAGTCTGAACATACAAAACCCTCCTCAAAATACCTTTCTATATGTGGACCCTCCTTTCCCCTCTTCCTCCAGTTATCTGAAGCTGTATTCTGGCAGGAAGGGGACAGACAGAGTAGCGGCTGCTGGCAGCACCATGGGCACGTGAAACATGTTACCATGTGAATTCACACACATTCTGATGGAAAAACATTGCCAATATTTGCAGTATTTGGCAAACTACATTTGATTTGCTTCTCCCTACTATCTACAAGAAATGCTGGTACATATCCTTGATCTTCCCTGTAGTCATTAATCTGAAGGGCCTCAGCTGGGGATTTCAAACTGTGAAGCAGATGTCATTGATCCTTTTAAAGGTAATGAAAACTAGCCAGGATGAATACTGGTGCCATTGTTTGCTCAGCTTCTTTATTTTTGCTATTGTGCAACCATGTTCTCGTCAGCCCTATAACAACTGTGTTAAAGTTGGAAGCACTGTCTGGCGAATGTATACAGTAGGTAAAGCGACTCTCTTAGATTTGGTCTAAATATTTTGATCAAAAAACTTTTTCAATTAAAAATGGTCACTTTGGGGAAACCAATTTTTTTCCCTAGAATTATTTAATTTTGATTTATTTATTTTTAAATTTTCCATTTTTTGCAACAGGAAGAAAACCAGAAACCAAACGTTTTCAGTTTTCAAAACAACCAAAAACTGAAAAAAATATTTCTCTTTAAGAACAGAAAATTATACAAAAAAAAATTAAAAAAAGAAAAGAAAATGACAAATCTTTATTTCAAAAAATTACAAAGAAAATACTTAACATTCTCCAACTAGTTTTAATCTCTACTACCAACCATTCACATAAAAGGAAAATATTGGTTGTATGGGGACTGCAGTATGCCATTACACTAGTATAGAATCATAGAATCATAGAATATCAGGGTTGGAAGGGACCTCAAGAGGTCATCTAGTCCAACCCCCTGCTTAAAGCAGGACCAATTCCCAACTAAATCATCCCAGCCAGGGCTTTGTCAAGCCGGGCCTTAAAAACCTCCAAGGAAGGAGACTCCACCACCTCCCTAGGTAACGCATTCCAGTGCTTCACCACCCTCCTAGTGAAATAGTGTTTCCTAATATCCAACCTGGACCTCCCCCACTGCAACTTGAGACCATTGCTCCTTGTTCTGTCATCTGCCACCACTGAGAACAGCCGAGCTCCATCCTCTTTGGAACCTCCCTTCAGGTAGTTGAAGGCTGCTATCAAATCCCCCCTCATTCTTCTCTTCTGGAGACTAAACAATCCCAGTTCCCTCAGCCTCTCCTCATAAGTCATGTGCTCCAGACCCCTAATCATTTTTGTTGCCCTCCGCTGGACTCTTTCCAATTTTTCCACATCCTTCTTGTAGTGTGGGGCCCAAAATTGGACACAGTATTCCAGATGAGGCCTCACCAATGTCGAATAAAGGGGAACGATCACGTTCCTCGATCTGCTGGCAATGCCCCTACTTATACAGCCCAAAATGCCGTTAGCCTTCTTGGCAACAAGAGCACACTGTTGACTCATATCCAGCTTCTCGTCCACTGTGACCCCTAGGTCCTTTTCTGCAGAACTGCTACCTAGCCATTCGGTCCCTAGTCTGTAGCAGTGCATGGGATTCTTCCGTCCTAAGTGCAGGACTCTGCACTTATCCTTGTTGAACCTCATCAGGTTTTTTTTGGCCCAATCCTCTAATTTGTCTAGGTCCCTCTGTATCCGATCCCTACCCTCTAGTGTATCTACCACGCCTCCTAGTTTAGTGTCATCTGCAAACTTGCTGAGAGTGCAGTCCACACCATCCTCCAGATCATTAATAAAGATATTAAACAAAACCGGCCCCAGGACCGACCCTTGGGGCACTCCGCTTGAAACCGGCTGCCAACTAGACATGGAGCCATTGATCACTACCCGTTGAGCCCGACGATCTAGCCAGCTTTCTATCCACCTTACAGTCCATTCATCCAGCCCATATTTCTTTAACTTGGCGGCAAGAATACTGTGGGAGACTGTATCAAAAGCTTTGCTAAAGTCAAGGAATAACACATCCACTGCTTTCCCCTCATCCACAGAGCCAGTTATCTCATCATAGAAGGCAATTAGGTTAGTCAGGCACGACTTCCCTTTGGTGAATCCATGCTGACTGTTCCTGATCACTTTCCTCTCCTCTAAGTGTTTCATAATTGATTCCTTGAGGACCTGTTCCATGATTTTTCCAGGGACTGAGGTGAGGCTGACTGGCCTGTAGTTCCCCGGATCCTCCTTCTTCCCTTTTTTAAAGATGGGCACTACATTAGCCTTTTTCCAGTCATCCGGGACCTCCCCCGATCGCCATGAGTTTTCAAAAATAATGGCTAATGGCTCTGCAATCTCATCCGCCAACTCCTTTAGCACCCTCGGATGCAGCGCATCCGGCCCCATGGACTTGTGCACATCCAGTTTTTCTAAATAGTCCCGAACCACTTCTTTCTCCACATAGGGCTGGTCACCTTCTCCCCATATTGTGCTGCCCAGTGCAGCAGTCTGGGAGCTGACCTTGTTTGTGAAGACAGAGGCAAAAAAAGCATTGAGTACATTAGCTTTTTCCACATCCTCGGTCACTAGGTTGCCTCCCACATTCAGTAAGGGGCCCACACTTTCCTTGACTTTCTTCTTGTTGCTAACATACCTGAAGAAACCCTTCTTGTTACTCTTAACATCTCTTGCTAGCTGCAACTCCAAGTGTGATTTGGCCTTCCTGATTTCATTCCTGCATGCCTGAGCAATAGTTTTATACTCCTCCCTGGTCATTTGTCCAATCTTCCACTTCTTGTAAGCTTCTTTTTTGCGTTTAAGTTCAGCAAGGATTTCACTGTTTAGCCAAGCTGGTCGCCTGCCATATTTACTATTCTTTCTACACATCGGGATGTTTTTTTCCTGCAACCGCAATAAGGATTCTTTAAAATACAGCCAGCTCTCCTGGACCCCTTTGCCCTTCATGTTATTCTCCCAGGGGATCCTGCCCATCTGTTCCCTGAGGGAGTCAAAGTCTGCTTTTCTGAAGTCCAGGGTCCGTATTCTACTGCTCTCCTTTCTTCCTTGTGTCAGGATCCTGAACTCGACCATCTCATGGTCACTGCCTCCCAGGTTCCCATCCACTTTTGCTTCCCCTACTAATTCTTCCCTGTTTGTGAGCAGCAGGTCAAGAAAAGCTCTGCCCCTAGTTGGTTCCTCCAGCACTTGCACCAGGAAATTGTCCCCTACACTTTCCAAAAACTTCCTGGATTGTCTGTGCACCGCTGTATTGCTCTCCCAGCAGATATCAGGGTGATTAAAGTCTCCCATGAGAACCAGGGCCTGCGATCTAGCAACTTCTGCTAGTTGCCAGAAGAAAGCCTCATCCACCTCATCCCCCTGGTCTGGTGGTCTATAGCAGACTCCAACCACGACATCACCCTTGTTGCTCACACTTCTCAACTTTATCCAGAGACTCTCAGGTTTTTCTGCAGTTTCATATCGGAGCTCTGAGCAGTCATACTCCTCTCTTACATACAACGCAACTCCCCCACCTTTTCTGCCCTGCCTGTCCTTCCTGAACAGTTTATATCCATCCATGACAGTACTCCAGTCATGTGAGTTATCCCACCAAGTCTCTGTTATTCCAATCGCATCATAGTTCCCTGATTGTGCCAGGACTTCCAGTTCTCCCTGCTTGTTTCCCAGGCTTCTTGCATTTGTGTATAGGCACTTAAGATAACTCATCGATCGTCCCTCTTTCTCAGCATGAGACAGGAGTCCTCCCCTCTTGCGCTCTCCTGCTTGTGCTTCCTCCCAGGATCCCATTTCCCCACTTACCTCAGGGCTTTGGTCTCCTTCCCCCGGTGAACCTAGTTTAAAGCCCTCCTCACTAGGTTAGCCAGCCTGCTGGCGAAGATGCTCTTCCCTCTCTTCGTTAGGTGGAGCCCGTCTCTGCCCAGCACTCCTCCTTCTTGGAACACCATCCCATGGTCGAAGAATCCAAAGCCTTCTCTCCGACACCACCTGCGTAGCCATTCATTGACTTCCACGATTCGACGGTCTCTACCCAGGCCTTTTCCTTGCACAGGGAGGATGGACGAGAACACCACTTGCGCCTCAAACTCCTTTATCCTTCTTCCCAGAGCCACGTAGTCTGCAGTGATCCGCTCAAGGTCATTCTTGGCAGTATCATTGGTGCCCACATGGAGAAGCAGGAAGGGGTAGCGATCCGAGGGCTTGATGAGTCTCGGCAGTCTCTCTGTCACATCGTGTATCCTAGCTCCTGGCAAGCAGCAGACCTCTCGGTTTTCCCGGTCGGGGCGGCAGATAGATGACTCAGTCCCCCTGAGGAGGGAGTCCCCGACCACCACCACCCTCCTCCTCCTCTTGGGAGTGGTGGTCGTGGAACCCCCAGGGGTTATTCTCCCAGGGGAGAATAATATATTTAGAATGAAGAATTATCCATGCTTACACTTGCACACAGATGTCAAAAGATAATTTAAATTGTTGATTTCACGTAGGATCTCTGACCACAGTTACTGTTTCCAAGCAATAATTTACCAAAACATTCATGATATACCAGACACTAAAACGCAATTCCTTAATTTCAGTTCAGTTTAAACTGGCCAAAGATTGTTCTTTTTTTTTTTTTTTGCTTATCCTTGGGAGCCACAAAAGGGGGTAGAAAGAACTGGACCATACCCAGAACCTTAAGTTCAGGAAAATTTATGTTTGAAGAATGGCATGAGTCTAAGGCCTATAAGCAAATCAGAGATGATGAAGCAAAATAAAAAGCCAATGCAATTAAGAGCACATGATGAATGCGTCTAGCCATTTAAGAAGTCCCATCTGGTTCCATAACCCCTCTCCCCTCCAAGTCTTGTAACTAAAGAATAGCATATATCCTTGACACTAATTTTGATTACAGAGTTTACACAGGAAGCATCAACTTTCTTGTAACACTTGAAAATATGCTTCCACAACCACCTGATTAACGATACTATAGTAGAATGAAAACTAATAGCTGGATCTGACATCCTACTATTGTGGCTGAACTGAAAATAGAGAATAGAATAGAATA
This sequence comes from Emys orbicularis, assembly GCF_028017835.1. Classification (NCBI taxonomy): domain Eukaryota; kingdom Metazoa; phylum Chordata; order Testudines; family Emydidae; genus Emys; species Emys orbicularis. The sequence goes on along the minus strand of NC_088686.1, from coordinate 46,696,644 downwards.
GAATAGAATAGAATACTAGACTGTACACTAATTAATAGGATTGTAAATTCAATAATCAGACATCTGAGTTTATGTGGCCAAATAAATGTTTTAATTTAAAAGTTTAAGCTGTTGAAAAATCAGCAGAGACACAAAAAAGGATACCCATTAGATCAAGATCTGACTAAAGAATGGTCTGCTACAGATAATGAAGTTATTATAAAATCATTACAAACCCTACATTGTTATGTACTCCATCATATTCATACACTTACCCTATCACTATTATTTGAGTGAGGTAAATGTATAATTTTGTAAGAAATTAAATTTCAAGGTATAAATTGTTCTCTGGATATAAAATGGCATCAAGACCTGTTAATATTTCAGTTCAACAGAGTTTATCATTGTGCTGAACCTGAAAATATCAGTTCCCAACAACTTCTAACATATATGAAATAACCACGAGTAAGGCACTCCTTCTAGTCCCTGTGTAAGCGCTGTCGGGGATCATTTTGTTCTTGGAGCATGCTCAAAATGAACCTTAATACAGAATGCATGTGAGACAAATTCTACCTATGACCAGCTTCCCTGGACTCAACACCAGGTAGCTGTTATATAATATTAAGAATGAATTCACCAAGAGGTTGTCATACAGACTTATCTGGACAGGACCTTTACATACTGATTTGCTACAATTGCTCTCTCGAAGCAAAGCAAGAATTATCCAGAGTACTCACACAAGAGAGCAGCTAGCTCAGGAGCTGAGTGAGAGATTTTATCATTGGGGAGTGTGCTAATGTTTGGCCAATCAGACACCATCTTCTTCCATCTCTCTTCTGAAACAAAGATTGTCTTGGGCAATACCTTAGATGCTGGAGTTTTGTAAGAGCTGTAATTGGCCCTTCCTCTTGTTTGCTCAAAGCCATATTTCTGAAAGCTTTTAGCAATAGCTGCTGGGCCCCCTATAACAGATTGATAAGATCAGATTGTCCAGTGTAGATATGTATCCCTTTCACCTGAAGGGAAGGATGATATGGCATTTATGAATACATGTGGAGAAGTTATGAGTCCACAAAGGAAATACTCTGCTATTGAAAATGTTTCTTGTAGCAAAAGCTAAAGTATCTCTAGATGACTCTCCTCTATTGTATCTTCAGTAGATCTCCAGGAGTTTTATTTTCATATTCTGAAGTTTTGGGAAGATAAAGCTGCAATAATGCATTTCAGTATTTTCACCTGGAATATTGATGATCTTAGGGACTTGCTCAGAGACCTGATATAAAAAATGGGATGCATGCGATTATTCTGCGAAGAACTCTTTCCAAAATATCTCTCTCGCCACAGAACCGGTTCTGTCATTCCAATGTGCAAGAGATAGATTACTGCACCTTTCATCTTTTGATGCTACAAAGTTCTCACCAATAGTGTTGATTTACTTTAATTTACTTTGGTGAAAAGATAAATTTGTCCCTGGAACAATGAGTGAATTCTATTGAATATCCTTTCCTGATTATCTCAAGCACCCGTTTTCTCAGATCGTTCATTCCTAGGTGAGGGCCCACTCTGAAGCACCCATTATAAGACTGGGGAGTTATAGGAAGAGAATCAGACTTGGGAAACCCTAGACCCAGACTTGGGAAACCTAAGAATCAAGATAAGCATTTGGAGTTGAATGGGTTTCCAGAGAAGACTCCTAGATTTGGCCTTCCAATTCTCAGGAAAGACAGCAATAGCTTCTTCCTGATGTGCAGTCTCTATATTGGAACCTGAAGGAGCAGCAGCTTCAAAGGAAACACCTGCTGAGACAAGGTATTTTGAAGATTCTCTCACTGGGGAGTCTTATTCCATGGTCAAAAGCCTAAGGCTATGGCTACACTGCAATAGAAGACCTGCAGTATGGCTCTGGCTTGTCCAGATCTGCTGACTTGGGCTCACAGGGCTCAGGTTGCGGGGCTAAAAATTGCAGCATAGATGTTCGGGCTCTGAAACCCCACAAGGACAAAGGAAGATTAGTGGGTTACAGTCTGGCACGTAAAATTGCTTGAGGTCTTTCCTTTCCTCCTGATTCAGGAGGTTGCAGTGAATCATTTGGGTGGAACTGAATTACATGTATGTTACATGCTGTTTCGCACATAAGATTATTAATCATACAGGACCACATAAGAGACAATAGTCCAGAAAGACTACACTGTGAACAAGAGATGTACTTTTCTCACAATGAAAGTCCAACACAGAGACTACTTAGAGATTTAAGAAACAAGTCCTGAAATGTTTGAGCACGTTTTCAGTTCCTAATGCTATAGGGAAATAAAGGTTTAAGATTTCTTTATAAGCTTTACAATATTGGATGGTATTTAAATTCCATTTAGCTTAAACTCTGTTTGTTCTCAACACATCACATAGCAAAAAAACTCTGTGATTCTACTGAGGTCTCATTAAATTCTTCATTATATCATGTATGTGAACTCCACTGAATAAACAATCAAAAATGGCATGGTATAATGCATTTTAGATGTTAGACGAGGGAAACACAGTAGTCAAACCCGTAGTATGTATAGATAAACATGCATATATGTAATTATGGTGCAATAAAAATAACAACATATACAACAGTAGGCAATAAAAAGTAATTTGTCAACAGTTATCACAGAAACAATGTACCTGAGATATACTTTTGCCTATGCTTAAGATAGGAAATAACTGAAACACTTGTTGGTAGATAAGAATCTTTAAATAATCATATTACTTTATAATAAATAAGAATTAAATAGAAAAACAAATAGTTCTAGTTGTAGAATACAATTTTCAAGAGCACCTATGTGATTTAAGAGCATAAATTTCATTTTCAAAGTGGTTTAGGCACTTGGGAGCCTAAGTCCCATTGACTGTCAATTTTATTCCATATTGTTATTGAACAGTGTTCATCAAATCAAAAATTCAATGAATTTAGACTGTTTTGGTTCGCAAATCATTAACAAACTATTCCAGCTGTCTGACAATTAATTAGATATTGATCATTATTCACATAATAGTTTAGACAAATAGTTTTCTAATTATGGGTTCTTGGGAATTGTTCCCTTTAAATACATTGTTTGCCATTCTCAATTCATAGTGTGTGGTTGGTCATGTGCTATATATTCTGCTCCCTGATTGGATGTCAAACTTTTCAATGGGAAGATAATGAATAACAACACTTAAAGAAGAATAGCAAATAGTGCACCTGATTGACAAATGCTATACACTTTTGAGATCAGGGGCGCTGGAACAATTTTTATTGTGGGGGTGGTGAGAGCCATTGAACCAAACTGTAAATCCTGCATATAATGGAGAAACCACTTCAAGCCACAGTGTGCTGCAGCACCCCCTAGTTCTAGCACCTATGTTTGAGATTCATGAATATTTGTATCTGCCTGAATACAAGTGATCATCAGAATACTTGCAAATAACTATTATGACAACATAAATAGACTTCAATCTTTTGGAAGAGTTTATTCGTGAATCTGTTTAATTATTTCATGAGCTCAAAATGGATATTTCTATTGTACTGCGTTCCCAAAGACTTCTTTTCAAACATACAGCAGAAGCAAACGTGTTTGAATAATAACCTTATTTAGAAATCTGCTAAACCAGTAAAGCAATATTTACCTGCTGTCCATAACAAGCTGCCCTTTCCTGAAAGACAGGCCACAGATACTACATCTATTTGAAAGATAAATGCTTCCTTTAGAAGAAACAACTCCCTTCAGGGGTTCTTGTAAAGTTCCTAAACAGTATCTTCATTGTTAAATGCTCAACAGCCAGATTAGGCCAAATCAAAGCCAGGAATGATTTAACTAAACAGGAAAGAGTGCTGGGAGAGTTGTATATGTTTTTTGTTTTCTCCTTGGACAATACATATTAAAAGTAACTAATCTATTTCAATAAAATGAACTATTCTCTTACACAAGTCCTCTCTGATTGAGCCCCATTTAGAGTATCTAGTTTGAAAGACATATAGAAGTTACAACTGAGGTCCCACATTTCATCAGATAGTACACTGATATGTAAACTGGATAGCAATGACTGCCTTCTTTACAAACTAAGTTCTTACAAGAAGAGGACATGTGTCACCCAAAAGGAAAAAAACCTTATTCCTAGCACTCTATAAATTAGCTGCCTTTCCACTGAGGCAAAATATAACAAATTGGAATTATCTAATATTATCCTTAAAGGAAAGCTCTTAGCATGTATTGGTACCTTAGGCTGAAAAGGACAAAGCAACTCCACAATTAGAGGCCTCACTCCTCTTACATGGGGACATTCAGCTGGTCTTCTAGCAACTCAGAGTTAAAATGAACAGAGTGTTACAAATTCCAAGATCCTAGCAAAAGGAGAAACGGGCCTGTCTTTGCAATACTCTGTGTGAAATTAGAACAGAAGACAAGAACACTGGCATGCAACTAAATTTGAAAACATACATATCTAATTGTTGATTATTGGTTACTGAACAACAAATAGTAATGCAACATGAAACAATGCAAGTGACTGACAGCCTTAGAATTGGTCTAAAGTCTATTCTGAATGGCATAGTTACTGCAAACTTGGTTTGTCCAGGAAGCACCAACTTACCACACACACACACAAAAAAAGTTTCAAAAAGGGGCATGCCCAAAAGAGACATGTTTGACAAATATATGAGTCAATCATATCAACCATAACAAAAACCAAATTCTTTAGTATATATGGTTAGTCTACTAAGTGATGGAAGGTCAGAATATACCTCTATCCACAGTTAGTAAAATTTTGATTTTGCTGCAAGAAATTAACTGAATTAGCTAGATTCCTATCAGCTCAGCAAACCCCATCCAACATCTCCAATTTGTTTTTAAATTGCAGCTGTTGCTTATCTTTAGGAAGGGGAAGATGTGCTACATTCTAACCTGACACTGGATGTTATAGAACTCTGAGCCAATTATGTACACACCACCACTTTGAATAATAGTCATATTAGAAAGTGACACAGATGGTTTTATCCTTCTTTTGGATCATTTTCAAATTTAATTTAAAAGCGTGGATCATGAAAGGAACAACAAAAACAAAAATTCAAGTATATTTCAATAAAGGATGTGTTTCAGGAAATCTATGGTTTTGAAGAAGCCCCTCTATAGTTTCAAAGCATCGTCTTTATTGTTAGTAATAACTGCCTCTAAGGTGATCACAGACTCTGGAGATAATCAGAGTTTCCTATCCTATTCCTAACACTTTGCAAGTTCAGCTCACCTGATGATTCTCCTTTTCCCAATCATGCAATCCCATGTACCTGAACATCCTCCTTGTGCCTGTGCATCTGCAACTTCAATCCTCCTCACTTTTCAGATACCATTATATCGCCTATCTGCAGCCAGGTCTTAATTTCAAACATTGTCCCTAAATTTTTAAGTTTAAAAAACAAGATATACATCTTGTTCCATATACATCGCATCATCTTTCACTACTTAAACCCTCATCCTCCCAAGCTATTTCATCCACTTTCAGTTAACTGTCAGCCTTGCTGTCATCTCTCTTATTTAGGCTGAAAATGACAGTACTCAGGATGAGCTTCTCATCATTTGTATGTAAAGTGCTCTGCATCCCTACAGTGCTGTAGATGTTAGATAAGAACCTTCTGCTGTGGGACCCAAGGCAACCCACATGAAGAAAGTCAGGAACAGAAGCAATAGCAGAGGAGCACAACCCCCCCTCCCAAACATTTCTACAAAGAGAGACCTTATTATAACCAAATGGCCACAGTGAGGCTCAGAGGTGACACGGTGGCTTCTTCAATGATGGCCACCTCCCAGCCAGGTAGCTCTGCCCACTGACCTTAGAGAGCTGATGCCCAAAAGCTTAAGTTTAATATACCACATAGAACCATAGGGTTAGAAGGGACCACAAGGGTCATTAGTTTAGTCCCAGGGCAAGATGCAGGATTTGTTGTGTCTAAATCATCCAAGACAAATGGCTATCCAGCCGCCATTTGAAAACCTCCAGTGAAGAAGCTTCCACAACCTCCTGAGGCAGTCTGTTCCATTGTCCTACTGTTCTTACAGAAAGTTTTTCCTGAGATTTAATCTAAATCTGCTTTCCCTAGTTTGAACCCATTGCTTCTTGTCCTGCCCACTGTGGCAAAAGAGAACAACTGTTCTCCATCTTTTTAATGGCAGCCTTTCAATTATCTGAAGACCTCTATCATATCCCCCCCTTAATCTCCTCTTTTCCAAACTAAACATACTCAGTTCCTTCAGCCTTTGCTCATATGGCTTGCATTCCATCTTTCTGATCATCTTTGTCGCTCACCTCTGGATCCTTTCCAGTTTCTCTACATCCTTTCTATACATTGGTGACCAAAATTGGACACAGTACTCCATCTGAGGCCTAATCAGTGCCAAGTAGAGCAATACTATCACCTCCTGTGACTTGCGTGCTATGCCTCTGTTAATGCAACCTACAACTGCATTAGCTTTTTTTGCAACAGAATTGCATTCTGACTCATTTGAGGTTGTGATCTACCACAACTCCCAGATCCTTTTCAGCAGTGCGTCTGCCAAGCCAGTTTTTCCCTATTCTATATTTGTGCATTTGGTTTTTATTGCCTAAGTCTAGCATTTGTCTTTGTTGAAGTTCATTTTGTTGCCTATAGCCCAGTTATCCAATTTATCAAGATCCCGCTGAATTTTAGCTCTTTCCTCCAAAGTATTGGCAACACAAGGGAGGCCCAATCAGTCAGAGAGGCTCAAGTCAGAGCTAGAGGCTCAAGAGCAAATTTTTAACAGCAAGCATAAACCTGCTACTGATACCACTGAATTTTTAGAAGGGGAGGATTCTTCCTGTGTGTTCATTTGAGATGTGATTGGAAACTGGAATTTTCATTCTGTGGAAAATTTGATATTTTGGAAAAAATTGAATTTCAAATTATAACAAAAACCAAAGTTTCAAATGTTCCACAAAACTAAAATTCTAAAAAAATTTCAATTTCGGACCATTGAATCATTTTGTTTTGATAACATTGAATAATTTTGTCTCGACAGGCAAAAACATTTCATTTTGACTTTATCATTTCAATTCATTTTGTTTCAACTTTAAAATTATATTAAAATGTTAAATACAATATCCTCTAGTGGGGCTGGTAGCACCACCTACTATTACGGTTACCCATGATAAGACCTTGTTTTGAGTTGCTTATAACTTTGCCAAACTTCAACCATTTGGGCTGAAATTTTCCATTCTGGGTATCTGCCTCAGGTTGTATACTTTCGGAAAATTTCAGCCAAAACAGTTGAACCATTTCTGAGAATGTGGTTAGGGAAAAATAAATTGTTTTTCAATGTAAACCCCCTCTCCCCCCCACGTCTCCCTCACACCTGTGATTTAGAACATGGACTTGAACAGGGCCGGCTCCAGCTTTTTTGCCGCCCCAAGCGGCAAAGAAAAAAAAAAGATAAAGCCGCGATCCGCGGCACTTCAGCAGCAGCTCTACCGCGCTGCTTCATTCTTCAGCGGCAATTCAGCGGCCGGTCCTTCCCTCTGAGAGGGACTGAGGGACCTGCCACCGAATTGCCGCCGAAGACCCAGACGTGCCTTTCCCTTGGTCGCCCCAAACACCTGCTTCCTGCGCTGGTGTCTGGAGCCGGCCCTGGACTTGAAATAGGAAAGAAAGTGTCATTTGTGTCAGGAACGTGCCTTGTGCTGTCTCTGTGAAAATTCACCTGAATTTTTCCAAGCTATAAGTCTTTAAAAAATAGCATTTACACAAACTCAGTAGAGACTTACTAGAAATTAATAGCTAAAATTTCTGAAGGTTAGGTCCCCACAGTTCCTAGCACTGACCAGTCTGTGCATGTGCTATCTCCACTGAGCAAATGAGCATGTGCCATCTCTTCACAGCTCCTACATTTGACTGGACTGCATATGGCCCATCCCCATAGAGATAGGACTGCCTGGGCCAAGTATGTGTCCATGTAATTAAAGACCATGCATAAGCACCCAGGGGCCCGATTAAGGTTGCCCAGGCAGTCTTAATTCTGTCATTTCTGAATTTTTGAGTGCTTGACTTTGGGAGCTTAATAATGTTCTCTTGATGTATTTTGCATATAATACTACATATCATATTAAATATAATAATATATTACTGTCATGATAATATAAACATTGAAACAAAGTTAATCTAAATAAGTGAAAATGAAACACTTTTATCTTATCAAAATGACATGCTATTAGCTTATCAAAACAAAACAATTCATTTTCAGTTTTTCCCAGCAAAAAAATTATCATAATTCCCATGACATGTTTCAATTCCAACATAACCACATTTTTTTTTAATGGAAAACTGTTCCATCAAAATTTTTTTGATCATCTCTAGTTGTTTATTTGGAAACAGATGAGCATGCATCCATGGAGCACAAGTGACAATGAGAAGTAGTACGTACTGATGAAAAGTGGTCTGGGTGAAGCTGGGGATGGAGGGGAACCCACTTCAAACCAGTTTACTGGCCTCATAAACAGGTCAGAGTCAGTAAATGCTTAGACTTATAGAGAGGTGAAACTTCTCTCTCTACTCCTGCAGCTGGTCTGTATGACAGTTCATTAAAACAGTAGGCAAAGTTCAGGTGTGAATGTTATGTGTGGAGAGATACTGCTGATCTGTGTCCAGCTTGCTTGACCTGATCTAAATTCTACTCTATCTGACCCGTGACCATCGTTTTAATGCCAGTCTGACAAAAATGCTGGCAACACAATTTATTTATGCTTACCTTTGTTGACTTGGAGGGCATTACAATTCTCCTCACCATCATTTCAGCAAGGTAGATCTGACACAATATGAGAATCTGGTCTGGCACAAAAAGTTAGACAAGGAGAAAGAGAATCATCTTGGTAGCACCAGCATGATGCCAGGCTGTGTATGTGCAGTATTAAAAAAAAACAACAACATATTTTGTATATAGTCCTTTGCCTCCCCCAGTTTGTACAGCCGATAAATATGGACTGGATCCACTTAAGCGTGTGACCTCAGATAACGGGGACATTGTGATGGGAGGGGAAGTGTTTATGTGTGTATCCTAATATGTACATGCCAGTCTTCATTTCTGGGAATTCCAGAACAAAATCCAGAAAATGGACCACTTCTGTAAACATAAAATGTAATCCCATTCATGTGTACCATTGTGGATGCATTCTTATTCATTTATTTTTTAAAATTTGGCTGCAAAGGTTAGATGTTTCAGCCCTATAAACACATGTTGCAGACTATGTGCCTATATGTGAGCACTTGGCCAGGTGGATTTTTTCTAAATAAGATATTGTTTTATTCTTACAATTCACATAAAAGAGCTCATACCATTGTGGACATTTAAAAGGCTATCCAGGAAAATACCTAACTATGCAAAAATGTCTGCTTAACGTATTGATTCATTTTGGGCCATCTTGGGAAACACTGTGTTTCTTACCCGTAGGCTTTATGTTCACATTTCACATGTACTGAGAGTGAATGACTACTAGAGGCCCTTGGTACCTGCTGCTGCAGTTTCTTTACTCAGTATTTTTCTTGGATTGGATTTGCAGCCAACTGGTTGTAATTGACCCTCTATTGGGAAAAGTTAGGATATGAACATATGCCTTTCCTTAAAAAAAAAAAAAAAAAAAAAAAAAAAAAAAAAAGAGAGAGAGAGAGAGAGAGAGAGAGAGAAATACCATCAGTATTTATTTTAAGTTGCCTCCATTTCCAACTTTTCTGGCAGAAAGTCAAGCTTCTGTCATAACACAGAACTCCATCTAAAAGCAGCTCCTGGAAAAAAAGACTATACATATACTTCAAACCTAAGTGAAATACAAAATGTAATGGAGCAGTGGAGTAATTTCTGTCCTTTAGGGTAGACAGTACACCTGAGTATTACCATAAGATTGCTGCCTATGAAATGCCAGGCTGGCATTTCTCTTTAGGGCACTCATTAGTCAATTTGTCATACATCATGCAAACACAAATTACTAAATTATAACTGCGGATGTGCAAACCTCCAATGATTCTTTACCTCAGGCCAAGTATTTCCAGGCTAAACAAACTCGACACCAGGCTTAAACAGCAACAGCAACAATCCCACAATGATCTCAATAGGAGTTAGCTGCTGTACTATGCAAATTCTACCTAGTTTTCCATGTATGCCAAAATGAAATTTTATTTTTGTTAAACTTTTACACAGAAAAAAGATAAAACCCAATCAATATTATTCTCTGTTTACATTAATTAACCTCTTTACCCTAGCCTGTACAGTAAGCTTTAATACATGCAACTGAAAATGGCTATTGTCTTGTCTCAGTTGGTGAGGTCACATCAACACTTATTTCATTCTGATTTTAAGCAGGTAAAGTGAGCCTTCCCCTGAGTTCTGCAATTTCATGCTCAACGGACTGAGTGCCCTCTGCACCTCCCAAAACCTGAATACAAACTGGCAGGGGTCATTCTATTAGACAGCTTCAGGTTTCCCTTGAAGTTGGTGTCAGAAAGTTAAATGCTTCTGAAGTGTATTTTAAAATTATTTTCTTAATACAAAAATAATTATTTTAGCACCTTTACTGTGAGGCTATCAGAATGTTTCAGAGTGTTGATTCATGCTGGAGTATTGATCCAATACTCAGAGGGCAGACTACCACCTTCTGAATCACCAACAGCACTTCTTGCAGCACCCACGTGTCCCTTGAAAGTAATTAATTACAGTATTAACCCAGCATGATCCTGCTTAGCGTAGCACATTGCTGCTACATGAAAGAGAATATCTGTCATAACTTACTGGTAACATTGTACAGAACTAGGGTAGTCTAACAATGTGGTAGTAAATAAAAGACAGCCATTTTTACTCATTTCAGGGTCTATCCAGCTGGAAATATTTTCTATTTTCAAGGCTGCAAATGGCTGTTCAGCAACTAATTTATCCAGGGGAAAGTTCAGCACATTGCAGCAGGCCAATAAAAGGAAAAGAACCCGATTTCCACAGCAGGTAGTTATGGAGCAGAGCCCACGTACTGTAAATGAGCTTCCTACCTCCTGCACAACTGCAACTCCCTATGCTGCAGTCATCTGTCTGTCTCTGTCTTTCCATTCTCCACTACTCAAGCTATGCAACCTGCAGGAGTTATGACAGAACTACGACTAATATAACCCTGTAGGTGACCCCATCATGGGGGGTGAGGGCAGAGGGAAACAGACAACATCTGGTCAATTTTGTTTTAATGTATCAGTCAGTCATGGAAGTACTTGCTCCCCTAATTGTTGTTGGGAGGCTAGGGATGGCCTCAGCATTGACAAAATTCCCGTGAGCCGGATTGCCATATATGGTGTCTGTGACTCCACCCCTGTAAGAACAGGCATAGAAAGCCATGCAATACCAATTTAGGTATTACACATCTGCTACTGATGGAGAAACAACTTCCTGAAGGAGGAGTCTTCTCCACAATCTCTGCCCTTCATGGAAACTGTTTTAATCTAGAAAGAGTGTCCTACATGGACATTTTAACCTTAGATATACTATAAAAACACCGACTATATAAACTTGTCCCAAATGGCTCTTCTGATCACTCTTTACAGTGTAGGTAGCTTGGGGCAAACAGAAGAATGTTAGATTATACAGAATGAGAAAATGTCTCTTTTTTTAAGAGCAGAAACTTAAACCCCTTGCCTGTAACAAATTATGGCCTTAAATCCATGGAAGAGGTTATAAGAGCTATGTTATCGAAGCTGGAATCATCAAGAAATATCAGAAGACACAGTGTTTAAGTATAAGTCTAATTACTGCAATCATTTCTTTTTTTGCTTCCTTTGCATAGATCCACTTAATCCCATCTCTTAGTGTGGGCAAAAGCTGACAGTTGCATGACAAGGAATGTTTCCCTTTATAAAGCCTACTTCCTCTCTATGTAGTTTTACCCTAATTGAAATGTTTCCTATTAAGCTCAATCAAGGCAGCAACTATCTAATTACTCACTTATGCTTTTCCAGCCAAAAATTGCCCAAACCAGCATATTAGATTGGCTGGATACATATTTATTATTGTTTTTACATATGTCTGTCTGGCTTTAAGCAACAATCAAACTTTTTTTATAGTTCTCTTTTTGTGCTGTCCCTAATTCATTTTGCTGTTATTTTCTACCCCCCCCCCCAAAAAAGTGCAGATCACCATATAAATAGTATGAGGCTGTGTCTAGAAAGTGTATAGTAGCTTGGGGATCCTTTTAAAAATATGCTATTACTACAAAAGATAACAAAATATAGCAAATAAATTACAAACACAGCCCAGATTTAGAAAACACTCATACGAGTAAGGATTTGCAAGATTGGACCCATATGGGAACCCACATAGGAAACGTTTAGATCTTTGTAAATTCATTAATTTTTTTTTATTTAAAAATATTACAGAAAAGATTGGGCTCAACTCGGAGAGTAATTTTACAGGATCTTTTTAAAAAAAAAATACATATCCCGCATGTCCTGATTTGTTCTTTAAACAAATCCCTCAAATCAAGATGCTCAACACCACAGGTGGTCTGTATTGTGTGTTTATATAAATTAGTGGCATCTCTCATTAAAAGAGAATTTTAGAGTAACTGAACCTATCAGCCATGATTAATTTCATATTGATAGGCGCTACAATAAAGTACAGAGATTACTGTATATATGAAACGCTGGTAAACTGTATTCCTCAGAAGACAGAAAATGTCTCACTTGTTAATGCTTTGTTTAGCAAGGGTAATATCTTTATTTTGTTTCAAAGTGTTTGGTTGCTTTTATATTAACTATAGTGACAATTATCCTTGTATTAAAATGTATTTTCATTGACCTTAATATACAATATGTAATCCTTGAAATTAAGATGTATTGATGTAGCCTAAATTTTCAAAAGTGACTAACGATTTTGGATGCCTTTATTTTCAGGTGCCCAACCTGAGTTGCTTTAAAGTACTTGGATTTTCAGAATTGGTGAAAACCTGTGCTCTGAAACTGAGGCTGCTTTAAGATATCTCAAGGTGTGCACCCAGAAACTGAGGTACCCAAAATAACCGATCACTTCGGGAAAATTTAGGCCATAATATTTATTCCCCCAGTGTGCAAACATCTTTGCTACTATCAAAGCTAATTATCAACATGACTTCGGAGACTGATTGTAATGCTGGAATATGACTGTCTGGTTGGGCCACTTGGGAGATATCCTACCTACAAAATACAATATTATATCACCTCTCTGATCTTCACATCAATCATTTCTGTAAGTAGTATCTATACACCTACTATGTAAATGAGATGGATGCAGGGAGATAAGGATAAATCCTGTTCTGTGTGACACTGCTATACCAAATGGGCAAAGAGGGCATAAAGAGCTTCTTTCCCTCCCTTAAGGCCTGATCAAAAGTGCATTGAAGACAACTGAAAACCCCCATTGACTTCAATGGCTTTGGATTGACCCATAAGCAATTGGGCAGGATCTCTCCATAGCATTTGAGAGCACCAGGAAAAAGGGAAGGCTAATATGCCAGCCCACTTTCCACAAGGTGGTATGGTCTGTATTATAGAGCCCCTCTCTCCCCCACAGAAATTGTTAGCTATTGTTGTCTTCCCCAGCCAGCTCAGAGAAATCTTGCCCTGGCCTGTAGAATTTCTCTAACAGAGATCTGACTGGAGAGCATCTTTTCTCCTTCTCACTGCACTGGCCAGGTTTAGATTAAGCCCATTGTGAAAATAAAATTTTCCAGTATTTTTTTAAAGGCACATTATGCGCTTTAGCAACAAAGACTGTTTAAAAGCTATTGGGGATTTTGATTAATTGTTTTAAACAGGAGGAGTAAAAGGAGTAAGATAAATGAACATTCAAGAAAACAAAAGTAGAAAAAGTCCCCCAAATGAAGCATATATGTCAGGCTGCAATAACTAACTTTTTCAACTTGCCAGGCCATGCTTTTAGAATTATGATCACATTATCCCCCGTGTAGGAAAGCATGCTCACTTACATGTACAGCGGCTTTAAAGCACACACATACACAAGCAGTCTGGGAAAGCTTAATAGTAATGCTCTTCACTGGCACACAGCAGACCTAGCTTTAATTCCTGGTCCCAGGACAGTTGGGACAACAGAGATACGAACTGCTGTTCATCATACAGTTGATCTTGATTAACATAAAGACTGTAGTCCTTCTAATTAAAATGCTGTGAACATTCTTCTGTTTCTTACTTTTAAAGTTTCTTAGTTTTTTCTTACTTAGTCAGTTTTAGGTAAAAGCTTATTTTACAAATAATAAGTAATGTCAGAGCTATGTTGACATAATTAGGATGTACTTGGATGCCTAAACAATATTTCATAATTCATTAAATGTTCTATTTTCCTCCATACCTAACTAACTACAGTGCTTTTTCATATAATCAACAAAAATACAGCTGTCTGGGGTTTTTGCAGGATATATGGATGTAGCACAGGCTCACACCCCATATATATATGGAGGTGGTATCCAGGTGAAAAATTGAAGAGGAATTTGATACTCATGACTGCATCACCTGCCCACTAATCCATCTCTCCGGGGAGATATTCTATCATTCCAACCCCCCTGAGCAATTACAAACACCTGCCATTAATAAATATTAATCTAACAGAGATATATTTCCTCCTCCCTCCCCCACCTCCATGTAGTTTATCCACAAAAATCACCCATGCCAGAATTCCTTACTCCACAATATTTTTTATTTATTTATTTTTATTTATTTTTTATTTAATTCCAAAATGAGCAAAACTGAGTTCTGGGCTAGTAACAATCACTCATTGCTGTATTATCCAATCAAGATTTTTAAATTTAATTCTGGACATATGCCTCAGTGCTGACTATTTAAATACTTTACACTTTAATCTGAATGGACACTTGGCGACTGTTTAAAATGGGGCAGTGTGGTTTTTAACCTTTATATAACGTAAAAATGACCATGGAGATCTTGTTCAAACGTTCACATGACGTGAATCATTCACTTTTTTTGCTGGATGGGAAATGGTTTTCCTGCCCCATAAAAATTTTTCAGATTTTGAAAAATTTCCCCATCCAGACTTAATCCAAAAAGTCAAAATCATAACATTTTTTGTGAATTGATAACCCAAAGAAAATTTCTGATCAAATCAATCAAATCAATGTTTGGTTTTGGTAATTTCAAAAATGTTTCAGATTGATTTCAACATTTTAACTTTTTTTGAAAAATGTTTTAATATAAATTAATTAAAATTGCAAAACAAAAAAACCATTTGAAACCAAAGGATAAAACTTCATTTAGAAAATATCAAAACTGGACATTTTGATAATTTTGAAACTTTCTTTTAAAAATTTGTTTGAATTGGGAGATTTGTCAAAACCAACCTTTTCCCATGAACCATTTCAGTTTTAACAAATCAGCATTTTCAGTTCCTGACCAGGCCTTGTTCCTGCCAGGAAATTGATATTATGAGAAGTTCTTAACCTCAAAAAGCATTCAGAGATTCAGAGTTCCTATTATGAAAAAAAAAAATGAATTTCATATCACCACACAAGAAGCACAGGAGAGTGCTCTAACCATTAAAGGCCTTTCATTTAAACACAGAACATACAGGGACTTGGACTAAAGATCACAATTAGAGTCACAAAAGGATAGGAATAGCTATTGTGAAACATATGAAGTGTACAGTCCATTCAGTTCCTTAGCAAAACCTTAAAATAAACATGTTTATGTGCCTTGGCCATAATGGGCCTGTCTTGAACAAAGAAAACAAGGTTCCCGTTACAGTCAATGAGCGTTTGACTGGCAGAGAAACAGAATCAGGCCCACTATCTATAACCCAAACTTCAGAGAGAATATTATTTGGACAATATGAATAATAATACATTTCAACACTTAGCATAAATAGTTTGGGATAATCTTGCTCATGTTGAATACTATCCTACACCATGAGTACATCCATTGAAGTCAATAGGACTTATTGTGGAGTAAGGAACTGCTCAGCCTGACCATAGGTATCCGAATCTGGCCATAATATCTTACTTTATTGGTAACAAATAACAAGTGCATCATTTTATGATGGAGTTTGCTACATATTAAAGCGCCAATCCTGCAATGTCTGAGTAATTCAACCATAAGAGTGGTCCCACTGAATTCAAGTGGTTGAACCATCAGAAGCAGTATGATTTAGTGGACAGAGCACTGGACTTGGCATTAGAAGATCTAGGTTCTATTCCTGGCTGTGTGTGTATTACTTCACTTCAGTTTTCCCTCCCACCTTTAGTTTATCTTGTTTATTTAGCTTGTAAACTCTTCAGGGCAGGGATTGTCTCTTGCTATGTGTCGGTGTAGCACCCATCACAATGTATCTTGGTTTGGGCCTCTGGTTGTTACTAAAATACAAATAAAAAATAATAATCAGAGCCTAAAATAGGTCACAAAAAACCCCACCTACATCTAGCTTGAGCAATGCAAGATATCTATCTGTTTTGTTTGCTCCTCTATTTTCTTTTGTCTTCTTAAGAATCTGTATCTCCCAGGGCAGTGAAACAGATACTGTATCTGGAAACTCATAAATACATAAAACTTTTTAGATTATAAAATTTAATGTGTGAAAACCATTAATAAGGCTATTATTTATTCAAGGATAAAGATTACTTTGAATTATGAAATAAATGTCAGTCCTGTCCCAAAATTATAAATACTTGGAAAATTGTCTGGTTTAAGCTTGTTAAAAGTTTAGAAGAAAATACAATGCAACCTAAAAAATACAATCCAAAACACAACATTACATCCCTGTATTCTATGATGATATTGTCATTGTTAAGGCATTACTAAAATAGCTGAATCGGAATCCTGTTTTTATGGCACACACTAATACTTAGAGATTTTAATGAATTTAATTAGGACCAATAGCTACAGTAATACACAAAGTAGTATTAATTAATCCTTAAAAATCCTCTGTACTGCAAAACATGTGCAAAAGAAATAAAACTACAATCTTTATTAGAAGTAGCTATTGATCATTCATTTTTCTTGAGACAACATTAAAATCAAAGTAGAAATGAAAATAGTGTAAAGGAAAAGGTCTAGAAAAATTTAAATCCTTAAAATCTTTAAGTCATTATGAAGTCAAGAAGCCAGGTGGGGATTGAGAGCATTAAGAAAGAACAGTGAAAAATCCCAACTGTTCATACAAAATAAAAGAATGAATACAACATATGTAAAACGTATATGTTTTTGCATCCAGGGAGCACTGTTGCAATTATTACTCTTCTGTCTGATTAGTAAACTGCTCACTAGTAAGAACAGTAAAGGGCTGGAAAGCATGATTTGTGCAATTTATCACACTGACTTTCAAGAAAAACATGATGTCAGAATCTTGATTGTAGGTGGTCTTTGAAGGCAATATGCCGATTTCATATAACACAGATTCAATTTAAAATGTATGTAGAAACAGATAATACATATGCAAAGCACAAACCACAACACATTACTGATGTACATAGATATGTAACTAGCACAAATTCCTCAAAATTAAAGGTTAAATTGCTCCCAGAGGAAGTGTTGTCTAGCCAGTCCTACAGTCATATAATTACATGAGAGACCCAAAGGCAATTCAAAGTCATCAGGAGACCAGCCTGTGGGATCCACCAAGAAGCTAGATGTTACTGCTTTAAAAAAAATTCTAATCTGTATTGCTATAGGTGCCAAAAGTTAAGCTGAAAGATGAGGTGGCATATCATCATAGATAGAGCTGGCAGACACCTATGAAGGTCTAGCTCCTTTGTCAATAAGGGATTATTTCCTATTGTCCTAATCTTTCTTCTTTCATTACACATGGGACATTATTGCACTTTGTTGATCTTACTAGGTGAAAGATTTTCCTAATTCTCAGTCCATGTATTCTCTTTCTTAATTTCATCTCATCTCTTTACTTATCACTATCTTAAAAATTCTTCTCCCTCCTTGGTGTTCAGATCTTAAAAAGCCTGCTTGCCTTACTCACATGCGTAGCTTAATCATAGGGCTGATTGCAATGGGGCTGTTTGTATAAGGAGAGCAGGATTTGGGCCATGGTAGGTATTTTTCAGGCACTTTTAACAGTTTGGGTAGTTTAAGCCTATACTAAGATTGTTTCTCTATTAGTGTGGAGTGAATGGGAACATTTTCTGTGCAACTGCAAGGTTTGCTAGACACTGTTTGGGGGAAGGAAAAATATTTGGTGGTAACAGTGGTATATGCTGAATGACCATACACAGTATGAGCTTACCTAACCCGCTGTCTACTCCTGAGGTAAATATGTACAATAGTTATAGTGCAAGAGGTCAAGTACAGAGGGACTCCATTCCAGTTGTGACAAGCTGGTCCCAAAGATATGCAAACACACTGCAAAGGAAACTCCACAAAACACGTATTGGAGTTCCAAAAGTTTCTTTAGTGGCTTTGCATTCAACTTGGCATAGGAGCTTCACTCTTCTTTGCCAGATTGTTTTTCCACCAGTGCTCATAAAAACATTGCTCCCAGAGACATTTTTTCCTCCACTGCTGTCCTATTCACTTACTTGGCCATATATTCAATGCACCACTCTTTCCATGTCACATGGGCCTCTTAAAACACCTACTCCTCTCATAAGGATTCATTACTGGGGTTCATTATAAAGTCATATTTTCTTATGAATTAGCCTAAATGTGAATATTTATCCATTAATACAGTAAATGCCAAGGTATATTAAAATGCGATAACTGAAACTGTAAACACACAGATGAAGTAACTGATGAGGTAATTATGTATTCGTATATAATTTCAACTGTGTCTAGAAAAAAATTTCAACTGACAAATATGATTTAAAAGGGACTTTCATAGAGGCAGTAAGGATGAGAGCCCTCAATTCCCATGAACTTTAATGACAGTTGAAGATCCTCAACCTCTCTTATCTTTCTAGCTATTTAGGTAGTTGAAATGAGCTCATCACTGTGGTAACTGAGTACTAACAAACTTATATAAAGATACAAGCAGTATCTGTGAGAAGTAGGTAGTATACATTATCCTGACTGGATGGAAAGGCAGAGTATGAGATGTTATGTGGCTTTCCCACAGAAGAAATTAGTGTCTGAGCTAGGTTTAAAACTTAGGATCATTAGCTCCTAGTCCTGCAATCACACCACCACAATAGGCTCTTGTTAACTTTATCAGTTTTGGGGGGTTTTTTTACACCTCATGGAAGTGCAATTCTTCATTCATATTTCTGACAGTTCATCCAAAAATGACTAGAGAAATTATCATCCATTATGTTTGTTCAGCACAAAAAGTTCTGATCAGCATAAAAAATATTGTCAGTACCACCTCCTTTTCCAAAAATTGTGACATGATACTTAGCAGCTTAATGAGCACACAGCATGTATATCAAAATTACCTTAAAATAATTAAGATTCAGCTCTGTTTTCATCTTTATCTCCCTGGGCCCTGGTCCTGCAAAGACACATGCATGTGCTTAACATTAAACACATGAGTAGGCCTATTGATATCAGTGTGCCTACTCACACACATAAGTTTCTGCAAGATCAGCTGCTTGGTGCCTACACACTGAACAACCTTAAACCAGTATTTGATTTCACATATAATATGTATTCTAACTGCCAGATTAAATGTGGGGGGTGGGGGGGGCAGGAGGAGGGGAGAGAATTAAAGGAAACCTATGAACCATTCTTTTTATGCTTTGGTTTTAAAAAAAGAAGAGATACATATAAAGTCAACATTTCATTAATAAGAATAATATATACATGCATACAAATGTGCACACATGTATATTTATTTTTAAATTTATTTTTACTTCTTGTGATTTATAAAATATAAAAATATATCCATCCACTATTATGGTAGTATGTGACATTAGTTAAAACAACAATACAACAAAAGCAAAACCAGCATCTCCACACCTCCCCCACAAAAATGCCCCCAAAACTCCATTAGCAAAACTCCACTCTCAACACAACAGGTGGGATTTTTTCCACTAAATGTTCATATATATATCTGTATACCACTAAACCTATATAGATCAACACACACACACAAAATACATACTTGCACTTAAGGCTGCTTTAGGATGCTTTGAGCACACTTTATTAGGAGATGAGATGTGTACCAAAGCACACTGCAAATCAGCTCATCATTGAAGCTCAGCAACATTAATCTATAACAATATAAATCATAACAACTCAGTGCATCAATACACAATAGAAATATTATTAAACACATTTGTACTGTATTAGGATTTTTTTAGTTGTTTGTTTTTCCAGATACAGAAAAGTTGTTGTATTACAATATAATGAAGACAATCTTCCAAGTTGCCTGGGTGCTGCAACACGGAGCATTGCAGCACCTAATTTTTAGGCACCTTGCCACCCAGTGGAATCCACAGCCCTGAGTCGGGAGCCTAAGCTCCCTATACAATGCATGAGAAGAGTTAGGTGTCTAAGAAGGGGACCCAGAAGAGTCAGTATGCTGAGCAGTGAGCCCTCTAAGCTAACCAGTAGGAAGTGCTGAGGAGAGGGATTTAGGTCATAGGAAGGTGCTTATCTCTGCTTGAGATTCTTAGTTATGAGTACTCACCTGGAATTATGCACCCTAAGGCATTTCTTGCAATGAAACTCCTGAGGAGATGGTGGTGCCCCTTAAATCTTTTTAAATATGCATGGACAAGGGGGACTGAAACCTGGATTTCCCACCTGCTAGCTGAATGCTCTAACCACCGGGTTATATGCTTATATTCATATACTCTCTTACATTAAATAGACAATGGACCAAAATGGCACAGCTTCAACAACAAAGACAGAGAGACTTACCCACAATATCCCATAATCCAGTGGTTAGGGCATTCTCCTGAGACATGAGAGACCCAAGTGCAAATCCCGTCTCCACATCAGGCAGAGGGGGGAATTGAACCTATGTCTTGCACATCCTGGGTGAGTGCTCTAACCACTAGACTAAAAGTTACAAACAGGGGGCACTGCTGTCACTGCCATCTATTTTGTGGGGGGTTTGGTGTGCTCTCAGAAGGCCTATTGGATCAGGCCCTGCAGGTGAAAAAAAGAGGAGCAATGCCTAGTGTGAGGATCCCACAGGGGTGCTTGGGTGCCTAAATGAGGTGGCTGTATGCATGTCCACCACCAGAAACTTAGATGCCTAGGGGACTTTATAGTGGAAATGTAGGTACTTACAGAGTTAACCGTCAGCTGAGTGGTAGTTTTGAGGCTCTCAGTGATACATAAGTTTTGGAGTTAGGCACCGAAGTCCTTTTATGGCTCTAGCCTTCAAATGTTGAACAGCTACTGAACTGTGCTGAGAGGTTATAAATGTTGGGCAACAGTCTAGTGCAACAGTTAACAAAGACATGTCCCACAAACTTATAAGCTGAAGAGTTTGACTTCTCCATATACTAAATAAAGGACATCAAAACTTCAAAATACTTGTGCACCTTTTGTTTCTTTACTTTCTCAAAATTATCACATCTACCAGTCCTTATCCCTTAAGATTTCCTTAATGAGACAAGGAACATATCTGAGAGCTGTGACTCAGAGTCCTGTGTCGCTGTGTGAACCAACAGAAGAGATTTTATTTAAAAATTTGGAATAAAATCTTAATATAATCAAAACTAAAACCATTAAGAGTCACATTATTTTTTAAAAAGGGCCTAAATTGTTTATAGGGAATACACATGTTGAGGTATGAAAAGGAAATTATTTGAGTTTTTTACCCCCAGGTTCCCAGTTTTGCATGTATAATTTAGATGTCAAAAAATTGGCCATATATATTTTGCACACTGAATTGTATGAAGAAAAAAAGTTTTCAAATACATTATATTTATGTGCAAAAATAATTACGAGTCAATATTTAAATATTCTAGGTTACAACAGATTGACGAACACCACAGTTTCAAGAAAAAAATATTTCTCTCTCTTGTTCATATGTTCTAGCCACCAGTCCTTACAACACTGAATTAGCTTGCTGTCATGAAATAGGCTCGTTTGAACAAGCTGCTTTGAACTCCTGCTGCCCCAATTCCTTCACCGACTTCCATTCTAATACTGGGAATAGCCACTAGCTGGGAATTGAAGGAATACAGTATTTTTCAGCCACATCCATTCCTGCCCTGTATACCAGGAGCTGCAAGTGTGGTTGCAATGGGAACTGCCTTCTACAAATAATTTAAATAATTAAGCTGTATGAATATAAGGGTCAAATCATTATAGCTCAATAGATAATACAGTAATGGGGCCATACAACTTCATAGATTATATAGAGCAAAATGTAGTTTAATATAGATATTGTAATGGGATTCCCCCATCCTCACTAGCTGGGTTGTGCATAGGTTTGGCATATTTTGGGGGGTGCCACCACCTGTTGCCAGCTCTAGGGAAGATAGGCACTTTTGTGTGAAGGCTCTGGCTGCATTAAAGTTGGTTGAAGTTTTTTATTTTCAACAATGTGGCCTTACACCATTCATTTGGATAGCCTGATGCTAAAATATTATTAGTTAAAAGAAACAGGGAAAGTATTTACTTTTGTTGCCTTATAACAAAAAATGGCTGAACTACTTGTTATACAGACTCAAAACAAATATTCTGAGGTGAGAACTGTAACTCCAGATTTTAGCCTGCTGTGCTGTGATATATGGCAGAGTTGTAAATCCTTGCCTATGTTTGGTTGCTGTCCAAGTGGAAATTGATCTCATGCCTTGTCTTTTTGGGGGGGGGGGAGGAGGAGGGAGGAAATAATCCCAATGTCTTGGCCAACATTTCCTCTCTCAATAAAAAAGGACCTAAATATGTCCAAAGCTGTGTGAGAGCCTATTGCTGAGCTCAAGCTGGGTGCCACATTTGCCTACCCACTGCACTACCAATAGCCAGCATGTTGCTTTGTAAAAGACTTTGGGATCTCTGAGATTTGAAAAATAGTATATAAAACAAAATATTGTGTATATAAATCTATAAAATGGCTTTTTTGAACATTTGCAGTTTTGTTTTCACAGGGCCCCTGACATATAAGTTGTAAAAATAAAAGTTAAAGGTATGTTCACATTCCCAGTTCCTTACAGAAGTGGATTGCTAAAGCTGTTTCCAATAGTTTGTCAGTGTTCGTTGTAATGGATAAAAATAAATGGTGATTATTACAAAACAATGAGCCACATTTCAAGTAATCCACCCAATCCGTGGTAAGGATTTTAGGCCTCCTGTTTTTTATTTGTGTGCAAACAGCTGTATTTCATTTTTCAGCTTCTTTGTTTTCCAAAGCTTTTTCTTTTTTTAAACTTCTCGTCAGATAAAATATAGTTGGTATCATGGCCAACACACAAGTAAAATTAGGGGGAAAAAGTCCTTTAGTTGAGGTTTTGTTAAAAAAAAAATCTAGCGAAAATAACAATAGTTGAAACAAACTGATTTTGAAAATTGTTGCGAAACACTGGTTACTGCAATATTGCTCCAGTCAATATTGAATAATACATTACTACTGCTACCTAGATAGTCTGTGATATAACATGTCAAATACATACAGACTTGGTACCTTGGGGGGGGGAAAAAAAAGGCCCCAGCTTCCTAATTTTGACTGTATTTCATTACTGCCATGGGGAAAAGTTCGGATTTTTTTTTTTTTTTTTAAAGTTGGGAAAGATTGAACACTGGAAGAACTCCAATTACTTTACATGTGCTTCTTAAAAACTAAAACTAATGACATATATTATATTTCTTTAAAGGTTTATTTCCCCTTTTGAGATTTACCTTAGAGTTTATTACCCTATAAAGATCTGGATAGCATTTCATCTGTAGGACAGTGAGTAAGGACTGGCTGGAAAACAACATTTCTGTTTCATGAAAAATTCTGAGATTTGGAATTTGTTTTCATTCCAATGCATAACAAAACAGAGTCTTTTTGAAATCTTTTGCAAAAGTAAGACAGAGACACCTCAGAACAGCCCAGTCAATCTCTCCTTTGGAGTTGTTCCTTTGTCCAGCTATACCAAAAGCACAGGAGACATTTGAGATAAGATTTAATCAGGCCGCAACTTTATTATTAGATGTCGGAGACCACTCAGCAGATGAAAGTGTATAGTGCAGGTAACACCATGTTTATTCCATAATTACCTGGGGGGGCTTCTGCCAGATCTCTCTCTTTTTCCATCCAGGTCCTTCTCCTCCCCTCCCCCCCACCAATCCATTGCTGGGAACTTACTATCCACCCCCCCCCTCAACCCCATAGGAGGGTTAAGGTGGGGGGGTTGTCTCCTTGCTGGAACAATCATAGGAGTCTCTTTTAACAAACCCTCCTTTCAAGTCCATTTCCAATCCATTTATCCGGTCACTGTATACCTTTCCTATGGAGTACCTTCACTGGACATCTGCCACATACTTACATAATGAGTTGCAACATATAGCCTACTGCATGAACAGAGCCCTTCCTGAGCCTGCTGTGAGGAAGGTGAAAAAAACTCAACTGCACCCAGGCCAATCTGGTGGCAAAGGTAAAATTCCTTCCTAGCCCCCCTAAAAAGGGGCAGGTAGCATAATGCTCACAGCAGGTCTTGACCGAACCTGGTATTTCATCACCTAAAGGGGAGGGAGGGTGGGTGCTGCCTCAGCCTGCTCCATGTAAAAGGGGGCTTCATGCACAGGGCTGCCCCCTTTAAACCCTTCCGCCCATCCGGTTCCCAGGGTATGAGTTAGTGTTGCCACGCTGGCCCCTAGTCTCCTTTTGCAGCAGTTTTCGTCCACTCAGGTCCCCAGCCAAAAAGCACTGTTTCCTTCATTAGGCCAGCCAGCCAGCCAAATTCCCCGCCCCCCCCCCCCCACTTAAAGGTGCGGTGCAGTCATTTTTCATAAAATAATTAAATATTCATTGGTCAGAGAGAGAACTATAGTCCTAATCACTAGGCTACTGGCTATTCTGGGGTGGGTTTTTCTCTCACCAGAAATTCCACCATGGCCCCAAGAATCCTTCCTGACAAAAGTTTAGTCAAAACAAATATCTTTTCACAAAAAGTTTCGGTTTTGATTAATCGGCATTTTTGACAAAAAAAAGTTTCATAAAAATTCCCATCCAGCTCTTCCAGAAAAGAGAGTCTAAATCTAGTCTGAGCTCCAAATTAAAATGAGTTTGGTGTTCTCAATTCAGTCTTCAGGGGACAAAATTTTATTTCAGAAAATTACATGGGCATGATCCTGTCAGTGCTCAGCAAACAGGAAACCCATTTGCAGGTGCTCTGCATGTGGAGTGCTTTCTGTAGCAAGCCTATACTTTAGTATTAACGGCAATTCTATTCTGGAAAGGTGCAAGAAATGGATATTTGGAAGATTTAGATACTTCATATTCCGAAGGGGGATCTGGCCAGTCAGATAACTGGGAGAGCAGTGTGGGAGGTTCATACTGCAACATCTGTACACAGATATATCTGTCTTCTGCACTTCTTTTTAAAAGGACTTCACTTCCCATTACTGGAGAATATTTTCTGAAGACAAGAAATATTTTAAAAAGTAGATATTTAAACACTATGGGCCAAATTCAGTCTTCAAATGCATGCACACATTGCTCCCACTGACTTTAATAGGAGACCTGCCCACACATCCATAGCAGAACTAGAACACAGGTTTTAAACACAGAGCTTCATAATTTTCATTAGAGAAAATTCAGTAAAAAAAAAAAAAAAAAAAGTAATTTTTTTCAAATCTCACATCTCGGATATGGCCCGAGCTGACCTCGAATTCCATTGGACATTTTGCTACAGAAATGCAAAATATAATTGTTCAAAATTGTTTATGTACTATGTAAAATTGATTTTTTCTTTAATACTGAAATTTGGTCCATCTGTTGAGAAAACAAAATATTCTGAATATATACAAAGAAAGGAACTGCTTTATTCCACTGGCTATATCCTGTGGTAGATGCATTTTCATCAGTATGTTTGTCTTGCAGACAAAATGAATATCAGATGGTGGTTTTGAAAAAGGGCAGACCTAAGATGAGGTGATTAGTTTCAAAAACAGATTTTTATTCTTGATAAATTATTACCAAATACAATCATCTGTTGATTGAGGATATAAAACAGATTGGTCATACTATAACCCACAGGTTAAACGAAAAACGGAAATAATAAGTTTACTTAACATGGTCTTGCATTAAGTTCCCAGCAGTGAAACTCTAAGGCAAATAATTAGATTTTCAATTTAAAGATATACATTTGTTAAACCAGACATTTTTTGAGGTCATCTATTTCTCTATTGGCCACTATAACTGCCTTTATATTGAGAAGCTATTTCCACTTAGAACTCATGATTAATATGCCTTGTGTGATATAATTATCAACTAGAATTGCCTTTGCTGTTTTAGTCAATTATAGTCTGTTCTCTGTTACATGTGCTGATTATTTGTGAAGACTGTTGATGAATCCACTAGCCCTACAAAGAAATTGTAGTAAAGTATAACAGACTAAAAGACAGCCATTACTATAGGAGTAGGAACAACAGAAGAAAAGAAGAACTTTGATTTATTAAAAGCAGCTATTAACAATACACATCTAGTATCCCTTACTGAAGTGATGGCATAATGAATACAGCCTATTTATTATGAAATTATTTGTACTAGTGACAATTGACTTCCTTTTTCTTTAAGACAACTAAAGCTCTTCTGTGCTTACCTTGGAGTTAGACGTTAGAAGAAAGAAATGGTAAGATCTCTTGGCCTTTACCTGAGAAAAACTTACCTGGACTTAAATAGGAATTTTACTCAGGTTAGGAGCCAGAAAGACTTGCAATTGTTTGCTATGATCAATGCTATTTGCTTTTTTATAGTAAGCATTATTTGTCATTTGCATTATATTCTATAATATAGAATTATTCACATAAAATCTCTGGCACACATATTCTCTTTACAATTACAGATTCTTCTTTGGAAATCACACTCTGTACATAAACATTCAGAGTTCAGTAACAGATTTCTTAAAATGTTATTTTGCAGACTTTAGGCAGATACAAGGAAAAATCATTATGAAATTTCAAATTACAATAAAGCACAATGGCAAGTTTTTGGAACCAAAGCTAATAAAAGATAAGAAGTTTAATATCCATCCATTTTATTAATAGAAAACAGAGCCTACAGACTGTAAATATTTTATTGTAAATCAAAATTTCTCAGGTCTTTGTTTTTCTTGTCTTATTTCTTCTCATAGTTTAGAAATGGTAGCCTGATCTATAAGAAACAACTGTTTACTCCTGTTTCAGATAATTTTTGAGATTTTCCATTACGAGAAAACACCACACCTTTCTGACCTCAAGTTGTTATCACCAGGATCTCTCTTCTTTCAACATTCTGAAGAGCGCACATTAAGGCTATTAGACAGTGCAAGGGCACTTCTGTATTCTAGAGTAGCTAGGCCTCTTTAATTTGGGAGATCCAAAAGTACTTTCAATACATCCACTTGTATTTTCACTTTTCTTATGTCCAGGTTGAGGTTTAAAATCCTTGGTCAATAATCCTGTGCTTTGGATCACTCCCACAAATATGGATAAAATGTTAGGCTTATTCCAGACTCTCCAGCCATCACTTCACAGATTTCCATTAACTTGTAGTGTGTCAGGTCCACTGAAATAGTCACTCTCTCTCTCTCTCTCAAACCAAAAATACCAACAAACAACCTGTAACTCTTCTAACACTTTGGTAGCTATTTAAGTTGGAACTATGTGAAATAAAGACAATCTTTGGGAAAAGAATAATTTTTACTGATATTATTCAAATGTCCATGATATTATTAGCTTGTCCCATTTTATTCAATCATTCTACTTTTTTCAATAGAGATATGTAACATGAATTGCAGAATTTTTTCAGATCGGAGGTAATATGGACACTTACAAACTTTATCAAGGTTTTTGCCTAGTGGAATATAAGTTTTTCTTGCACTGACTTTTAGGTATCTTGGTTTATTCCAAATGCTATTACTTGGGATTTGATATAATTGACTTTAAAGCCTGAGATTTTTCTGAATGCCATCATTTGTTTCATAAGACATGAGGCTCTGAGGTAAGGCAATCTGCAATCATCATTAGAACATCATGCACATGTAGTTCATTTTTTTTCTCCCAAACCATCTGTATTGATTCCCAAGGTAATGCTATTTTTTCTGATCTTTTTGTGCAGGAGGATGGAAGCATTCCTGCCAAATGTTTAACTGAAGGGCAATTGAATGGAGCAAAAAGGGGGATCAATTTGCCTGAAGGTTTCTTATCTGGGTACACCATGATGGCCTTTCTGGGTTCCAGCGAGGACTAGGTTTTTTCTTTCTTGGTTTAAGATTGAGACAGAAACACGGAGGCTACGTCTACACTACGGGGGGGGGAGGGGATCGATTTCAGATACGCAAATTCAGCTACGGGAATAGCGTAGCTGAATTCGATGTATCTGATCCGACTTACCCCGCTGTGAGGACGGCGACAAATCAACCGCCGCGGCTCCCCCGGCGCTTATTCCTACCTGGGCTGGTGGAGTACGCGCGTCGATTCGGGGATCAAATATCGCGTCCCGACGAGACGCGATATATCGATCCCCGAGAGATCGAATTCTACCCGCCGATCCGGGCAGGTAGTGAAGACCAAAGTTCAAAGGAGGTGTCCTGGTTTGGTGAAAGCAGAACAGGACTTTAAAAAACAAACAAACCCTGGGAGAGATGCTAAGGGCTATCTTGTGGCTATGGACAACCAAATATGAAGGACTATAGGACAGCAAAGAGAGCACGCATAAACGTGGGTGCTATCTAGAAACTATCTTCACAGTAATGAATTGCAAAGCTACCAAGCAGAGAATCTTGAAGAGAGGTTCACAAAACCTGAGGAGGACTGGGTTCAGCCTCCTAGAAGCATTAGGGAGCTCACTGGACAGTGGAGAAAAGTGCCTTCAGGAAATGGGACAGCAGAGGAAGATCTCACTGTTCCTTCATCTCCAGGACACTTAGCACAGAGGGAGCTAGGGGGATGAATTTAGCCCCAAAACCCCAGGTATTTCCTGTTAAGTGTTTCTGTCAATTATCTGGAAAACTGTCCTGAATGATATGGGGAAAAAATCACATGCTATCAACAGAAACAGAAAGAGCAGAAAAGAAGAGGGAGCTCTTGACAGCATGAAACTTCTTCATTGTAATTGGTTATCATCCTGCCTGTCAGAGGGGGTGAGCTGTTGCAGAGTGAGCCACAGAGTAAAAATAATGCAGCCTGAAGTCCAGCAGCAGAGTGGGGGCTATCCAGTTTATTGCACCAAATGCAGAATGTATAACTACCTGCTTTGTGGACAGTTGGTGTATGTGTGCATTTAGTGCAAGTAACTCATGGTCATCAGAGACTGAGTGGGGGCTCTTGAAACCAGAGTGGCTGAACTGAAGGAACTGAGCGAGACAGAGAGGTACATAGACAAGACTTTCCGGGACACAGCAGAGCAGGCCCTCCCCAAGCCGGATAGCCTTTATGCTGTTGAGAAGACGAAAGTCTTGAGGAAGAAGAACATCAAGCTGGAGTTCAGGGAAATGATCCCATAGTTGGGACCCTCCTTTCTGATGATATCATGGTATCCTCTCACACAGAGAATATTCTTCCAGGGAAGGAGATCCCAGTTATTAGGAAGAGACAGATAATAGTAATGAGGGACTTGATTATTATAAATATAGATAGTTGGGTATGTGATGACCAGGAGAACCACCTAGTGAATTCCCTGCCAGGTGTGAAGGTTGAGGACCTCTCGAGACATCTAGATAGACCTATGTGCAATGCTGGGAAGGAGCCAGTGGTCATGGTACATGCAAGTACCATTGACATAGGGAAAGTTAGGAGATGGGTTCTGGATGCCAAATTTAGGCTCCTAGAAAAGAGATTAAAGTCCAGAACATCCATGGTAACATTCTCTGAAATGCTTCCAGTTCTATGCACAGGGCCAGTTAGACAAGCAGAACTATAGGATCTCAATGTGTGGATCAGATGATGGTGCTCAGTGGATTTAAGTTTATTAAGAACTGGGGAATCTTTTGGAAAAGCCTATACAGGAAGCATGGGCTCCACCTATAACAAAACAGAACCAGACTGCTGGCTTGTAAAATTAAAAAGGTCATAGAGGAGTTTTTTAAAATAAAGGGATGGGGGAAAGCCAACAGATGCACAGGAACACACACTTTAGACAGAGACATTCCTTAGGGGAGGATTTATTAAAAGTGATATTCTATATTCTAATAAAGAGGAGAGGATAGAAGTTGATAAAATACAGGTAGGTACTGAAGAGAAACAGTCAAATGAAAAAAGAGTCCCATTCAATTACATCACATGAAGGCAGACAACTAAATATTGACAAACTTTATAAGTGCTTGTATACAAATGCAAGACATCTAAATACTAAAATGGGTGAACTTGAATGTCTGGTATTTAATAGGGATATTGATATAGGAGGCATCACAGAAATTTGGTGCAATTATGATAATCAATTGGACATGATAATACCAGCATACAAAATATACAGGAATGACAGAGTAGGTCTCGCTGGTGGGGGAGTGCCATTATATGCAAAAAGAAAGCATAGTCAAATATAGTAAAAATCTTAAATGAATTAAACAGTACCATAGAAATTCTATGAATAGAAATTCCATGCTTGAATAAATAAGACTATAGCAGTAGGAATATACTTCTGAGCACCAAACCAGGATGGTGATTGTGAAATGCTCTGGGAGATTAAAGAGGCTACAAGAACAGAAAACCCAATAATAATGGTGGATTACAACTATCTCCATATTGATTGGGAATGTGTCCCCTCAGGACAGGGGTGCAGAGATAAAATTACTAGACACAATTAATGACAGCTTCTTGGAGCAGCTAGTCCTGGAACTCACAGGGGAGAGGAAATTCTTCATTTAGTGCTAAGTGGCACACAGGATCTGGTCGAAGAGGTGACTATAACTGAACCACTTGGTAATAGCAACCATAATGTAATTAAATTTAATCCTTGAAGAGGGGAAAATACCAAAGAAAACCATCATAGCAGAATTTAACTTCAAAAAGGGGAACTACACAAAAATAATGAAGCAAATTAAAAGGAAATTAAAAGGAAGGTGGGTGAGGTAATATCTTTTATTGCAGCAGTTCTCAACCAGGGGTCCGAGGCCTCCTGGGGGGCTGCAAGCAGGTTTCAGGGGGTCCACCAAGCAGCGCTGGAATTAGACTCACTAGGACCCAGAGCAGAAAGCCGAAGCCCCACCAGCTGGGGCTGAAGCCGAAGCCTGAGCAATTTAGCTTTGCGGTGCCCCCTGTGGCGTGGGGACCCGGGCAATTGCCCTGCTTGCTCCCCCATGATGCCTGCCCTGGCTTTTATATGCAGAAAAACAGTTGTTGTGCCAGAGGTGGACCACGGAATTTTTATAGCATGTGTGTGTGTGTGGGGGGGAAGAGTTCAGAAAAAAAAAAAAAGGTTGAGAACTCCTGTTTTATTGGACCAACTTCTGTTGGTGAGAGGGACAAGCTTTTGAGCTACACCTGAGCTCTTCCTCAGGTCCAGGAAACATACTCAAAGTTTGCTGTCTATAAGAATTGTTGAAGTAAGGAAACCTTACAATAGCTGAGGAGCTAATCTTACCATCCATTACTGAAGCTGCTGAAATTATGTCACACACACATTCACAAAAGAAAAAAAAAATTGATATAGTGAAAATGTTCCCAATTTTCAAGATCACTGTCATATGCCAGATGAAATAGTTCTTGCTGTTCAAGGTCAAGTAAAGAAATGTCCACTGCAATGTCCACTGCACCATGATGAATCTCCTGATGTTGCTGTACAAGCAGAACTTATTGCTTTGTTTTTTGTTAATAAATTATAGTATTTTTATCATGTAGACCAATCCCTTCAAATTTTCCTGGAAGCAAGGATTTAAATTTTGATTTTTTTAAAAAGGAAACTAAAAGCCACTGGGAATGGTATTAGTTTATCTGTACTAATAGTGCAGAAGATGGGGGCGGAGGGAGAGAAAGGCCTTATCACTCGAATTGAAACTGTCCATCCTCAAATTTAGTGGGATCATTACATTATGCACAAAAAGCACTTGCAGCAAAGTAATTGCCTCTTCAATTAAGCACAGCATAATCAGATGTTTTTCAGATTTGTCACATAATCAGATGCTGTAAAACTGGTACATTTTATCAAATCAAGTCAGCTCCATATACTTTGTGAGAAAATAGGGTCTAAGAACCAGTTACACCTTTTTCATATTGATGGCTTTCATGAGGAAGTTTTGAGCTGGCCACTTGAACTCAGAAATGAGTTATTCCTCTAAGAATATAAAAATGGCCATACTGGGTCACACCAACGGTCCATCCAGCCCAGTAGCCTCTCTTCTGACAGTGGCTGGTGCCAGATGCTTCAGAAGGAATGAACAGAACAGGGCAATTTATCGAGCGATCCATTCACTGTCCAGTCTCAGCTTCTAGCAGTCAGAGGTTTAGTGACACCCAGAGCAGGGCCGGCTCTAGGCACCAGCAAAACAAGCTGGTGCTTGGGGCGGCACATTTTTAGGGGCGGCATGGCCGGCGCCAGAATGCCGCCCCTAAAAATGTGCTGCGGCCGCCCTAGCTCACCTCCGCTACTGCTGCCTGGGTGGGAGGGGGAGATCCCGAGCGGCCGTTTCGCGCGCCGCTGCTCCCCCTCCCTCTCAGACTTGAGAGCCTGGGAGGGAGGGGGAGAAGCGGCGCCCGCGCCGCGGCCACTCGGAGTCTCCCCCTCCCTCCCAGGCTCTCAAACCTGGGAGGGAGGGGGAGATCCCGAGCGGCCGTTTCGCGCGCCGCTGCTCCCCCTCCCTCTCAGACTTGAGAGCCTGGGAGGGAGGGGGAGAAGCGGCGCCCGCGCCGCGGCCACTCGGAGTCTCCCCCTCCCTCCCAGGAGATCCCGAGCGGCCGCGGCGCGCAAAACAGCTGTTTCGCGCGCCGCTGCTCCCCCTCCCTCCCAGGCTTGAGAGCCTGGGGGGAGGAGGCAGGGCTGGGGATTTGGGGAAGGGGCGGAGTTGAGGCGGGGCTGGGGGTGGGGTAATTAAAAAACGGGGGGGGGTGGCCAAAATTGTTTTTGCCTAGGGCGGCAAAAATCCTAGAGCCAGCCCTGACCCAGAGCATCTGGATCAATACCCATTGATCCTTCATAAAATTATCTAATTCTTTTTTTAACCCAGTTATACCTTTTGGCCTTCACAACATCTCCATGCAACAAATTCCACAGGTTGACTATGTGTTGTGTGAAGTAGTACTTCCTTATATTTGTTTTAAACATGCTGCCTTTGTACTTTTTCCAATTCTAATATATCTTTTTTGAGATGGGGTGACCAGAACTGCACACAGTATTCAAGGCATGGGCATACCATGGATTTATATAGTGGCATTATGAGATTTTGTCTTATTTTCTCTCCCTTTCCTAATGGTTCCTAACATTGTTAGTTTTTTTGACTGCTCCTGAACATTGAGCCGGTGTTTTCAGAGAACTATCCACAATGACTCCAAGATCTCTTTCTTGAGTAGTAACAGCTAATTTAGAACTAATCATTTTGTATGTATAGTTAGGATTATGTTTTTCAATGTGCATTACTTTGCATTTATCTGACATTTTGTTTCCCAGTCACCCAGTTTTGTAACATCCCTTTATAGCTCTTCACAGTCTGCTTTGGACTTAGTACTTTTGCAATTTCATATCTGAGTTCCTTCAGAACTCTTGGGTGAATACCATCTGACCCTGGTGAGTTATTACTGTTTCATTTATCAGTTTGTTCCAAAACCTCTTCTATTGACATTTCAGTCCAAGATTGTTTTCCAGATTTGTCACCTAAAAGGAAGGGCTCATGTGTGGGAATCTCCCTGACAGTGAAGACTGATGCAAATAATTCATTTAGCTTCTCTACAACAGCTTTGTCTTCCTTGAGTTCCTCCTTTAACCCCTCAATTGTCCAGGGATTAAAAAAATTAAATAAATGTTTGCTCTTAGTTTTTGTGTTTTTTTGCTAATAGCTCTTCAAACTCCCTTTTGGCCTGCCTAATTATACTTTTACCAGCCCCATTGGTTGAAAAGTCCTGATGTTGATAAGTTGGTAATTTTGATGTCCATAACTAGCATTTTCATATCTG
Organism: Emys orbicularis; assembly: GCF_028017835.1. Taxonomy (NCBI): domain Eukaryota; kingdom Metazoa; phylum Chordata; order Testudines; family Emydidae; genus Emys; species Emys orbicularis. The sequence goes on along the minus strand of NC_088686.1, from coordinate 46,662,491 downwards.
ATAAAAGTAGGTCAGATGTATTACAGGGGCTATAGCTACATTTCGATGACCTGGGACAGTGCTTAGGTATCTCAGTAGGGCATTACAAAATTTAATTAATTAATGCTCGGAAAGAACTTTGAAGCTGAGAAGTGTTATGTAAGTGTTACAGTATTGATATTTAGTGCTTCACAGCTGCAAAGACAAGCTGCCAAGAGAGTGAGCACAAGTTAAAATGCTCCTCTTCCTGAAGAGGTGCTGACTTCACCCAGTATGCTGGAACACAAATAAGGAAGTAAACAGAGTACAGCCTTGCTGGGTGTGCTCCATAAAGGAACACATGCAATCCACATTTACCAAATGGAAAAGTGAAAATCAGAAAGCAGGGAAATGCTATTTTCAAGTTTTTAAGTATATTATAAACAATGGAGTGTAAAACCAAATTAAAAAACTATTCGAAGAGATGTACTTGGCAGTTTCCCTTTACTATGTCTGCCTTCCTAGTGGATGCATTTAGAATATTATAACAGAAAGCAGATTAAAACAACAGAAGCACTATTATAATAATAATCACCACCTAATCAGAAGTCATCTTGACTCTGCAGACTGAAACACTAGCTTCAGAAACAAAGTACAATGACAAAATTTATTTTGCTTCCAAACCTGAGACCTAGAATTCTTTTTACTTCCTAGAATGTCCATTTTTTTTCCATATTAGAACTAAGATGTTTACTGAACTTCCATGTTACATGTGCAAAGTGGGGTGTGTAGCTAACTGGAAGAAACCCTATGGAATGTTCTGCTTTTCAGTGGCAGTGTTTGTCCTGTGGTGGCCCCCTGCAAAACTCAATTCCGGAGCCCCTACTAGAGTGGCTACACCATCACAGGACCTAACCAGATCAGCTACAACATCACCGGCTCATTCACCTGCACGTCCACCAATGTTATATATGCCATCATGTGCCAGCAATGCCCCTCTGCTATGTACATTGGCCAAACTGGACAGTCACTACGCAAGAGGATTAATGGACACAAGTCAGATATCAGGAATGGCAATATACAAAAACCTGTAGGAGAACACTTCAACCTCCCTGGACACACAATAGCAGATGTAAAGGTAGCCATCCTACAGCAAAAAAACTTCAGGACCAGACTCCAAAGAGAAACTGCTGAGCTCCAGTTCATTTGCAAATTTGACACCATCAGATCAGGATTAAACAAAGACTGTGAATGGCTATCCAACTACAGAAGCAGTTTCTCCTCCCTTGGTGTTCACACCTCAACTGCTAGCAGAGCACCTCACCCTCCCTGACTGAACTAACCTCATTATCTCCATACTGATTTATACCTGCCTCTGGAGATTTCCATTACTTGCATCTGAAGAAGTGAGGTTCTTACCCACGAAAGCTTATGCTCCCAATACTTCTGTTAGTCTTAAAGGTGCCACAGGACCCTCTGTTGCTTTTTACAGATTCAGACTAACACGGCTACCCCTCTGATACTGGGTAATAAGGTTATGCATCACTACATTACACTATAAGTACAACAACAATGATCTAGAGATTCTGGTTATCATTACATATAATCTTGGAATCCATAACAGTCAGGAATCATGTTCATAAAACCCAAAGTAAAAACAATAACAGAATGTTTTACTTCTTTTTATTCTCCTACCAACAACACTTAATTCAAATAAAGATAGTTCACTAGGAATGCCACAGTGCAGTGGTCATTTTGATTTTGTGGTAGATTATCAAAAGGCAAAAGAGGCCATGTTTGGATCCAGATCTTGTTTAGGTTAAGGTTTGGTTTAGAGGCTGAATAAGGGTCAATGTTCAGGGTCATATTTGACAGCACCAAATTCTTGTGAAATTTCAGTTAAAGATGGTGGAAAGTTCATGATATCTGTTGATCTTTTATGGTAATCTTGTAAGATTTTTGGCTGCATCCAAACTGAAATTAGAATGTTGACCCATTATGGTTGTGGGTTGAAAACCCCAAGAATAGGTTCAAATCTGAGCAGCTAAATTTGAACACTCCTATGATCCAAGGACCTCTTAACGTCAAGTGGTAGAGGGAATAAAGGGTGCATGAGGGTTACAAAAACGCTTCGGATCTGGTACGTACATTCTGGTTCACCAAAAAGTATCATATGAGGTCTCTAATAAAAGCCTGTGTCACACTGGTCATCGATACCACTGCAAAACGCATGTATGGATATTGTGTAAAAAGTTATGTATAGACACTGACAAAAATATGTTCATAGGGTCTGTATATAGGGTCTGGTCATCAGCAAAGGTGAAAAGCAGGTTTTCCTTCAGACAAGAAATGTTTATCTGTCTTTTTACATGTTAATTAAGTATTGTAGGGTTCACAATGAGCCTCCACTCACAAGTGTGAGCCAAATGCTAATGAAGGATTGTGAAATCTTCAAACAGGAAATTAACAGGAAGAGGTAAACAGTAGCAGTTATCCTGTTTAGGGGTAACATAATAAATGAAATGAATTTTGGAACTGTATTTGGGTTACAAATGACCCACTAGGTACACCTTCAATCTGTGAGCACAAGCTGTCAGCAGGCTTGATCTTATGAGAAGGGGTCTCAAACAAGCTAACTGAAAATGCTGAGGAAAGACCTTTGGGTAAGATTTCTTGTAGGAGATAACTAACAAGGTATTCTCCTAAATTTAGTCTCTAGAAAGTGTGTTATGATTTTGTTTAATGTGTAACCTTTCTTTCCAATATTCTTTCTCACTATTACTTGAATCTCTTTTCTTTGGTAATGAACTTATTCTTCTTTTCACTATAAATATATCTAAGTGCTGTGTGTTCAACAGAGCTGTGTTCTTAGGTATAACTAATAAGTTGCAGTATACTGTTGCCTTGGGAACAGCGGGCTTGGTAATTCTATGAGTGTTCAGTGGATATGGGGCTGGGCACTACAGGGAATGCTTGAAGGACTCTGGGGTTGGTGTGTGCCTATCACTAAACTGTACAGAGACAATGAGACCTGCAGAGGCCTGGAAGCTAGTTGCCAGAGGCTGGTGATTTCAGGGAGCTGATCCACAGCAGGCACAGATAAGACAGACAGCTTCATACTAAGGGCAGGTGATGATGAGATGATGCCTCACACTCTGGATACTGATTTTCTTTTCTTTTTCTTAGTTTTCAGAGGGGGAGGGAAAAGGTGGATGTGGAAATGGGTTTGGGATTTCAATCTACCTGCACTGAAACTTCTACCTCTCATGAAAATAGCATTGACATAAAACTCAGCAGTAGCTCCCTAGCATGTTGAATGACTGTGACAGTTCAAGCATACAATTTTATAGCAGGCAGCAAACAAGACTGGGAATTCAGGGTTAAAAACTCAAGTAAAATTTTGTATTCTACAGTAATGAAAGTTGACCAAGAGAGTAAATCAAATGGATCTCCTAACAAACTGAAAACAGCTGTTTGGCTGAGTTTGTTTCTGATTTAGGTTAGGTAATTATTGCCCTAGTGTGGTTCAAGGTTGTTCTGTATTAGTGAAATATGATATCATATGAAAATCATCCAACTTCTTTATTTACTGTAGCATCAGAAATTCCACTGCATAAAAAAATTCCAGAAACGCAATCTTCTAAAAACGTACCTCTAAACTTTTTAAAATGTCAATTTCTTTAGTATTCCAACACATAATTACTCTAACTTATTATAACAATGTAATTGTTATGTATCTATACTGAGGAAATGATATTTTGATTCTAAACTGCTAAGTCATTCAAATTTTGTTTTTAAGCAATATATATAAACAATAACATTTTAAAGAAATGTAGCCAATGATACACTATCTGGGCTTAGTCACCTAGTCATTGAATAGCTACTTTCAACCTTAATTTTGAAGAAAAACAACACTATCATTCTTACAATATGTCATTTATACACTCGAAAGTTTCTTTTACAGGCTTTGCGTGCCAACAGTAATAAAAAATAAAGAGGTGCTAAACTTAAATGTTCAGAGTTAGAGAACCATTCTTTAAAGAAAATATGTTAAATGTTAGAGCAATTTAAAGTAAATTAAGTCATTCAAATAATTCCAAACTCCATCTTTGTTTCAGGAGTTACTACAGTATGATTAGTTGCTTTAGCACCTTTATTACCTACAATCAATATTCTGGCTGTGCTGGTAATTAAATTACTATTTTACTTTATTTTATTGACTCGCCTGTTGGACACCATACAGTGCACAAGTATATGAAAATGTTTAAATGGCTGAAGCATCATTTTTAAATGACTGAATGGTAAAGAGACATCATGTGTATTCTAAGTGCACTGTACTACCATTTCAATTCTGGAAAGTCAACAAAAAAAATTGGCTCCCATTCTCATATTGGCTGCAATTTCTGAGTCAGTAACAATTACTGTACGTTGCTAGACTGAATCTTTAATTTAAAGCCCAAGAAAATAACACCAAGAAATATTTTAATAACTATAATATAATCCCAGTAAAGTGCTACAAATTGAAGTGCTTATCTTTCTGAGGCTTCAGTTTAAGACCAACCAAAAGTTTCAAATAAAATTATTTGGGTGATTTCAGGTCAGCTCTTGGCAAACAGTGAATCAATATCAGTAAATTAATATACAGAAATCTGACTTGGAGGCTGAAATGGTCAGAGGACTGATTATGAATGCACATATTAGGAGTATGTTTACCATGCCCCGCAGATAATGCTGTTTTATTTCCAGTATTGCAATATTTTCTTAACTTTGATAAATGCTAATAATCCTGCTCAAACCAAACAAAATAGAAGAAAAGTACAATTTTCATATACAAATGTTGCAGTCTAATAATTCTGGTAATTAGTGTGTACCTGCAGACAACAAAGGAAAAATCATTCATACATTGTACACATTCAGTTGCAGTAAATTGTTCCATGCAAACATCCCAATGAACAACAGAATCTGAAAAGGATTAGACACAAATTCAAGCTAAAACAGCATTAAAGTGAGCCATTATCTTGCTTTTTAAAATATACAGGGCTGCATTGTACTCTTTTTTATTTATTTTTTTTAATATGCAAGCACAAGGAGGAGAATGGTAATCAATCAATCTGAAACCCTTTCTGCATGATTCCCAGATCCAGGCTGTTTAAATATATGTAGGATGAGGGCCAAAGAGGTGCCCGGAGTATAAACTGTAATGGGCAGGAGCCCCCAGCCAAAGAAACACCCTGAATGGATATAGACAAACCCACTGGAAACAGGTTACGTTCCTCAGTTCAAAGCAGGGTTGGGCCTCATTCTTGATGCAGCTGAGGCAAAGGGGAAGGGAAAGATGAAAATATGACTGTAAGCCATCTTTCCTATCTCCTGATCCTGAAAATTACACGAATATCACTTAGGCAACCTAAGAGACATCTCTACCAGCAGAGAATCAGCCAGAACACAGTGAGCTCCAACCCTGCCCCTAACATGCCCGGACACAGGAATTAAAGGCAGATGACATACAGCTGGTTCTTTCAGCTTCATGCTGCTTGAGAGATTCCCATGCATCAGGAGAATCCTCAGCTACCCCTCAGGAGCAGCTTTCCAGCTACTTCACACACTGAATATAATCTAGACGTAGCCATTTTTATAGTTTGGCTTTATTAGTCACTTAATAAACAACAAAACAAACTTCAGCCTAAGGTTTCTCCCCAAGCTTCACTGTCCTAGGGTCTTTGCGGCAGGGACTATTCTATCCCACCACCTAGTCCCCGCTGCCAAAAGAAACACTCCATGCACCTCAAATCAAGATGCCTCAACAGATATACTATAGGACTACTGCAAATATTGAGGCAACCATATCTATGGAAAGGCAAAATTGGCCATATATCAACTGTGGCCCTTGTGCCAATGGGCTACATCCTGCCTCTTTTCAATCTGCTTTGCATGACTGGCATGACAAAGCAGCCAAAGCTGGTCTAAGTTGCCAGATGAGGATTCTTCTACATAGGAGAATATTTCAGTTATGAAGAGCTGACTCAGCCAACCTGATGCCATCCCTCTCACAGCCTAGAGTAATGGGGCATGGCTGGAGCACTGCTGTGGTCTGGCAATTCTGAGCTCTTTAAATGGCCCTTTGGGACCACTGCAGCTGAGTGTAATTTAGAGCAGCCTTCAAGATATTCTACATTGTGCTGAGGGCCAAACTGACCTCAGAATCAGGAGGAAGGGCACATAAAAGGTGGATTATAGACATCTTTGCCCCTCTATACTCCAAGGCCCTGTATCTAGGGCAGCTCCTTGGACAAGGATTGGGTCCAACAATAATATTCTGCTGTGCATGAAAATATCTAAAATCAGGTTTGTGCAGAAATGTTGTAGAATCTATATAATGAACAGCTAGCAGAGTCTGCAGTAAACATGCTCCTTTATGCAATATTTTACATAGAAACTCATCTCTATTGCTTTTAAAAACACTACTTTTGCATTACACATCAATTAATAAATATATTTCACTTTTGCTTAGAAATTGATTGGCAATATACATAAACTGAATCAAGGTGGTTTTGGCTTATGCTACCACTAATAAAAATAAAGTGGCCATGTTAGCTCTTTAAAATACATCTTTCCTCAAGGAAACTAACGTAGTGCCAAACTAATTCAGAGGAAGTCAAGCCACTGTTATATCCCTAGATATTTCTGATTCCTTTATAAGATTAGGATATTCAAATTTGAAGTGAATAGAAACACAGATGTAATAAAAAGCAAGAATAATTGCTTTAACTGCTAATAATATAATGTACAGTTAATATTTTTGTTGTTATATTTATGTGGTGCCTTTCAACTTGAAGGATCACGTGGGGATTGTTTGTTTGTTGGGTTTTGTTTTTACACATACTAATATACAAAATTATACACACAATTTGCCAATGTCAACCTCAGTTTCTAAAGATGCAGCCAACGCAGTCATTGAAATGTCCCAAAGTCTACTACAGAACAATATCTGGATGAAGAGCAGTTGGCTCAGACTCAACTCTGGCAAGGCAAAAGCAATGCTAGTCAAGAGAGGGAAATGCTTTAGAGTGGTATGAATCCTCAAGGTCTTGGGGGGTCTCATCACCAACCCTAGATGAGCCGACAGTGCAGACTGGCAAATATGCCTTCTTCCACCTTCAATTACCTAGGTGACTTAGCTCTTTTGTCTCACATGAGAAGCTGACCACAATGATCCACACGTTCACCCGCTCCAGACTGGTCACTGTAATTCACCGTGTCTGGGGCAGAAGTAAGGCAGAGAGAGGCTCCGGCTTGGGTAGATTTCAGCAGCCCACCTCCTCAAGGATCATCTTAGCACCTACAGAGACAGATCACCCTGATGCACCCTGCAACCTCCACTGGCTCCCGGACTACTTTAATTGCCAATTGGAAGTAGCCTCAATCCTACTTTCCAACACCATCAGGACCCAGAAAGACTTCAGGCCAGGACATGCTAAGACAGATTTGTTCCTCTGGCACAATATAGTTACCAGAACAGGATGAAGCACAAGACTGAAGACAAAGGGTTCTTGGTTGAAGGAGCTCAGGTACGGAATGAGTTAGCAAAGGGGATGAGACTTACCCAAAACTGACCACTTTTACACACAGTGCAAGAACCTCTTTTTTTTTTTTTTAAATAAAAATGTTTTCTGTATTTTTTTTTTGAAAGATGATAAATATGCCCCAAGCAGAGCTTCCTGGAATCTGGGAAGGGTGAAAACAGAAAACTCCATCAAGTCCACTATCTACCTCACTATGCAAATCTAATTTACTTTTGCAGTGATCAGATAATATAGAGGTGGGCTCAGAAAAGAACCTATGATAGGCCTCAGTGTTTCATCTTACCTGAAGGATGGTACTACTAGTAGCAGAGCGCCTCTAACACCATAGTAAGCATTGGCTGATTCAGTACAGCCTCAGGGGAAGCTTGCTACTTACTAAATCACCAGAATCACTTTATGAACCAGATGGTATTTACCTGCAGGTCTCCAATCTGACTAGCATAATCCTGTATAGCATATGAGAGCAGACAGAATAACAGCAGCACATGATACTAGCTGTAGGCCATCCCACTGAACTAACACAGTATTGCACATATGGGATGCCAACAGGAGTTGTTCCCATGTGTATGATGATAGAACGAGAGCCATGGTATTTTTATTTAAGTCTGACATATTATTTAAATTTTTCAATCATGAAAACACAAATTTTATAAACATAAAAAAAAATCAATAAAATTTAGGGCTGTCGATTAATTGCAGTTAACTCACGCGATTAACTCAAAAAAATTAACTGCGACTAATAAAGTAATAGCGATTAATTGCACTGTTAAACAATAGAATACCAATTGAAATTTATTAAATATTTTTGGATGTTTTTCTACATTTTCAAATATATTTATTTCTATTACAACACGGAATACAAAGTGTACATTGCTCACTTTACATTATTTTTTATTACAAATATTTGCACTCTAAAAATGATAAAAGAAATAGTATTTTTCAATTCACCTCATACAAGTACTGTAGTGCAATTTCTTTATTGTGAAAGTGTAACTTACAAATGTAGATTTTTGTTGTTGTTACATAACTGCACTCAAAAACAAAACAATGTAAAACTTTAGAGCCTACAAGACCACTCAGTCCTACTTCTTGTTCAGCTAATCGCTAAGACAAACAAATTTGTTTACATTTATGGGAGATAATGCTGACGTCTTCTTATTGACAATGTCACCAGAAAGTGAGAACAGGCGTTTTCATGGCACTTTTGTAGCCAGTGTTGCAAGGTATATACATGCCAGATAGGCTAAACATTCATATGCCCCTTCATGCTTCGGCCACCAATCCAGAGGACATGCTTCCATGCTGATGATGCTTGTTAAAAAAATAATGCATTAATTAAATTTGTGACTGAACTCCTTGGGGGAGAATTGTATGTCTTCTGTTCTGTTTTACCTGCATTCTGCCATATATCTCATGTTATAGCAGTCTCAGATGACCACCCAGCTTATGTTCGTTTTAAGAACACTTTCACAGTAGATTTGACAAAATGCAAAGAAGGTACCAATGTGAGATTTCTAAGGATAGATATAGTACTCAACCCAAGGTTTAAGAATCTGAAGTGCCTTCCAAAATCTGAGAGGGACGAGGTGTGGAGAATGCTTTCAGATGTCTTAAAAGAGCAAAACGCTGATGCGGAAACTACAGAACCCGAACCACCAAAAAAGAAAATCAACCTTCTGCTAGTGGCATCTTACTCAGATGATGAAAATGAACATGCATCAATCTGCTCTGCTTTGGATCATTATCAAGCAGAACCTGTCATCAGCATGGACTCATGTCTTCTGGAATAATGGTTGAAGCACGAAGGGAGATATGAATCTTTAGCGCATCTGGCACATAAATATCTTGCGATGCCAGCTATAACAGTGCCATGCAAATGCCTGTTCTCACTTTCAGGTGACATTGTAAACAAGACATGGGCAGCATTGTCTCCTGCAAATTGTAGCCAAACTTATTTGTCTGAGCGATTGGCTGAAGTAGGACTGAGTGGACTTGTAGGTTCTAAAGTTTTACATTGTTTTATTTTTGAATGCAGTTATTTTTTGTACATAAATCTACATTTGTAAGTTCAACTTTCATTATAAAAGAGATTGCACTACAGTACTTGTATTGGGTGAATTGAAATACACTATTTCTTTTGTTTTTTACAGTACAAATATTTGTAATAAAAATAAATATAAATTGAGCAATGTACACTTTGTATTCTGTGTTGTAATTGAAATCAATATATTTGAAAATGTAGAAAACATCTAAAAATATTTAAATAAATGGTATTCTATTATTGTTTAACAGTGCGATTAATCGCAATTAATTTTTTTAATCACTTGACAGCCCTAATAAAATTGTCAATGAAGCAGGATTGTATATAAAACCCAGCTAACAATGGGTTCATTATGTCTGCGTTTACAGCTTAAGACATTTTATTTTAGAACAATGGCATTTTTTATGACAAACACATATTTAGAAGAATGTGTATGGATATCTGTACTCTAAAGGGTTACAGAAAAAACTAATAAAATAACAATAATGATAATAAATTGCAACAGCCAGTATTCACAGAAGTCACCTGAACAACTCTTCACACTCAGTTTACAACCTTGCAGTCACCCATTTCAAAATATATTGAATTACGGTCAATTTTTCCTTCTCCAGGTTTTTCCTGTTATCTACAAAGATTCTGTTATCATTACAATACACTAATTGGTCTCCAGTTAACTCTTTGCTTCCAAAGCACTTATAACTATATTCTGGGCAAGATCCTCAGCTGATGTAAATTGATTTCTGTGGAGTAACACTAATTTACTTCAAATCTGGCCATCCTCTGTTTTCATATTTCAAATGAAATGGGGCCACGGGTCAGCAGCTTGATATACAGTTTGAAAGTACAGTAATGCTTTGGGCAAAAATAAAGTGTGCTGACTGACTGTACAGATATGAACCCTAATCCTGCAATCACTTATGCTTGTGAGTAACTTTACACAAATAGTCCCATTGAGTTCAATGGGGCTACTTGTGCGCAAGGTTAGACAGGTATGAAAGTGAGTGTAATACAGGGGTCATGGTCCTGGACCACATTCTCATCTGTTTGGGTCTTTTACTTCTCCATCTCTGCTCCTCCCACCACTGGTTTCCCCTCTGCTCATCCCCTTGCAACTCCATTTTGTTTCTAAAGTGTTCACTCGGGAGCAATTGTATAGGTCAATAAGCTATCTCCTCTACTAAGACACAGTTTAAGCCACAAAGCTCTAAAGAAAAGGGTCACTTCATCCACCAATTAGCCCATATTTTCTCTCTGACACACTCTCAATGTATCCATGCTATGAAGAATTATACCCTCTGCTATTTGTGCCAAGTATTATGTACATGTAAAAAACTATACAACTAACTAACTATAACTATAACCATAACTATATATATATATATATACACATACACACACACACACACACACAAATATATAGTTATAAAAAACGAGAGTTATTTTTATTTTTGAACTTTGATAGACATAACAGAATATAACTCCATGATATCTAGCAATCTGTAAAGGAAACGATTTGCTTCCTTTAAACCAAACTTAGATGAGCATTTTAAAGGATGTAAACGGTAACAAGGTTTCTTGTCACTGGATAAGGTCCACAGGGCAGACTCACCAGGAGTAAAAACAACGAGTTCTTTAGGAAGTGTCCAACTATTGCTGAATATCTGGGGCCTGATTCTCCTTTTATCTTCTTTTACTTTCACCAACATAACTCCATTGACTTCAGTAAGAGGAGAACAGGCCCATTAACTCCAAGTGTAATGGGAAAGCTTGGGCCCAGCCCGGTCATCATTTGTTCAAACTCCAGAAAACCCTCGTCTGAGGAGAGCCAAAGATCCTCAATACCAATAAATGTACTGTAATACAATGATGCACTAAAACTTTGAAACACACACTACATGAATTAGAGATGGACCTCGGTTAATAAATTCAGATCCACTACAGTATATAAAAAGTTCAGGGTTGTCTACATGAAAGGGTTTAGTTTTGGCTCAGTTCTATTGAAGTGTGCATATTCATTAAAAGACTCAGACCCACCCACCCTATTGAAAACATACATTTTAGGTGGCAACTGAACATACTAAGGGCCACATTCTATTTAGATTCTGCAACTGTTACTTAGGCTGAATAGCAATTACATAAGCAGTGCCACTGAAGTTAATGTGGACTTGATTGTCCAGCCCTTACTCCCATAGGCAAACAATTATTTGTACAAGTAATCCTAGTGACTCAAGTGAGTAACTGGTCTCTAGTGGGAGTAAAACGGCTCACAATCTGGCCCTAATTAAGCAAGTTCTACCTGTGACAGTTTGTCCCCCATTCCAGAGTGCCAACTAATGTACTGGGGTTCCACTGAGCCCACCCATTCCACCAGCCTGGGCTCCCTAACCCTGTCTTGCTGCACACACACACACACACACACACACACACACACACACACACACACACACAGGTAGGGACACACCCAGCTGCACAATAACACTGATACGGAAATCGGTGCTGCATGGGAAGGCTTTCAGCTAGGGAATTACCCAGCACTCAGGTGCACACACCCTCTCAAGTGTAAACCCAAAATTATATTGTCTTGCGCTGCACAGAAATCTATACAGCGTAAGCGCATGAAATCCAACCCCTCCCTCAATGTGGAGGAAGATATGCACAGCTTTTTGCCCCCACAGGTTATGAATTACACAAACTGGTTTTAGAATAAACAAAAAATAAGTGTAGTTAATTAACTACAAAAGGTAAATTTTAAGTGATTATAAGGGCTAGCAAACAGATCAAAACAGATTACTGAGCAAATAAAGCAAAACACGCAATCTAAGCATAATACACTAAATTGACTGGTAAATAGTAAAATATTCTCACCCTAAATGTTAATTTGTGCAGGTTGCAGAGTTTCTTGAAGGTAAACTGCACTGCTTGCAGCTTAAATCTCCACGTATTCCTTTCGCAGGCTAGACCTTTCTCGCCTGGGCTCAGCCCCTGTCCCCCCTAGCTTAGTTCCCTTTGACTCTTGTTTTCAGCAATCTTCCTTCTCGGGTGGGGAGGCAGTGAAGAAGAACCAAGATTAACTCACTTCCCAGCCTTAAATAGGATTTGCATATGGTAGGAATCCTTTGTTTCCCAGTTTGACCCCCAACCCTTCTTAATGGAAAAATACCAGCAGTCCAAGATAGTGTCCAATACCAAATGACATGATCACATGACCCTGCAACATTAAAGCTGCATCCCAGCAAACTTTTCAGGAAGGAGGGAAATTAGTATCTTCAAAATCCTATTGTTCTCCCTAATGGTCCATTCCAGGCTGATTGCATAGTGTCTGGTGGGCATTCCCCAGGTGAAAACACAGTTGTAATTGTTACATAATCAATGTTCCTAACTTCAGGTACAGAAATGATACATGCATACAAATAGGACAATCATATTCAGTAAATCATAACCTTTCCAATGATGTCTCACATGACCCATCTTGCATAAAACACATCTTAGTTATGCCATATTCATATCATAATATTTCTATAAAGAATATGGGGCGTAATGTCACACTACCCAACATAAAAGATTAAAGAATGTGTCCTTAAATTTGCAACAGTTCTTTTTTTCAGTATTTCTTTCTTTACTTAGAAGAAGATTGAGGCTTGTGCCGATTTTTTTAATTAACACCCCTACCATAATACCAATACCTTAAAAAAACAGTTTTGATTCACATACATGATGGCAAATATAACTGCTGCTTCCTAACAGCTATGAAACAAACTGAAGGTTTCACAATGAAACATACACCATTATTACAGTAATAGCTTCTCTATTGAATTGTTCTTTTTTCTCTTGGTATTCTATTCAGTGTTTTATATTTTTTCTTATAAAATAATTAGAATATATTCTATAATATAATGCACCTGAATACAATCAAATGTATTCTGAAGAGTTGGGAATTATTGCAGGATCCAGTACTTTTGAAAAGCAATTTTAACTTTGCATTCTTACCTTTTATGTTAAAATTAAGGAGAGGTTGAGGTCCAGTTGAAAGTGTTTACTATAGAAAACTTGGTCAAGCTGGTGTTTGACCTTTGACAAGAGGCTGCCCTCAGTCCGGCTATTCCCAACAAACCAGGACCAAGACAATAAGCTGCTTTATAGCTATTAGCTAGGCCAGTGTGTTTCTCCAGGAAGACCTCAAGCTGAAAAGCCAACATGCCTGACAACCACAGCCAAGGTACCAAGGGTCCAAGCACTAGACATTGGAAAACAAATGGAAAAAGCACACATGGCTACATCTGGAATCCTAATGGGCCACCAATGGTTCCCAGCTAAAGGAAGAATTACCAGTGTTATTTTATCATCCCTTGTGCTAACTTAGCTGTTTATGTACAGCAATAAATGATTTTTTAAAAACATATTTGGGTCATTATGTCATATACCACCAGCAAGTAGGGTTGTTTTATTGTGCTTGGAGTCAAAATACATTGCTATACCCAGATGTGAGGGAAGTGCAAAACCTCTAGTCCTGCTGTATTCATTCCTGTTGGACAAATGGATTAAGTTTTTAAAAAGGAAACTGAGAATTTATATGGCCTGTAATCCCATCTCACCAGTAAAATTCACACCAACATTTTTCTAGATAAGTTTGCCTTGCCAATGATAACACTAAATATTAACATAGTAAGCAAAACAACATTTCAACCAACAGGAAATGCCAGATATAGTTGTCAAGACAGCTCTCAATTCTCTTCTGCCAGGGCCACACTATGCAACACTCAAGAAGCAACTTCTGGCTGAAATTTTTTTTAAATACCATAGCATACGCTTTGTAACTGAGCATGACTTAAAATTCAGGGGGGGAAATTTCTTATTGTGGCATAAATATTTTTAAATGTCTATCCTATTAACATGCCAAATCATTAAAGGGGAACTCCTCAGAAGTGGCTAGGGTGACCAGATGTCCCGATTTTATAGGGACAGTCCCGATATTTTGGGCTTTTTTTTATATGGGCTCTTATAACTCCCCACCCCTATTTTTCACACTTGCTATCTGGTCATATTAGAAGTGGCCCGAAATTTAGATCTTGTAAAAACAAGCTCTTCCAAAACCAAAGAGCAACATACTATACTTTCTTTCAAAATGCACTGGAAAAAGCAGTTTACATAAATGTACCTCCTGCAGGGTTTCTAACCCAAGCATTCCAGCATTGAGAACCGGAAAGTGAAACAGATTATAAAGAACAGTGAAACCAGATTCATTGGTACTCCCTGCTGAAGTTGAGAGAAATGTCAAAAAATGACCAAGCAGTATAAACAGCGAAAAACTAAATTGGATTTTAATTTTTTAAAGTTGTAATTAGTTAACAGATTACCACCAAGGATGTTTGTTTAAAGGAGGATTTTTTGAACTTGACATATCCGCACAATTTGATCCAACTTCCATCAGTAAATATATTCTGCCATTACCTTCCACTTCACTCTCCTTCATTAATAGAGATTTGAGCTGTTTAAAGGTAAATACAATTTAGGACGCAAGAGCGGGGTCCCACTCCAGCAAAAGTAAATGAAAAGATTCACATTGATTTCAGTGGAAGTTTGATCAGGTCCTAAGCTAAGTAAATAAAATAATTCTCAGTCCTCTGTCTGTTTTTATTTTATTTATTTTTTTATTTGTTCCACTCTGTTTCCTTTTCTCCATTTGTTGTCCACTACTTATTCTGTTTTTCTTTCTTGTCCTTTCTCAATTTCCCCCTGGTTTTCCAGTAAAACAAGTTATGTCTTGCAAGTGATTCACAAACAGGAAAAAAAAAAAAAAAGACATGCAGTTGCAAACTAGATGACTATATGTAGGAACAGGGCTAGTCTTGCTTTTTCAGCACATGATCTGCAAAATGACCTTGAAATCAGAGTTAGAGAATAACATTTTGCATGTCCCTCAGACACAGAATAATTATCATACCCTTCATAATACACTATATTAAACAACAGGATAGGGGACAAAGGCAACTCCAGATGAATGAGCTGGTCAATAGCCTATAGTAAAGTTAAATTAAATTCACTTTAGCTGTCGGTTTTAAAGTAGGACAGGAAGCCTTCACTAAGTAACTTTTCATTCCTGTAGCCCACATCAACAAGAGAAGGTGTGATTAAAAAAAAATTCACAGCAACTTCAATGCTAAAGTAACTGCTTTTCAAAACAGTTCTTCCTCCCTGTTTTCCCTTTCAAAATATACTCTGAGTAACCCTTATTTGCCATGGAAAAACAGACATGTGAATTTGATACTCTGTACTTGTTGATGTGTTTTTAAAGCTGACTAGCAAAGTGCAGAATGTGAAGTTTCCTTGCTTCTGGAGCCACATGACAGATTAAAAACACAATTAAGTGAATAGCTAAATGTCTCTCCTGATTTCCAAGAACAGCAGAAGTTTTAGGTTATACTGAAAGAAAAAGAAGAAAACCAACTCAACAAATTACCCCTTGATATTATCAAAAACTGTTACAAAAATACCTATTTCTTGTGTTTGGGAACAAAATAAACTTATATATTCAAATGCAACAGTGCTATGAACTGCCAATTTTCAATATAATGGAACAGTATAAAATATATATACCTCCCAAAGTTAATAATTAAGTAGAAAACAGCTAAGCAGGCTACATTAAGAGTCGAAATACCTTTTTCTCACCACTTCCCCAGATGTTTTCTTACTTAACGAAAGGAGCAGAGCAAAGATTAGAGAACAGTTGCAAAGAAACACAAAACACCTTGACAAATACAGCAAAAAAATAATAAGGCTTCACTTTGTTTATGAAAATTATCTTCTATACATGTTAATTACACCCTGGTTTTGTCAGTATTAAGAAAATCCTGTCCTTGGAAACCCCCCCCCTATAATGAAATGCAACTCACTACGGAGAAAAGGTACAGTCAGTTTATTGAAGCAAGCAGGAGTGCAGGAAAAAAAAATGTCCTGTACAATTTAAATAAATGGAAATATTTTGTAATTTTATGTTACAATTTTTCCTCAGTATATAAAAGTTATTTCCCTCCTCTCATCTCCCATTCTCCTCCCACCCCCAAACCCATCTCAAAACAGGAGAAATTAAATGCTGCTGATAAACAGGTTGAAACATTCTCTTGTGACAATGCTCATTGAAGCTAAGGTTTATGAACTAACCTCACACGTGATTTTAACCAGTATGTCTGGTCAGTGAAATCTTGAGGGTAGAAGTGACCTTCCCATACTGACTCTCCCGGATATCAAAAAGGTTGAGAAAGACTGGTTTAAATAATAGGGAAGACTTGGAGCAAGATTTTTTCACTAACAAGAATTTCACCATTGGTTGGTAACTTTCGAGAAAACCTAGATTCACAAATGATGATAGTCTCTCTCTGAAGAGGCCCATGTGTCCTTTACAAGCTTTCTGTGCCGCAACAGTATAAACTAACTAACTGACAATGAACAAATGGACAACAAACATCTAAAACTAGAAAAAAAACATGAACAAACAGAAGCACTTTTCTTAGCAAGCTAAGAGCACTGAGGAACAGGGATTCCAACTCTGGCCATGCGGTGCTAAGAGGGAACTGGAGCAGCGTCGACTCGCACAGCCTCTTAAAGCCTCAGATGAGCCACGTGGCCGACACACGTGCGGGTCAACTGACACTATTATGAACAGTTCAAGCTCCAGCTCATGATCCAGGTGATCATGCCTTTTCAAAATTCTCTATGAGGATCTGAGCTGGTTATTTTCCTGAGAAAATAATTATTTAGAATTCAAGTACATTCCCTACTAGATGAACAACTCTAATTTAGGTTTAAAGTAGGTCTATGGTATATACATTTTAAAAGCATATTATATACACCTCTACCCCTATATAACACGAATTCGGCTATAACGTGGTAAAGCAGCGCTCCGGGGGGGACGGGGCTGCGCACTCCGGCGGATCAAAACAAGTTTGATATAACGCGGTTTCACCTATAACGCGGTAAGATTTTTTGGCTCCCGAGGACAGCGTTATATCGGGGTAGAGGTGTATTTGCAAAGTGTCATTTAATATTTCCATACTGATATCACATTAATTTTTACTGTCAAATAAGATACTGGAGCCAAAAATACTGTAATTGTAAAGCAAAGCTTATTGCAGCCTATTCCTTGGCCAGCTCTTCATACAGCAGATGTCGGGCTTCCTTCCCAAAGCACTGCACATATTTGCTGGTGCTCTTATGTTTTCATATTAGAAGTCCTGTATTTAGCAGGTTTCCTCAGTAGCAATAAGCAAACAATTCATAAAGTCAGTTTTCAAATGTAGCTGTAAACATCCATTTTTGCTTCACCCAGCCATTTGTTTCATGCTCCCCTTAAGACCAGCCTTTTGCCATAACAGGGCTAGGCAAGACAATTATTTCTGGATGGTCTGTATCTTATGTTGAAAAACTTGCTCAAAAGCCAGTGGGATCCTAAGTAGGATCTTGATTCAGCAAGGCACTTAAGCACATACCTAACTTCAAGATTAAATATAGGCATGTGTTTAAGCACTTTGCTGAACTGAGGCTTAAGTGCACCATCCATAAATAAATTTGTCTTACTGGAAATGAATTAAATTTTAGTCATCCAGATATTTACTAATTACTTTTTTCTAAAAATCACAGTCTTTGGATAATATTTAACAACAACAAATAATTGTTGATATATTGAAATATCAAGAGTGAATCCAGAAATCAGTCTACAACAGTATAGGAGTGTGCACTGCGGGTTAAGGTGCTGTCTGTTTAAAACAGGCTATAACTAGAAGGTGAGATTTTCAAAAGTGCTCTGTGTTCGCCTAACGCTGCTCCCATTGACATTAATGGCAATGCAGGTGGGGGTGGGGGAGACAGAGTGTTTGCGTGTGCACGTACGCATATGGTGTTGTGGAGTGTTATCGAGGTTTTATTGGAATTTGTTTGAGATGATATGCATAACTCGCTAATGGCGTCACAACTCATGTTTAATGCACCCCCCTTTCATACCAATAAAACAGCTATACCACATTATCGTGTATTCTCTGAGTGGCATTTTCAAGTGGGCTCAATGTTGGCTTAACTCTTCTCCCACTCAAGGCAATCCCGTCTCCTGTAAACTCTGGCTCCTTTAGTACCATAAGTGCCACATAAGAGGGAGAAATTTCTCTAAGTGACCTAAAATAGATTGTTTTATACCTATAAATGTCATAATTTTAAAGTCTAATATCTTAAGAACTCCCAGAGCTAGACGCAAGAGTTGTGCATCATGATGTGACGGAGAGACTGCTGAGACTCATCAAGCCCTCGGATCGCTACCCCTTCCTGCTTCTCCACGTGGGCACCAATGATACTGCCAAGAATGACCTTGAGTGGATCACTGCAGACTACGTGGCTCTGGGAAGAAGGATAAAAGAGTTTGAGGCGCATGTGGTGTTCTCGTCCATCCTCCCTGTGCAAGGAAAAGGCCTGGGTAAAGTCCGTCAAATTGTGGAAGTCAACGAATGGCTACGCAGGTGGTGTTGGAGAGAAGGCTTTGGATTCTTCGACCATGGGATGGTGTTCCAAGAAGGAGGAGTGCTAGGCAGAGACGGGCTCCACCTAACGAAGAGAGGGAAGAGCATCTTCGCAGGCAGGCTGGCGAAGCCTCCTAACCTAGTGAGGAGGGCTTTAAACTAGGTTCACCGGGGCAAGGAGACCAAAGCCCTGAGGTAAGTGGGGAAATGGGATACCGGGAGGAAGCACGAGCAGGAAAGGGCAAGAAGGGGGGACTCCTGTCTCATACTGAGAAAGCAGGACGATCAGTGAGTTATCTTAAGTGCCTATACACAAATGCAAGAAGCCTGGGAAACAAGCAGGGAGAACTGGAAGTCCTGGCACAGTCAAGGAACTATGATGTGATTGGAATAACAGAGACTTGGTGGGATAACTCACATGACTGGAGTACTGTCATGGATGGATATAAACTGTTCAGGAAGGACAGGCAGGGCAGAAAAGGTGGGGGAGTTGCATTGTATGTAAGAGAGGAGTATGACTACTCAGAGCTCCGGTATGAAACTGCAGAAAAACCTGAGAGTCTCTGGATTAAGTTTAGAAGTGTGAGCAACAAGGGTGATGTCGTGGTGGGAGTCTGCTATAGACCACCAGACCAGGGGGATGAGGTGGACGAGGCTTTCTTCCAGCAACTAGCAGAAGTTACTAGATCACAGGCCCTGGTTCTCATGGGAGACTTTAATCACCCTGATATCTGCTGGGAGAGCAATATAGCGGTGCACAGACAATCCAGGAAGGTTTTGGAAAGTGTAGGGGACAATTTCCTGGTGCAAGTGCTGGAGGAACCAACTAGGGGCAGAGCTCTTCTAGACCTACTGCTCACAAACCGGGAAGAATTAGTAGGGGAAGCAAAAGTGGATGGGAACCTAGGCGGCAGTGACCATGAGATGGTCGAGTTCAGGATCCTGACAAAAGGAAGAAAGGAGAGCAGCAGAATACGGACCCTGGACTTCAGAAAAGCAGACTTTGACTCCCTCAGGGAACTGATGGGCAGGATCCCCTGGGAGAATAACATGAGGGGAAAAGGAGTCCAGGAAAGCTGGCTGTATTTTAAAGAATCCTTATTGAGGTTGCAGGAAAAAACCATCCCAATGTGTAGAAAGAATAGTAAATATGGCAGGCGACCAGCTTGGCTTAACAGTGAAATCCTTGCTGATCTTAAATGCAAAAAAGCAGCTTACAAGAAGTGCAAGATTGGACAAATGACCAGGGAGGAGTATAAAAATATTGCTCAGATATGCAGGAGTGAAATCAGGAAGGCCAAATCACACTTGGAGTTGCAGCTAGCAAGAGATGTTAAGAGTAACAAGAAGGGTTTCTTCAGGTATGTTAGCAACAAGAAGAAAGTCAAGGAAAGTATGGGCCCCTTACTGAATGAGGAGGCAACCTAGTGATAGAGGATGTGGAAAAAGTTAATGTACTCAACGCTTTTTTTGCCTCTGTCTTCACAAAAAAGGTCAGCTCCCAGACTGCTGCACTGGGCAGCACAGCATGGGGAGGAGGTGACCAGCCCTCTGTGGAGAAAGAAGTGGTTCGGGACTATTTAGAAAAACTGGACGAGCACAAGTCCATGGGGCCGGATGCGCTGCATCCAAGGGTGCTAAAGGAGTTGGCGGATGTGATTGCAGAGCCATTGGCCATTATCTTTGAAAACTCATGGCGATCGGGGGAGGTCCCAGATGACTGGAAAAAGGCTAATGTAGTGCCCATCTTTAAAAAAGGGAAGGAGGATCCAGGGAACTACAGGCCAGTCAGCCTCACCTCAGTCCCTGGAAAAATCATGGAGCAGATCCTCAAGGAATCAATTCTGAAGCACTTAGAGGAGAGGAAAGTGATCAGGAACAGTCAACATGGATTCACCAAGGGCAAGTCATGCCTGACTAACCTAATTGCCTTCTATGAGGAGATAACTGGGTCTTTGGATGAGGGGAAAGCAGTGGATGTGTTATTCCTTGACTTTGGCAAAGCTTTTGATATGGTCTCCCACAGTATTCTTGCCAGCAAGTTAAAGAAGTATGAGCTGGATGAATGGACTATAAGGTGGATAGAAAGCTGGCTAGATCGTCGGGCTCAACGGGTTGTGATCAACGGCTCCATGTCTAGTTGGCAGCCGGTTTCAAGCGGAGTGCCCCAAGGGTCGGTCCTGGGGCCGGTTTTGTTCAATATCTTCATTAATGATCTGGAGGATGGCGTGGACTGCACTCTCAGCAAGTTTGCAGATGACACTAAACTGGGAGGAGTGGTAGATACACTGGAGGGTAGGGATAGGATACAGAGGGACCTAGACACATTAGAGGATTGGGCAAAAAGAAACCTGATGAGGTTCAACAAGGACAAGTGCAGAGTCCTGCACTTAGGAAGGAAGAATCCCATGCGCTGCTACAGACTAGGGACCGAGTGGCTAGGCAGCAGTTCTGCAGAAAAGGACCTAGGGGTTATGGTGTACAAGAAGCTGGATATGAGTCAATAGTGTGCCCTTGTTGCCAAGAAGGCTAATGGCATTTTGGGCTGTATAAGTAGGAGCATTGCCAGCAGATCGAGGGACGTGATCATTCCCCTCTATTCGGCACTGGCGAGGCCTCATCTGGAGTATGTTGTCTAGTTTTGGGCCCCACACTACAAGAAGGATGTGGAAAAATTGGAAAAAGAGTCCAGCGGAGGGCAACAAAAATGATTAGGGAGCTGGAGCACATGACTTATGAGGAGAGGCTGAGGGAACTGGGATTGTTTAGTCTGCAGAAGACAAGAATGAGGGGGGATTTGATAGCTGCTTTCAACTACCTGAAAGGGGGTTCCAAAGAGGATGGATCTAAACTGTTCTCAGTGATACCTGATGACAGAACAAGGAGTAATGGTCTGAAGTTGCAGTGGGGGAGGTTTAGGTTGGATATTAGGAAAAACTTTTTCACTAGGAGGGTGATGAAGCACTGGAATGGGTTACCTAGGGAGGTGGTGGAATCTCCTTCCTTAGAGGTTTTTAAGGTCAGGCTTGACAAAGCCCTGGCTGGGATGATTTAGTTGGGAATTGGTCCTGCTTTGAGCAGGGGGTTGGACTAGATGACCTCCTGAGGTCCCTTCCAACCCTGATATTCTATGATCTCATTGGAAAGCTGAAAATCTCTTTCCAAAATGTATAACATTCCCATTCCTAGAACTAGTGGATTGCAAGGTATCACTGGTCTAGAGTTGATTATTGCCCATTGTGGGGCCCAACTTAGGCCAGTATAATTTTTGAGGCGCGGGTAATTCTTCGCTGGGAGGCGAGAAGGAAATTTTTTTCTGACAGGTTGATTTTTTTTAAAATAGCAGATGTTTGAAGCTGCTCCAAGGGTTGGAATGTTAGAATAAATCCCAGTGGAAATGGATTAGTGGGCAGAGAGCAGGTGAGGTGGTCAAAGGTGGATGTAAATACAATTTATCAGATGACTCTGCAATTTGTCACATTGGCATCACCACCCCATATGTGGCATATATACTAGTTCTTTCCAGCAAAGAGCTAACAGTTTTTGTGGCCAGTGTGCTCAAGGATGAATTACACAGTAAACCAGTGATGTGGTACCAGAATTTTAAACAAGGAAAATTCCTTCTTAGCTTATGATAAGTCTGTGTCCTAAAGTGCATATCCTTGCAGAGAGGGAGGATAAGAGACAGTGGAATTTACTAATTTGTTTTCCCATTTAAACAAAAAAACACTCTTTCCCAACCATGGAAGTTGGCAAACAAACTTAGGTGAAGTGTACTTTTTTGGAAACTATTTATACTGCCTGAAAAGTATACTGATAGTATGCAGTACCAAAGTCCTCAGGGATGAGGACCCTTGTTGGCAGCCTTTAGGGGTATTCTCCTGTGATGGGGTGTATAAACCCAACACAGACCAATGAAGGGTAAACAGGAGCCTGAGAGCCCAATTAGCTCACCTTGTTCTACCTGGAGGCTGTCAGGCTCAATTTAGGAACACACCTAGATGGGAACGAGCTGGGTAGTTACCATAAGGAAGACATTTAGAACAACATTAGGAGGATACCCAGGGTGGGAAGGCCCTGGGTTCTCTCTTGAGAAGGCCTGAAGAAGAGGCAGGGTGGAAGTCCTCTCCTGGGTGAAGAGACTGAAGAAGGACTCAGATATTGGTGAGGAGGGAAGAGAGGAATAAGCTATAGGAACCAGGATTAGTTTCTATGGTGGGGCCCTAGAAAGTGGGACAGGACCCAAGGGAAATGGCCCTGCTGGTCAGTGTCCTGACAATAGGACAGAGGATAAAGAGGAATCAGAAGAGAGACTGAAATCCCAAAGCTACAGGGGTAGAAATGAGTTGGTGTTATCATTTTGATGACAGCCAGTGAAGATACTGGAACTGAAGACCCAATGTGGGGCAGAAGTCTTTATGGTTTGCTACTTATGTTTTAAATATTGGTGAAGGGCATTATGTAGGACAATAATGCCCCGAAAGGGGCAGGACTCTAGAGGGACCTGGGCAAAGGGCTATGTACCCCACTACATGAGATAGACAGCAATGCCAGAAGATGGTGCTCTGGGATGGTGAGTGGCAACAATGCCATGAGGGGGTGTTCTGGGATGGTGAAGTCCATTACAGTCAGCGGCGGCTCCAGGCACCAGCGTTCCAAGCCTACCTGGGGCGGCAAGCCACAGGGGGCGCCCTGCCAGTCCCTGCGAGGGCAGCATGCCTGCGGGAGGTCGGCCGGTCCCGCGGATTCGGCGGCAATTCGGTGGCGGGTACGCTGAAGCCGCGGGACTGGCGGACCTCCCGCAGGCAGGCCGCCGAAGGCAGCCTGCCTGCCGTGCTTGGGGCGGGAAAAAAGCTAGAGCCGCCCCTGATTACAGCTCCCCAGAAGCATTTTTGAAAATTCTAGCATCTGATGCCATCTGGGCCATTCCAAAAGCAACAACATACTTTCAAGACCCGGGATAAGTCACTATTCACCCACTATTGATCAATTCAGTCCATAGTTTAGAACTCCTGGATTCCTCACTGACACTAAGCTCTCACAAAGCAGTGTCCTCAAAAAAAGCTTTTTACCATTTCAAGTTGGCTAGGAAATGCCATCCCACTCTGATGGATAATGATCCGACCTGGCCTCAGTTATACACCTCTCTCTCACTCACACACACACACACACACACACACACACTACAACAAGGCACTATACCTGGGCACGAAACCATCAGCCCTAGTACAAAAAGCCATAGCACATTTCCTCAGCAAACAGGCTATCACAAACACATCAAATCTGTCCTCTGCTCTCTACTCTGGCTTCCCACAGAATATTGAGCCATATTCAAGGTCATGGTTCTTAGCTTCAAGGTGCTCAAATGGCGTGGGCCCAGGATACCTAAAAGGTTGCCTAAAGTTTTGGAACAAGAGCTCTAGTCAATAATTCATCTCCTCAGGAACACTGGAACTGCCACATCTGTACAGCAGAAAAAGCCTTTTGGGGGGCAGATATACAAGTATGGAATGAACTCTGACAGGAACTAAGAACCACCAGACATTATCATCTCCTATTCCAAATACAAGATGCACGTCTTTAACCCTGCCTTCTCTAATGTAAACACACAGAACAGTGTACGTATAACTTTTATGATACCCACCAAAACAGAACACCATACTACTCAGATAATTTTCCTTTTGTAAAGAATATGAACTGAATTTGGCAGTGACATTTTAACAAGGAAATCCCGGGAGCTTGTAAAAGCCCCCGTCCAGCATGTCACTGGTTGTAAGCTATTTTACAAATCAGTATAAAGATCCTGACTCTGCAGTAACATGATTATAACAAGGTTTATTCCACGTACACATACAATACAATATGTTTTTGTAAGACATCATCATGACAGAACCGTTTTGTTAATGTAGATGGTCCCAGTAGGTTTCTTTATATTGGCCAGGACAACCATGTTAGCACCTTAATTTCAAGAATGTCCAAGCATGGTTTAACCTTAAGTGTAGAAAGGGTCTAAAGAGAGAATGCCTCTTTCTGTATGCCATAATGCTACAGTTGAGATCAGAAGAGCCACTCAAACTGCAGCTCAATTGGTATAAACAGGAAGGAGCTACTGGCAGGGTGTTCTTGGAGAGAGCCTTATGGGCCTTTGAAACTCACTCCCTGTTTTGGTCTGAAATAGCTCAAATGTGATGACCTTCATGGCACATTGCAAAGCTCATCTTTATTTTCCTAGGGGAATTGTAAGGGTGGGGTATTGCTGGAGAGGAAGAGGAAAATGAGTTTTTAAATTGCCTGGCTTATTGGCAGCTGTTTGTTTTAAATTGCACTACTACTCTTAAAAATACATCACAAATAATACCCTAAGTGATGTTAAGGGTGCCTAGGCCATGTATATGGGAGCCCTATTTGTAGCATTTGCATAAATCTAAATATATAAAATAAAGGGCATGAACACTTTAAAGAATGGAAATTGCACATTGAGGAAAATAAACTGTACTTTCACTTGGCAGTTTATTTTCATCATAATGTGCAATTTCCATTCTTTAAAGTCCACCTATCTCCAAATAAAATAACCTTGTCTTTACTCTTTTCAGTAGTCCCTTCCCACTTATATACACACTCACCTCTTTGCTAGGCACTCTCCCCAAAACAAGTTACTATAGTAGTCTTTGATAATTGCAGGCCATAAGTGCATCTTGTCATCACTTTTTTTTTTTAAACGGAAGCTTCCCACTGACAAATGAGAGTTCTATTTGTGAAATTATGGCACGACATTGCCCAGTGTTACATTACTATATCTGGCAAACAAAAATACACCATGAGAGTATGAGTGAGGAAGGAAAATATTAAAGGAGGAGAAGAAAAGAAAGCTAGGAATTAAGAAGCGATGTTTTAAACTAGCAGCAATAATTAATCTTTTCACTGCTAATAGTGACAGAAAAGTGGAAGAAAAAGAACAAGAGCAGAGATAGAGTAAATTCATTAAGAACATGCAGTAACTATCATTTGATGAGGCTTACATTTTTGTAAAAATGAAAAACACATCATAGAATGTAAACATACATCATACATCTAGCAGAAAGTCCTCTGCATTTCAGAAATCATGATTCAGTTTTCCTTTGGGGAAGCTCTCCAGTGGCAGCATTTCAGGTTCTTGAAATGCCCTTCCCTAATGCAGACTTTGGAAATATCATCATAAACAAAAGGGTTATGTTAGACTGGCAAATGCTTCCATGGGAAAACGGTCAGCTGTAACTTGGCCCTGTCGCAGAAAAGGCTGATGCATTGCCTTGTTTTATACCATTATATCAGTGAATTACGTGGTGAACTCTGAAAAGAAACTTAGAATATTCTGACAACAAGAAACACACACCCTGCGACTGACACAAGTTAAAAAAGCGTAAGACATTTTTGCTAATTTTAATGTCTGCATAAACGTTAAGAAAGTTACTGTCTATATCACATACATAAAAAGGAAATTTGACTATACAATCATGATCAAAGTTATTAGGAAAAGAAGAAAGATATGTTGTTCCTCTATGATACCATAACTAATTAAAGAACAGTAGCAACAGTATTCAGACTAAGCTTTTTTTGCATTCATTTTGTAGAAATGAAAAAAAATATAGAAATCAAAATAATGGGGTAAAACATGAACAATGCTGGGTAGGGCAATGAAGTCAGCAGACACATCACAAGAGTCATCCTGAGGGGAGAGACAAACTGAGATTTCAAATATATATTATAGTTTTCTGTATCTTTCATGAGATAGTCATGGCAGCAGTGAGAGAGAAGTAGGGTGACCGGATGTCCCGATTTTATAGGGACAGTTCCGATTTTTAGGTCTTTTTCTTATACAGGCTCCTATTACCCCTCCACCCCCGTCCCGATTTTTCGCACTTGCTGTCTGGTCACCCTAGAGAGAAGAGAAAAAGGCAGATTTAAAAGGAAAGTAAGATGAGCATCAGCAGCAAAAAAGCAGACCAAGATTTTAGTTTTTTCTTTTAATGATCCAAGCATTACACTGTCAATTATGTGACCAGGCATGATGCAACATCCGTCCCAAAGATATATATCAAAACACCATTGGTAATGGCAAATACAATGCACAGCTGCACTGGCTCCCAGGGAACTAAATAGTCTCAGATCCTGGAGCCTAGTGTTACAATGTGTCTGCCACATGTCATTCTGCTGGGGGGCTCTGTTATGACAGATTTTTATTTATTGAAATATTTTATTAACTTTTGTAGGCCTCAATTCTTTATTTTCCTACATAAGAAGTAGGAATTATAAGATAAAGAGTATAGGAAAGTTGAAATTGTACGAGTTACTGTATATGGAACCAAATTTTCAAACTGTGGATTCTGTGCATCATAAACATGTACGTGCATCTATGTGTGAATGCAAATTTGATTTTTGCACTTATGGCAATTAAGTGTGCAAATGCACCAACTGTGCATGCAAAAATTGCCCATGCAAAATTAGAGGCCCAGTTACAGGTCAGCAGATTAAAAGGCAGAAGAATTTTGTCTTATAATTAAAGACATATGACCCTCTGGACTAAACCTAATAAAAGAGTCCCTTTCTGCAACCTCAGGGTCTAAAACAATAACTTGTAAACTAAGCCAAGCAGACTAATAGAGCAGCTGAACTTCACCCAACTCTCAAAAGAGCAACCACCAAAACCCGGAGAGCAAGATGCAGAGATTCCTGGCATGTAGGTGTAGTGCCGTCTAAAGTTTTTGTATCTGTCTAGCTAGTGCTAATACTGCCCACCAGTGCACTAGCACTACTGCCAGCAACAGAGACTGAGAAAGTGTCCTCTTTCCTCAAATCCTCATCCTGTGCTATACAAAAAACAAAAACCCAAGAGTGTTTTATAATATTCCTCCTCCCACACAATAAAGGGGCATGTGGAAGTTTGAGAGACAGTGAGGTTTTTTTCCTCTCTGCTTCCACCTTCCAGACATGCCAGCATCCAAAATGAGTGAGAAATGACTGGAAAATGGCTGTTCTACATGATGATACATTCTACATCTAGCTACTAACTAGACAGAATATACTTGAATGTAAGACTTGAAAGTTTCCCTTTAACCCTTATTGCTAGTTGAATGAACATGCTCCCAAATATCTGTTTGCTATCTGGAAACACTTGCCTCACGAAACAGGTATAATTCTTGCCATTTGGCAAATTTATTATTCAGTTGGCCCCTTCTTTATGGAATCACATAAACAGTGCTAAGTGCCAATGCCGTGACTGCCTTTGTTATGCTTGCTCTGGGGAGATAGTCCAAAACCTGATATTCTATCACTTCATAAGCATTTAATTCACATAACACCTTTTCAGGATGCATTTTAGAACCTCTCACATATAGATCATCATCAGTTTATATATTTATTAAGGACTTATATTTGTTGAAAGTAAAGTATAACACTAGAAAAGATTATCAAGGCTGTAAAAAAATCTCTATTTTAAAAGCCTTTAGAAAACCAACATTTTAGAATAATTATTTACAGGTTTAAAATGAATTTTCTGGAGCAATGCAAAGTCACTTTATTTTGAGGTAATATAAAAAAATTAGGTTTAATTTTTACATTCTGAAAACATACAAAATATTTAAACTGTTTAAAATTAATCTCAAAAGGTCTAATCAGATAGGCTTTTGAAGGATTCAGACACTGTGTGTCCTTCAGCATTGTGTTTGCAAAGAGATACAGTTGGTTGTTTAGCCACACAGATATCATTTAGTCTATAACTTAAACAAACATTGATAAAGTTTTTTACAAAAAGATGCTATCAATAAAACAAACAGGGTATTTTGTATTACTTCAAAGCTTATTTTTAATGTGTTTAGGAAAATTCAATGGAAACAGGAAAATAATGTCTTGATTTTCTAAACTTTTCAACATCTGCTTTTACTTACTTGAAGCATTGTAAAGTTCTCTGCATTTTGAATGGATAACTTTTTTCTTTTGTCTACTCCTGTATTTGAATATCTTCACATTATGTTACTCAGAAGATCATGTGTATGCAACCACAGGAAAATCTCTGATGCTTTTTAGCAATGGTGACCACTAGTTAGCATAAATGTTTTAAGCAAGCACACTAGAAACATAATAAAAGTTATTTTCCTCAGAAGGCTAAAGTTACTAAATCCTTATATTTTCCGCATGCACATATGTAACATTAGCACAGATATTTTTAAGCTAAATATTGGACTGTTTACACATATTCCCTTTCCCAAGTATGTATAACCCACATCCATTTCTATTAGAGGAAGCATCCTTTTCTACAAATGGACTTCTTTTTAGTGTTCGCCATTACCCAAGCCAAGCTAAAGTTCCAAAGCCATGAATTTCTTTCTTTAAGGTTTTTCCCTTCCACAGTAATTTCCAGGTTGCTGCATGATTAGTCTACCCATAATCAACTTCTATTTTTGATTACAAATACTAGAAACTTAAATGCTATGTAATCTTAGGAAATTAACACAAATAGAAAGCAACAAATTCATGTGCGTATCACTATTCAAACAGGTAACTATGAACAGTTTGAATACTTAACTATAAACACATTACAGTATATATCAGAGAACAAAATCTATTTAAAGTTAAAAGGTTAAATGTGTGTGTCCAAAAAGACTTTAAACCAGAATAACAGAGTGAGAAATCAGGTCCAAAGTCTTTAATTACAAGATAACATACTATTTGATAAATACATTGTAACATCATATGCTCTTTCCCTCTACAAGCTTAGATGCTGGCATACAAGAGTATCAGTATCCACTGTTGCTGTGTATGCCTGACGGCCCAAGACGGTGAAGGAGGTAAAGTTTCCTGTGGAGCTCTTGAATATGCAAAATCATATTTTATACTCAATCTCTTAAATAAATGTACAAATGAACAGCTTGATGTATCTGAATACATATCTCCCTTCCTTTAACTTTTTATTTCCATATTGTAAATTTTTAGTTTTAACTGTAACATTCCTCTTAATATTCTTCATAGGTATATGTGGAATAGACTATGAAGTGTATTGTTTTATATGGTTTTCAGTAAGGCGTATAGATATAATTGGAATAGGTGACTTATGTGTTGAAAGGAGAAATGAGGTGGAACCAAACTTCTGGACTGGACCCCCTCAGCCTGAATGTGTGTGAGAAAGCAGATTTTTCATCCAAATTCAGATTCATATCCAAAGTTCTCCCTTCAGTCCATCACTTTTAATTGTAGCTGAATGAACATACTGGGCTCATGACCCCTAAAATTTTGAAAAGGTGTGGACCTCTTCTGACTCATGGCTAGCTAAAAGTGAAAGGGTTTTTTGTTTGTTTCTTTTAAATGACTTAGTATAACTCAATCCATAGAATGATAGGTTTGTTGCTATCTGTAACTTGGCGGATTGAATTAAGAAGACTGGGAATATCTAACATGAATTTTCACACATTTAGATGTTTGAGAGAATGTTTAATATTCTTGGCATGTAGTTTTCAATGATTAGGTTACTTGCAAACTAAAATTTTAAGCTGAGTGTCAGGGAATTTCCTATTTTTTGATAATGTATTATTGTTATGGAGCTGGGCCAGCAGTTAAGGTTGTATTGGAAGTTGCACTGTAATGGGAAGTTCCGGTGCTCTTACAGTGGATCACACAGGTATGTTGGAGAAAATGAAACATGGAGTCTCTTGTGATCTGAGACCCAGATCCTCAAAGGTATTTAGGCTCCTAACTTCCATTGATTTCACTGGAAATTAGGAGCCTAAGTATCTTTGAGGATCTGGGCCTGAGTGCTTTATTTTTTTGAGGGCAGTAACACTTCCACAGGAGTTAGACAGTGTCCGTTCTTTGAAGAGAGAAACAACAGAATGTGCTGGAATTCAGCATCTAATCTCAGCTGCTGCAGAAAGTATGTGACAGGGGCCTGTTTTGTGGAGTGAGCGTGTGTGGGGGCTCCTCTGATCCTCCACTGTGTATCTAATCCCCTATAATGCATTTCCCCTCTCCTTGTCCCTCAAATGACTGACGGACTCTAAGCCTCCCTGGGCAAGTGGATTGTATTGCAGGATTGGACCTGGATGGAATGGAGTTCTACAGTAGTTTGGGATTGTGGGGGCATAAGCCAGGAAGTTCTAACGTCACTGGAGAGGCTACAGTTAGGACAGCCCAGGTCTGGTATACATCAAGGGCTCCCCTAGTGCCATGCACAGGCTCAGAATTGTCCAGCTGCAGTCTCCACAAAGATCTCTGGATCCCTCATCTCAGGCATCCCACCATCCACAGAGCCCTGTTCCCTCTCATTCCAGATCCCCACTTGTCCTTCAGAACCAGCCTACAACCCCTGCTTTATGAGGATGAGGGCTGAAGGAATGGGGGTTCAGAGATGAGAACGCTGAGGGAAGCTGAGGCAGGAACTGGGAGTCTACAGAACACATGGGGGACAAAAGGAAAAGAACAGATGTGGAAAGAAGGGGAGAAGAGAGGTGTGAAAAGGTAGGGCAGATGAAGTATGAGAAGTGGAGTACCAATTATCTCTGCTCTGATGAACCAATGGTGGTTCATAAAAGAACAGAGAACAGATGTACCCATGAAAAGGTCATCTGACGGACCATCTGTGTGAAACATTTTCTCTGACTCATCAATCCTCAGATCCTCACACATGAGCCTTGAAAGGTTTATCAGAGTGGAAATAAACTATCAGCCAGTTCTTGCACTCCAAGAACCTTTAATAAGCCCCACTTCCTCAGATCTTCCTTACAACTCACCATACTACTGGCCCTCCATGCACTCCGGCTGCCACAGAGAAAGGCAATGGCAAAGCTGGGAATAGAATCCAGAATTCCTGACTTCCAGTCCTGCGCTTTGACCACTAGATGGGTCTCCCATGCTAAATAAACAAATTCAACTTTTTAAACTTAATTTGCTTGTTTCCTTTCTTTTTAGTTCACTTTCCTACATGTCCAATGGAACAGAAGCCCAGAGAAGCCAAATTAGCTCAGTTTACAACTTCCATTTATACAATGTACCAGCATCATCAACAATGTCATCAGACATGTCCACAGCCCTTGGAGTAGAGTTTGTTACTTAACTGTTTGTGGCTGAGTGGAAAAGCAGTTAACATATTTGTTTTCTTACTCTCGCATAAAAATAGCGTCTATTTTAAAAAAATAATTTCTCAGGTAATGTGGCAATACCTTTATCTCTGACTCATCCCCCAGGAGTGCAGAGTTTAAAAGGGGCAGCCCTGGGCCTGAAGCCTCCCTTTTTCACAGAGCAGTCTGAAGCAGGACCCATCCTCCCTCCCCTTTAAGTGGTAAAATACCAGGTTTGGTCTAGACCTGCTGTGGGCATTACGCTAGCCGCCCATTTTTTAGGGGGGCTGGGAAGGAATTTTTCCCTTACAACCATATTGGCCTTGGTACAGTTGGGATTTTACTGCCTTCCCCACAGCAGGTTCAGCAAGGGCTCTGTTCATGCATGGCATGACGGGTGGTAGGCTATATGTCGCAACTCATTATTTAAGTGTAGGGTGGATGTCCAGTGCAGGTACTCCATAGGAAAGGTATACAGTGACTGGATAAATGGCTTGGAAAAGGACTTAAAAAGAGGTGTTTGTTAAAGGAATGAACAAGGAGTGGTTGGGGACTCCTATGATTGGTATGGCAGGGAGCCAACCCCCCATTCTTATAGCCCATCTTAACCCTCCTATGAGGGGGCGTGGATGATAAGTTCCCGGCAATGGATTTGCTGGAGGGTCCTGGATGGAAAAAGAGGGGGGCTGATAGAAGCCCCCTGGATAATTACAGAATAAAAATGGGGGTTACCGACACTGTACACTTTTATCTGCCGAGTAGTCCAAGACATCTAATAATAAAGTTGTGGAATGATTAAACCGATGTCAAAAGTCTCCTGTCCTTCTTTCGGTATAGCCGGACAATACATTCTTGGTTTATCCTAATTCTATTACCTCATTATTCATGTACTTGGGGGGAGTCATGCAGAAATGCCAAAGCACATGGCTTGCAGCCCATTATATGCCCCCAAATCTTCAGTATTTTCTACTGAAGTAAAAAGAACAAGGAGTACTTGTGGCACCTTAGAGACTAACAAATCTATTTGAGCATAAGCTTTCGTGGGCTAAAACCCACTTTATTAGATGCATGCAGTGGAAGATACAGTAGGAAAATATATATATACACTAAAAACATGAAAAAATGGGTGTTGCCATACCAACTGTGACGAGGGTAATTAATTAAGGTGAGCGATTATCAGCAGAAGAAAAAAACCTTATGTAGTGATAATCAGGATGGCCCATTTCCAATCGTTGACAAGAAGGTGTGAGTAACAGTAGGGGGAAAAATTAGCATGGGAAAACAGTTAGTACAATTAGAATACATTTTTTTCCAGCTGAGTTGCAGACTTTGGGCATGGGGAGGGGCATATCTGTCCACTGCCGTCACCAGATTGCAACACTGCTTAAAGTTGGTCAGATTCGGGGCATTAGCTATTTGATAGCACCCCTTTGGAATACAACATGCTCACTGAACAGCAAGTACTTTTGGTTCTGGGTTCTTACAGTTTATTTTATTATATAACAACACTGAAAACTTTAACCTAGGAGGATGTATGGAATAAACAACCCATAGTTTACTTTCCCTTGCAAAAGTTAGACAGTATGAATTCACACAAAGGTCTTTGTCAAAGTTAAAATCAAGAACAAAAGATCTTTAACACTGGAACCTATGGGTAAACATACTCCGGCCAAATCCATTCTTCCCTATCCACCGCTACTTCTGGGCAAGGATCACAGTGAGTTCACTCCTACATTAACTGAATCAAATTATTAGAGTTGGTTAGTGTCATTTTCTACACCTTTTAATATTATTTATAAACATTCATGTGAACAGAATTATGTTTGGTGAACATGGCTGTTCTTCATGTAAATACCAATATCCCCACACAAAGAGTATTTGCCATTTGTTTGTCACCATTCTCCTTTAAGACATCTCAGTCATCGAGTTAGGAGCAGAAACATCTAATTAAAAGCAAAAACAATACCACATGCCTGAGGTGACCAGTCACACAGTAGGAATACTGAAGAGTCAAAGTAATCATCTTAAGCAATCCAAAGGCTGAAAATTATTCACAAATTGTTTAAACAATTATGAAGAGAAAATACATTTATTAAGAAAAAAAAATCAATCTGTTTGTAAACATTTCATTGACAAAAGTGTTGCATTTGTCAGAGAATTTATTTGCAACAAATAATTTGATCAGCATTACTCACAAACAGACATCATATGGAATCAGATAGCTAACATGCAAGCAACAAAGGCTATAATCCTGAAAACTCTTAACACATACTTAACTTCATTCCATTGACTTCAGTAAAGTTACTCAAATGAGTAAAGTTAAGCATTGTAATCATTTGCAAGATTGGGACCAAAATAATATTTTTTCTTTGTGATGGATCCAAACAGAAATTTCAGATCCAAGCAAACCTTTCTGAATTACAGGGAATAAAGATCCAAATTTTGTGGTTGTGCAATTGACTGAGTGAAACCAAAAATCTGAACAATCCTGAATGTTTTCAAAATCGTGATCCATTTTTGTATTTGAATGTAGTTGTTTCTACAGTTGCGTGTGTCTTATGAAAAGCAACTTGTAACACAATATATTAGGCCCTTGTCTAAAAAGCATCATAAAAACACAACATTCAACTACTGGCAAAATAATTTGATCCACATATATGTTCAATATTCAAGAACATTAATTAATACAAAAACCAAACCAGAATGTAGATCATATAAAACTGATAACACAAGTTCTTAAAAATAGCATTTTTCTTGCTCCAGTTGATTGTTATAAAGCATCGATAAATGTAACTCCACAAAGAGCATTCAATATGCTGAATTTTCCAATTATTTTTCATATTAAAGCTTGAGATTTTACTTTGTGCAACAGAGGAGCCATGGATTGGTCCACTGTTATTCTCAAGAGCATATTTTATTGATTTTTTTGAAACATCCATTTATCATTTTAATGCAAAAACAGATAATTATGCACCTCAGCCTGAGATTCTTAATGCAGAAAACTTCTATTTCTTTTATATGCTTTTCTCTGTGTGTCAAAACAAAAATTGCTTATGGGACTATAAAGGCTGTTAACCAGAAAACATTTAAAAATCCATATAATTTTGTTTTAACCATTTTACCAATAATGTTGTAGCTAATTATCTTAACTACTGTATTCCAAATATATTACAAGAGAGGCTACTAAGTCAGCACTAAAGAAACTGCTAATGTGCCTCAGACATCCAAATTAAGATTTGCTGAATGCTCATTTTATATCAACCTGCTGTGAAAATATTACTATACCTGCTGATTTTATGAGGCTGTTTTGGTTTTGTTTTGTTTGTTTTTTTAAAAGGAAGCTTAGGTACAAGGAAGTTAATGCTATAATTTTAAGATATTTAGCAAGTGGCTTAACATTTCAAAGGCAACTAATTAAGCTGGCATCTAATTAAGGTCATATTACAATTTATAATTTTAAAACTTTTGAGTTCACAGTTCATCTATTTTTTCTGCTACATGCTTTTCTTTCCCTCAAAATTAGAAATACCAGTACTTGACTAAAACTCTGCTAAGTCTCTTGAAACCTATGGTTCAAAAATCTTAATTATCAGGAGATAAATAAAGAGCATGTTGAAGCAGACCAGAGTTCTAATGAGTTAATGTAAAAAAAAAAAAAAAAAAAAAAAACCACACCTCATGCAAAAGCAATCCGCATCAAAGCTAGCAGGCTATAACCTGACAGTCATCCATCAAACCAAAAGTCTCCTTAATAAATGCCAATTATAGGGCAAATATGCACAAACGTGGATAGCATAAGCCATGGGATCATTTCCTTCCGAGAAAATTAGTGACCAGCAAAACACCCATGCAGTGTAAACTACCAGACTGCCCTACAGCAAGGCTCACTCCTGATCTGAATACTAACTACTATTATCATTTCACTCCTTTTTATTTTACTTTATTTTGTGCTGTTGTAAGAGTTCAGAACCACACAGAATTTTGTTTGGGGTTATACAAATTCTTTCACAATTTGTATAGAAGTCTAACATAACTTTTTAAAAGCCATGACATGCCTATAATGTATACAGAGTCTCTGACTTCCGCCGTAAGCGAGCCTTTTCCCTAACTTAATCATACTCAAATTTCACCCCTTTTAAAGCTCCTGATTCAAAAATGTTCACTCATTCTCCACAGTCCACAAATTTATACCATCTCTTCCTGTGGTATAATATGTGCATAAATTAAAAAAGAATGGTATTAAATAAAGCCTAAAAACTTGACATTGGTAGGTTTTTCTAAATTTAGATTTAGTTTACTAGGGAAAGTACTCAATTATATGTTCTTATAAAATTATCTGTTTATGTATGTAAAGGATGTTCTGAATTTGAGCTGAAAAAGTTATGTTTCCCAAATCTAAAACAAAGGGTAATATTGATACATAGTACAATATGTAGAAAATAAACACACTGAGCAGTATTAAATGGTTCTTCATTATTAACTATGCCAGACAACTGATTATTTTCAGGCCTTTTTGCAAACATCTCCTGCAAATCACACTTGACCATACCATGCTTTAGTTTTCCCAACAGCAGATTTGTTAACTTTATTGTAACTGATAAACAGTATACTGAAAAGTAGCAAGTTGTCTCACAGGTCCACATCGTGGCATTATAGTTAAGCTCCAAAAACAAAGAAACATCATGTTAATAAGAAAAAAACAGCTTTCCAAGTAGTAATATTGTATACTAGTGTAATGACAGAGAGAATAAATTTCTTAGATGAAAATGCTCATGTTTGCTATATTTATACAAAATGGATTAGAAAATACTGCATCAGTCCCCGGTTGATGTCTTACCTAATTGACCTCTAAAGTGACATCTTCCATTGCACAGGCTGGCCCGTGCTATATTCATTTATTTCCTTCTTGCCTGAAATTATGATGAATGGTCTGAGCTCCATTCAATTATTGAAAATGTGCAAAGAAACAGAAACAATGAAACTGGCAAAGTTCTCTGCATTCTTAGGAACAATTTAGGCTAATTAGCATCAACTTCTCTCCCATTCATCATACCCCTTTAGAAATATAAACAAACTGTCAGCTCTAACCTAACAAACAGATCACTGAGCTACTTAACACAAATTATTCTTACATGAAAAGCTCCTTCTCAGGCAATATTCTCCTCTAGGGCATCTGGGAAGCTGAGCTATTAAAATTGAAGACATATGTTTTAGTCAAACCTAACTCCCAGATTGTAGTGATCACTGTTGTGACAGTTTTCAGTCAGCATACTGGCTGCTGGTAATGTACTACATATTTAAATTAAATGATGCAACAATAGATCTAAATGATGCATGCTCATTTACTGTAGTATTGAAACTAGGTAATTAACATTCTGCATCTATAAATGCAAGTATTGATTTTTTCGGTAGAGCTCAAATCTTGGATTTTTTGGGTTATAAATTTCATGTTCTGTTTTCTGCTTAATATAAAGATAGTTTTAGCACTCATTTCATAGGCGACGGGCCTAAGACACTAGCCTGTCAATTTGGATCAAGCAGAAACAGAGGCTATGCTCTGAAGGGGCCAGACAAGGGAGCAGCTTTGGCTCTCCTGCATTCTAGCTAGACTTCTCCATATGTGCTAGCTTTTCAGGAGGAAGAGCAAAAGAGGAATCTTAACACTTAGAATTCTTCCTAACTGTTAAAAAAATCCCAGCGCTACCGCCAATCTTAAAAGGATACTGAAAATATTTTTTTTAATTTATTCAAGTGCATGAGTAATTAAATGTGGATTCCTCCTCCATCTGACTACAAGCCTTTATATTCAATCCTTTAACTAAGAAATTCTTCATTATTTCAGTAAAGAAAATGGTTCCAAATCCTGCAGAAGGAAGAATGAAATGACCTTTTTTCTACCTCAGAATGCTAGGATTGTGTGTAAAGGCAGTGTAATAGTTCTTTTCAAATCCAATAACAGTTTATGTGGAGAGAGGCTTTACTGGGAACAGCATTAACTGTTGCATGCATGAGAGCAAGCATAGAAAGGGGGAACTTCCAATATCACCTTAAATATGTAATAGCTACAGGCGCTATTTTCAACAGGGTTGTTTTTGTTTGTTTCTTTATCCTACTGGAAGTCTTTTCTTCTGCTGTATCCTTCTTCCCTGGGGTGGTTATATATGCAACTGGAAAACTGAGAATTAAGAGGAGAGACTCTTCCATCACTTCTCCTTTGAACTTTCTGCTTTGCTACTTCTTCATGGGACTAACTCTGTTTTGTTCTGAATTGTTCCAGTGAATTGCTGGACGGTCTGCTTTGGTGGGAGTGTCTTGGAGAAGGGTTTTGATAGAGGTACAGGAAAGCTAGTAGTTAAAGGGGAAGAAAAGGATACATACACTCCCTCTGCCACCATACTCCCCCTTCCATAATGAAAACCTGGGACACATTACTGTAAACAGGATGGAAGAAAATAGTTACTTTTTCCTCCAAACCAAAGCCCCTCCCACTCACTCTCCCCCTTCCAATGTAACTCTTACGTTCCTTTTTCCTCCTTACCTATATATACCACCAAAATTCATGAACACGCACAGCCCATTCTACCAACACCCCACCCCCACACACACACACACATTCACCTACAGTTAACTCTGCCAACCCAACACAACTCAAACCCTCCAACCCCAACCCCCTCCTCCCAGCAGGTTCAGAACACCTTCAACTCCCCTTCCCACCCAATGTTCAGCATCTACTGACAGCTCATGGTTGCTATTTGTAGGGTCCCTGGGTTGGGACCTGGAGAAGTGGACAGGCCTGGGTCCCCCCACTAACAGAATGGCCAAAACCCTGAGAAGGGGAAGAGTGTTGTTTAGAAGCCCAAGAAAGGTGCTAGAATTTAAAGGGGTTCAAGGACGGGGCTGAAGACCATGCAGAGGGCAAACCATTTGTTGAACTGTTACCCCCAGAAGGGGACTGAACTTGAAGGAGTGACCTGGCTGGACAGCTGGGGTAATAAGAATTGATGAAGGCAAGGAGTCCACAGGGAGAAAGCCCTAGGGGCACTGCTCTGTACCAGGGCAGGCATGGACTTAAAGCTAGCCCAGAAGAGGCTAAGGACTGAGCCCAGAGACAAGGCTAAAGACATTACCAAGGACACAGGGCCAGGCCCTGTTGGACCTTTTACCCCAGAAGGGGTTCGTTCATGCATTTGACTGTGTGACTTAGCTGGAGGCCTGCACCACTGAAGACCCGCCTAACAAGGGCAACAGTCGACAGGAGGTGAGCGTGCACCGTCACACATGATTTTGGCCATCAGTTTCTGTGGGTACATCTGGCTTTGGAAACAGTGGTATGGTTTGTACTACATGGGCACAATCAATTAGCCAAAAAGCACGTTTCACGATTCACTTTTTAGTATTTATTTCACAGTGTGATGGGGTATATAAACCCCACACTGGAACTGAAGGGGTTCAAAGGAGAAACTCTGGGTCAAGGCCAATCCTCCCATCCACACCTGCAGAGAATGCTCGAGCTGTAGGTCAAGCTTAAAGGGAATCAGCTAGGGCACAGAAAGAGAGAGACCTACCCTGCGAGATTCTGCCTGCTGAGCCCAGAGGGGCTGAAGGTTCAGTTACTCTTTTTCTTTACTACTTTGTATCAAACTGTAAGACTTTGGCAGGAGAGTGGGTAGTAGAAAGTGGCCAAGGGAAGCAGCCTTAAGACATTCCTGGGTGCTGGACATTGTTGCCTCTTACAGGGTCCTGGACTGGAGCCCAGTAGAGTGGGAGGGCCTAGGCTACCCTACCAACCCCCCTAGTTATGAAGAACCTGAAACCCCTCACTTCCAGACTTCTCCTTGGTGAAGCAAGGGCAGGGTAAAGATTTTGAAAACTGCATGGCTGGGACTGGACATCTGCAGGGGTCAATAGATGGACTGATAGTTCCCCTCTCCCCCAGGGCTGGCTCCAGGCACCAGCGGAGGAAGCATTCCTAAGGGGCGGCATTCTGGCCATTCTTGGGGCGGCACAGTCCGAGCGGCTATTTTTAAATTTTTTTTTGCTTTGGCAGTTTGGGCGGCAGTCCGAGTGGCTTTTTTTTTTTTTTTTTTTTGCCTGGGAGCGGCAAAAATGGTAGAGCCGGCCCTGCCCTGCCCTGCCCTCCCCCCACATGGTCAGGGTGTGGGACTCCACATGTTCCTGGGGATTCTGTTACTCCAGAGAGGATTAAGGATAACTGATTACCTGACCAGAGGATTGAGTCAATACCCACCAAAAGGCAGGCTGCCACAGTGTTACAGTGGCCAGTGAGAGACATTGGAGGTGGGACAAGTAGAGACCTACTAGCCTAATAATTAGGTGATGCTGCCAGTGAGTACTGCCCATCACACACAGTATCAGCATTTTAGGCAGTGGGCCCTGTCCAGAGGGTTAATTTCCCTTCAAAGGGATAGAATTATTGTGGATGCCTACTGGAATCTCAGAACATGCAAAGGTCAACTGCTGAGGGTATCACCCTTTCCTGAAAATTAGGCACCAATCTACCTTGTGTGTCAAAAGGATGTTGGATTTGCAAGGCCAGAGCCTTTGTAACACGTTTTTGGGACGTTTTTGTCTAGTGTCTTATGTGGACTGAATAGAGATTTAAGTTTAAGTTAGCTGGTTAATCCTGGAACATGTTAAAATACTCTGGATTCAATCAAAGAAAAGATGGGTTAAAGTGGGAGAGGCCAGTGATAGCCCAGAGATGCTGCGGCTGCCCCTTCATTCATGCCAGGACAGATTTATGACATCAAAACAACTCCTAAAGGCAGTTTTAATAAGACATGGCCACTGAGCCACAAGTTCTAATGTTTGTTCCTCATTGGCTCCCTTCCATTTGCAAAATATGTTTATCTTAAAATTCAGTTCTGTTCTTTCACTGGTCTCCGGATTGTGCACTATCAGCATTGTTTAAAGTTTTCCTACCTTTTTTTTTTTTTTTTTTTTAAATGACTGTGGTTCTTCTCTGTATTTTTTTTTTAAACCTCTGCAGATGCCCAGCACAGAATAGGGTAGGTTGCCCCTATGCACCTCATGTGATTAGACAGATACCTGATATGAATCCAGGTTGGCTGCCTCAGCTACACGCAGCAAGATGATGCTTATGACTTCGTTCCGTATATACAACTGCACTGCTACTAGGTTTCTTATACACAAATACTCACATAACTAACCTGTCAAGGGATCTGGATCTGAGACAATTATACCAGCACAATCCTATGAAATAGTTCATACTAAGAATACTAGAGGGTTGCACGCTTTGTTGATTCTGTAGGCCAAGTACATTGCATACCAGGAGCTCATTGCATTCCTTCTTTCCACCTCCTCCCAAACAGCACTCTGCATACCACCCTCTCATCCCCCTCTATTTCCGGGACTCCCTCCAACTCCAGCATTCCCTCGATCATGCCAGGGATTCTGTGTGCCCCCCATCCTTCCCATCATTCTCATTTCTTCTCTGTCTGGGAGAGAAGTCTTTCAGGGTGTCAACATCTTAAAACTGTACTGGAAGGATGGGCACAGCTGAGATATGGATATTTTTACCCTGAAGGTGTTAATGACTCCAATAAGTTGTTCTTTGATCTATACAAAATTACACAGGCAGATGGAATTGCTGGCTCTGGTAACCAGATGTCAGGGGCTACGTGTCCTCCAAATCCCTCTTTTCATTTTTGTCCATCAATCAGTAGGGTTCTGCCCACTGGTGCCTAGAACATTCCTTTAAATTTGGTAGTTGATCTTATATGGCATGCAAGTTATTGCATTACAGAAGAACGGACAGAGAAATCCCATTGAGTTGAGTGTTAGATATTGCTTTGCTCTGCCAACCAGTTGATGAAACAAGATTAAATTGAAACTCTTCCAAATTAACTGAATATTTGCTCAAAAAATGTTTTCTTTAATGAAATATGTTAGTAGTCTTTTATGATGCCTTGAATGAAAAGGTATTATTTGTAAAAATCAAAAGACTGCAAGTCTGTATATAACATACTATACTGCCGGGGTTCTCAAACTGTTGTATGCGAACCTTTGGGGGTACATAAGACATCTCCAGGGGGCTACATGGGAGAAATTATGTAATGGTGGATTTATTAAAAATTTTATTTATTGCATTTTCATACTAGGCTCAGTGGTAATTTGTTATATAAAATATGGTAGTTAATTTACTTTTGGATGGACCAATGAGCACACAGATTCTGACGTACAGCACCCTCACGTCCAATCACTATACAGCTCAGGTTCAGTTACCCAGCAATTGTCCAGTCTAACTGAGCTCAGAACTTAGGGGTCTTTTCTTGGTTGTACACTTCGCACTATATCTTTACATAACAGTGAAATATGGACTAAAGACAGGTAGTGTTAAGAACACACAAAGTATCAGTGATGAGAAGCGAAGTGATGAAATTTGTCTTGTCAATGCCAGTGCACTTGCTGAAATCGCTGGTGAAACAAAGACTATTGACTCAACATGCGGCTCTTAGCCTATGAAGCGAAACGTTGACACCGGGGACAAAACAGGATCTATATCAAAGAGACATAAATATGATGAAAAGTACAACAAAAATTCTATGCAGACACTTGGGAAAAAAAACATGAACCCCACAAGGACAAACCACCAGAATTTTTCAAGCAGATGTAGATGCAGATAATGGTGAGCAAGAAAGTTTTGTGTTCTATTGCTGACAATATTAAGGCCCTTGAAGCATCATACTTAGTGAGTTACAGAGTTGGAAAGTCAGGAAAACCTCCCACCATAGCAGAGGAACTAATACTACCTGTGGCTGCAGACATAGTAAGCACTATGCTTGGAGACAAGGCCCAAAAATTAATTCAGT
Organism: Emys orbicularis; assembly: GCF_028017835.1. NCBI lineage: Eukaryota > Metazoa > Chordata > Testudines > Emydidae > Emys > Emys orbicularis. The sequence continues at coordinate 46,619,471 of NC_088686.1, read as the reverse complement.
CGTTATCAAACAACACAGTGTCACATCAAATTGATGACCTGGCCAATGATGTCCTAACTCAGTTAGTGAACCATGTCACTAGCAGCCAGTACTTTTCTCTGCAGCTGGACGAATCCATGGACGTGGCTGGCCTAGCTCACCTTCTGGTGTACGTTCAGTACATTTACGAAGGTACAATACAGGAAGACATTTTTTGTTTTGCCAGTCACTGCCTACCAGAACAACAGCTGAGGTCATCTGGTCATGATGTATTGGCATCTGCACCAATGGAGTAAAGCCAATGACTGGTAGGAATAGTGGAGTAGTGACACATATCAGAGCAGTCACTCCCAACGCGATGTGGGTGCACTGCAGTATACATAGGGAAGCACTTGCTGCCAAAAGCATGCCCACCAACTTGAAGGTGTTGGACAATGCTGTGAAGATGGTAAGCTTTATTAAAGCTCAACTCTTGAATTCCAGAATCTTTTCCACTCTATGTAATGAGATGGGAATGCTCCACACAGAGGTTCAATGGCTGTCACCTAGGACTGGAAGTGACTAGAATTTTTTGTGATCTTTCTTGTATGGCAACCAACTAGCAATACATTCAGCTTGCCTGGGTGCCAAGATAGTCCCCATGGGCATTCCAGTCTGTCTGTGACTCCATGGTAAGACTTTTATAGTGCTTCAGGAGGTCACATTTGCTACCAGGTTGGTGAAATCTAATTATAGAACACACAACCAGTTTGAGGTATCTGCCCTGCCTTTTGACAATCTGCCCTGAGGTTTGCACTCACAGTTGTGAACCACTCCAGACACTGACAACTGGCGTAGTTGGGAGGATTCACATGCCACGGGTCAACTGGGTTTATAGATTATAACCCCAGCACTGTTAAAAGTTTAAATTATATATTGAGAGTTTTTAAAGGTTAAAGATTAGCCACAATGAGTGAACCACTCCAGACAGCACGACAGAAGCAGAAGTTTCTGAAAAACCATTGGAGTTACTCCAGTCTCACAGTAAGGATACTACCCTGCAGTAGTTAATTAGTGGGCATGTCCTAGAAAGGGAAAGTCATACAACAGAAGATAAAAAGCCAAAGGCATAATTTTCCAAGATGGGGATGGATTATGTATTTTTAGTAGGGTGGACTATTGTAGTTAAAGCATCATTTCAATTTATTTTCACTGGAAGCAAGGAAGATTTTCCTTCCTGCTTAATATTTAGAATAATTATTAGATTAAATTGTAAAAAAAGAAAAAAAAAATCATAGTTTTAAAATCAACTTATTCTTTGACCAGGATTATTTTTGCAAGACCAGAAGCATTTGATAATGAAACATTTGCACTGCAATAGCTTTTGACTTCTCATTACTCTAATCCTAACATGTCTAGTTTGACCATCATTTGGTACCATTTAATAATTTGATTTGGAGTAACAGTACCATTCATTAGTAGGAAGCTAAGCAAAAAACACTCCAAGTTGGAAAGCCTGGCTAAATGTAAGTAACAACTTCCTAACAGTTAAATCTATAGTCTGTGAAATAGGCTCACAAGGAAGTGGTGAAAGCCTCACTACTTGGGACATTTAAAAAACACACTTTAGAAAATGTACTAAAAGGAACAATTCTGCATGGGCAGGGATATGGACTAATAGGTCATTTCCATCTCTATCTTCTATGACTGAATAGTACTATTAAAAAGTTCACTACCACTCTTTTTAATAAGGGTTTTTTAACATTAGTCACAGTCACACACCAAGACATCAAACCATCAGCTAAAGTCGAATAGAGAAGCATACAAAGTACTTTTGTTTTAAATCACTTGGACACTGAAAGAACAAAACATACGGACTAGAGAAGTTCTTCTTGGAGCATAAGGAAGGCAAATGGTCCATTGGGCTACCTATGCCACAAGAAGAAAATATCAAATGGATTATAAATTGCATTAGAAAAAAAAGCACTAGAGTTTTCCAGTATGGTGCTGACGCAAGACAAAGAATAGGTCAATAGTAGTCTTCACGTACCAGGAGGGGAGCAGAGCTATCAGAAACTTTCCTAGGGTTATCTAGCTTTCACAAGGGCAGCAATACACTACAGTCTGCATGTAGTCTCTTCTACCTCCTGCTCCCTTCTGGTGGAGGGATCTCCTGTGTAATATCTCTCTTCCACTTATTGGGACAAATAGTTACACAAAATAATTTAAAATTATTTGTATCATCATCATCATACAAGAGGCTGTAATTACAAAGCTCAATATACAGACTATCCAGCCAGTTAAAGACACTTACTATTGCTGTGTAAAGGGTAATTGTTGAGTGACGTATTAATCTTCATGATTATGAAAATATGAATAAAGCTTTTGGACAACCTTTTCCTATTTTCTGTATCTTTTAACAAAGAGAATATGAAGCTTTGTCTCTGGATTATGGAGAAATACTTTACATGACATAGTTTATAGAAGCCAGCTTTACTATTGTAAGACCTAAGGAGCTTTTAGAGCATTCAAGGCCTTCTACTGGAGGTAGGCTTGAGCTGGAAAATTCACATCTAGTTTGGGGTTCAGTCTTTTATTATTCTCAGTGTTAGCATACTCAGATTTGGAGTTCCTGGCCACGGCCATACAAGCACATATAGCTCTAGTAGAGCTCTCTTTGGCTGAACACTCCCCAAACTATTGTATTAGGGGTCCCCCTCACTGGGCCCCAAGTGCTATTTAAGCCTTTTGTGTCAGAACAGGGTCCTAGTGGCTGGGGTCTCTAGGCAAACTTTTGAGGTGCAGATCTTCTATATATCACCCCTCCAGAGAGCTGGGACCCCATGGTGCAACTGCCTATCCCTTCAACCAGTTTTAACCCCAGACTTCCCCATAGCGTAAACACACCCTCTCCCAGAACTGTAGACACTCTTGGTTTGCACTTTATCTTCAGGACCACATCATAGAGAGCCAACAAAACAGACTTTTACAAGATTCTAAATCATCATTACTCTTTACTTAGTTAACAAGAGATACATCCATACGTATTTTCCTGTCTTAGGTTCCTCACCAATCTGGAGGATCTTTGGGCTTGGGCAGATCCCACTGGTGTGTCCTGGATCCTTCCCCTGCAGCTTCAGCTTCTCCTCGCAACGATGGAGCCTTTTCTAGGTCTGCTAGTTTTCTCTGATCTTGGCTAGTCATGCAGTTAAACTGAACCCCCTTGCTACAAGAGTATGCCTGCCTCTTCCTTGTTCCTGTTCAAAGCTTCCTGTCCCTCCAAAAGCCTTCCCCATTGTTCCTTTGGAGTCCTTTTTAAACCCCTGATTTCCCACCTCTGTCCTGGGACTGTTCCACTCTCCAATTCTCCCTCTCTGAAGACAAGTTGGAGGAACTCCAACTCCAGCTCCAGCTAACCGCCTTAGCATATTCATTGTTTGGTCACAGCACAGTCATTAAGGTTAACGACTCTCCATTGTCCCTGGTCTGGGACATATGTGCTACTGCCCCTCTGAGCAAATGGTGGAATCTGTGACACAATAATTTCACAATGACTTCATAACATCAATGAGAATTTGTAAGTTGTACATAGTCAAATTTCACAAGTGGTCACAACTCCATCTCTACCCCGTACAGTTTCAAATTTTTATAATTTATACAATAAAAACCATAAGTAGTATTTCTACTATGAAGTTTTCTTAAACGCATGGAAAAAATACAACTCTAACCTAATTGCACCATAAAATAGTCTTTATTTTAAATAAAATACATTTATTGTATGTCCTTGCCAATGGAAACAAACATACATTATAAATTACACTCTAGTAGACACAATGTACTATGCTGGATCTATTTCCCCCCCGTCTGACTTCAAATAATCTATTTTACAGCTCTAAAGATAAAATTCTTGTTGTAAAATCACATTGACTAGAATTTTATTTAGAACCATCAAAATAAAGTAAGTATTCCATTTTTCACATAATATGGAGAAGAAAAACTAGTAGTGTTCTATAATTATATATACACCTTTCACTAAAGAAAATAAAAAATGCACACAAAACAAGTTTCTCAAGAAGATATACTTGCAAATGTTAATGGCTCAGACTATCAATAACTATAATAACCCAGTCTAATGCTAGTATATATTTTTAAGATCATATTCAGGGGAAACAGCAGAGAAGCAAAAGGCAGAGAAGGAAAGAATAAAAATTATGTTTTTAAAAGCTGTGAATCAAATTCTGCCCCTACAATAGGACTGCCCGAGTGTAACTGAGAGCAGAGGGCCAAATCCTTTTTACTTTACTTAATAAAGCAGCCCCCTGAAGTAAACTGGACTACTTGCATAAGAAATAGAGTAGGATTTGTCCCAAAATTTGTCTCATAGTGTCTTTAGGACTCAATCTGTAACCCTTTAGTCAGTTGAGTAAGGGGCTGCAGGATAAGAGTCCTTTGTTTATAAGTGTACTCCAAAGATAGGTGGAGGATTGTAAAGTTATTTTTGAAGAATTTAAACAAAAACCAATTGTGATAGGGCTTTAAGAATGTAATAATTGATTTAATTTATTATGCTTCTTTATTGTGTGTATCATGATTATTTCTTGAATTACGTCTGATTTAATGTTAGACCATGTTTTCTAAATCTCTTCAATAACTATGTTTTTCCCAAGTAAAAATCCCATATTGTTATATAAGAGCCTTTTTGTGGGAACATCAGGTTACTTCTTCAGACTTGTTTAATCATCCTCTAGAGAGCAACAACACATTTCCTGTCTACTCCTATTACTTGATGCTGTGTCCTAAGAAAGCACTGCAATGAGGCAAAAAGCAACTTCTGAACTACAAAAAACATTTAAAAATGCAAAGAAAAAACGGAAGCAACAGAAACGTGAAGGAACAACTCACACTGAAAACTAGAAACTTAGCCTTGAGCATTACAAGTTTATTCTATATGCATTTAGCAATAAAAAATAACGTATCTTAATGTTTTCCTGTTTAATATACAGAATGATAAAAATCTTACATATGTAAGGAATTTACATATAGGTAATTTTTAGTTAGTCTTAAAAGCTGTTAGTATCACCATAGTTTTACAAGACTGTTTAAAATTAGTCATATTTTCAGCTGGAGATACAGCAAGTAAAACCACAAAGACACACACACACACACACACACCTACTGCGCACACAGAATTGCATGTTTAAATGTGCACCTAACTGACCATATGCATGCAGGAATCTTTACATGTGCAAAGGAGTGGTTTCACACAAATACATGTGTAGGAATTTTCATAGTCCTGTTGCACTATCAATCCACAAAAACTCAAAGGAAAGAGATGTCTCACTACAAAACTATAGGTTTCCCATTCCTCCATATGAATCTAGAAATGCTAATTAGAGTATTAAAGGAATTGTTCTCCTGTTTACATCCCCATATTTGATATAATTTAAAAAAAATAGATAATCTTATGTGAAGAAGTTTATCCAGGTTTTAAGGCACATCATACAGCAGAGATACAGTTAAGCTTGGAAGGTTTAGATTTTTACTGGGAAGTGTTGATTTCACAGTACACATGAACCTAGGAAAAAATATTTCCATCTATGATAATCAAAATGTATAGATAGGCAAAGTAAGAAAAATGCTACTTGAGAACTTATTAGAATTTGATTTAAGGATATTTATTTTGTCTTTTAACGATTATAAAGCTTTAATTTTTTGAATTATTGAATGTCTGCTGTCATTCAATAATTAGTCTGCCCCCTCCCCAATTTCCCACAACTGTGAAAATTTAAATTGATAAAATTTAAAAATGAAAATCAATATTATCCATCAAAATTATAAAAAAATAAAAACTGAATTCTGCCAAGTCTACAGTTAGTTGATAGCTCCCTCTCAGACAGAAAGTTTAGATTTGAACTTCCTGAAAGTTTGAGGATGTTTGGATCTATGGGGTTTAGATTTTGCCCATCGCTAACAAATGACATTATATGCAGACACACAAAAAAGATAATTTAAATCCTTCACTCATATAAATATTTAAAACAGTAACCAGCTGCTGCTATTTTGCAATAATCATACTAAAACATCATGGATCTGAATCGGATGTCATTTACACAGGAATAATCTTCAGTAACACCAAGGAAATTACACTGAAACAAGTGTAACTGAGATCAGCAACAGACTCAATGTGTATCTCATATGAGCTCTTCCTAGCGTTCAAACATGTTAGTATGTCCTCAAGCAAAGAAGCAGCAATTTCTGGAGTGCAAGGCAGTTTGCTAACACAATTAAATTTCCAGAATTTTTATTTAAGACTGCCAAAAAGTGTCACAATAATAGTTGAGAAACAGAAGTCATGAAAGGCAGCCACTTTGGCTATGGCAGCATTAGAACTGCAGCAAAACAAAATGTTTTCCTAATAGGGAGAAGAAAAAAACTGTTAGGGAAATAAATGCAGTTTCAAAGGAGATATGTGTGAATGGTGGACAGCAAAAACAAACATGCCTGCACAAAAGAAGGAAACTTCTTTATTTTTAATTTTAAATATTAAAGTTCTGGGGAAAGAGCATAGTATATTTGATGCAACTGTACAGAAGTATGCTTTGCTCCCTCAAGATTAAGTTTACATTTATCTCTTGGCAATTCTTCTTAGCTGCTGAAGGACATGGACCAAGATCTGTGCAAATTTATACATATTCTTTCCTAGGGAACTTTAAAGGCAACATGAAATAGATCTTTATCTAGGTTTTCCCTCCATCTTTTCTTTGGCCTGGCTGAGTCCAGAGCTTCTCACTACCATAACAACAACAAAATACAAACTAGACACAAGTTTCTTCAAAGTTTAAAAGTAATGTTCAAAATGGTTCTATCCCTCAAATTAGTGACCTGATCCAGAACTAAATATCCATGCCTTCCAGGCTGCACAGGCCTCAGAAGACAACAGATGCAAGCTTTATAGCTAACAGAAGCTCTAGGGGAAAGCCCCAAAACTGCTAAAGTATTCCTGCTCCTTGGTCAGGAGCTGTGCAGTTCTCAAAAGCAGGGGGCAGAGATGGAAAATGACAGCTTATGCAAATACCTCCCATGCTATGAAAGTCATGATTCCCAGGGCAGGCCATTTCCTCAATTGGGGTTACACAGCCTTTGCAAGCATAATACCTCTGAAAAGCCATGACTGGGGAGACATGTTCTGGGTCAGCTTCTGGACAGAGATTGCTTTTATTTGTCTTTTAAAAAAACAAAACAAAATACCCATCACTTGGGATAAGTGCAGGGAAGATGGGTTCAAGCCATGGCATGTTTACAATTCCATCCCAGCTGACAGATGTTTCTTGAACCAGGGAAAATACCACTCATGCACTGAAGAGCTGATCTAACCTCCACTAAAGTGAATGGAAGGCTTCCCATTTGCTTTAATGAATGCTGGATCAGGCCTGAACATGTCAGGATCTCAATGAACATTATTCCCAAGTTTACAATTCCCATATTAACAACTATTTGCTTAGTGCCTAAAGCTTGCCAGGTATGTAGAAGAGGACACAGCCCCAGCTCTGAGGGTCGTACAATTCAAGCCCCCAATCCTGCAATTAGATTTGTGCAGTCAGACTCTTGCATCCATAAGCAGCGTCATTCACTTCAGTGGGACTTGTCTGGACATAAGCGTATGCCCATGTAATTGCAGGTTTCTGCAGGGACTGCAGGATCAGGGCCTACATTAGATCCAGACCATACCCTGCAAGATACAAGGTTAAAACTTGCTCACCTTCCTCTCACAAGACTCCCACTGAAGCTAACGGGAATTGTGCAAGTGAGGCCAACAAGATTGTGTGTCCAGAATCTCAAAAATACAAGACAGATGGATTGAGATTGGTATAGTAAGAAAAAGGCTTTTCAGCAGAGGTGATTGGCCTGGGAAAAGTGTGACTATAAAATGTCTTCTCTGGCATTCTGTGGGTGCTAGAGGTGAGGGGCTTACCTTTTAAAATAGAACAATGGCCTGCATGGCTGGCAAGCACAGGAAGTTCTTGGAGTTTCTGTTGACCACCAGTCAACATGGTGGAGCCTTTCAGTTGAATCAAGCCAGAACTTCTCTGCACTGACTTACATGTTGTGACTATTTGGGAATCTGTCTGTACAATGTATGAATTCTGTGTGAGATTATTAATTCTATGTATTTTTACCAAGCTTCAAACTCCATTCTGAATGTGCAGCCTTTTGCTTTCTTTATGGTCTGTTTTCCTCCACGTTGGGTTGAGATCCAAAGGCTGGCGGCAAAAGAATAACAAAAGAGTCATTGACTTAAAATGCTTTGACTATTGAAATGTAACTGCTCTAGACAACAGACTGGCTCCCAACCAGGGGAACAGGTTTAGCAGGGGAGAGGTCGCCTTGGCAACAAAGTCACCCGGCAGGGGTCATACAGGTAGGTGGCAAGGATATCACCTGACAGAAGTGGCTAAAAGGTTTTCAAAGGACAGAAACTGTTCTGCTCCAGGGCCATTTTTGCCAATCCATGAAGGAGAAACCACCCAGCATGTAGCATCTCATGAGGCAGGGGAGCCTGCCTTCATGCCTGGACCCAGATGGTCTTACAAGGAAAGGGTGAGCTAGTGAGGTACAATGCTGTTAGATGTTTATTGTTTTGTATCATCTGTACTCTTGAGCTTTATATGATTAAGTAAAACAGCATTAAGATGTTGGACTCTGCAAAGTGCCTTTCTCCCTCTCTGTTAAATACTTCACTTCTGCTGCATGTGTCTGGAGAAAGTTAAATTGTAACCACAAGCTTCATACCTTGGGGTACAGTTCTGGGACAGGGTGCATTTAAGCAACGGGGGTGTCTTTGGGTTCACCATCGGTCCTAGGAGCTTAAGGTACATGGGCTGCAGGACTCTGTTTCCATGACAGGGTCGCAGACAGAGTCAGTGCGTAAGAAATATGCCAGAGAAGCCAAGGAAAGAAAGAGAGCCTGCAGCCTGCTGATGCTCCACAAACTTAACACACCCAGGAATCCAGGGAACACAGAAGCTTGGATTCCTTTCAGAGCAGTCCAGTGAGTGGCTAGAAAGGAGTGCCTGTCCAGATCTGTGACACGTGTATCCAAAGCAGTAGGTTCTAGATAGCTAGTGTACACCAGAAAAATATCCATCACCATCCAGTAAAACATCTAACATGTCTGGAGAGGAGAAAACCATTTTTTCTCCTACCTCTCCTGACCTCCCACCAAACACACAAGTATCTAGAAATATTTTAAGAAATCTTGACTATTAACCAGGAGAAATCTAATAGTCACTCTAGGTAAACTTTCCACACAGATTCATTTTAAGTGCCTGGACATGCTGATAGAAGCTATCACTATAGTCATGAAAGTGTCTTCTAAAAACCCTCCTCCTTCCAGGATGCCTACCTGAAATGAATTTCATAGTTTTAAAAGTTAAAACAAAATAAAATTTGTGTGCATGTTTTTAAATTTTAATGGAACCCCATCACAATGTAGATATGCCAATGCCACCCTGGCTAAACAACAAAGTAAAAGAAGCAATGAGAGACAAAAAGGCATCCTTTAAAAAGTGGAAGTTAAATCCTAGTGAGGAAAATAGAAAGGAGAATAAACTCTGGCAAATGAAATGTAAAAATATAATTAGGAAGGCCAAAAAAGAATGCGAAGAACAGCTAGCCAAAGACTCAAAAAGTAATAGCAAAAAAATTTTTAAGTACATCAGAAGCAGGAAGCCTGCTACAACCAGTGGGGCCTCTGGACAATCAAGATGCTAAAGGAGCACTCAAGGATGATAAAGCCATTGTGGAGAAACTAAATGAATTATTTGCATTCTTTGACTTCTTTATGGCTGAGGATGTGAGGGAGATTCCCAAACCTGAGCCATTCTTTTTAGGTGACAAATCTGAGGAACTGTCGCAAATTGAGGTATCATTAGAGGTTGTTTTGGAACAAATTGATAAGCTAAACAGTAATAAGTCACCAGGACCAGATGGTATTCACCTCTACACACACAAGTTCTTTTTTCAGTTTATCTTATCCCACTTTAATTTGCTTTGGAAGTGACATAAATATTCCAGAATAGTTATACAGTATGAAGTTCTAGTGGACACATCTCTATTTCAGACTAACTATGCTGCTTCTGGCAGTCCTCTCACTATTATCCAACAGTACATTGCTTCACTTCTGGATTGGCCTGCATGCCCTCTACTGATCCAGGGTTATCCTGAGCAAATGTCACCTCCCCCATTTAACTGCTGGCATACAGACAAATGTGTACATTTGCAATTCCAGTTTGTGGCAAGGTCCCAAACCCGGAGTAGCATACAGATTATAGCAGCCATGCCCTGTGCTTCTGTGTGATCCCATCAGGAGGTCCTTAACTTCCTTTTCCTCTGAGGAAAGGAGCCCGTCCAGTCCCATCTGAACAACAGTCACCAGAATGTCAAGATCTACAAGTGGATTGCAGAGCTAGTGAAGAAGGGATATTTCCAGGAAATGGCACAGTGCTATGTCAAAGCAAAGGAGCTTTGGCAGAGCTACAAGGGACAAGGATAGAACCTCTGGTAATGGTCCCAGCTACCAGCTGAACTGGATTTTTGCAGAAGAGGCCACCACCAAACTCCAGCCTTAACTATGAGCAGTCATGACTTGCAACCACTACCAAATGATCTGCAAATTATCTCAACACCCATATCTTCTAAGTAGCAGTTGGGTCATCAATTCTGATGCATGCATAGCATCCATTAGTCACTACCTGTGATTCAAGATTCTTCTGCTTCACTGGTTCTCATTTTCTTCAAGAATTGACACCATGGTCAACTGAAGTGGCTCCAATTTCACTATTCTCCAGGCTCACACCACTGTCAAAGAATTAGTTGAAAATGCCCATTGGAAGCAAAGTGGGGGAGGTAATATGTTTTATTGGAACAGCTTCTGTTGGTGAGAGAGACAAGCTTTTGAGCTTACACAGACTTCTTCTTCAGTCTGGGAAATGTACTCAGAGTGGCACAGCTAAATGCAAGGTGGAACAGATGGTTTAGCATCTGAAATTAACACATTTTGCAAGAGAGACTATTCAAGGTGAAATGGGCAGTTAGTATTTCTGCAGTCAAAGGTTGGGGGTGGGGAGAGAGGGGAGGAGAAGAAAAAAAAAGCCAGGGGAATGGAGATATAGTGGGTTATAGTTTGTCGTAATAAGCCATAAATCCAGTGTGACTATTCAGTCCATGATTTTTAGTGTCTGGGCAAATTATGAATTTAAGCTCCCAGGCTCGTCTTTAGAAGGTGTTGTGTAGGTTTCCTTTGTGGATGAGTAGAGGTCACCTCACCACTCTCCTCTAGCCCTTCTCTTTTCACTTAACCCTCCATGTCTTCTCTTCCTCCAGTATCAGACATGGAGGTATATTGCCCTACCTAGATAGAATTGTCATGTTCTAAGCAGATATACTCAGATCTCAGTGGTTCAGGTGCCAAATTAGTGATCAGCATTACCCAAAAGAGCCACAGTAGTGTGAATTCATTGTTTCATTTACTATATATATATTATTATTCTCATAGCAAAATGACTGGCCAAGTATTATTATTTTATCAACTATAATTGGTTAATAACATAGTAAAAGCATCCTGATTGGTTAATAATGAAATCACACAGTGTTTTAATATCACGTGCTGCAAAGAGCCGCAGGAGAAACACTAAAGAGTCACTTGTGGCTCTCGCGACCCTCAGTCTGAGTATCACTATTTTGCTTTCTAGGGTAGGCTCTAGAACAAAGTCAAAGACACCAAAGTGCTTCTAAATTGGAGTTTCAATTGTCTTATCTGAATATTGCTGGGAGAGAGTTTGGTGTTCTTTATTTTGTACCCTGATTTTCCTCTGACTTTTATTATTATTTAAGGAGGATGCAATTACTACTATCCCATCCCCCATGGAAGGGCTCTAATTCTCTCCCTCCTCCCCTTCCAAAAGCCCAGAACTATTGTTAATTTACTTTTGTTTCAGCAGTATTTTCATATTTATGTTAAAACATATTTTAAACAAAGTCTTTTTGCAGATGTGTATCTTCCAAATCCAGGCAGGTAAGTGTTAAAGGCAGTGCAAAAAAAATCGAAGGTTGTACAACTATGTGATGCAATAATTATGCTTAGCATGCCCTGACACTCCAATGTATCCCCCCTCAGACATTTAATTGTTTGCTTTTCCTCCTACATTCAATAATTAAATGAACTACAATCAAAGTGTGATGACAAATGGTCCCATGGTTTGCATTCTTCTGAATATATTGGCATTTGTAAACTGAAATTAAAAAAAAAAAAAAAAAAAAAAAAAAAAAAAAAGATGTAATCAACCACCCTCATACAAAAGTAGGATCTGGGGGAATATTCTGGCAAAAATCTTCAAACCACATTAAGCACTAATTTGAAACTATGTTTGAAAGGAAGAAAGCACTGCATCTAATACCAGTTTATTTGTCTAACAACAACTAAAAACTGAACTTGCTAGACATATTTTGAAAGATGGAAACAATTAAAATACATTAGTGATCTAAACAGGCACAGTATCTTAAAACGGAAAGAACTTTAAACAACCAAGGTTACGCATACCACATTATGTGCGCTAATCCCACACCTTTCCTTGATCTGCTAATAACTCAGTAGTTTACTAATATAGATGAAAATGTTGCATCTTTGTTTACAACACAAAACCATTCAAACAAGAATGTCACTCTGTGTCACTCAAAAGCCTAAAATATCTGTAGAGACAGGCTATATCTACACTACCGTGGTAAGTCGACCTACGCTATGCAACTCCAGCTACATGAATAATGTAGCTGGAGTCAACATACCTTAGGTCGAGTTACCATGGGGTCTACACCATGGAGAGTCAACAGGAGAAAATCTCCCGTTGACTTACCTTACTCTTCTCATCGGGGGTAGAGTACAGGGGTCGACTGGAGAGCGATCTGCAGTTGATTTGGCGGGTCTTTACTAAACCCGCTAAATCGACCACCAGTGGATTGATCTCAGAGCGTCAATCCTGGCTGTAGTATAGACCTGCCCTCAGTGTGAAGTGACAGAAGCAGCTAGAAGCATGGTTGAGAGCTCTTTTTGTTCAGACTATCCCAGGATCAACCATCATTGGCTTTTGTGGTCTATTAATATCCATTTTTTAAATGTTAAGTGACTTTACAAATTACACCCAGGCAGCATACTGCTAAAGTAAGGCATAGATCTATGCCATGCTATCAGAGGTAACTCAACCAATCACCACCCTTACTCTACAGGTAATTTGCATGCACCAGTTTAATTGGTTGTATGAGAGAGAGAGCACCGGTGGTGGATACTTGGCCCAACTGCCACATCCATGCACCTCATTGCCACCTACACAAATCAACAGAACCAGCACAACCCCCCCTAAAACTGTGCACACAACCCAAAACTCACACAGACCTTCATTACAGAACACACCCCACACTAATCAACAACTCTCCCAGCACAACACACACATTTGTCTTTCTCACTCACTCATATTGTCTGTGAGAACCAGAAGAAATGTTGGAGTCCAAAGGCTCTGTGGCAGTTTGAATCATAGAAATGATGACCTCTCAAGCTGCCTTCCAGCCCTGCAAGTCCACCCCCTTTTGCAGAGGCAGGACCAAGTAAACCTACACCATACCGGACTATATTTGTCTAACTTATTCTACGGGGGGTGGGGGGGTAGGGGAAGAGAACAAAAACAAAAAAACCTCCAGTGATGGGGATTCCACAGCCTTCCTTGAAAGCCTGTTCCAGTACTTAACTATCCTGGTAGTTAGAGAGTTTTTCCTAATATGTAACCTAAATCTCCCTTACTGCAGATTAAGCCTTTACTTCTTGTTCTGCCCTCAGTGAACATGGAGAACAATTGAGCGTCATCCTCTTTATAACAGCCCTTAACATATTTTAAGACTGTTATCAGGTCCTCCTCAGTCTTCTGTTCTCAAGACTAAACATGCCTAGATTTTATCATGCTTTCCTCATAGGTCAGGTTTTCTAAACCATTTATCATTTTTGTTGTTCTCCTCTGAACTCTCTCTAGTTTATTCACATCTTTCCTAAAGCATGATAATGCCCAGAACTGGACACAGAACTCAAGGTGAGGCCTTACCAGTGCTGAGTAGAGTGGGACAGTTGCCTCCCATATCTTATATATGAAACTCCTATTAACATACCCCAGAATGTTATTAGCCTTTTGTGCAACTACGTCAAGTTGACTCATTCAATTTGTGATTCACTATAAACCACAGATCCTTTTCAGAAGAACTACTGCCTAGTTAGTTATTCCCCATTTTGCAGTTGTGCATTTGATTTTTTTCCCCTTCCTAAGTGTAGTACTCTGCACTTGTCTTTATTGACTTTCAACTTATTGGTTTCATACACTTCTCTAATTTGTCAAGGTTGTTTTGAATTCTAATCCTGTCCTCCAAAGTGCTTGCAACCCCACCTAGCTTGGTGTCATCCACAAATTTTATAAGCACACTGTCCACTTCATTATCGAAGTCACTAATGAAAATATTGAATAGTACCAGACCTAGGATTGACCCTTGCTGGACCCCACTAGATACATCTTTCCAGTTTGACAGAGATTCATTGATAAATACCCTTTGGGTATGGTCTTTCAACCAAATGTGTACTCACCTTATAGTAATTTCATCTAGACCACATTTCCCTAGTTTGCTGATGAGAATGTCATGTGGGACTATGTCAAAAGCCTTACTGAAATCAAGGTATATCACATCTGCAGCTTCTCCCCTATCCAGTAACGCTGTCAAAGAAGGAAATTAGGTTGGTTTGGCATAATTTGTTCTTGAAAGATACATGTTGCCTATTCCTTATAACCCTATTATATTCTAGGTGCTTACAAATGGATTGTTTAATAATTTGTTCCAGTTATGACAGTTGATCAGAGATGGTGAGAGTAACACCTATGTGGGGTAACAATTAGGTGGTTGTGCCTCCAACAAAGGGACAGCTCTGTTCACAAACTCTGGGAAACATATACTTTTATGTTCTCAGCTATTTTGACTTTATAAATTACAGCCATGTAGTGTACAGCTACAGTTAGTCCTGCATCTATGCAATTCCAAGAGTCCTAGGAAGACCATTGAGATATTAGAGGTAACTCAACCAATCACAACCCTTACTCTACCATTAATTTGCATGCAGTAATTTTATTGGTTGGATGAGGGAGACTGAACAGATTGTGCATTACTTACCCCAACTGCCACAGCTGTGCAACCGCGTATATACTAAAGGTGGACTTCTCACCCAGGGAACAGTACACCAATTCAGCTGAAGAGTAGCAATTGTTCTTGACAGTCTGAGATGAAAACATTAACATACTGGTCCAAACACTGGGGCATGGCCATCCTGCATATATCATCAACCCAACCGCTAAATATTGTATCAAGCCTACTACCAAACCAAAACAGGCAATGTGTGCTGTAGGGACCAGCTGATCTCACACAGATTCTTGAATTCTTTTCTTCCTTGGAAACCAGGAGAGGAGGCTCAGGATACATAACGAGTTGTGAGTCTAGACAAGCAGTGCTGCTAAAGGTTCCCATGATGCATGGCTTCAGAGTGTGTGTCCTTTCTTATAGTACTCCTCCTCCTAGTTACTACAGTGCTACAGAGAAATCTGGCAATGCATACTGAATGAACAAAAAGCTCAAGCAAAAGCCAGCAGAGAGCACAGTTAAGCACTGCTTAAGTCCGAGGCACAGGAAAGGCAGGAAGGAGAGAAAGCCAGCTAATTTTTACCTCATAATAACAGCTTCTCAAGAGTAAAATTATTGACTATTGTGTAGATATCGCAGCCCTGAAAATCTATAGATTAGGCCAAATTCAGAAATTTAAGTCAATGGAGTTGCAACTGCTGACACTAGGTCAGACTATGACCCAATATCCCTAAGGATCGAGGTGTTCATGTTGTGAAAATAATGATGAAGTATTTCCCAACCTTGTGAAAGTTGAGAATCCATTTAGAAGAACAAAACTAGTCATGCCATCCTGAAATCCCCGCATATATTGTTAAAGGCCTAACCATCTTATTTTAGACATCTTCCCACCTCCCCTCTAGCAAGTCCTTTAAGACAACCCGCCCCCCACGTGCTCCCTCCCTCTACCCCAACACACTTTAGGAAATGCTGGTGTAGATCTTCATAATATGATACTTCCTCTCCTTTCTTACATGCTTTGATGAGCAGCAAAATAGTTAACATTTAAAGTATTAACATTGACATACGAGTCAGCACTTATTGAAATGAACGGGCAGTTCACAACCCAGAGCAAGTTTCCAGTTCTCTGCAAACTCAGGCAGACATCACTGCACTGGCTATAATCACTTCAGATTTTGAAAGTTTTCTTTGCATCCATAACAACTAGAGACTGACTTTTATTTTTCTTTAAGAAGAAAGAAAAGTTGAGGTTTGTCCATACCTCCCTGGTCAGTCCTTTGGCCCCTACACTTTAGGAACCCCCTGTTCTGATTCATTAGATTTGGAGGGGAACATTTTCCAGCTGTTTCAACAACAAGGAAATGCAAATATTTCTAAAGGCCATGTTTAAAAATGTATGAATTATACCCATAAGCAGCTGTTGCAACTATAATAACCTGAAAAAAAATAGTATTTCTGGTTTTAAAATTAATATATTCTTTGCAACCAACACATGATTTTTTTTAAAAAGCAGAACTAATATTGCCATGACAGTAAGATAACTTCAATTTAAGAAAATAAATAGCAAAGAAAACGGTCAGTTATTTCAGTTGTAATAGAAAGTTCTAGTAATTGTTAAAATCTTAAAATGCTGATAACATCAGATTACTTATTTCCACCTGTATAGACTAGACTATCATAAGGATATCATCTAATCTGAAAGAAAAGCAAACAGTCTCATCGGAATATATTTCACATTATTTATGTTTTGAAAATAGTGCTACATCTTGTTTCCTAATTGGCTGAAGCCAGTTGTCAGGAAATTCCTGCTTCAGCAGAAGAGAATGGAAAAAAGTAAAACAGAGCTTGAATAGGTTACAAAGAATCAGGACTAAAAAATCTGAATGATGTCACCCCTTAAATACCAACCAAATTTATTAAGGTACATTAACTGCAGACAGACCTGCCCTTGTAAATACAGTTACAGCTATTAAAGAAACGAATAGTATATACAGAACATAAATGTATCATACTCAAGCCTTTCCAACTCTTCTCACGTATTTCTGGATCTTCAAATGTCTAAGTATCAAAGACTTCACTTGTAAGATAAAATAGGTCAGTTTTGGCAGTAGTACAAACCCTGCCTGTGTATATTAAGGGTTACGCTCTTGCAACTACCATTTATGTCAATGGCAGATTCAAGAGGAATAGATAGTTCTAAAAATGCACGCACCACTACTGATATACAATACATTAATCTTGCATACTGTATGCATATCATACTATTTGTAAAATATTTGATGTTGTTATGTTACGCATGGTCTAACATGACTTTCAAAGTCATGCACTTGTTATTGAAGTCTTTTAATGGATACCTTTCAAAGTCACTAGACTATATCCTTTCAATAATAATTATAAATAAACCCACAAAGTTAAAAGAGTAATACCTACAATGAAAGAATCCAGCTGAGAATAAATTTTCTTATGGGTTAAAAACAATCATTAAATATATCCCAGAACAACTTGAAATGAAGATGTCATTACCACTACCATATGAGAGAATTCAAACAGCGTTGCCTATTAGCTGCATTAATTATTGGTCATATGTAGCAACAATTTAACAGCTCATCAAATCTGATGTAGAGAAAAAGCCCTACTTTCAAAAACTGCAAAACTAAACAAATATAGTACTTCTACCATATGATTTGTTAGCCTTTAATTTCAGAGGCAGTCATAATCAATAGCATTAAAAAGCCAATTGAGGCTCCACGTAAGCAGACCCCTAGTTCAGACCCCCCTCTTGTCAATGGGACTCCAGGTGGGTGCAGGGGTCAGCAGGTGCAGAGCACGTTGCAAGACTGTGGTCTGATATATTTCAATATGGGAGGTCAACATTTCAAATGACAATTACTATTAACGTGGTTCTATAAAGTTTCACTTAAGACAAAGAGTTGTATGAATAACTGATTTTTCAGTTTGCTGGCAGTTTCAAAAATTAAAAAAGAAGCAAAAATCACTTTGTTTGTAGGCTGTTCTGAATTTTTTTTTTTTTTTTTTAATTTTCAGCAAACCAAAAAGTTAAAAATTTTCATTTCAGGTCAAACAAAATGTTTTGTCCAACCCAAAATGAAATGTTATTTTGAGCCTTTTTAAGGTTAATTTTTTAAATAATATGGAAGGAAACTTCAAACCAAGTCATTTAAAATTGAAAAATCAAAAACCATTTCAAAACAGTCAAAATGTAATGGTTCAATTTTTTCCAATATTATTATTTTACCCCCCGGCCCTGAAATAAACAATTTGGTGAAACTGCCACAAAGTCACTAAACTTTTTGGCATCCCCAAATCTGTATTTTTTGCCCCAAAAAAGTTTTGGACAAAATTTCCCCCCAGCTCTATTTAAGACAGGCTGTATTTTCAGCTTGGGTCTCCCATAGTTGGCTCAGAATTTAATATAGTAGATATTCAAGTTGTTTTTTGCACTGATCACCCACATTAATCATAAGGGGAAACTTTTTTTAAAAAAGACAACTAAAACTATTATAGACACTTTAGGTTACTAGGCTATGAACACGTTGAAACCCAGAGCTTTCCTGTGTGTTTAGAACTACCAAAAGGAAAATTTATATGGAATAAAATTAATACTAAGTCTTCTTGAAATATTTTAAATTATTATACATGTAATATAAACAGATCTCAAAAGATTTTTATAAAGGAAAGAAAGTTAACCTTTCTTGACAAATCCTTACAGAAACCATTTCAATTAATGAATTATTCTCCTTCCACACCCGGGCCGCAGAGTGGTGTTAACTTTTAAAGAACTATTTTCACACTTGTAATAATTTAATAATCTTACATTTATTGCCAGAAAATTAAATGATACTCAATATATTTTATAGTATAGACTACCTATAGCAACCACCTCCAAGTGTTGAAGCTTCTGTTTGCACACATGAATTCAGCAACAGCAGTTGCCAAAGACAGTCCCAAGAGGTAAGACAGATCTTTAGCCAACTGGTATGTTACTTGCCTTTACGTCTCAGGAAAACACAAAGATAGTGAACAGACAACACTGCCATCTCCATTTTAAATGCTGAAGTACAAGTATCATAGCATAAAAAGAATAGTGAATATTTTAAGTTGGAATGTTCTGGCAACAACACAAAGCACCTTCAGAATGCTAACTTTTCTTGTATGCATCATTTAAGGTAAAAATAGCAATGGCAGGTAAAAACAGTTTAATCAAAAAATTTTTTGAAAGTGTTTGAATGGAATGCTCTTGACAAATGCCAGATTAACAGACTGGGGTTAACAGAGTAGGTTCAATACAGGCAACTCAAATCTCCTCACACTCCCAACTGCCCTGGAGAAAATGGGGTCAGTAAGGAAGAAGAGGAGTGTTCAGTCTCAGTGTGCTTTCCTTCCTTGGCTTCTCTGCTGATATTGCAGATTAGTGCTGACTGTGATGGTGGCTTTTGTGATACAGATGCTTATGCATTGCGAAGCAAGATGAAACCACCAACACATTCCACAATGTCAGCAACTAGATGGCAAATGATTGCTAAATATTTTCAGTTTCCCACCCCATTGCATAAATTAATGAGCCAACCTATACTTCGCGGCTGTCTGTGTTAAGCTTCACTGAGGTTCAGAATCTGGGGAAGTACTCCTACCACTCAGACCTTTATATGGAGTTACCCAGCTGAAAAGGGACTGTTGAACTTTGGCATTTTCTTTTCCTCTAATTTATGCTGGTCCAAAACCAAAGCATTAGCTTCTGACACTATGTCACGTGGCCATGGTAAAGGGGCATTTTCTTCTAATTCTGAACAAGAAACTTCTTTAGATTAAAAAAACCCAGTATTATTCTAAACCTGAAATTTCTCCCTCACACATATATACACACTGTTGTTCTTGCTTTCTGTCTGCTTCACTTTATAGGTTTTGCCTAGAACTTTTCCCCATCCGCTCCAGTCTCTCTTCCTGCTACAGATTTAAAGAAACAGTACACATTCTCACATAAGATTTCTAAGACAATGTCCTCAGAGGCTAATTATTTCACCACAGAAATATAAATTAGATATGTAATAAATAGAACAATTTTAAAATGGAAAGTAAATTACTGCAAATTTATGGTATGTGGGAAAGCTGACTTCAAGAAATTTACTTTGGGGAGAAATTCATGGAATTTTTATTATTTATTGTCGAGCATTTGCCGACAAATTTTGCCTTATCTGCATATATACATGGAGATGCCATTAAACAGGCAAAGTGGTAACGTTATACAAATAACTTGAAAGAAAAATCCTAGTAAACAATGTCAGAGGTCATGGATAATTTATTAAACACTGAAATAGCCATTTCCAATATAATTTTTTTCCCCTTAGCTCATGTTTCATGGCATTTTATATATTGATGTGCTGATAACATTTCCCAGTCATTTTCTATCTTTCAACACTGTATTCACAGTTACAAAGCAAAGTTTTGGGGAGAAAGCTATATATTTGAGTTTTAAAGAACTGTAATCCATAAACAGTTTTTTCCCTTTTAATGTGTTCCTTTCTAAAACTAGGCATTTTAAAGGCAATAAACATGGCATGTGTGGCAGGGTATCAGAATAACATGATGATATTTTTAACATGATGTCCTATGGTCCCCAGCTGTGTTTTTGGGGCTCAAGGTCAGAGTCTTGGGAGCAAAACTGTTGGCACTTCCTTTAATGATCTGGAGAATCATCTGGCTATGTTAGAGACTGTTATGACAGTGCTCTATAAAAGAGGTGTCTATATATGCAATTAGTTAATAGATAATGTGACTATACATGGTGCCCAAGAATATGCAACTTTGTTCCTGGATTTTGTAGGTCCAGTAAAGCTGTTTGTTGTTGTGCTAGGGTTGCCAACTTCCTAACTGCAGAAAACCAAATACCCTTGCCCCACCCCTGCCCCAAAGCCTCACCCCTGTTCACTCCATCCCCCCTCCCTCTGTCGCTAGCTCTCCCCCACCCTCGCTCATTTTCACCAGGCTGGGGCAGGTGGTTGGGGTGCCAGAGGGCGTGAGGGCTCCGGCTGGGGATGTGGATTCTGGGGTGGGGCCAGGGATGAGGGTTTTGGGGTGCAGAGGGGGCTCCGGGCTGGGGGATTCAGAGTGTGGGAGGGGGCTCTGGGAGGGGACTGAGAGGTCAGACAAAGTGATTGCTCTGTGAAGTGTTCACCAAGAGGTGATAAAAAGTGTTTTTGTCTTATTTTCCCATGTGAGTTCAATCAAGAGCATAGTGATTGGTTTCACCCACATAATTGTAATTGGGGCATTTAGTGCACTGGATGAGCTATACCACAGTTTTCATTTTAAAAAGTTATTTTGTGAACACACACACACACACTTTGTAATCTGAGGGTATACATAGGGACATGAACTACTTACAAAATGTTTATTCCCTTGTCCCCATTCTCTTCTCTCTGAAATGTCACCTCACCATGTGACATTAAAACCAATAATGACATACAATCACCAGATTTGGAGAGCTCCTCCAATTTTTATTAGGGCTGTCAAGCGATTAAAAAATTTGCAATTAATTGCATGACTAAAAAATTAATCGTGATTAATCACACTGTTAAACAATACTAGAATACCATTTATTTAAATATTTTTGGATGTTTTCTACATTTTCCAATACATTGATTTCAATTACAACACAGAATACAAAGTATACAGTACTCACTTTCTGTTTATTTCAGATTACAAATATTTGCATTGTAAAAAACAAAAGAAATAGTATTTTTCAATTCACCTAATACAAGTACTGTAGTGCAATCGCTTTATTATGAAAGTTGAACTTACAAATATAGAATTATGTACAAAAAAACTGCATTCAAAAATAAAACAATGTAAAACTTTTGAGCCTACAAGTCCACTCAGTCCTACTTCTTGTTCTGACAATTGACAAGACAAACAAGTTTGTTTACATTTGCAGGAGATAATGCTGCTCGCTTCTTGTTCACAATGTCACCTGAAAGTGAGAACAAGCATTCGCCTGGCACTGTTGTAGCCGGCGTTGCAAGAGATTTACATGCCAGATGCTCTAAAGATTCATAATGTCCCTTGATGCTTCAACCACAATTCCAGAGGACATGCGTCCATGCTGATGACGGGTTCTGCTTGATAATCCAAAGCAGTGCGGACCGATGCATGTTCATTTTCATCCTCTGAGTCAGATGCCACCAGCAGAAGGCTGATTTTCTTTTTTGGTGGTTTGGGTTCTATAGTTTCCGGATCAGAGAGTTGCTCTTTTAAGATTTCTGAAAGTATGCTCCACACCTCATCCCTCTCCGATTTTGGAAGGCACTTCAGATTCTTAAATGTTGGGTCGAGCGCTGTAGCAATCTTTAGAAATCTCACATTGGTACCTTCGTTGCATTTTGTCAAATCTGCAGCAAAAGTATTCTTAAAAAGAGCATGTGTTGAGTCATCATCTGAGACTACTATAACATGAAATATATGGCAGAATGCAGTAAAACAGAGCCGGAGACATACAATTCTCCCCCAAGGAGTTCATTCACAAATTTAATTAACGCATTTTTTTTTTAATGAACGTCATCAGCATGGAAGCATGTCCTGTGGAATGGTGGCCGAAGCATGAAGGGGCATATGAATGTTTAGTGTATCTGGCATGTAAATACCTTGCAATGCTGGCTAGAAAAGTCCCATGCGAATGCCTGTTCTCACTTTCTGGTGACGTTGTAAATAAGAAGTGGGCAGCGTTATCTCCCATAAATGTAAACAAACTTGTTTGTCTTGTCGATTGGATGAACAAGAAGTAGGACTGAGTGGACTTGTAGGCTCTAAAGTTTTGCATTGTTTTGTTTTGAGTGCAGTTACATAACAAATAAAATCTACATTTGTAAGTTGCACTTTCACGATAAAGAGATTGCACTACAGTACCTGTATGAGGTGAATTGAAAAATATTATTTCTTTTCTTTATCATTTTTAGAGTGTAAATATTTGTAATCAAAAATAATAATATAAAGTGAGCAGTGTACACTTTGTATTCTGTGTTGTAATTGAAATCAATATATTTGAAAATGTAGAAAACATCCAAAAATATTTAATAAATTTCAATTGGTATTCTATTGTTTAACAGTGCAATTAATCTCAGTTAACTCACGCGATTAACTCAAAAAAATTAATTGCGATTAAAAAAATTGTGGTCACAGTTTTAATTGACAGCCCTAATTTTTGTGTGTTTTAATCACTGAGTAAGCCTAAGAGAACCTTCAGTCTAATGAACCACCATCAGCACAACCAACACCACCCTTTCTTTTGTCCTCAACTACAAAGCTGATTATTTGTATTTTTCTCATTCTTTTTCTGTCCCTGGCAGTTGAGCCTGGTCAGAGAGCGTGCCACCACTGCTTCCCAGCCAGACCGTCAGGCAGAAGCAGCTCCATCCTCATCCCCACTTGGCTGTCGGGGAAAGTGGCCAAACATATAGTGGGGAGGGAGACGGACAGAGCACCGCCACACACAACAGGTAACGTGGGGTGGGGAGAGGACGGGGGCCTTGGGCTGGACACAGGATGGAGAGGTCACTGGGCAGAGGAGACATGTGGGGTGGTCATGTGTCCTTCCTTTTAGATTGTGCCCCACCCAGCATGGGGAGGCATGAGTTGTCTGTGGGATGGACAGAACCACACACTAGCTTCTCCCTCCCCCAATTTCTTTATCTGCAGTTTCCTGCATGATTCCAACTCCTGATAACCAGATGTAGCAATAGATTTCTGCTACCGGAGCAGAGGGAGAAGAGAGATTCTCACAAAACAAACAAAGTGAGCAATGTAATACATTGTCTACAGTACAGTACAGTACAACCTGGGGCTAGCAGCTGAGGTTGGTTATTCATGTCATTCACCACTTGGTACTTCCCATGGCACCATTCCTCATTTTGTGAGGGGAAGGAAACCACAGAATATAGGGATGGTGTGTGTGTGTGTGTGTGTGTGTGTGTGTGTGTGTGTGTGTGTGTATAAGTTTCTGGCTCACAGGCATGGGCCACCATGCATTCAGCAGGGATGCCTACCACACAGTGATTTCGGGGAGATGTGTAGCCTGGGTGCTATAAGTAATCCATGGCTATGCACCTGGGCCTGTGCTTAGGAGAGAAATGAGAATTCAGGTTAGAAGCCCCGAGCTCAGTGTCTATCTCTTGAAACTTTCAAACTTGGGAATCTAAACATAGGCACTTAAATCCATTTATATAAAAGCTGTCTATTTTCATAAATGTCAGGCACCTACAACTCCTATGGACTTCAGTAAGGGTTGTGGGTGAAAATCAAACTTCATACTTAAATATCTAAATACGGCTTTAGGGGCCTAATTTTAAACCCCAAATCTGAAAGTTTTGACTTACTTAGTCAGAACATCTTATATTACAAGTTTAAATACTGAAATATTTACAAAAGCAATTAGCAAATACATAAATAGTAAAAAAAAAAAAAAAAAAAAAAAAAAAAAAATCAAATTATACAAATAGTTCCAACCAAACTATAAAATCCAATAAAATAAACAAAAATGATTTGTTATTCTGTCTGAATTTAGTTTCCTAATCAAATAGTCTGTAGGCAAGATATAGACAAAGCAAGCCCACAACCACTAGCCATCTGTGCTGAAGAAAATTTTTGCAAAATGGAGAATTACTACACATTTACATAAACTTCTTCTATAAATGTTCCTCGGTAGAAACTTACAGAACTTCAAAGAGTAGTTATCAAGAACTGTATTGTGGTGCAATTCAATAAGCTATATTTATGCTCACATTATTCTTATGGTAACTTTTGCAAGTCTATTATGTCCAGTATTAGACTGGGTTCTTCCGGATGTAACCCTTCTGCCAGATGTTGTCACCAACAAAAAGGGCCAGGTTCAATTTCCTAGGAGTTCCTCCTGAAAACTTAAACACCAGTTTGAACCCCCACCCAGAAACCTGGCAAACGATATAGAATACCATAGGCACCCTTGATAAGCGATACTTCCCCACTTGCAGCACCAGGTCCAGGTGTTTAAAACAAAGAATTTTACTTGAGGGGAAGAAAAGGAGGAACAGAGACAACAGAATGAACTTGGGAAAGACAACAATTAATAAATTAACATTATCTATTAGGTAAAACTCCTCCCTCCCGCATCTTATCATTAGTAGTCCCAAACTCAGTGCACTGGCCTCCTCTTGCAGTTGTGAGTGGCTAATGTGTTCTAGGCACTTCCTGCCACCCCAGCTCCCCACTCAGTCTGTTGTCCAAGGTTCTTGCAGTCCATCTCCTGCCCTTGAGGAGTGCTGCCTGGGCTGCTCCAGGAGGCCCAGCACTTGACCCAGCTGAAGTGATTTCAGCTTTGATTCCTGGATAGGGAGGCCCAAACTCGAGTTCAGCTTGTAGGCTACTGCTCTTCATAGCTTCAGCCCAAGCCACGCAGGACGACTTCTGTGTTGTGTGCTATCTCACAGCCAGCTCAGCCCACTGACTTAGTTACTCCAAAGCTACCGCAGCTCAGCCTGCTGCCGTAATGCCATCCACTACCTTGAAGCTGCTGCTATGCTGACTCTTTCTATAAAGAGTCCTTACAGCATCCTCACCAGCAGCAGATCACTCCCAGAAGATAGTGGGAAGCCGTTTCCCCTCTGTCCACTGGTATCGCTACCCAACTATGCCAAACTGTTGTTTTGGTCAGGGTGAACCCTCACCCCGGGTACATTTGGTGTAGTTCTCTTGTCAGTTCATTTCTCAACAGGGGCAATAGCATTTGATTGCTCCCAAACTCAAAACTGCCCCAAATGGTCATATAACTTAAATGCAAATGGCCCATTCAGTCATTTCCCCTTGCTCATCAACAAATGTTGGCATGGAGCTCCCTCCTCTATGGAGCCTCTGTCCATCTGGAGTTCTCAAACAGCTCTGGGCTGCACTTTTCACTATTCACCAACAGGTGCCAAGAGTGACTTCCCTAGTATCCAGGACTTCAGGGCTTACATGGATATTAAAAATAAATAAACAGTGTTCAACTTTCTGGAGACTTACTGTAATATCATCCCAGTGAAATGATTTTGCTGTTTCATAACAAGCTGCACAGCTCTTATAGTTGAGAAGTGTGCGACACTGTGGTTCAAGAGCTTACCACCCCCTCTTTAAAATAACTTATTTTCAAAAGATTGTAACTTTTATGAGTTGGAAAGTAATCTAGTCCGACTCTAAAGTAAATTGCCAAATGAAATTGCATCAGAAATGCAAAGCCACAAAGGAAGCAGAGCTTGGGCAGCCAGT
The DNA here is from genome assembly GCF_028017835.1 of Emys orbicularis. Lineage (NCBI taxonomy): Eukaryota > Metazoa > Chordata > Testudines > Emydidae > Emys > Emys orbicularis. The sequence goes on along the minus strand of NC_088686.1, from coordinate 46,593,011 downwards.
CAAAGCTCTGTATATGGAAATTAAGCATTACAAGTACTTAAGAAGTCCCTAATTTGCGGAAATAGTGCAGAGAATCTAAAGGACATCTCTTTTGTTCAGTTTCATTGTACACAGAGACCTCTTAGTAAATCTTTTCTTTCCAATAAAAAAATACCCTGGGAGTCCTGGAAGAGCTCTTCCAGAGCTTAAGTTTACATTCTTCAAAGTGAATTTCATATAATCATTGATGCTTCTGTCCCTTAATCTGGAAGAAAGTGATTCTTAGTGCAAACACAGTAGTAGTTTATACATTACAGATGCAGAAAGGTGCTTTAGCAGAGCAGCAAATTCCTGTGAAAAAGGAATATGAAGAGTGAATGAAATACTATCAGTTCTCAGACTCACTGGACTGTCTCATGCAATCAGAGGGGATGGGAAAGAATTTCAAGTTACACTGAGGTCGCCTTAATTCAAAGAGTGGAATTAAGTATAGAATTTTTTCTTTTAACTGCACTGCTTTTGAAATATAGTTTCATACCATGAATAGTAGTCAATTGTAAACTCTTTTGTTCCTCCATTGCAACAGTAGACAGAGAAATTTAGCTGTTCAGGCTAAAGGAACAAACATCTGTATTTACTAGTGCATACTCCCCTCCAGAATTTAGAATAGAATCCAGGAATAACAATCTCAACATGTCTCTGCTGTCCAGCAAATAGCTGTGAAATCCACTGACAAAGTATGGGTCTCTTTTCCCTCAATTGGTTGGCCACACAGTGGATAACAGCCTATTACTGCTGCTAAGTTTCTCCATTATCTCGGTAGGTATAGGGTTGTACTGTAAATCTAAAGGTTCCAATCAGGATAATGAGCCGGGCGGGGGGAGGCGAGAGAGGAGGAGGAAGAGGGAGAAATCCATACAGTTCTTCATTATGGAATTTCTTTTTTTCAGTCTCTTTTATAAATTTCAAGATGTTAGAAAAAGCAGAGAGGGAGACCGAGGGAGCCCCAGTGAGAATATCCCATAGCTGAGTGGTTAGAGCACGCACCTGAGAGGTGTGGGATACCCTTGTTCAAATCCTTTCTCCCCATCTGGCAGAGGCGGGGAATTGAACCTTGATCCCATCCCATCCCAGGAGAGTACTCTAAACAATGAGATAAAAGTTAAGGCAGGCACTACTAATACGTCCTGAAAGGGACCTGATCTGCTAGGCGGCCTCTGACCATGCCTACTGGATTGGGGCCCCTGGGTGAGATATACATTCCCCTGCCTATCTTCCCCGGGTTTGTGGAGTGAATTTAGGCACCTACCGGGTAAGGCAATGTCTGAGCAGGGATTTTGTGGATCACAGTGGAGCCTAACACTGGGAATTAGGCACCTAAGTATGAGTTTTAGGCACTTAAGTACAGTAACTTCTTGCTTAACGTGGTAGTTATTCCTGAAAAATCCAACTTTAAGAGAAACGATGTTAAGTGAATCCAATTTCCCCATAAGAATTAATGTAAATAGAGGGGGTTAGGTTCCAGGGAAATTTTTTTCACCAGACAAAAAACTATATATTATATAGATATACACACAGTATACTTTTAAAACAAACAATTTAATACTGTTCACAGCTATGATGATTGTGAAGCTTGGTTGAGGTGGTGAAGTTAGAAGGTGGGATATTTCCCAGGGAATGCCTTACTGCTAAATGAACTAGCACTCGGCTGAGCCCTCAAGGGTTAACACATTGATGTTAATGTAGCCTCTCACACAAGGCAGCACGAACACGAGGGAGGGGAGACAGCATAGCAGACAGAGACAGACACACACCTTGTGTGTGTGTGTGTGTGTGTGTGTGTGTGTGTGTGTGTGTGTGTGTGAGAGAGAGAGAGAGAGAGAGAGAGAGAAATGCACACTGCCCCTTTAAGTAAGCTGACCCACTCTTAAATGCATTGTCTTTTTAAATGGATCAGGAAGTTGAGACAGCAGCTGCTGCCCCGAGCTCTCTCTCCGTCCGTGTCCCCTCCCTGCTCTATATGGAGAAGGGGTAAGTGGGGTGAAGGAGTAGAGGGGAGGGGGACACCCTGACATTAGCCCCTTGTGGTGGGATGGCTGCCCCACCCCCATGCTAGAGGGGGCTGCAGCAGGCCAGTGGGCCTGCGCAGACGAACAGCCAATAGAAAGAGGGCTTATTGGGAGCCAATCAGGGCCAGGCTCAGCCCTATAAGAAGGCTGCTCAGGGAGAGAGCAGTCAGTCTGTCCCAGACCTTCATGGGGGAAGGTCTGTCTCCAGAGCAGGAGACCAGCACCTTGGACAGAGCAGTGCTGGGCAGGCTCAGGGGGAGCTCAGTAGGGCTCCGGCCCAAAACCTGCCAGACTGCGGGCCCTGAGAGAAAGAGCCTAGTGGGTGTGAGGGGCCAGAGGGGAAGTGGCCCAGGGACAGTTGGACAAGGGGAGAGAAGGAGGGCAGGGCGGCTGCCACTAGAGGGTCCCTGGGTTGGGACCCAGAATAGTGGGTGGGCCTGGGTCCCCCTCTTCCCGTTTGTACTGCACCTGGCCATGCAGTAGGGTGGCTGAGACAAACTGGAACTGGCCCTTGAGACAAGGGACTAGATTTTGGAGGTTGTGGTTGGCCACTGAGGCCAATGCAAGGACTGCTGAACAACGCTCCCCAGAAGGGGGTGAGGATGGACTAGGTGAAGAGGACGCCGCCGAATAGGGAGCAACACGGATCCAGACCACAACTGTGGAGCAGAGGACAGACGGGACACCACCAGCAGAGGGCACTCCCCATGGACTGAGCTAATTCCTGGAACAACCAGTGGGCGGCGCCACGGTGGTGAGTCCCAACCCTGTCACACACACCCTTCCCTTCCTGCACAACAAGCACGAGTCTCTGGGAGCAGCTCCAAGGCAGAGGGCAGGAGCAGCACATGGCAGTGGGGGGAGGGACAGCTGAACTGCCGATTGCTAGCCTGCTGGGTGGCTGCAGCACAGGGAACTTAAAGGAGCGGGGAGCTGATAGGGGGGCTGCCGGTTCACCCTGGTTACAAGCCCCCACCAGCTAGCTGCAAAGGGCTGCTCTTTCTGCAAGCAGTGGACAAAGCAGGCGGCTGCCAAACGACGTTAGAAGGGAGCATTGCACAACTTTAAATGAGCATGTTCCCTAATTGATCAGCAATGTAACAATGAAACGTTAACTGGGACGACTAAGTGAGGAGTTACTGTACCTTTGCGGGACTGGGCCTCAGATATTATGGCAATAAGTTCTAATTAGGGTTGCCAATCTTGGTTGGATGTATTCCGGGAGATTTCATCACATGACAATCTTTAATTAAAGTTTACTCTTTAATTCCTGGAGACTCCAGGCCAATCCTGGAGGGCTGGCAACCCTAAACTTTATAGAAAAATACATGACAGTTAATAATCTTTGTTCAGTGCAGGGTTTGAACGGTGTGCAGTAAAGATGACACCGAGCTAAATATTGAATGACAAGGATAAAAACTGTTGACTAGCTAGCCATTTAGTGGGCATGATCAATCCTGTGCACCAAATGAGGCAAGTGTGCTGCGGAAGAAGTAGTCTGTGAAAATGTAATAAAGAATGTACCATAATACATACACACAAGAAGGCAGAATTAAAGTTAGGGCATCTTCAATTCTGGCATTTCCTAACTTTTGAATGCTTGACTTTGCAACCGTAAGATTATTTTAGTACAGTGTTCCAAGTTGGGGGTTGTTGTTCCCCCCCAAGTAATAAACAGTTTTCACAAGCCCTGAAAAAAGTTGAGCAGAAAAAAGCCAGTACTATCCATTAAAATTAACCACTTTCGATAAACAGCAAAACAATGAGCAGCCCAATTTAAAGAGTCATAGCAATTTATCAATATTTTGCTGTACTGTAACTGTCAGATATTTCTGAATGTAAATCTATCTGGATGTTAATATTTAGATTCTACTGATTCCTCAAGATTGGGTGTCAATATAATCTAATTTCTCTGTATTGAAGTTTGTTCCTCTTGGTAACAATCCTGATAAGTGACTCGTTAAAATATTTTTGTGTGTTTTTTGAAAGTGTGGCTGTTACTTAAAGTTATGAATGCTTCTCTGAAAACTTTGGAAGATAAAATTCTGCTGAAACAGAATTTAACTAACTTCTTTGTCCTTTTATTTCTGATTGAATTTCCATGAAAAAAATAAAATTTAACTTTTGTTTAGTTTGTGTGCTCCTGTTGCTTATTTCTCACCTGAAGTTACATTTGTAATATGTTAGTTGCTAGATGTCAGCAAAGATTATGGAACAAATTCAGAGGAGACTCTAAACTGGTGTTATTTATACCTTTTTCCAAATCAAGACATGCATCTTAAACTTCCTTACACTTACTAATATAAGAGTCAAATTTAGACACTGTATTTGGCCCTATGCTTTTTATGGGAAAAGCAGGAACAGATGAACTCTTAGGACACTACAGATCCTGATTTCCATGCAAAGCTATTAATAAGAAATTAGGGTAAATATTAGTAAATTATTTGTAAACAGAATGTTTGCCAATATTTTTCAGCAGGTATCAGCATCTAAGTCCCAACTCTTGATTCCCACAGGAATAGGGTGACCAGATGTCCCGATTTTATAGGGACAGTCCCGATTTTTGGGTCTTCGGCTCCTATTACCCCCCCACACACACACTTCCGTCCGGATTTTTTTATATTTGCTGTCTGGTCACCCTACACAGGAAAAGCCTGAGCAAAATCTCTTTGCCCACAGAAACAACAGTAGGTAGACACTACGTTCACACACCCCCTCCAAGCACTACATGGATCCATGTTCTGGAGGAACCTACTGGCCATATTTGATGCACCTATATTTCACACACCTGTAGTGAGCCACAGAAACATGATGTACAGAGGGTGCAAATTCCCTCTGGTTTGGGTTTCTGGTGCAACAGACATACAGCTTTTATGCTGTTTTAGACCCAAATATGCCTTTAAGTGAAAGAGGGGGGTTAGCCCCAAGAATTGTAACATCACTAATGTTTTCAGGTAATTTTTTTTAGCTTACAGAGGAAAAAACCTGAATGTTTTATTATTCCAGTAAAATATTAATTTGTTTTACAGTTAAGTGACAAGGATAGCTATACAGTAACTTCAGTTACAACTGCAAATGGCTGCATGCCATTTATTAAATAACTTCTCTTTATCTAACAAAACACATTAAAGGCAAAGTGTTGCCTAATGCAAGTAGTAAGTCACTTCAAGCTTTTGAAGATTACTGTTTTATCAATTAATACACGTCCATATATTTTCAATGGGCCAATTTTGATAATTACTCTTTGTTGAAATACTGGGGATTTTATTATGGGCCACTGAACTGCCTTCCATGTAGAACAATCATACTTACCTAGTATTATCTTGTTTGTAACCAGGTAGACAACATTGTTCAAAGAAAGCAAATGATAAAATATTTGCTCTCATTAAGGTTTACAAAGCAGTCTTCAAGTGATATTACATTATAAATCCTGTTGCAGGCTTTTACCAGCTTTTTAGGGAAGGTATAAATGACATGGTAAATTTGCATTTAAATTCATGGAACTTTAAAAATCTGTTTCAGATTTAGCCCTCCAGCCAGAAACAATATTTTCATTTGTAAACAAGCTGTTTCATAATGAGATCTTTTGTAGCATATAGACTCCTGGAAAAAAACCCTCTGTTTTAAAGAAATATAGTAGTATCTTTCCAATATAAATTATTGATTACTTTGTGCATCCCAAATCACTCGAACATATAAGGAAAGATTTTAAGCAAAATTTAATCTGCTGTCCAAATACAACATTACTTTAAACATGAGGTCATCTAAACATCTGTCTCCAATATATCCCAAGGGATTTAAATCAAAAGTCTGCTAAACATGTACAATCATTTTGAAAATAAATAACAGAACAAATTTAGTCTTGATTATGATTATCATGCATTTTAAGAGGAAACATTTATTCTAATAAGAAAAGTCTGAACCAATTTAAATGTATTGACATTACGGTAAAATAGTTTCATACCCTAAAGAAGACCTTTTTTTCCATTTCCTCTGATCTTTAGTAATATTCAATGTGTAATATTTGGAGAAAAAAAAGCCTTGTGCCTGTTTCCTCAAATACCATTCTTCTCCTCCCCTTTATAGATATGTAGTGAACAGCTGCTCAGAGACTAGAGAAATATTAAAATTGTCTATCACAAATACTGTGTGCTGGCCCAGCTACTTGCTTACAAGCTCCCTCTGAATTTTCCTTCCCTTTGGGCAACTACTACACGAAAGAAAAAGAAAAAATTCTTTGTCAACACTACAGAGATCTCAAATTTAGTTATCCATCTCCATTTTCTTCCTCTGGGAAAGAAGTGAAGATGCAGGGGGTGGAGTGGAGTGGGTATTACCTTAACCATTCACAAAGAAACAAAATATTGTAAAGGTTGTCTCAACGAAGGACCATCTCATATCCCCATTTACATCCCAACTTTGATATATGATCATTTTAAGAACAGATAGGAGTTAAATAAATTGCTGTTTGTTCCTCACTCACTTGCAGCCCTGCTTTCATCCATGAGCAAGGACGCAGGGAAGGAAGTGATCGCCTCTGCAACATACTCCCCCAATCCCACAAAGTCTCCCTGCATGGTTCAGGCTTTACAAACCAAGCAATGAGAGGGGGGAATTGGGACAATGAAAAGTAGATGAGTTCCTCTGAGTCTTCTAAAACCCTTTCCTCTCTGCACAAATAAATACATTACGAGGCTATGTTAACTTGTACTACTTTCCTCTCCCCTCTTTAGGTTGCCTCTTTGGTAGGGGACTGTACCAAAAGGCAGATGTAATCAGGGTAGGTAGCATAGCTCTGAGAGGAGTTTCTGGTACCCAGAGCATGCTACCAGATATTTAAGAGACTAAATTATCCCAACACTAACGCATATATCTACCCAGTTTAAGTATTGTGTATTTCACATTCTCATTGCCACATTTAATAAATTAGTAATTAGCACTATTTTGTGTATTTTAAAATATACACTTTTTTCATTTTTGTGCCAGTATTTGTCAGATTTCACAGTGAAGTAGCATCTTGTGTACCAGACACTTGGGAACAGGGGCGGCTCCAGGCACCAGCGCACCAAGCGCGTGCCTGGGGCGGCAGCCTGCCAGTCCCAATGAGGATGGCAGTCAGGCTGCCTTCGGCGGCATGCCTGCGGGAGGTCCGCCGGTCCTGTGGCTTTGGCGGCAATTCGGTGGCGGGTATGCCGAAGGCGCGGGACCGGCGGACATCCCGTAGGCATGCCGCCGAAAGCCGCCTGACTGCTGTACTTGGGGCAGCAAAATACATAGAGCCGCCCCTGCTTGGGAATAGTTTCAATAAGCAATAGGATGGTTATTTCACAAGGGCTCTATTGGCCTCCATGAGACAGTTATTTCCTTTATAGTGTATCTGTATTTCCACTAGCTCCAAGCCAGCATTCTAAGCTTTGCCGGTAGATTACATCTTCATAGCGGCTGCTAATTAAGGCCATAAAATATTACCAACCCAACCAGTCAAAAATCATGACAGAGTGGGGTGTGTGGTTTTTTGTATCAGACTGACTTAATTATGAGATTTTTAATAAATAGATAAATAAATGTTGGGATTCTATTTGTCTTTTGGTTTTTGAGACTTTAGGGTGCACACTTTCAAGCTTTTGTCCACAGCCATGAGGACTAAAAATTTAGCTTTTTTTTTTTTTTTTTTTAAAAGATAAGATTCTTACATAGTCACATGACTCTAGCGGCTGAGGAAAACACCAAATACCATGAAACTCATGATAAAAATCACCAAAGTCAGGAACACTGCCACTGTGGAGGGAGGGATAGCTCAGTGGTTTGAGCATTGGCCTGCTAAACCCAGGGTTGTGAGTTCAATCCTTGAGGGGGCCCTTTAAGGATCTGGGGCAAAAATCTGTCTGGGGATTGGTCCTGCTTTGAGCAGGGGGTTGGACTAGATGACCTCCTGAGGTCCCTTCCAACCCTGATATTCTATGATTCTATACTGTGGTAGTAGAACCAGAACAGGTGTAATAAGCATTCTCTCATGCAAGATCAGTCAACCAAGGATGGTACCTGATGTCAACTGAAAGACGAAAGTCAAGCTACTCTTCAGTTTTATGAGTATCTTACAAATACTTACATTTGCAAAATGTATATGTAACATTACATGCATTTTAACAAACAAAAGTTAAGATTTGCATTCAAAGTTGTGTTTATAAGAGAACAGGGAAGTTTCCCAGTTCTGTGATAATATTTACAGAATTAGCATTTGAGTACAAGTTAAATATGAAGACTTTAAAAAAAAAAAAAAGTTTGAGCACTAGGAAAGCATCACATTTTGTTTTTGTCTGGGGGGTCCTGGAGGAAATCAGTCATCAACACATTTCAGTGTAACACAAACAACGTAATGCCCAGGAAACCATGAAAAGCATGTCCTAACTGGGAAATGATCTATTAACCGAAGGATGAAAAGTGACCTGTAAATTAAATTTCCGACCAAAATTAAAATTGAGAGTCTAGAGAACAAAAACAAAAATAGCAGCAACCATGTAGTCTAATGGATTGAACACAAGTCTAAGAGCCAAGAACATCTGAATTCTAATCCTACAAAACAATTTTCAGGCACCCCCAGACAACAACATTTGTCCACCAGGACTACACCACTATACACAGGTTGTCCCTAGGGCTTTGGAATATCAACGATCTTTGGGGGCATCACCTTTCTTAACGGTCTTCAACTGCAGGAAAAAGAAGGCCCCATGCTTGCATTGCAATCTTTGTATAGCTGCCAGCTTAAAAAAAAAAAAAAAGTCCAAGGGACAATCCACTAAAACTGGGATGTGCAGGCCACTAGACATTCAGTTATTGGAGAGTCTGGTGTTTACAGTGGTGAAATTTAGCATTTACATTAATGGCATTTTACAGCATGCTAGATGCTTAGAGGAACTGGCTCAGCTATAGGTGCAATCAAAAGCAGACTAAGACCATGTCTACACTACTGGAAGTATAGCAGCATAGCCGTATAGTGCAAACACAGCCTACATCGACAGAAGGGGTTTTTCCCATCACTTTAGGAATTTTACCTCCCTGAGCAATGGTAGCTACATTGACTGAAGCATTCCTTCCATTGACCTAGCTACATTTATACTAGGAGTTATCTCAGCCCAACTACAGCATTCAGGAGTGTGAGTGTGCTGTAGCTACGTTGACCAGGCTTTAGTGGCACTATTGCTCACAAACTGGTCCATGCTTCCCCGCCCCCCTTTGTTTTTTAAAGCAGATTCAGAAAATTGAGGCATAAAGCATCAGGAACTCAGCTGCCTCTAGGCTCAGTCGCCTAGCAACCCAATGAGTTCAGCTTAAGGTTGTCAGGCATCCAATTTTCTACTGGAATGCCTGGTTGATAAGGGACCCTGGCGGCTCCGGTCAGCACCGCTGACAAGGCCACTAAAAGTCCAGTTGGCAGTGCAGCGGGGCTAAGGCAGGCTCCCTGCCTGTCCTTGCTCCGCGCGGCTCCTGGAAGTAGCCAGCATGTCCGGCTCCTAGGCGCAGGGGCGGCTATGGGAGCGCCGTGCATTGCCCCCACCCCGAGCGCCGGCTCCGCAGCTCCAATTGACCAGGAACCACGGCCAATGGGAGCAGCCCCTAGCTAGGTGAAAGTGAGTGAGGGTGGGGGAGAGTGAGTGATGGAGGGAGGTGAGATGGAGTGAGAGGGGGCAGGGCTTCGGGGAAGGGGCGGGGCCTCAGGGAAGGGGCAAGGGTGTTCGGTTTTGTGGGATTAGAAAGTTGGCAACCCTAGTTCAGGTAGGCCCAATAAACCCGTACTAAGTGACTGTGCTCTTGACTGGCCAGAAGAGCCAAGTGACCACCATTTAAGTGGGGGTGCTCAACGGGTTCCAGGCCTGCAGCTGTACCTGATTGCTTCCTGTCCAGCCCTTGCTCCCCACACCCTTGCCTGCTCTGCTCTAGCCCTAGTCCCTGCCAGCCTCAGAACTCCTGATTCTGACTTCTGGCTTGTCTTCTGACCCTACCTTTTGGTCTTGTTCTGACTCCTGACCAACTATTGGCTTGTCTCCTGACCATGCCTCTGGTTTTGGCCTCTGATTCTGCTCTGACCACTGAGTCAGCTTCCTGCTCTGACCACCAGGCTATGCTGCCTATCCATTGGTGGGTGACCTAGAACAGTGGTTCTCAAAAAGGGGTATGTGTACTCCTGGGGGGTAGCAGAGGTCTTCAAGGGGGTAGAGCAACTCATCTAGATATTTGCCTAGTTTTACAACAGGCTACATAAGCACTAGCAAAGTCAGTACAAACTAAAATTTCATACAAAATGACTTGTTTATACTGCTCTATATATATTATACACTGAAATGTAGGTACAATATTTATATTCCAATTGATTTTATAATTATGTGGTAAAAATGACAAAGCAATTTTTCTGTAATAGTGTGCTGTGACACTTATTTTTATGTCTGATTTTGTAAGCAAGTAGTTTTTAAGTGAGTTTAAACTTGGGGTGGTACGCAAGACAAATCAGACTCCTGAAAGGGGTACAGTAGTCTGGAAAGGTTGAGGGCCACTGAGAGAGAGAGATTAAGTGATTTTTGCAAGGTCACATGAAGTCTGTGGCAGAACTGGGTATAGAATCCAAGGATGAAATCCTACTCTGTTGAAGTCAATGCAAAACAGCCATTGATATCAATGGAACCAGGATTTCACCCCAGGGATCCTGATTTATAACATAGTATATTCATCACAAGACCATCCTCCCCCTTCTGGCCACTTATATATTACCATGTTATGTGATCTTTACTGTAGATTTGTTGTAAAACAGAAAATTTGATGTCACTTATCTTCACAGTATTAACTTTTGGGGGAAAAGATACTGCTGTTTCTTAGACTGTAGAATTCCTAATATAACAGAATGTTTAACTTTACTAAATTAATGTATGCATATATACACAGAAAATTATGTAGTATGTTTGTTTTCAGACCCTATTGATTATGTATATGCATTTTTCCTGCCTCTATCTTTACATTAATTTTTCAAACATTTTTCATCTAGATTGACATATTGAAATTTTGTCTCACCTGCAAAGGCTGAGTATACAACTTAAAGTCTTACACTGCCATCTTGTGGATAACACAGAAAATGAGTGGCAAAAGTAAAAGCAGTTTTTTGTTTTAATATATATCTTAACCCTTTAATTTTAAGATTCCTTTTGCTATATACCCAAGCTTATTGTCTGTTTTTTTTTAAAAAAAGAACAATTATCTTCAATATAATTAGAGTCCTTAATTAGGAAGAAACCCCAACCCACTTGAGAGAATCATACTACCTCTCTGATGTTTTAACATGTAGGTCGGACTACAGGTATAAAATTTTAGGGACAAATGCTCCTGCAGATCCTGGCCAAGGAGATGCCCAAGAAATACTGGCATCATTAGCACCGTGGCCACAGTGCTCTGGGCAGCGGGGCTGCGAGCTCCTGGGGTAGCGCAGCTGCAGAGCCTGGCCTGACCCGGTGCTCTGTGCTGCACAGTGCGTGGCTGGCTCCAGGCAGTGCGGTAAGGGGGCAGGGAACGGGGTTGGATAGAGGGCAGGGGAGTGGTCAGGGGCTGTGGGTATGGATAGGGGTGGGGGCGGTCAGGGGGCAGGGAGGCTAAATGGGGGTGGGAGTTCCGGGGGCAGTCAGGGAGAAGGGGTGGTTGCATGAGGCAGGGGTCCCGGGGAGGGTGCAAGTCAGGAAGGAGAGGAGGGGTTGGATGGGGCGGTGGGGGGCAGTCAGGGGCAGGGGGTTCTGGGGATGGTCAGGGAGCAGACAGGGTGGATGGAGCAGGGGTCCCGGGGGGGCTGTCAGGAATGAGGAGGGATTGGATGGAGCAGCAGGGGGCAGTCAGGGGTGGGGGGGAGTTGGATGGGGTGGTGGGGGGCAGTTAGGGAGAAGAGGTGGTTGGATGTGGCAGGGGGTGTCCGGGGAGCAGTCAGGAAGGAAGGGGGGGGTTGGATGGGGCGGTGGGGGGCAGTTAGGGGCGCGGGGTCCAATAATAGCTCATCTTAATTAATTAGCCTCTTACAGTTGGTAAGGCTACTTCCACTTTTTCATGTTCTCTGTATGTATATTATCTTCTTACTATGTTCCATTTTATGCATCTGATGAAGTGGGCTGTAGCCCACAAAAGCTTATGCTCAAATAAATTTGTTAGTCTCTAAAGTGCCACAAGTACTCCTGTTCTTTTTGTGGATACAGACTACACGGTTGCTACTCTGAAACCTCTCAAAAGACAGAGGCTGGAATTTCCAAGGGAGCCTAATAGAGCGAGGCTCCTAAATTCAATTGAATTTCAGTGACTGGGTACCTAACTCCTGTAGCCTCTTTCAAAAAATCTGAGCCAAAAAGTTCAGCCAACCAATAACCATATTATTCTATGAAAAAACAAAGGCAAAAAGGTCACAACTATTTCAGTTTAAAATGAAAGTTTTTAAAAGAAGGATGTTTTATTACATATGAAATTCCAATTTCCAGTATTCTTTTCAAAGACTAGAAGACATGAGTGCTGATTCTAGTACAATACTATTTATTAAACAGGGTAAATAGAAGAAAAAGAAAACCATGAATCACAGCAGAAGGGTATGATCCAATCAGCACATTGGATTTGAAATCCTCCCTTGTATTTATTATTGACAAACAGTAAGTCAACATTTCAGAATTTCAACTTCAAAATATGGTTATAATTCTATTATTGGCACATGTATATGTCCTAAGCAAGTGGATATATAAACTCAAAAAGGTAGAAGTTAGGTAGTCACCTCTAATGATTACTTGTGAGTTTACAGTTAGCATCAAGGGTCTGCAGATGGAAAGGTGTCAAGTTACAGTGTTTTAGGAATATTAAGCTGGCAGTTCAGCACACTATTTGACTCAGGCCAGGATGTGATTATGTAAGATGATGTTTATACTCAGTCCGTTAGGAACTGGTTTGGAAGACTGACAATCAGCAAGATACTGTGGCAAGTCTATCTGGGAGTCAGTCAACTCATGGATGGTGATCAACAGAATCCTACAACTCTTCCTCTACCTTGAGTCAGGTCTGCACTTACTCCGTGGGCAGGGCTACCTCTTGGTCTGGATTCTTTGCAGTGACAGAATAAGCAAAGGGATTTTATGATCCTTTTGAATTGGAGAGCCAATACAGCGGGGCCACTTTATCTTCTATTGGACTATTCAAATAATGGTTTCCAACCAGCCATCCTTAGATGGATTATGGATGTGCTGATAGCAGCTCCACAGCTGAAGCTGCACTAAGATTTTCTTTTTAATGAAATCCTTGTAATCTATTTTTGTTCTGTTTAACACTAAAGAAAACTCATGTTTTCCTGTTAATTCCAGACATAATATTTCATGCCTTGACTCACTGTTTAGCTATTACAGCACTGAAAAAAAAGAGCACACTTCAATTCACTGTACTGAAAAAATACACTTACTTATGTAATGGTCCAACTTCAGTCATCCAATCCAAACTCCTGCTCATAATTATAACCTGCCCACACAGGCAATGAACCCAAACTACACATTTTTTAATCCTCTCATTAACCTCCTTTCACCAATTAGCCAGACTGTTCCCCCTTCCTCTTTGCTGACCATCCTCCTAACCTCCACAAGCATCCCAGTCCCTCTCTCAGCTACCAAACTCTTATTCCACTAACAAACATCTACACCCGATTTTTCTCCTAGATGTAAACTCTGTCCACTGCTTATCTGCTCCAGTAACCAATGCCCAGTACTGATTTCCACCTCATCCCCCAGTTGTAAAACCTGCACGCAATCCCTCACCTTCTAAATACAGTTCCTAGTCTCCATCCTGTTTTTCACTCCACCACCATATACAAGAGTCACACTTTCCATTTCATACACACTTCCCTCACAGGTATAAACCCGCACCCTCATGTGCCTTTCTAACCAACTGCTCCAGTGCCCAATTGTCAAACCATCCTGTTTTCCTTCTCATTCCTTGGCTCCTTCCCTTGATATGGCTTCTTGGACAACATAATCCACTCACATGGTATGATAGAGCAAAGCTGGCCCTTTAAGAGGGGATCAATTTCCAGCTCTGCCCTATTCCAAGTTTTACCCAGAGCACAGACATTGTGAGGAACAGTTGTTCCCAGGGTACTTGGGAACTGAAGGCTTGATAGCAAGGCACTCTAGGAAGAGAAATGGCATAAAAGCATCCTTCTTTTCCTTATAGATAGACAGGGAGAAGGAATTGCTGTGATACTTTTTCTCTAGTAAGAAAGAAATGTTCAGAAGAAGCAGGAGTTCCTGTGGGCAGCAATCAGAAAAGCTAAAGTGATCTGAACTGGGTAAAGAACCCTGGAGATGAGGGAAGCATTTGGTGGCTCTGAGGAAGCTCAGGGAAAGGTTTCTTGAACAAGTGGTTAAAGGAACTTTTGCTGTCTGTTGGAACTTGATGTGAGGAGCTTGAAGTAGGAGACAGACTGGACACAAGGTGAAGGAAATAATCTTTGGGAAAGTGTGGGCTTGCTGATAATATTTCGTTAGACTGACCTAACACTTGGTAAAGCACCCCCATTCTTTCATGTATTTATACTTGCTCCTGTATTTTTTACTTCATACATCTGATGAAGTGGGTTTTAGCCCATGAAAGCTTATGCCCAAATAAATGTGTTAGTCTCTAAGGTTCCACAAGGACTCCCCGTTTTTTTACTCCCCAACTTGTCACTTGCCAAATTGCATATTTAGTTTAAATCATGTTGTTTTCTTTTCACAATGTTCTGCCCAATTAGATTACATTTTTCAGGTTTGAGGTGTCCACAAAGGAGTCAGGGTTGCCTTCAAGGGGTGGCATAGGGGGGATAGACAGAGGTAGAACAGCTGGAAAAATTATCTAAGGCCTTAGCTGAGCAGGGGGCCTCGGTCCTCAGCCAGTCATTTAGGGTTAGATATTTACTCGTGTTTATGGTGGTAAAGTGCATATCATAGCTCTAGGCATGACATGGATTTATTATTTTTCTGCCAAACTATTAATTCTGTCTAAGAATCACTGCATGTATTTATTTTTGCAAATCAAGGATGGTAAATGAGTGTTATCTGCTTGTAGCAAAGATTAAAAGCAAAATTAAACAAAAAAGTGACAGTCAAGAAGAGAAAAACCCATTAGATTTGGATAATGATCTGTGATGGAAAATCTGCTATTCCAGACTAACTAATGTTTGTTGTGTTTACGTGGCTTTGTTTTTGACTCTGTTTGCTTTATTTACCGGTATTTATATTTGTCAGGTTTATACTGTATATTGTGGGATTTGAAATTAAACACATTTATACTCTTTACTGTATCAAGGCCTAATAGACCAGTGGTTTTCCAACTGGGGGTCATGGAATGTAAGGCACTGATAGGGTTACCATATTGCAATAATGGAAAAAGAGGACACTCCAAGGGGCCCCGGCCCTGCCCCAACTCCGGCCCTTCCCCTTCCCCAACTCTGCCCCTTCCCCAAAGTCCCCGCCCCCTCCCCTGAGCACCCCACATTCCCCCTCCTCCCCTCCCCTGAACGCTCCACCCCCCTGCTCCTCGCGAATCAAATGTTCGCGGGAAGCCTGAAACAGGCAGGCAGCAGGTAAGCTGAGGTGGCGGCGGCGGGGGGTGTGTGTGCGTGAGGAGGCGCGGCCCAATCCGGCCAAGTGGCTCCCTCCGGCGGCCAGCCCCGGCCAAGAGGCTCTGGCTCCGGCCCGGGCCCTGGGGCGCCGGCCCTGGTTCCAGCCGAGTGCGCCGGCCCCGGCCGAGCGGCTCCGGCCCGGCCCCGGCCCAGCATCCCCGGCCCCGGCAGCTCCAGCCCCAGCCCTAGTGACTCCAGCTCGGCTCGGGCCCCAGGGCACTGGCCCCGGCCGAGCGGCTCCGGCCCGGCCCGAGTGGTGCCGGCCAGCGGCCGAGCACCCCCAGCCCCGGTCCCAGCAGCTCCGGCCCGGCTCGGCTCGGGCCCCAGTTTCGGCCAAGCAGCGCCGGCCGGTGGCCGAGCACCCCCGGCCCCAGCGGCTCCAGCCTGGACTTAAACCCCATGACCCCAGCCGGAGCTCCTGGGGGAAAATCGGGCCCCGCTCTTGCTAAAGCCGGCCCTGATCGGGGGAGTTGTTAGTTTTGCTGCAGCCACTCCATTCGCACTCGGTGTCCCCCGAGCGTCTTTTGCCCAAGTGCGAGTGGCTGCAGCAAAACTAACAACCCTCCCGATCTGCGGGGGCAAAGAGGCGGCGGGCAGCATCCGAGCGCGCAGCCGCCTCCTCCCCGGGCTCCGGCTGCTGCTGCACTGGGGAAGTTGCTTCAGCCCCGGTGCACGGTGGAGAGCGGCGGGAGCCGGGAAAGTTGGAGCCCGGGGAGGAGGCGGTCCCCTTACCATGCCTCCCTATTTTCCCGGACATGTCCGGCTTTTTGGAAATTCCTCCCGGATGGGGATTTGAGGACCAAAAAGCCAGATATGTCCGGGAAAATCCGGACGTATGGTAACCCTAGTCACTGAGTCGCGGCGGCTCTGGTCAGCACCGCTGACTGGGCTGTTAAAAGTCCTGTCAGTGATGCTGCCCGGCTAAGGTAGGCTAATCCCTATCTGTTCTGACACCATGCTGTGCCCCGGAAGTGGCCAGCAGCAGGTCCGGCTCCTAGGCGGACCAGTGGGGGGAGAAGGGGAGGCACAGGCTCCGCGTGCTGCCCCCATCCCAAGCACCAACTCTGCGCTCCCATTGGCCGGGAACCAACCAATGGGAGCTGTGTGTGTGTGCACGTGTGCCTGCAGATAAGAGCCACGTGGAACCGCTTGCGCACCTCCACCTAGGAGCCGAACCTGCTACTGGCCGCTTCTGGGGCACAGCGCAGTCCACGGTGCCAGGACAGGCAGGAAGCCTGCCTTAGCAACCCTGCTGTATGACCAGGAGTGGGCTGAGGTAAGCCCGTGCCCCAACCCTGCACCCCAATCCCCTGCCCTGAGCCCCTTCCTGCACCCCAAATCCCTCATCCCTGGCTGGACCCTAGAGCCTATACCCGCAGCCCAGAGCCCTGACCCCCTCCCACACCCCAACCCCCTGCCCCAGCCCTGAGCCCCCCCAAACCCAGAGCCCCCTTCTGCACCCCAAACCCCTCATCCCCAGCTCTGTTGGGTCGCAGGCATCAACAATTTTCTTCAATTGGGTTGCCAGAAAAAAAGTTTGAAAACCAATGTAATAGACTATAGTACCTCAATGACAGACTGAGTGTTAAGTATTTTAAGCCAAAAGAGATACTGTCTACTAGTTTAAGTCTAATAAAAAATATTTTACACCGCCTAGTTAAAATGCTTACATGATTTAAATAATCTAACTAAAAAAGTAATATTTTCTTTAGACATGAGCGCACTCTGCACTACTTGCAACCCAAACACTGAAATATTCTACTACATGACAATCAGAAACTAGAAATACTGTCATTGTCCAAGCTGAATTAAATGCAAAAACTGAATATCATAAATTTGTGATATTTAAAGTTTACAGTTTTAATAATCTAATCAATTAGTGACAGGTACATTTTTTAAAATAATGTCATTGATTATTATAAGTTGATTTTGTTAGTTTAATGCTATATTTATCTTAGAAAAGTGTAAGATGTTAGGTACTTTCATTTTTTCCTGGAGATGCAACAGTATATCTGATTTTAAAGATTACTGCTAAAGTACAAAGAGCAATACAGTGTGCTTCCATTTTAAATAGTTACAGTTTCAATGCAGTGCAATTTTTACTATTAATATTGCAGAATTGTAAACCCCGAACGACATACCTTCAAGTACTATTAACAATGGGACATAATATTCTACATCAGTAATAACAATTCAGCATCTATTTTAACTTAATGATATCAAATGTGCTACATAAAATGTGTTACAAAAATGCTAGATAAGTTTCCGAAGTTTAACACTGCTTTCTATATGGTATGAACACTCCAATAAGGATTTATAGAGGATCATAGTATGCAAATATGGAAAATATATTAAATTAAGTCCATGCTTCTGCAAGGAAAAGATAAAGCAGTCACAGTGGGCCAGTAGCACCATTATTGTTAAACAGTAAACCAATCTAAATCATCGCAGCCTTTAAAAAATAATCACGCTACGCTATATACAAGCTTAGTCCAAAGTACAGCAGAGTCATCAAAACCTCTGAGTGCCAGAAATTGGGACAGGAGGACAGGGGATAGATCACTCCCCAAATTGCCCTGTTCTGTTCATTCCCTCTGAAGCATCGGGCATCAGCCAATGTTGGAAGGCAATGGACCATTGGCCTGAACCAGTATGGCCATTCCTATGTTTTAAATATTTCACCATTATTCCATAATGGCCTAAAATACTGTTGTAACACTATTGTAAATTGTAGCTTTTGGGGCCTCAGAGAGAATACTGTAATTCCTCGCTTAATGTTGTAGTTATGTTCCTGAAAAATGCTATTTTAAACGAAACAATGTTAAGCGAATCCAGTTTCCCCATAAGAATTAATGTAAATGGGGAGGGGAGGTTCCAGGGAAATTGTTTTTGCCAGACAAAAGACTTTAAAACTTGTACTGTGTGTGTATATATATATATATAAACAAACAATTTAATACTGTACACAGCAATGATGATTGTGAAGCTTGGTTGGTGGTGGAATCAGAGGGTGGGATATTTCCCAGAGAATGCCTTGCTGCTAAATGATGAACTGTTAATGTAGCCTCACACTCTACAAGGCAGCACTAATGGAGGGAGGTGACAATAGATGCACGGCAGTGGCTGCAAACATTCCCTGTGGAAACTGAATGTGATGATGAACCCATTCTATCCCACTGGAGCACACCATTCCCTCCACTTTCCTAAGTGCCTGGGGGATGCATGTGTGTGAGAGACAGAGACACACACAGTGTGTGAGAGAGAGACATGCACAGCCCCTTTAAGTATGCTGACACTACTCTAAGTACATTGACTTTTTAAGTAGATCAGCAAGTTGAAACAGCAGCTGCTGCCAGCAAGCTTACTCTGAGCCCTGTAGTATCTCCCCCTGCTCTGGGGAGATGGGGTACAGGAGGAGGAGCAGGGGGAGGGGGACACCCTGACATCAGCACCCCTCTTCCCCCCCCTCCCTGCACAGCAAGCAGGAGGCTCCCAGGAACAGCTCCAAGGCAGAGGGCAAGAGCAACACAGGGTGGGGGGGAAGGGACAGCTGAACTGCCCAGCAATTGATAGCCTGCTGGGCAGTTGCTGCACAGGGAACTTAGGGGAGCTGATAGGGGGGCTGCCGGTCCACCCTGGTTCCAAGCCCCCACCAGCTGGCTCCAACTGGCTGCTCTTCCTGCAAGCAGTGGACAAAGTAGGCAACTGCCTAACTGGGAGGATATTAAGTGAGGAGTTACTGTATTTTATCAGCAACCTACAGTCCACTGCTATATATTGCAACAAACACTGACAGAAGAACTACACATGCTAATTTCTACACCCATTCAGTTTATTTGTAAAATCAAAGGAGGGGAAACCCATTCGGTTCTTCTGGGTTAAGAGAGCTGAATCAAAACGCCAAGGAGGCTGGTTTAAAGTTCCCAGACAGGGGAACTGTTGAAGCAGGGAACCAAAGAGCAGGCTGTCACCTCATCTCCTTTAGTCAGTGCAACTGACTGCACGCACACACAGGGGGAGGAGCAGCCAACAGCCAGGGAGTGGGACGAGAGTGGGCACTTGATCAAGGCTTTTTGGACTCCATGCCCAGGACACATTTGGGGGGAGGGGGCGCAGAGTGGATTTTCACGTGCCCAGGCTCAGCTTCGCAGCGCATTCACCAGGGGAGGTTGTGCCCACGGCTAGGCAAAGTCAGGAAATGTTGGTGAACTGAATCACACTCTCCAATACATAATAATCAGAGAGCAGGCAGCGCAGAGTGCCTGGGAGGAAAATGTCTGACTTACCCGCTGAGCCGCCGGCCGTGATCTGGTGAGAAGCCTCCTGCAAAAAGCCACCCGGCTTCCTGGACATCTTCAGCTGCGCTGGGAAAGCAGCAGAGCGGTCAGTCCCGAAGTACCCGGCAGAGGCGGCCTTGGGGCAGAACTAGCGCCGGCCCCAGTGAGGGGAAAGAGCCCGAGACGGGGGGGAGTGGAGACCAGCCCCTGGCAGAGAGTGGCAGCTGGTAGGGCGAAGCGCGAGCGCCCCTCCACCCTGGGACTGTGGCTGGGCGGGAGGAGGAAGAGGCAGAGGGCGTGAGAGCGAAGAAAGAACCCAGCTGCACGTGCAGAGACCTGCCTATTGCGTGCGCGCCCCCCCTCCCCCGCAACCTTTATACCCAGTGGGCGGGAGGTTGGGGCAGCTACGGGCCAGATCCTGGGCCTAGAGCCGCTGCCCTGCCCCAAAAGGCAGGTCCCCTGTTGCTTTGCAGTCTGTAATTCAGGCCCTGCGGGTAGACTGAGAGGAAGCAAGTTTGGAGAGTGGAAAGGGGGAAGCCCTGTCACAAGGGGCAGGGAAGCAGGAGGTACAGTAACTCCTACTGAATGTGGTCCTGGTTAACTTGTTACATCACTGATCAATTAGAGAACATGCCGGTTTAAAGTTGTGCAGTGCTCCCTTATAACGTCGTTTGGCAGCTGCCTGCTTTGTCCACTGCTTGCAGGAAGAGCAGCCCGTTGGAGCGAGCTGGTGGGGGCTTGGAACCAGGGTGGGACACCGGCAGCCCTCCTATCAGCTCCCCTAAGTTTACTGTGGGGCAGCTGCCCAGCAGGCTATCAATTGTGGGGTAGTTCAGGTGTCCCTCCCCCCCCCCCCACTGCCCTTTGCTGCTTTTGCCCTCTGCCTTGGAGCTGCTCCTGGGAGCCTTCTGCTTGCTGTGCAGGGGGTGAAGGGGAAGAGGGCAGGACCGGCTTTAGGCCAATTCCACCAATTCCCCCGAATCGGGCCCCGCGCCCAGGGCCAGGGCTGCCCAGAGTGGGGGGCAAGTGGCAGAGAATCCCTTCCCTGGCTAGAGGCGCCTTTTTAATTTTTACTCACCCGGCGGCGCTCCGGGTCTTTGGCGGCACTTTGGCGGCGGGTCCTTCACTCACTCCGGGTCTTTGGCGGCACTTTGGCGGTGGGTCCTTCACTCGCTCCGGGTCTTTGGCGGCACTTTGGCGGCGGGTCCTTCAGTGCCGCCGAAGACCTGGAGCAAGTGAAGGACTTGCTGCCAAAGACTAGGAGCGCGAACCGGTGAGTACAAGCCCCACGTGTTTTTTTTACGTATTTTTTTTTTAGTCATCCCTGTTGGGGCCCCGTCGAAAGTGTTCGAATCGGGCCCCGCACTTCCTAAAGCCGGCCCTGGAAGAGGGGTGCTGATGTCAGGGTGTCCCCCTCCTTCTGCCGTCCTATATCTCATCTCCCCGGAGCGGGCAGACGGACACTATAGGGCTCAGGACAAAGGGAGCTTGCTGGCAGCAGCTGCTGTTTCAACTTGCTGATCTACTTAAAAAGTCAATGTACACCTCTACCCCGATATACCCGATATAACGCGACCCAAAATAACACGAATTCAGATATAATGCGGTAAAGCAGCCCTCGGGGGGGGGAGGGGGGCTGTGCGCTCCAGCGGATCAAAGCAAGTTCGATATAACGCGGTTTCACTTATAACGCGGTAAGATTTTTTGGCTTCCGAGGACAGCGTTATATCGGGGTAGAGGTGTATTTAGAGTGGGGTCAGCATACTTAAAGGGATAATGTGCATCTCTCTCTCTCTTTCAGACGCATACACACACACACACACCCCGGCACTTTGGAAAGTGGAGGGAGTGGTGCGCTCCAGTGGGATAGAATGGGTTCATCATCACTGTTGTTTCCGCTGGGAATGTGTGCAGCCACTGCCATGCATCTATTCTGTCTCCTCCCTTCATTAGTGCTGCCTTGTAGCGTGTGAGGCTACATTAACAACAAGTTAACCCTTGAGGGCCCAGCCGAGTGCTTGTTCATCATTTAGCAGCAAGGCATTCCCTGGAAAATATCACACCCTCTTCCATCCTCTGACTCCATATATAAATGTCTTTTGTCTGGTGAAATTTTTTTTCCTGGAACTTAAACACCCCTCCCCTGCTTTACATTAATTCTTATGGGGAAATTGGATTCGCTTAACATTGTTTCGCTTAAAGTAGCATTTTTCAGGAACGTAACTATAACGTTAAGCAAGGAGTTACTGTATAGGCAGCAGCCCCAGGGATGGTGATAGGACAGAGCATCCTAGTAGCCAGTGGAGGAGAAAACAGAAAGGGCCTCCAGGTTGCTCATCTCTCAAACCCCATCAACTGAGCCAGCTCCCCTGCTCTTCTTACCCATCCCACCCCACTGTGCCAACTCCCTTGCTATCCCCAGCACCCTCCTCAGATCTCTAATCCCCAAATAACTCCCTGCTCCCTGGCTGCCCCCAACAATCTGCCCACCCCCCGACACCCACATCTGGCTGCCTCACCCCCTTTCTCCTCCAGTTGACCCCCATGCTTCTTATAACCCTCCTACAGTTCCCTTATCTTGCCCACATCCCATAGCTCCCCTCTCCTGGGCTAGACATGGACCCCTCAGGCTTTCATACCCACAGAGCCACACAAGCCAACCAACACCTAATTTCCTCCTGATGACCCTTGACCCAATTTCTTATGCACCTTTGACTCTTCAGAAGGGAGAGGCAGTGGCTTTTGTTTTCTGGGAATGTCTGTCTAACCTCCCGTTTCCATCCTTCAGCTAGGTGATACCAAACCTCTTCCTCTAGTCTCTACCAGCTCAGGAGTCAGGCCTGGCAGGGCTCCTATATCCTGTACTTGTTTCAGATACACAAGTTGCACCTTCAGGTAGTTTTAAATGAAATTCAGTTATTTCAGCATACACGCATCTGCAAGGTCCAAACTGCATATATCCAGTCACTCTCTTCCAAAAAACAGAACAAAAGAAACAAAAAACAAATGTATGATTATCCTTACAGACACTGAGAATTTTCTTTTGCCACATGGAAATTGAGCTGTCTGTCCACCATGATAGGCCTCAGCCCTCTAATTTTTTTAAGGATCAGGAAGTACATATTCATAGACTTGATCCCTTTCTTTTCCAGGAGGGATTGGATTTCCTGAAATTTCTTACTGATTCTGTTGATCTCAAAGGCACTCTTGAACATAGCTCAGATGGTGAATTTGGTGGAATTTCTTTTAACTGAATTCTGTAACCTCCCTTGGTAAAGCTGAGGGACCATTTATCCAAGGTGACTAGGAACCATCTGGGATAAAAAGCTTCTTATTTTCCTTCCATGAGGGATACCCTCCAAACTGGATACCAACTGGCTATTTATTCTTTACCCTTTAAAAAGCCAGAGGTTTTTGTTTCTTGGAATTAGGGATTTAGGAGGCCCTTTTGGATTATCTGAAAGGGTTGATGAACACTTTAAACATGAGTGTCCTGAATACAGAGGTCTAGGTTGGCTGGTGGCTTCCGGTGAAAGGACTAGATGACAGACATGAGGGAATGAAGGATGGCTTTTGTCTCCTTCACTTTGAAGCTCTTAACTTCTCCCTCAAAAGATGCTCGCCATCATACAACAGGAACCCTAGCTTCTGCTGAACCTCTTGACAACAGAAAATATTTGTAGCCATGTGTGTCTGAATGCTCTTGCATCCCAGCCACCAAAGACCATCTGAACCTTAGCGCCAAGTCATCTCCAAGCCAAAACAGATCATATTTTTAAATTCTGCCTGCTTTCTTTTTGGGTAGAATTCAGTGAATTTGTGAGCTGTTTTCCGTATTCTGAACTGGTATTTACTCTTGTATAACTCAATAGATTGGTGTCAAAGTGGGTGGTACTAATACAGTGTTTCATTTACCTCCTGGTGCCTCTGATATGTTCATTCAGGTCTTTTGACTTTAAGGCCTTACAAACCAATTTCTTGTCATAATTATGTGACACACTAATAAAAGGGCAAGGGAGCTTTCAGGTGCTTGCCCAGAGATCTGCCAGGCTGCAGTGACTTATAGGGTGAAACTCTGTGTGAAGTCAATGCCATTGATTTCAGTAAGGCCAGTCTTTCATCCAAAGCATTTAGGTCCAGTCACTGCAGCCTCCTTTGATACACTGAGCCAAACACTGGTCCTTTTAGCCTGCAGTGAATGTCACCACACATGGAGGAGTTTTTGAAGTCACTGTGATGTTTCTTCTCTTCCTTTTTAGCAGGATTTTGGAAGACATGTCTTATGTATAATTCCTTAGCCAAGTTTTAGGGAAAACTAGATTATTTTAAAGAGAAAACGTTCACATAAGAGGACTAAGGCACCAAAACTTCATTGAGTAAGTGTGAATAAGAAGTGTGTAACAATAAACAATGTAGTCACCCAACAGAAAATAAAGAACTGATGATTGGAGATATTTGGGAGTTGCCATGGGCTGTGGTAGCATGTGACACTCTTGCAGGAGATAATGACATTAGACTACTTTAAAATGTGAGAGTTAGGATCAGTCTGCTGCTAAGAATATGGGCCCAAGTCTGGGGTTAAATGAAATCTGGTGGCTTTGGAGAAAATAAATAACTTTTCTTCTCCCTTCTTATCTGGAATGATTCTTTGGGTGTACAATCTGATAAATATATTTAAAGTGAAAAGTGTAATATTTTTAATAATAACTATTTCTCTACCTCATAGGGGTGTTGTGAGGATGAATACTTTAAAGACTGTGAGGTGCCCAGAAACTGTGGCAATAGGGCAATATAAGTACCTAAACCAGATAGTAAGATTACAGCACAACTTAATTTTGTATGGTATTTTTCCTACTAACCGCACCCCAAAATGTTTTACAGAGTTAATGCCTTCACTGAGTTAAATAATTAGTAACTGAGGAAGTTACTGGAAAGGGAAAATATATTTTGAGCTAGGATTAAAGTGTCACAATAATGGCAAAATGCAATAGAGATAAAGGAAAGTTGTTTCATGAGGCAGGAGTTGCAGAGAAGGTTCTTACACTACTCATGGAGAGATTGTATGGAAGGACTGTGAAGAGGCTAGTCTTAGATTTACAGAGGGAACAGAAAGGGAAATCAAGTTAGACTATTAAACCATTAGAAACCAAAATTCATCTAATTTTACCATTTCAGCCCATTTATGTGGCAGAAAAAGCAGGTCCTCTACTAGCAAAAAAGCAATAATTTTTAGACAAGTGGCATGTTGAAGAAGATACTTTAGTTGGCTGTAGGTAGTTATTGTGCATGAACTTTTGAGATAAAGCACATTTCCCCCCCAGAAGCAGGTCTTTCTGAGAATTTGTCAAATCTCTCCCAAATGTGTTCTGCTACTTGGAAAATGAATAGCCAGTGTGTTATTACTCAGAAGCCAAGACCTGAAAATATTTTGTTGTTAGAAAGATATTTTCACCAAGCTACAGTACAATTCTGATAAGTTCATTTGCTGAGCCTCTCTTCTTGTGATAAAGTATTACCAGCAAGTTCTGCTGACTAAGTAGATATTCCAGTGCTGTAAGAAAATGTAGCTGTTAATTGCTTACAGCAAAGATTCTGCAAAACCTGTGATTGTCACTATACAGTATATGAACACTGAGAGCATTAATTACATGTAAAAAAATTAATGCAGCATTAAAGCTTGAGATTTTAATTGTAAAAAATCAGGAAATTCAAAATTATTGTTCCCACAGCAAACATAGTTCGTCCCCCTTGCACATATCAGGAAACAAATAGTAACGTGAATTCTTTAATATATGCATGTTATAAAGACTGAGTAATCATTGTGATGGGAATCTAGAGTAACTCCCCTAAGATAATAAACTTTGTATGTAGTGACCATCAAGTAATTAAAATCTCAACATTAATGTTTCATTAACATTTGCATTAGTTCCCTTGGTTTTTCTCAGAACATTGCTTGATAAATACTGCAGGATCATCAAGCCCCCCAGTGTTCTAGGTTGTCAAAAAACTACTTGAGCATCACTGCTTATCCAGACATGGAGAATCTACTGTACAAGATCCCCTTTGATACAAAGAACAGAAATAGAATTAGGATGAACCAACTGTAGCAGTTCAGCCTAACACAGTGGTTCCCAAACTTTAACAACCTATGAACCCCTTTCGCTAAAATGTCATCTCGTGAACCCCCTCCTAAAAATGAATATTTCCAGGGATTTTCTCCTTTACCTGAGTATAAATTATAAAAGCAGTGATATTGGAAATATAAAATTTGTTTTTATGACATGCTTATTACACACTTTATTATTAATTATTATTTATCATTACAGTATTTTTATTACATTATGAAAACAGCAACACTCTTCTAAGATCTCACTTTCGTAGCTTGTATCACTTCGAATAAGCCTGTTATAAGACAAGGCTCCTATGTTTCATCAAGGAATATCAAATGTGAAACAGCATGAAGGTATTTAAGAAGCCAACTCAAAGACTTCCTCCTACACAAGCATTCAAGTCGTGAGCAGTCCAGGCAAACAACGCACATTACAACCAAGCTTAGCTGCCTATTTAATTTTAAAAACAGCAAAATATATCCACCTCCCTTTCCATTTCTTATAAGGAGTCCTTGAAGTTTAAATCTCCTCAGTGTGATAGATATGCTTGCTTTGATCTGCTTAGTTCTTGGAAGTCCAGTGGCTCCGGGCTGCTGGCCCCGTGCTGCCCAGGGTTCCTAGGGACAGCTCTGTCCGTCATTAGGGAATTTTTTCCCGAGAATCCCCTGTAACATTTCACAAACCCCCAGGGGTTCACGAACCCCAGTTTGGGAACCACTGGCCTAACAGTATCAGCCAGGGGAGGGTCTACAGTTGATCAGATCTTTGTTCAGCAATAAATACCATTGCAGCAAAACAGGAATTTGTGTATGTCTACAGAATAAAGTTAAACTTCAAAATAAAATAGCCAAGGTGTCTAGGTGTCTAATTAACATTGAGATGTGTCTGTTGTGGATACATATCCCCATAATATCATTCTCTTATATAAAACATTAACTACTACTTTAGGAAACCTTAAAGAGGATCTACAATATTAAAATAAAAACAAATCCATTATCACTGTAGTACTAGGTGTCATATACCCCAAACAAACATGGTTAAACACCCCTGCAGGTTACTTTAACTTATAACATATACCTTTTCTCATTTGGCATCTATCTGCTGACACTCTCAAAATACTAATGGCTGCATCCCCACTGGACAGATTTCCCAAAGCACTACAAGGTTTAATCCTGTGTTCCCCTGAGCCTTTTCTTCTCCTCCCTTTCCCAAACACTGCATCACCTGTGTTTACCTAGAGCACAGCATTCTCCTCTTTAAAAGAACTAGTTAAGTAATATTATTATAAAAATATAGTTTATTTGATGATTTCCACCTTGTAAGGTATCATGGGTGACCATATTTCTCAAAGTTAAAACAGGACACCCAAGCCGCTGGTGTCACCGTTAGCCCAAGCCCAGATTTAAAAATTTTATGAAGATGATGTTAAAAAAAAATAGTGAACAGAGTTTGAGCATAGAAGTTTCTGGTTATCAGGGAATAACATACAGATTATCGAGGGTGCAAAGTGCACGGGTGGTGTCTCCTCTTGCTCCCCGCCCACACCCTGTTGGGGGGGCACACTCCACTTTTCTGGCAGAACTGGGCATTTGTCCCATTTGCTCTTGCCAACTGATCATCAAACAGGACAAATGCCCACTTTTGCCAAAAAAAAGTCAAGACGTCTGAGACAGGGTTTAAAAAGGGGACTGTCCCGGCCAAAACACAATGTATGATCACCCTAGGTGTCAAATTATTAGTGAATGATCCCCCCTCTATACACACACACACACACTTCAACCAACTTTACTCTTGAAACCAGCCACCTGTCAGGGCCTACATTCCTGTTCAGAAACAAGGACATTTCCTCCCATGCCATCAGCAAGAAACACACATCAGATTCCTCAGGTCCCACAACTTTCTTAACAAAACAAACAACATTAGCAACACAACAACAAACACCAAGCAAACAAACACAGGAACTTTGTCCCCTCCCCACACACACAAAACCCCAGTGTGCTCCAGCCCTTTCCCATTAGCCATCTCTCAGAAATACCTAGCCTTTGCATCCCTTCCCCAAAAATCCCCTGCAGGCCCGCCACCACAGCACTCTCCAAAGCAACAAGCCACCAGCAATCACCCACAGCTCCCAGTAAAAACATCCACTGAAGACCCCAGCCCCTACTTCCTTGTCAGCTTCAGTGAACAGCTGATCGAATCCTACCCTCCTACGCTAGCGCCACCTTCCATCCCCAGCTGCGCTCCTGCTCCTCTTTCCCTGCTGGGGCTCGCTTTGCGCGCTCCAGAGAGCTGCGTGCCGTCCCCCCCTCCCCATTGGTGTCTCAAGGGCGTGCCTGCTGTCCTCCTCTGCCTGCGCTTGGGCTTTGTTAGTTTGTTGGTGGGCTGGGGCTGACGAGCGTGGAGGTGGCAGAGTGGGGCTGTGGGCGCGCATATATTTCACCAGAAAGGAACTACCATCTCCCTGCTGATGAAGCCTCTTCACATGGAGCTTTTTTTTTTTTTTTTTTTTTTTGCTGCTCTGCTGCCTAGGGGATAGCAAATGAGATATGATTTTTCTATCACCCAGTGCTTCCCCTTGACATCTAATCAGCTCTCTCTTTCTCATTCACTGTTTCACTTTATTTCTGTTCTGAGTTATTAGCTTGCCATTTTTGGTCCATATTTCTAGCTTCTCTGGGTCTTTGTGCCATTCTCTATTCTCACTGCTATTTGGTACCCTTCCCAGTTCAGTACCATCTGAAAATTTCACTCTTGTGGTATTTACTCCTTTTTCCCAATCATTAATGAGCATATTAAATCAGTTCAATCTTACCATTAATATGATAGTGTATGGCAGGGGTCGACAACCTTTCAGAAGTGGTGTGCCGAGTCTTCATTTATTCTCTCTAATTTAAGGTTTCATGTGCCAGTAATACATTTTAACGTTTTTAGAAGGTCTCTTTCTATAAGTCTATAATATATAACTAAACTATTGTTGTATGTAAAGTAAATAAGGTTTTTAAAATGTTTAAGAAGCTTCATTTAAAATTAAATTAAAATGCAGAGCCCCCTGGACCGGTGGCCAGGACCCGGGCAGTGTGAGTGCCACTGAAAATCAGCTCGCGTGCCGCCTTTGGCACGCATGCCATAGGTTGCCTACCCCTGGTGTAGGCGATGGTGTAGCACACTGTTATTGCCCTAAAGGAGAGTGTGTGATGTTGCTTCTATAAGGGTCCAAAAGTCAGCTCTGTTCTTGTGAAGCTCTCAACTGCTCACTCCTCTAATTTGGTGAAAAATTAAAGGAGAAGCTCAGCTTTCCGTTAAATATATTATCTTTTCTTTCCCCTCCCCATGTGCAGATAGCCTTGAAAATGTAAACTGGTTACCAGAGTTGAAAGGAAGGAAGGAAGCTACAGCTGGGCTCAACTTCTGCTGCAGGAGGCTGAGGGCTTAAAGATTTGTCTCACCTGTGTGACCCACAATTTTATGTAAAATGAGTCAATTGCTTTTGAGGTATATCCCCAAGAGTCCTCTGGCTAACCCTTCCCCAAATCATTAGGCCATCCTTGTGCATAGTAGTGTAGGCAGGAATCAGTTACATTTGTGGAAGGAGGCCAATGGTAAAATATATTTTGCAGGAGCACCCAAAAATATAAAAGAATAGCCTGTAACTTGTTAGCTCAAACCTCTCAAATCTGTGCTGCGGCTTCCTTTCACTTGTGTGGATTAGTGAATAGTTTAAAATTTATTTTAAAAACTTGCTCCCAGACTAAAGCTTATTTTAGTAAATTTCATCTTACAGCAATATTTCAGCAACTAAATACTGTTGAAATGAGGGTTTCTGGTTTTGCCTTTTCCCTTCTCTCTAAAAGTAAACTGTTTGTGAAATGTCATGTAAACATCCCCAGTGGAGATTGAGAAGTTCTGTTTATTCACAGAACAGATACAGCATGGAAAGCATCAGTGTAATCTCCTTCATGCTTCTCCATCAGTATGCCTCAATGCTGCCGTGGGTCTACCAACTCTTAAGCATGAGAGGGCAGTAGCCATGCTGTCGGCTGACATAGTATTCCTTAGCATGTACAATATATCCACTTTTTGTAGTTAAACCACTTTATAAATACTGATTTGTACAAACTACCACCAAGGGTGCCTATCGCTACCAAATTTGATTGTGGTTATTTGTTGTGGACTCCTATGCACTAGGAACTCAACAGGAAAATGCGTGTTTGTAATGGAAATATTAGTAATATCTTCAGTGGACTGGCTTAGATATGTTATAGAAATTATATGGATATAGCTAGATAGCTTAAAATTAGAATGGCAAAAAGAATATTATGAACTTGAAGATGGCAGCAGGTGATATTTGATTATCCGCACTGATATTAATGAGCTAAACAATATTGGTTAAAGTTTTAGTATGTGCTGATTTGTGCAATTCCATAGAACAGAGACAAGTTAACAATTGCTTGAGAGTTTTTTACTATAGCTTTTCTGTCTCCCTTGTAGTAGGTGCTATACAAACACTTAAGAAGACATATGGCCACATACACTGAATACCAGTGGATATGTATTACAGAGCTGTTTGTGGCTTTCTTTATACTTAGAATGGGAAATAACACTGACGTTGAAGTAAATTTAATTATGGTGGATGGTAAACATAAATTTTTTAATTGCACCAACTATTTACAACATGATTGAAGGTGTTTTACTCAAAATTTTAAAAAATTACCTTTGAATTTAGAATAAATGTATTTTTAGTGTATAAGGATAACTTTTCAGTTGCTAATAACATTTCTTAAAACCAGGTATTTGGGATGAAAATGCTTTCATAACCTTAATTATAGTATTGATTGCCACCTGGCAAGACTAATATGTAGGATTTAATTTTAGTCAGCACACAGCAATCTTAGGTCAGCCTTACATTTCCAAAAGGTGTGTGTAGCAATAAACAGTATGACAAAATGTCAACTGCATATACAAATAACTTGCATAATATTGTGTGTCACTGAAGTTGGCTGAATCTCACTGAACAGATTGCCAGATTTATTTTTATTTTTAGAGGAAATGAATCTTAGCTGAAATTATGTAGGTAATACTGTCATTTGTCTGACAGAGGCTACTGTTTATAATTAAGGCTATGTTTTAGTCACAGGTATTTTTAGTAAAAGTCATGGACAGGCAGTAAACAAATATTCACGGCCAGTGACATGTCCATGACTTGTACTATATACCCCTAACTAAAACTTGGGCCAGGGGGCTGCAGGTGCTAGGGGGCGACCTGGGTCCCCCCTTGATGCCGGGGGGGGGGGAGGATTGGTGGGACTGGCAGGCTCCCTACCCAGCTCTGTGCAGCTCCCCAGAAGCAGCTGGCATGTCCCTGCAGCTCCTAGGAAGAGGGAGGGCTAGGGGGCTCCGCATGCTGCCCTAACCATGAGCACTGGCTCCGCAGCTCCCTTGGCCGGGAACCACAGCCAATGGGATCTGTGGGGGCAGTGCCTGCAGGCAGGGGCAGCGCAGAGCCCCCTGGCCTCTCCGCCTAGGAGCTGCAGGGACATGCTGGTCACTTCCGGGCAGCCCCCGCCTCCCGAGGTAAGCGCAGCCCCCTGCACCAGCTCTAAGCCCCCTCCCACACCCAAACCACTGCTGCTGCTGGGGGGTGGGGGTGGGGGGCGGATGATGGCCCAAGACTGCCCCAGCAGCGGCCGGTGTGGGTGGCCCAGGGGCTGCCTGAGCTGCTCGGGCAGCCCTGGATCCAGCCGCACCGGCCACTGCAGAAGTCACAAAAAGTCACGGAATTTGTGACTTCTGTGACCTCCATGACAGACACGCAGCCTTATTTATAATGCCTGTAGCAAACTATTATACTACCATGAATGAAAACAAGTTATTCTGCATGCAAACAAATAGTGACTTCGTTCCTGGGACACTTTTGAAAGAAAGCAGAAATGATTGTTTGAAATCTTCTAGGGCTGTCAAGTGATTTTAAAAATTGCAATTAATTGTGAGATTAAAAAAATAGTCACAATTAATTGCAGTTTTAATCGCACTGTTAAACAATAATAGAATACCAATTTAAATTTATGATAAATGTTTTTGATATTTTTCTACATTTTAAAATATATTGATTTCAATTACAACAGAGAATACAAAGTGTACAGTGCTCACTGTATATTATTTTTATTACAAATATTTGCACTGTAAATCTAGAAGTCGAAGTATGACGGGGCATACAAATGTTTAGCATATCTGGCACATAAATACCTTGCAACGCCGGCTACAACAGTGCCATGCTAATGCCTGTTCTCACTTTCAGGTGACGTAAATAAGAAGCGGGCAGCATTATCTCCCGTAAATGTAAACAAACTTGTTTCTCTTAGCAATTGGCTGAACAAGAAATAGGACTGAGTGGACTTGTAGGCTCTAATGTTTTACATTGTTTTGTTTTTGAGTGCAGTTATGTTGAAAAAAATTCTACATTTGTATATTGCACTTTCATAATAAAGAGATTGCACTACAGTACTTGTATCAGGTGAAGTGAAAAATATTATTTCCTTTTTCTCTTTTAGAGTGCAAATATTTGTAATCCAAAATAATAATATAAAGTGAGCACTGTACACTTTGTATTCTGTGTTGTAATTGAAACCAATATATTTGAAAATGTAGAAAAAAATCCAAAAATATTTATCATAAATTTAAATTGGTATTCTATTATTGCTTAACAGTGTGATTAAAACTGTGATTAATCGTGACTATTTTTAAAATCTAGTTAATTTGTTTTGCGTTAATCTCTTGAGTTAACTGCAATTAATTCACACCCCTAAAATCTTCCTTTAGCTCATTCTCATTTCTTCCCTCCAGTATTCAATTTTCATTTCAGAACGATGGGGGGGAGGGTAATGCACAATTGAATTGATTCTGAGGTTGGAACCAGCTGTACTCTTTCTTTGGTTTGTGTAAATTAATGAAAATATTCTATTTAAAAAAGAAGAGACTTATAGTTTTATTGGCATCAAAAAGGTAATGGTTACATGTAGGGCTTTACTTTTAATATGTAGTTCATTATCCCGCTTTTAAATCTCTGTTTAAAAGTAGAAGAAAAAGACATGCTGAAAAACAGTATGAGCAGTAATTGCCTTTCTTGTTTCCGGACTTCATTTAAAAAATTCAGTATTGAAAAGGGTCACAGAATTTTGTTGTGACTTTATTTACAGGAGTAGATGCAAGTATTGTTAAAATGTTGTTCTCTGGTTTTAGTACAGAATAAATTTACTAGACTGATATTATAGATTTCGGTTTGATGACTTCTTCCTAGTGAGGAAAACTGATACTCATACATCATAATTTATAGTAATTGAACTAGCCAATTAAGGGCTGATCTTCTTTTTGAATTCAGTGGCAAAACTCCCATCAATTTTGATATTGTGGGATTGGGTCCTAGGTATGGAAGAAATAATTGGTAATGAGTTAATCTCCTTGCTGTCAGTATGTTTTTAATGATTCCGAATTTACCAAAATTAGCTGAGGAGCTCCACTTAACATCATAATGGCCAAATTCAACCCTTACTTTCATCCTGGGTAACTCCACTGAAGGCAGAATTTTGACTTGGTGTAATATGTTCATTTGAATAGCAATATTGGATTAAAATCTGCAGTAAATTAAATGATATGCATTTCTAACAGGCAAAAAGGCAAAATCGAAATCTCTTCCAGTAGATTCTCTACTGCTAGTACAAAATGTGATGCTTTTGGAATGTAAAAATAATTAACGTATTAATAGAATGGGGAAAAAGTTTAATTCCTTGATAATGAATGCCACTTACAAAGTTCAGTACTGAGTAAAAGCACAGGGTTTTTTTGGTGTCTGGTCTGAGTTTGTATCCAAATGTAAGAGAGCTTAATAGAAAGCTTCTTCTGTGGTCCAGAATTGTGTACTTAAAGTACATTAGCTGAGTTTTTAATAGTATTTAGAAAATATGGAGGTTTTCTGGTGATTTCTACTTGCTCTGTATTTTAACTTTATGAGGAAAAGATGCATTTAGCACTGAAAATCTTATTGATCAAATTTCTGCATGGAATCGATTACTTAAATATTTTACAGATACCGATTTAGCAAGTGGTACCAAACTTAGACTGGCTTGGGAGAAGCAGTATAAGGCTCTTTCAAGCATGCTAGTGGATATGTGTGAATTTCAATTTTTAAAATCTGTCACTGAATTTGTACAACTAAAAAAATTATCGTGTTCCATTCCAATTTTCAATGCATAAATCTTTTCAGGACTGGGGTCTTAATTCATGTTTTTGTAGTTACATCAGTTTATTTTCTTTAGGAGAATTGAGTTCCACTTCAATTTTCTTGCAGTACTACATTCAGCGGTACATACTAAGTGCAGGATTCAGATTTGAACCCCTTCTTTGTATTCCACTCCATCAGCTAGTGAGTAGATTGCTCCATTCTTGGACGTACTAAAAATACTTCTGATATAAGAATAAAATATCTTGGCACATACTTTGGTTTTTTTGACAATTTTCCCCTGTGCATTATAGATTAGCTTAATTTTACGAGCTTGTTTGATTGGCAGAAATACAAGTTTATATACAGAGAAGTGGCTGTTTCCAGCAGAGTTGGAATGGATTAAAATAACATTGTGGAAGCCTTGCATTCATGTGTTGTTTCACTGGTGCAAGCACACCACTCAGTGGCCTTTCAGTTCATTGCAGCAGGATGCGTATCTAAACATTTCAGAAGTAGGAATTGCTTACCAGCCGCCCTCCATATGTTACATGCAGAAAGTGTTACTTGCTCAAGTAACTTTATTTGGTTTGGAATACATGTTATTATTTTAATTAATTTTATTCTGATTGTGTGGTTGAGCAGTTTGCAACATAAGAATTTACTTAGAGGCATGGGTGATAATATCCTGCTGTACAAAAGTGTATGTGTTGGAAGTCTTATTCCTGAAGATTTAGTTACAACATAGGCCTTTGTCTTGTATCAAATTAGTACTAACGCACTTATCCTACACCTCATCCTATATGTTTTTTTCTTGCCACATTTTTAATACAAAAAACTATTTTACAAATGTTTTAGACACTATTTTTAAAGAAATATGGTGTATCTCTTGACCTGTAAAGCTAGCGTGCATACTGTGAATAACATAGGATTTGGAAGAAGATAAAAATAATAATACAAAATATTTGCTCATATCTCTTAGGTACATTACAATAAAATCATAATGTTGTGATGTTAAAATCCAGGATCTTGTCAGGGCAAGAAACAAGTGCTATAGCCCATAGGAAAGAGGTGAACCAGCTCTCCTATTTGAAATGACTTTCCCATGGATTGTCACTCGGGATTCAACATGAGGCCATCAGCACGAAAAGCACAGGCCTCTACTATTTGAGCAAAAGGAGTAACTCTGTAACAGTACAGTATCTGGTAGCAATAGTAGGTTCTACTCTAGTCACTAGAGGGGGATTGACATGATTAGTCTGCATGTTACATATTGTATATTTATTTCCAGACCAGATGGTTCACAAGGTACTGAATATTAAATATTTTTCTTACCCAGAACTGGATATCATATTTTTGGATGGAAAGAAGTAATTTTGTAGTATGTCATTTTCTAAAAAATACATTTATTTTCCTAAATGGTGTTATTTTACCTGAAAACTGTTTAGAAGTTTACAATGTAAGCATGTATGCAACGTGGAATGGTTTATTTTATACATTTTTAAAAAAAGAAAAGAAGAGAGAAAATAGTTCTGTCTGAGGTGGATTAGAGGGTAGAGCGCAAGCAAGGTGCACATGGTGATGCCATTTATTGCCTTCATATCAGCACAATACACAGCTACGGTTGTCCTGGAGTCTCCAGGAATTAAAGATTAATCTTTAATTGAAGATTGTCATGTGATGAAAACTCCGGGAATACATCCAAGCAAAACTGGCAACAGTGTAAATAGCATATGCATGTATTATATTATGGTGGAGCAGTAGCTAGACTATAGGCAACATTACATCAGAGTTTTCAGTTCAATAGGAGTCTTTACCCTTTATATGATGTGTACTTTCATATAGATTATATTAATTATTTGAGTGTGTAGATAATGTATGTAACTATAATAAAATTTACTAATGCTGATATGAATGCTGGGCTTCAAAGTAAGTGGCACTAGTTTCCCATAAATACAATTCTCCTTCTCCAAGGTTCTTGATCTGTAGTTGGATTTTTTAGAGTTCAATTCTTCAAGGTACAGAACTGCAACTCACATTCAGGTCAATAGAAATTTTGAGGTTGTTCAGGGCCTTGCAGTATTGGGTGTTCAGCAGTGGTGGACCTACAGAGAAATTGGTTGGCTGGTTTTAGATGCAGTCCCAGTGAGTGAAAGTAGCAATATTTCTCATCCTGTTTATTTTGTATATATGTATTTATCTCCTCTGTTTTGTTTTTATTTTTCAGCATTATGTGTATTGCATTTATATCACAATTTTTCCTGGCTTGTTATACATAAATGCCATTCTCTGTTGCAACTAAATATTGGGACATGTTTTCCCTAGAGAGAGAAATCTCTGATACAAACATCATATGAGCTGCTTGCTTTGTGGCAATTTGTATTGTAATTAAGATATTGTGAATGAAGAAAAGAACATAAAATATCAGCAATAATTTCAACATATATTCAATACAATTTGCCTAATTTCAAACCCACTCAACTATCACAAGTTTGAAACTGAGAACAGAACTTGAACTTTCTGAGGCTTGCATTCTGTTCGGCATTTTGCCAATTCCTGTCTTTTTGCTATCAGTAGCTGCCCTGGGCTAAGATGCATGGATTTCTACATCTGCCAGGGCACTAACTTTCATCCCATCACATAGTTAAAAAGGGGAAGAGACACATCTCCATGACCTTTGGGTAGGATGATAGATGAAATGCAACCCTTTCCCCTGCCCTTTGTCAGGAAGAGATGGTGGAGATCCATAACCGCTTTCTATCATTCAAGGGAGCAGGGAGTGAAGTTCTCACAACCCTTGAGATCCATGTCCATCTGCACTCACCCACCCCAAAAGGCTCCAGGTGCCATACCCACTTCCTTACAAATGTTGTTTGATGGGTTGGGTGTGGTTAGCATTTTATGTTCCCCTCTAGCACTTCCTATAGGAGGCAAATTGCTTTACACCCCATTTTCTGTCTTCAAGTAGCCTGGCAAAAAGTCTGCTACACCCCACCATCAAAGGGAGACTGTTCTGGTGAGCAGGGAGGGGAGGAAGACTGGTTGTTCAACACCTCATCTAGCAGCAGCAAAACCAGGGAAAATAATGTAGACCATGTTCCACAGTGCTATATAAAGCTCCAAGAGACCGAGGCAATTCATAGTGTATGAGAAGCTTAGGGACTTTGGGCATAGGGTTGTGATATATTCTCTCTTCTTTTCTCCAGCATGACTGAGGGTGTAGCGCAGTTCTTCCCTGCCTGATGATGGGGACTATGGGAATGGTTTGAAAGCTTTGGATTTCCAAAAACACAGACTTACTTTGTAAAAAACAGAACTCTTGGAAAAATAGTTGGAAATTTTTACAAAGTTCACTTGTTCCTATTTAGATTTTTTTTGGAAAAGTGTTGATTTTGTTTTTGTACTTTGAAATAAAAAAGAAAATTAAACTCTACAACAGTACAATACTTTGGTGAAGGAACAATGTTAATGCTACAAATGAAAGAAAACTTAGAGTAAATATGTACTTAAATGAAGATGTGCCTTTTTAAAATAACAGTCTTATGGCCTGACCCAAAGTCCATTGAAGTCAGCAGAAAAACTCGCATTGACTTCAGTGGGTTTTGAAATAGGCCCTTTGTGAATTATGCAGTGTAAACCCAGGATTTCTTGCTTTTGTGGGAATAATTCAGACACTCTATGTTATTTAGACATTGTTTGGTAACTAAAGAAGGTCTGTGTACTTAAGTGTGCTATTTTTTGTGTGTGCACACTCTTTCACACCCTATGGGCATATTAATATGTAAATATGTACATTTCAGAAAACACTAATAAACTTGTGTAACTTGTCATTGTGTAATGGTAAAAATGATGGTACACTATGAAGTATACTTTAAATCCTGGTAAAATAATCCTATCAGGTGTATCTATAAACAGTTATTTTCTCAGGTTAAATTGCTTTTGTTCTAACAAATATTATCTTTGTCATAAAGTAATATCCTATTGGATACATTGCTTTATAGTATCAAAGTAAAACATTCAAATATTTAGCTATTTGATTTTAATCTGTTTTCAAACATGTTAATTCATAGTTGTTTTTTGTTGCTTGTTATGTCAAGATTTCATGAGCTTGTTGACATTCTAAATTAAGATTAGTTAAAAAATAAAATATAAAGATGAAGTTGAACATTTCAGTTTGCATGATTATCTTTAAAGAAAAGCAAACATACAAAATTTTATAAATCTGCATTCTTGGCTCTGTCTCTAAAACTGTTTGTTTTTATTAGACCACAGGAACTTTAAAGTTAAGCTTTTATGTTTGCACCTGACTACATATAGTGAAAAAGGATATAGTTCCACACCTATATCCTTGTCCAGTTGAATCCTTCCTAATTTCACTGTGTTCCTTAAAGGAACAGTACATAAAATAACAACCTTACGATTATTGCTTCTCACATTTTAAAAATACTTTTTAGAACATACTACAGTAATTTAGAAATGCCAACATCAGTGTTGAGATATTTGTTTGTCTTTAACTTAATCCTCCCCCCCCAAAAAAACCCAAAACAAACTGCAAGTTTCGTAACCTGTGATCTGATACTGCTCGTCTACCTCCCACCCCAATTCTCTGATTTACTGTCTGCTACCAAACAGCAGATTACTAATGTGTTGAGCATAAGCAAGGGGGAGAAAACAAGTGTAGCACACTTTTTACCTGTATATGAGGAAAAATATTAAATTGGGATCATATTTACTGTTCTAAAAGGTAAATGCATGTTATAGAAACATTTACATTTCTGTAAATTTCAAGAAATGAAGTCCATATGTGTCTAGAATAATGCTACTGTGCTAATAATAGTTATCTGCGGTATGTATTTTTCTAGGGCACATTAAACTTTACATGTGCATCAGGAATGAATACTTTATACTGGTTCTCATGTCTTGATTTGGGTACCGGTTAGTCTAATGGTGATAGTTTAGGAGCTTCTTGAAATACATTTTGAGAGTACATTTATTGGAAACAATAAAGGAGATCATACACTAATGAAGATTGTCATTTAACTATTTTCTTTTCGTCAGTAGTTTTTCTGAGGGCCGTGCCCTCATTACCACGTTTGACATGCTGAACTGTTAAAACATCTTTCAGCAAATACAGCTTTTTTGAGAGTTTCTTTAGTATCTTTAAACACTAGATGGAGCTATGTGCCAACAGTGGATCTTTAAAATAACAGGTGAGAATACTGGCTATTCACCCTCCCAAAACCCCCATATATATAATTGAGAGTGATTTCGTGCCTATGATTTTTGTGTTACATGTTCAAAAAATGAATGAAGTATTAAAACTTTGTTTGAAATGTATTGTACAAGTCAAGGACACTGATCCTGCACTGAGACAGTAAGGCTCTGGTATCCATTTAGCCTTTGAGTTTTTCACTAAAAATGCAGAATGCAACTACAGAAAATAGGTCAGCAAAAAACTGCGCACTTTGTTGTGCCTGATGCATATTCATACCCTCAACTTAAAAAATAAGTAGTGTGAATGGGCTCAAATCAATTTGGTTTGTTACCAAATGAAGCTAAATCCATATTGGCCACTCTTAAATTGATTTAAGAGTGTCCACACAAGGAGAAAAAGAACAGGAGTAAGTACTCCTATTCTTTTTGCTGATACAGACTAACACGGCTACTACTCTGAAACCACACAAGGGGAGTTACACTAATTTAACAAAAAACATTTTGAAACCAATTTAGTTAAAATGGCGCCATTTCTGTGTGTTGACACTAGCTATGAGAATGAAACAGCATCTAAAGAGCAGGATGAAGTGATTACAGTAATGCTACAGTTCTGTTATATTTTTACTGTGGGGAGAACTGAGGTTTTCTTGAAATTACTGTCTGAAACAGTGTAAATATATAGTATTGATTGAAAAAAAAAATCTGTCAGCCTAAAGATCAGTGTTTAAAACTATTAAATTTGGACTGTTTTGGTGTTGTTTGAAAAGAAATTAAATACAGTGCATCTCTTATTTGATGCTCATGGTCATTCATATTTGTCTCAGAAAATCTGGAAATTGATTGAGTCCCAACTGTCCTACATCTGAATAATATTATAGTACAATAACACTTTTGTGCAATATCTGATATCCCAAAAATAAGGGATTAATTTATGCCCAAATGTTACAGATTTGGGTTACTACTGTGCAGTAATACTGAATTGCAAGCTGAAGTAGTGTCAGAAAGTGAGTCTGCACACTGCTATTTATGCAAGTAAAACAAATACATTCAAGGCATGATGTTACACATGAGACAGGGAAAGGTAATGTTTTGGCATTTGTCAAAAAGAAATTTAACAGAACAAGTTAGTTTCCTCAGAACACCATCTTTGGTTTGTGTTCTTTGATGATTGAAGCACACTTGCTTTTACTCACATATTATGGTTTTGCAGACTAACTTTATGGGATTTTTTTCATAGCACAATTCAATGCTATTGCACAGCAGCATTAGCCAGTCAGCGGGCAAGTGGAATTGAAAAATGACATTTAACATTTTTCTAGGAGTGACAATACAGAGAAGTTTTTTCTAGAAAGCATTCTGAAAAGCTTTTCAGAACTTAGAAAAGTGATTTTAGAATTTTTTGTTGCATATGCATCTTTGCTTAGAGAGAAGCTTATCTTAGAATGAAAACGAAGTATAAGGATTTTCTTCCATTATTTCTGGCTTACCTTTGTCATAACATTACTACCTCTGGTTAAATGTTTTTTGTATTTTGTGAAAATAACAAAAGACTCATACCCAGTAATTTGTCACCTAAGTGAGATTTCCTGGTCAAATAGAGTTTGAAGGTTTAACCGGGGCCTTAATTATATTTTTCTAGTTTCCATTGAAGTCACTGGGAGCAAACTTAGATTGAAAATTCCACCCTACATGCTTATATTCTTAGATAGGAGTTCTCAAACTTTTTATAGCATGGACTTAGATCTTAATAGAGAAAGTGTCTTGTGGACACCTCCCCACCTGTTTGCATAACCTTGTAGTAAACTGTAGCAATTGCTTACACTGAAAAATATTAGGAAAGTATTTAAGCTTCTTTTAAAATGATTTGGCTGGTGCCCACCAACAGGTGTTTTGTGGAGCAAAATCTGGCAATGGGAGGAGAGAAACACTGTATAGGACTTTTCCAAAGGGATATTTCGTCAGTGTCTGGAACTGATGATTGTCTTTTTTTAATAAAAATGTTTTTAAAAAAGAAAAATTAAAGTAACCAGAGCTATGAAGAAACTGGCCTCCACCCACAGAGTCTTGAGTAGTGGCTGTGTGGCTCAGCAGATGGAACTGTTCACAGACCCATTACCTAACCAAAGCTATAGTGTGGTGACTAGAGGCACTGTGATAGCAGGATGTGCCATCCTTCCGACAAGGTCTAAAACAGAGGTCTTAGTATCTGGCCAGGTTCCTTTCTACCTACACTTTCAACTTTAAATAAACTTCACTTCCTGTTTTAAACTGAGGTGTATTGCTGCTGTTGAAAAGTTGCTCTATTTCACCACAGAGGTGGTTGCATCTTAGTGGTAGAATTTTATGTATTTTTTTTTTATATTTGAGCATTAGGGATTCTTTGAGACTAAAGGTATTAAAGAAATGTATGGCAATTAATTATTAAACTGTTAGTTCTAATTATTTTGCCACTTCTGATTGTTTTTATTGTGACTTACATTTAATTATTTTCATGCAGGTGCAAATACTTTTGCAATGTAAGTATGCAGCTCTTCCCCTCAGACATATAGGTATAGATGTATATTGCTAAATATCTAGTGCCATATATCTTAGGGCAAGATTGAGCTTTAAAAATCTCTAATGTAGCATTCATTCTAACAGATTCACTTACCTGATTTAAAACCAAACAGGATTCAAAATGACTGTTTTTCTACTCGGACTGTTTTTCTACTCGCACATACTGCTCTTTTTCCACAATAATATGGTATGAAATTTAAGTCAGATGTTAATCTACTAACTGTATGCAGAGGGCTGCCCAATAACTAGAGGAAAGAACAATCTGAACCTTATTATGACATCTTCAAGGCTGTAATATATTATTTGACTTTATTGTCCTGAAAGTTGCAAGTGAATTTAATGTTCTTAAAATTGGATTCACTAACTACCATGGCTTGGCGTAAGCAAATTGCAGAGATGCTGGGCAAGCTTTCCCTCTTAGCTCTGCTAATGTACTTGAGTTCTGACCTATATTGTTGGTGTTACTGCAGTGATCAGTTGTGCCAATTTTCTACATGTGGAAGTTCTGTGATGTAGAGACCCTGGATCAGGCCACAAAACTCATTTTTCATTTGTCTTTAACATTGATCTTGTGTGAAAAGATCACCTAAAATATCATCACCACCTAATTCCTCACGCAATGTACGTACGTACAATCTAATGGGGAAAGGGAGTTCTTACTTAAGGAATTGCCAGCATTTGTAGGCCAGGTATTTTCTGTGCCAAAACTACCTGTGGCTAGGCTACAGTTTTTGTAAAGTACTGGTATAAGGCACTGCCCAGAGGCAACTCTAATTAATTATTTATTTTAGATTTATATGCACATCCTAAAAATGAGCATCAATATGTATGCTCTAATCACCCCAGACAAAGGTTAAACTTAAGTCCAAATTTAGTTTAGCCAGGCCAGAGAAATGCAGGTTGATTTCTTGTCTCGTTTATGTTATTACACAATTCCACTCCATGACTTTCTTTAATGAATCTTTCTTAATTTGAAAAGAAAATTGCAGAACCTCTGTATCACTATCTTTTATGCATAGTCTAACAGTAATACTAAGAACGGGTAGTACCAGATGCATTCCCGCATCAGTTAATACTGTATTTCATTGTTTATAATACTGTCTGATGCAATAATCGGATATTTCAAAATATGGAATCACCTATATCAGTAGGGCTTGGGTGGGCAAATAAATGATTAAAATAGCTTGTATCTTGTAATTTTAGAGGTAATTAGAAAATGAGTGTACAATTTTGGTTTGTATGTTTTTGTGGATTGGGTGTGAATTAATCACAAATATACAGTTCTGGTTTGAATGATTAATTATTCAAATTAGCTCAATTCCTGTTTCATTGTTTTATTTAAATAGCAACAGTTTGAGCGGGTCTTTTCTCTTAATAGTCTGAAGTCAGATGTCATTGGAAAAAGCTTTAGTATGTTCAGGGTAATGGAAAAACTGCTTTCAGTACATCCTAGCAAAGATCCTGTTTAAAACGGATGACAGCCCGTCACATTCAGTAACACATCAGTCATCAGATTTATTCTAATTCTTTAAGCTGAACATTTCATTCAAGCTTGTAGCTTGTCTTGTCAAGCAACCAAGAGCGTCATAGCTTTACCATCGAACATAGAGTTGCACCAGCAGTTCACAAATAAATGCTAAGCTGCAAAAATATTGTTTATTTTTTTTAACCTTTTCTTTAGTTAACTATAGTGTTCTTTCATACTATTTCTCTCTCTCCTTGCTGGGTTTACCACTAAGGAATTCAATGGGCTTCTTCCTAACCATGCCTCACTCTGACCCAGGGCCACTTCAGACTCAAGGTCACTCATTCTTGGGAGTGCTGTTTTTATTCAACAGTCTAGACCACCATGGTTATGACATTCCTCCTGCAACCAGGGAGGCAAGGTGAGCAGCCTCCTTTGATACTAATGCAATTACCAATCCACCATTGGTGCACAGGTGGCATTTACACAGCCAGCTTCCTTCCTTACTCCCTTCCCTTATCCATTTTAATGCCCTACAGCAGCGGTTCTCAAACGGTGAGTTGGGACCCCAAAGTGGGTCACAACCCCATTTTAATGGGGTTGCCAGGGCTGGCTTAGACTTGCTGGGGTTTGGGGCTGAATCCCAAGCCCCACCACCTGGGGCCGAAGCCTGAGGGATTCAGCCCTCAGGTCACAGGCCCCTTGGCTGGGGCTGAAGCCCTGAGGCTTTGGCTTTGACCCTTTCCCTGCCCTGGGCAGTGGGACTCGGGCTTTGGCTTCCCCACCTGGGGTAGTGGGAATCAGGCAAACTCAGGCTTTGGTCCCCCCTCCTGGGGTCGTGTAGTAATTTTTGTTGTCAGAAGGGGGTCGCGATGCAATGAAGTTTGAGAACCCCTGCCCTACAGAATGCTGCCTGAGCAATACTTGTCCAGTTTCATGACACACAACATTGCAGCCGAGCCAGATCTGTTCTTCATTTTTATTTACTCAAGATTTTTTTGTGTTTTTGTCCATGCTGTTTGAGGACTTTCTATGACATCAGCACTGTATTTTTGTGTGATCGAAGGGTGTGCCTGAGTGGGGTTAAAGATCAAGCTCCTTGCCTTCACTTTTAAGGCTCTACTCAGCTCTGCTTTAGCCTACCTTCCCTCTTTCAATTTTTTCTCCTAACTTCTCCTTTTTGATGTCTCCTCCTGCTATGGGCTATGAACTTTCTTTTATGCTAACTTTTATGCCTCAAACTTCCCTTTACGACATACTCACTAAGGACTGGATCCTTCAGGGTGCTGAGAAATCATGTCAGGATTCTGAACACCCCCAGCTTCATCTGAAGTTAGTGGGAGTAGAATGTATTTGGCATCTTGAATCAATCGCCAACTGACCCCCCCCCCT
Organism: Emys orbicularis; assembly: GCF_028017835.1. NCBI lineage: Eukaryota > Metazoa > Chordata > Testudines > Emydidae > Emys > Emys orbicularis. The sequence goes on along the minus strand of NC_088686.1, from coordinate 46,548,089 downwards.
TCCTCTTTCATATCATTCTTTGAACAATACTTCTTTGGTGAAGCCTTCCAATGGTGGATTTTCCACACTGATCGTCCCAATGCCACCCATGTACCTCAAGTGTTAACCACTGTTAATACCAGAGCTAAACTGTAAGCTTCCTGGACAAGTACCATGTCTCCTGTGATGAGTGCTGTGTTCTTGTAGAGTCCTATATATAATTATGTAATCATAACATGTATATACAGTCATGTAATACAAGTTTGAAAAGGGCCATGATATTTTTGCAAAAACTGGGGGGGGGAGGGGTGGATTAACAAGATTTTTCCTTTTTTTTTTTTTTTTTTTTTTTGGTAAAAAATTGCCAAGGACATTTTTTACATCATTAAAGGTTCTTTTTACTAGCTTCTGATGAAAATATTTTATTTAGAAATATGTAGAGAAAATGTGGAAGGAATATAAACCCTCATGCTTCAGGACATAAGTCAGCCTCTAACTGAGAGGGAAGAAACTTTTGTTGGCAGCTTATTCCATAGTGCTCTATTTTGGTATTTCATGTATGAGTACCTTCTTCAGAAGCATCTGGTACTGGCTGTTGTCAGAGGCAGTATACTAGACAGAGGAGGCAGTATGCTCTAGTGGATAGAGCACTGGACTAGGATTCAGCAGATCTAGGTTCTGTTCCTGGCTCTGGCTCTGCCACTTGCTTGCTGGGTGATATTGGGAAAGTTATTGCCCACTTTCCTGATCTGTAAAATGTGGATGCATGACACTCACCTCCCTTTGTAAAGCTCTTTGAGATCTACTGATAGGAGCTAAGTATTGTTATTATATGGAGCACTGGCTAATCTTATGTTCCCAATTCGGGAAACTTCTAAAAGCGAGGAAATCAATCAAAGCCAGTTTCTCTCTTTAATTCAGCTTGCTGTAGGCAGATGTTGAAGTACACACAGTATTCGGATCATTGACATGCAGCACTACAAAGTCTTCTTTACTCTGATTTTTCCTTTACAATGAAGTCCTTTTATTTCTTGATACTGTATATTTTGGTTTGCTAGATTGGAAATGTATTCTTTTAACAGGCTTATTCCTTGAACAGGTATTCTGGAAGAGTACGTTGTACATGGCTAAAAATCAACTGTGGGGTTGAAGCCCTAGATAAAGTAAAGCCTATGTATATAAAAAAAGATTGTTAAAATGTCAAGATAATGAAAAGTCAGAAAATAAATTATAGCTGTTATTAATTTTGAATTGTATTCAAATATAGAAATGTGTAGCATAGACAAAAGCTGATTACAGAGAGATAAAATTCAATTTTACTCTAGGATAATTGTTTTATTTATTTTACATTTATTTATAAGATTAGATAAAGTCTTGGAATTCTCAATATAAATCACAGTATGGTCCCGATGAATGCCAAGGTCAGTAGATAGAAGCACTTTCATTTGCAAAATACATTTGTTTTGTTAGAAATATAAAGTGAATAAAATGAGATTGAAATACATTGCCCTTGTTATTATATACACTCCACATTCATTATAATGTTACAGAGTCAGGTATTTTCAGTGTTATAAGGGAGTGGAGATGTATTAATGCCCCTAGTGTCATCCCACATATTATTTGTAGCCAAAAATAAAGTATCTTTATTAAAAAGAGATTAATGTAAATTTTGATGCAGCACTAAGGCTGTGGGGGGACACTTGGCCAGGACCACCTAGAGAAAATCAGATAGGCTACTTGTACAGGGTCAGTCAGGATCAGAAACTGCTGTTGACTGGACCAAATCTAGTATGGGCAAGTGCAACCTCTGATTTAAGAGAGACTGCTGCTGTAAATATATCACAACCTTTCTTACAGAGAGGGTAGCATTGCTAATTACAAGTTTGAGTTTTGGGAGAATATCATCTCTCTCACCATACACCAGATTTGAAGTTGCAATACAACTACTTCTCTTTGGAAATAGTTCAAGTGAACCAAATTCTGCCAAAAAAATAAAACTATAAGCAGCTGATGCCAGAAGACAATAGCATCAGGTAGGCTTCCCGAAAACTAAATCTGATCACCTGTAATTTATATATTCCCTTCAATAATAGTTATATACTCATTAATATTTTTAAAGTGTTCCTGTATACTGTTACTGTACCCCTTTAATAAATCCCTTTTATATATACACCATTGCCACATTCTCAGCCTTCTTTACAAGTTGCCAAATTAACATTACCTGGAGGCAGACGGCTCTGTGAAGTTGTCTATCAGTATAGCTCAATGAACATTATTTTACGAGGAGTGTGATTTCAGGTAACACATGTGGCACGTAAGCACAGGTTCCTGGGAAATGATCCTTTGTCTTTATTTTGTCAAAAATTGGAGAGAGACATGTTGGTTCACATGCTACTTGTAATCCAGCTGCCTACATATTTACATATTTTGCTGTGGCATTTTGGTAAATTACTTTTAACTAAAAAATGAAGTGATGTATTTCTTTCTTGATAAATATAGAACAACTATTGAGAATGACAAAAGTTTGTGCCATCTTTTTGGTAGAAGCAATGATATGAGAGGATTCACAGGAACTCACAAAGAACCTTTATTAATAGATCTTACCTGTAAGCCTGGTAAAAGAGAATCAGTTGGGTCTGATAGAGAGAGCCTTGAAAACATAAACCAGTGCAAACTGATGGTTAAGATTGAAAAGAATTTGCAGCTCTGCTCTACTTCTGCAGCAGGAAGCTGTGGGGACTAAAGATCCACTCTGCATGTACCATTTTGGTCAAAGAAGGCAGTTAAGTTTGAGGTAGATTCCAGAGTCACCTCTCTCACCCTTCACACAGTCCTTGGGTTGGCACTGTGCACAATAGTGTGACAGTCATGGACTGAAATAGCTTACATTTGTGGGGTAGACAGCAAAAATTGCTTTGCAACCAACCCAGCCTGTGAAAATATAAAGCATTTGCTACTTCTGTGACTGCAACAGTTGCTGCAAATGTAACTTGTTTCTTCAATCCCTGTCTGGTACCTCTAGGAATGAATTAAGGATATTCAATCATATAATTCTGCTAGTACTGCCCTTCCACAGCCCCTCTCACATTGCATAGCCAGCAAGAGGAGAGGAGACGGAACAAAGCCTGCACTGCACTAAGTGGATGTGTCCCATAACCACTGCAGCCCACTTTACTTTCCATTGTGCAGGCCCAGCCTGTACTCTTATGACACTGGAAGGATACTTATGATACTGAAGTCCTGTCTTCTCCCCGTCCATACCAGATAGCAGAGACCCTTTCATCTGTCACCACGTGAGCTGGGGTAGTGCCTCAGTAAGTCAGTGGAACCCACTTAACATTTGGCAGTAGGATCCACACATAGTAATGGGGTGGGATGTTCCAGCAATCACGGACAGCTTATCATATACCTTCTCTTCCTCTGCCATACCCCATATCACAGCTATCTCCATATTAATAAAACTCAACCTCAGGGAAAGGATGAGTTTGGATTAAGTAAGCTGGGAAAGGCCACCTACCTGCTTGATTTCTGAGTCTAGTTTACTGTATATTAAGGCTATCAAGCAATTTAAAAAAGTAATTGCGATTAGGGCTGTCAAGCAATTAAAAAAATTAATTGTGATTAATTGCAGAATTAAAAAAATTAATCGTGATTAATCGCACTGTTAAACAATAAGAGAATACCATTTATTTAAATATTTTTGGATGTTTTCTACATTTTCAAATATATTGATTTCAGTTATAGCACAGAATACAAAGTGTACAGTGCTCGCTTTATATTTATTTTTGATTACAAGTATTTGCACTGTAAAACAAAAACAAAAGAAATAGTATTTTTCAATTCACCTAATACAAGTACTGTAGTGCAATCTCTTTATCATGAAAGTTGAACTTACAAATGTAGAATTATGTACAAAAAAACTGCATTAAAAATAAAACAAACAATGTAAAACTTTAGAGCCTACAAGTCCACTCAGTCCTACTTCTTGTTCAGACAATAGCTCAGATAAACAAATTTGTTTACATTTGCAGGAGATAATGCTGCCTCATTCTTGTTTACAATGTCACCTGAAAGTGAGAACAGGCGTTCTCATGACACTGTTGTAGCCGGTGTTGCAAGATATTTACATGCCAGATGCGCTAAAGATTCATATGTCCCTTCATTCTTCAACCACCATTCCAGGGGCTATGCGTCCATGCTGATGATTGGTTCTGCTCGATAACAATCCGAAGCAGTGTGGACCGACGCATGTTCATTTTCATTATCTGAGTCAGATGCCACCAGCAGAAGGTTGATTTTCCTTTTTGGTGGTTCAGGTTCTATAGTTTCCGCATTGGAGTGTTGCTCTTTTAAGACTTTCTGAAAGCATGCTCCACACCTTGTCTCTCTCAGATTTTGGAAGGCACTTCAGATTCTTAAATCTCAGATCGAGTACTGTAGCTATCTTTAGAAATCTCACATTTGTACCTTCTTTGCATTTTGACAAATCTGCAGTGAAAGTGTTCTTAAAATGAACATGTGCAGAGTCATCATCCAAGACTATGTAACATGAAATATATGACAGAATGCGGGTAAAATAGATCCAGAGACATACAATTTGTAATAAAAAATAATAATATAAAGTGAGAAGTGGACACTTTGTATTCTGTGTTGTAATTGAAATCAATATATTTGAAAATGTAGAAAAACATCCAAAAATATGTAATAAATTTAAATTGGTATTCTATTGTTTAACAATGTGATTAAAATTGTGATTAATTTTTTTAATCACAATTAATTTTTTTCAGTTATATCGCTTGAGTTAACTGCGATTAATCGACAGCTCTACTGTATATATAATTAATTTGTTTCAATTTAAATACAGAAAAGTCCTCTCCACAGTCCTTTTTGAAAATCATAATACACACAGCAGCATAACATAAACCTACACACAATAAAATCAAATGCACTAGTCAGTAATTTTAAATTTGCACAGTATACTTCATCTCCCTCCAAAGCCCCACCGTGCTCATATGCCCGGGTAGAGCTTTGGCCACTTTACCCCCATCCATGCCCCAGCCCCAACCAGTTCTAGCCCAGGATGCTTGACTGAGTTGTCTGGTTCATGCCTTTGTAAGCTCTCTGGTTCCGCACTTCTAGCTTGCTGGGCTGATGACAAGGCACAGCCCTCTATGATCATTACTGGCTCAGAACCTCTCGTTTTCTGGACTGATGTCAAGGTATGAGCTTCTGTGAGGTCAGTCACTTGCCACATCTAGCTTGCTTGGCAGAAGTCAGGAGATGGTGACTGTGAGACCTGTGGCTCGGCAACTCTAGCATGCAAATCTGATGTCTACACGCAGACCTCTGTGAAGTTTACTAGCAGAGCGGCCACAGCTTGCTGCACTGGGTTAAAGATATAGGCCTTGGTGGGGGTCCACTGGTTCAGCTCTTTTAGGTAGCTGGTCTGATGTCAAGGCAGGAGGAGTCTTGCTGACTTGGGACCTGGTAGCTTGTTGGTCTGACATCAGGGGACAGGGTTCTGTGAGCTCTTGGGCTGAGGATCTCTAATTTGCTGGGTAAATTTCAAGGTTTGGGTTTCTTTCTGAGGCAGCTCAACAGCTGTAGATTGTGGTTTGATGTCAATACACGGGCCTCTGTGATGTCACTAGCTCAGGAGTTTTAGCATGCTGGGCTGATGTACAGTTCAGGCCTCTGTGATGTTTGTGGCTCAATAAGTCTCACTTGCTTAGATGACACAAATGCACAGACTTTGGTGGTGTTGCTGAGCCAGCAACCTCATCACCTTCCTGGATTGTTGGGCAAATGCAGTTCTGTGTGATTACTGGGTCAGCACCACACTTCCATGGTATAGTGGAATTTACTTCATCATCAGGATCTCAAAAGAGAGTTTCTATGATGGAATACAGTTGCTTTAAGGCCACCCTGGGACAGACTTTATCCACTGCACCAGCCTCTTGATGCCACTGTGGCAGCAAAAAGGGGGATGGAATAGCCCCCTGGAGATTTTTTTCAGTGCAGGGGTTGCCATGGGGGTTTATTGGGATGGAAAAGGGAGTGGAGAGCACTCTGGTTATTCTGGGCTGCAGAGCAGCCAACGGGCAGTTATATAAAGGTGTTGTAAGTTTGTTTGCTGTCCTAGAACTAGGGTAGCACTGAAGTGACTGGAAGCCAATTTCATCTTCCTGCCCACTTCTAGCTGGGGCTCCAACTTCTGTGCTTTGCAGTGGTAGCCAAAGACATTTGTGGAGTGTAACAGTTTTTCTCTCATTACACTGAAGGTGACTGCTGTGTGGGTGTACTAGGTAACACTAATTAAAATACAGTTTCGCCTTGAAATGTAATTTTGTTCCTCCTCTTTGTTATCCTATGCTAGGCTAATATTTGTCTCTAGACTGTTTTCCAGGATTTGAAGTGGAATTACAGTAAGTGAAGGTTACTAAATATTAGGGGGGGGGAATTAATTCTGTTCATATTTTGAAAGTATCTATTTCACATTCCAAAAAAAGTTGGTGTGTGTAAAATGTTCCTGGTAAACATTCACTGTTTTTTCATATGTAACTTTAGATGTCGGTTTCACAAATAGACCACAAAATTATAATTGAATATTTAGTAGGAAATTTTACTTGATGCTAAGGGAGCCATCATGACTTTGCCTGCTGGTACTTGTTTTTTTGTTTGATATTATACAGTTGGGAATCATATCTTAACTGCTTAAAGAAATGGAAGGATTTATCTATACTTTCACTATTTATATGAAAGTTTTAAAAATTACATGAATTTCTCTCACTAGTATCCAGCAATAATATTACCATCCCACCCATTCAGAGGGTGGAATGAAAGTTAAAGAACTTGTCTACAGAACTGCAGTTTTAAAATTCTACTTGTACTATAGAAAAAGATTGTCTGTTTTACAGGAATTCAAAGCTACACATTGTAATTCACCTTGCATTAAAAAAGATGGCATTTTTGTAAAGACAGTATAATTGGTTTGGGTTGTTAATTGGGCTCCATTCAAACATGCTTTCAATCTTAGCTGTGTGTTAATTAAGTTTTTATTCTTTGTGATCCTCTGAAATGTTTTCAAGCTCATTCATAAAACCAATGCAGCAGTTTTCTTCTAATTGAAAAAATAGGTGTGTGTAATATGTAACTGATGCATCTAGCAGTGGGCATCTGGGAGCAGGTGCCTTTCTCAACCTGCTATAAAACAAAATTCTGACAATGCGTAGTATCAAAAGCGTACCCATTTCCTCTGACTTGGCTGTATTTTTAGTGAATTTCTTTAATAAAATTCAGCTCAAGACTTCTCCCCAGGCTTGGCTATTCCTGAAGTGCCTACATCAGGAATGCTCAGCCCAGGAAAAGATCCTCTTTCTGATAGCCACTCTCCTCTTCCTTACATTTACTTCAGTAATAAGCCACTTGCTTCAGTGAGGAAACTGAGCTCGCTTAACCCTTTTCCAGTAGGATCATCTTCTGACAGGGTGAAGCATTTTAGGCAAAAGCTGCCAGCTTGTTACAGTGTCCTCCATTCTCAAGCCAGCCTGCTGAGCAGGTTCACAATCTGGGAGTTCAACAAAGAATACTTTTTTTGTAGATAGCCAAAGAAAGGGCACTGGCATATTTTCTTACAAGGCCAAACCATTTATTAGATGATACTGTCCTCAAAGTCCTGAAGAAATTCAAAGAATGGGGCTAAGATCCATAACAGCTTGGATGGGCTTACACATATCCACAGATCTTCTCTCAGACAACTCAAGTTCCTTTGCTTTAAGGTTTAGTTTTTGATAATCAGATAAGATTTGTGCTAACAGCTTGACAGTTTGGTTCATGGAAGTGAAACTTTTTAAAGAAATGTTGACTCCCTGGATAAGTGATTTAAGAATTTATCTCCCTGCCTCCCCTCCTCCAGTTTTATTGTGAACTTAGGGTGTGTGTGTTGATCTGGAAGTCTTTCATCATGCTAAGACTTGTCCTCGCATCCATTTGAGACCATTATTGGTGAATGTTGTATATAGTCTCTTGTGCTTCTTCAGGATGGTTGGTAAGATCAAACCTAGAGTCCAGCAGACACTGACAATGCAAAATATCAATATGTTTCTTAAGTATTTGGCCTGTAAGCTATGATTTTCCTTGCATTTCTGTCCTATAAGGTAATATTTCTAGTGCTGTAGGCCTGTTTTTTAGAGATACTGAGCAAAGGGAGTGGTGAATGCACAAAACCTCTGAAAAACAGGCTCCTAATGACTAACAAGGTTCAGCAAGACTACTCACATGGATAAATAATCCTCAGCATGAGTGAGGGTTTCAGAACTGTGAGCTGAGCAAGGATCTATGTGCAGGTGGTGTGACAAAGTTCCTCCTCTATCTTGGTGGGTCCTGCGCTTATTGGCGGATTTTCTTGCCTCAGAGATTCACCATGTGGGTTGGGGAACAGCCTAGAGACCTTCCCCTCTGGAAGAACCCACAGTCCAGGTCAATTGGGAGGTTTGCGGGGGAACCCGGGCCCGCCCTCTACTCCGGGTACCAGCCCAGGGCCCTATGGACTGCAGCTGTCTATAGTGCCTCCTGTAACAGCTGCATGACAGCTACAACTCCCTGGGCTACTTCCCCATGGCCTCCTCCAAACACCTTCCTTATTCTCACCACAGGACCTTCCTCCTGGTGTCTGATAACGCTTGTGCTCCTCAGTCCTCCAGCAGCACACCCTCTCAGCTCTTTGCACCTCTTGCTCCCAGCTCCTCACACCCACACCACAAACTGAAGTGAGCTCCTTTTAAAACCCAGGTGCCCTGATTAGCCTGCCTTAATTGATTCTAGCAGCTTCTTCTTAATTGGCTCCAGGTGTCCTAATTAGCCTGCCTGCCTTAACTGGTTCTAGCAGGTTCCTGATTACTCTAGTGCAGCCTCTGCTCTGGTCACTCAGGGAACAGAAAACTACTCATCCAGTGACCAGTATATTTGCCCTCTACCAGACTCCTGTACCCCACTGGTCTGGGTCTGTCACAGTGGAGAATAAGCAGATGTGCAGCTCTCTCCTCCCCAAGAATGTACTCTTGCTCCACAAAGAGTAATTGTGTGAAGGTGCTTTGATACTGATTTAGTAGTCCAAATCCTCAATCCATCGATACTTAATTTCTCCCTTTCCCCATGATACCTAGGGCGCTGCTAGTGAAAACATATTATTGTAGCTTGATGAAAAGGACAATCTCTATTTGTAAACTGGGCTTCTATGATTAATCAATATGCAGCTTGCTAAGCTGACACTATAGTTATAGGAGAGAAGAGATTGTCCAACTTCTCTTTTCTAGGTAAATTTCAAGTAGAGACTCTTGCTGAAACAAGCTAGGTTGTCCATGTCTCAACAAGAAAAATGTTTGCGTACGTTTGATTGTTTGCCATAACATATTGGTAGCAAAAACCTATTTTGTTTGGGTTTGAGGATCTGAACCATAGATAGAAATTTCTCTGGCAATGCTGTAACCCAGGGATTGGCAACCTTTGGCACACGGCCCATCAGGGAAAGCCGCTGGCGGGCAGGGATGGTTTGTTTACCTGCAGTGTCCACAGGTTCGGCCGATCGCAGCTCCCACTGGCCGCGATTCGCCGCTCCAGGCCAATGGGGACCGTGGGATGCGACAGCCAGCACATCCCTCGGCCCGCACCACTTCCCGCAGCCCCCACTGATCTGGAGCGGCGAACCACGGCCAGTGGGAGCTGCGATTCGCCGAACCTGCGGACGCTGCAGGTAAACAAACTGTCCTGGCCCGCCAGCGGCTTTCCCTGATGGGCCACGTGCCAAAGGTTGACAATCCCTGGTGTAACCTAAAACTTATCTGTACTCCACCCTCAGGTAAATGACCTCAGGAGAATACTTTAAGGGGGTTTTTATTCATTATGTGTGAATCATGATTTTCTATTCACATTTCTGGCCCAGGAAATATGCTTGTCATGTGTGTGTCATATGCACCATATAAAGGCTTGCAATTGATCTTTATTCAAGTTACAATAAAGGAATGTTTTAACAAAGCAGGTCTGTTCAGCTTCTTCATGACCTAGGTTGTATAACTTTATAAATGATGGAAGGATCATGTAACTAGAATGTTCCATTTATTCACACTATGTATTGCAAATAAGATTTAAATAATATAATTTAATTGAGGATAAAAAGAAAATACAGAAATCATGAGATGAATAAATAGTTCTGTGATAGGTGGTGCTGGTAATGTCACCGATAGTTACGGTTGCCCACTGGTTCACATTATAAGACTCTATTTAGTTGCTTATAACTCTGACAAACTTTAACAATTTAGGCTGAAATTTTCCATTCTGGTTGTCTGTCTCCAGTAGATGTTTTTTTAAAAAACCTTCAGCTGAAAAGGTGTATCTTTTTCCAAGTACAAGATTAGGGAAAAATCCATTGTTTCTCACATTTTAAAAAATGATTACACGTATTTCATTGAGAAGTTCTAGCACCTTCATGTTTTTCAGAAGGGGATGAAATTTGGCACAGAGATCACTCTAGTCTTCAGGACGCACCTCTTGCTGTCCCTGTGAAAGTCTTCCTAAATTTGGTCAAGTTATAAGCCTTTGAAAAAAAATCTCAGTTCACACATGCTCAGTAGAGGCTTGTTTGAGTTTTGCAGCTAAATTATCTGAAGATTCCGTCTGCACTGAGCATGCTCCATTTTAGGACTGCAGGGGATGAGCATGGCTTTCCCTGCAATTGCTCCTCTCATCTTCCAGGTACCGGAAATGAGGTAGATTGTCTTTTCTTTGCTCTCTGCTCCCCTTCCTGGTGCCCTGGCAGTGGGGACAAAGAAGAAGACACACTGGAATGCAGAGAGGTGAGAAATGGGTAGAGAATAGGGGATTGTAGAAGCTGAGGATGTGGGAGCAGCAGAGAAGGGACACGAGTTGGTGGATTGGAGCAAAGGAGGTTTGGTGGGGCACTCTAGCTGTAGGGGGGGCAAGAACCAAGGGATGGGGCTTGGATATGAGCAGAAGGAGAAGGGGTTACGGAGCCAAGGGACAGAATGGTCTATAACCGCTAGAGAACACTCCCCTGTAAAGCCTGAATCCAGGAGTCCTTCGTCTCTCCATTTGTCTGTTATCAGCAAATACTGGTGAAATCCACTAGTAAAGTGTATGTCTCATCCTGTTCTAGTTCACATTATAGAGAATAACAGCCTACTACTGCTACTGGTTAATCTAACTGCATAGTTGAGGTCTATGCTGTAGAAATGAAGATCAGAACCCTGTTGATCAACTGGGGATCAATATGATTTAACATGATGGAATTTATTTTTTCAATTTTTTTAGGAAATCACATTGTTGTTTTTCTCAATGTTAAACAAATGTGAAGTTTGTCAAGTCAAGCACTCCAAAGCTACGAAATGCCAGAATTAAGGACCCCTGCCTTATTCAGTGAATGAGTAGTCATTCATGAGACAATTCTGGTTCATTCCCAGAGCACTGAGGCAGGGGTCCTGTGGAAAAAAATATATATGATCATTTAATTAAAGACTATATCATAATGCATATGCTGACAAGGGTGCCAGATTAATGTTGCAGAGGGAACTTTAATTCTGGCACTTCCTTGCTTGACTTTGTATCTTAATGTTTTGTTAGTGCATTTTTATGTAGTAGTAAAGTATATAGACAAAGTATTGGGCTGAGAGGGTAGAAAGTAGAACTTCATCATGTACCAATATGTTGGCTTTGTAGCCAACTGCATTCACCTACTGCACGGACCTTTTGCTTCTTTGTGTTTTAAAATACAATAATTACCTTGTGAGTCTGAAGTCTTGGTGGCAATGATGGTGATTTCCAGATTCAGGTTTTCTTTATCATTCTCTTTTCATCAAGAAATTCAGCCTTGTAAAAAGACATCTGATATACTTCTAGGTTTAACCCTACTAAAGGCAAGGTGTGTGAAATTGCAGAATGTTGTGGAGTCTTTTTTTAAAAATTTCTTCTGTACACAGTCTGAAAGAGAGATACCCCTACAATATGTGTATCTCATATACTGTGTATTTGAAATTCCTTTAAGTTAATATATATGTAAATAAAATTGGCATGAAAATTTACCAGCCCAGCCAAATATTTATTCACCTACTCTATACTGGCAGAAAGCCCCTAACATTTACTTTGACTATCAAAAAAGTATTGCTTGCAAGTGGGTGAGTAGGATTGTGCTAGGCTGGTGTCTGTATGAATATAATATTATTATAAAAAGTGCAATGCAGGTCTTGAAAAACTTTTCAAAAACCTACTATCCAGGAGAGAGAGGGGTATGTTTACACTGCAATTAGACATCCATGGGCTCAAGCTAAGAGGCTGTTTAATTGTGGTGTAGATGTTTGGGCTCAGGCTGCAGTCCAAACTCTGGGACCCTCCCACCTTGCAGTGTCTAGAACCTGGCCTCCTGCTCAAGCCCAAATGCCTGCACCACAGTTTAACAGCCCTTAGCCCGAGTCAGGTGGCATGGGCCAGTTGCCGGTTTTTAACTGAAGTGTAGACACACCCAGAGAGGTCAGTGGCCTCACAGAGAGGTCCAGCAGAAACTCCCTGGTGATAAGCCTGCCTTTCCCAGCTGGATGTTGGGATTTCTATCAAGGTGTTGTCTCTGGGCCCTGACCAGTGGGGAAGGAGGAGGAGTGATAGTTCTCAGGATAGCCAGGACTGAGAATCACCTTGCTACTCCCTGCCTCCAGCATGAGTACTTTGCTTTGTACTTAACTGGGTGTCAGCTCCCTGACACCACCAGCCTATTAGCCACTCAAGCACAATTCATGGGAGGTTCTTCTTTTGTATTGGCTTCCGGCTAGTAGATGTAAACCTTAAGTTTCACCTCACCTTTTGCTGTAGCTGCTGTGGGACAACTCATGGCAATATGCATTTGCAGGGTTGGGTCCTTTTCATTTTCATCATCCATTTAAATTCTGAACACTGTTTTCATCATATTTAATTCCTGAAGAGATCCAGCACTTATCTGCTGTTTTCATTAGGCTCTAGCTTGCTTTAAAATATCTTATTCTCCTGGGATGGTCCCAGACTGCCCCCCCCCCCCCAGGTGTTCTTATCTAAGTACTTTTCCCCTTTTCCCTGTTAGCTCTCTTTGGTGGTATGTATAGTCTGTGAGAAACATCTGTGTTACATTTACAAAAAAACACTAGTCTGCTTATCATAGCTAAATAAGCAACAGCACATGATAGGGCATGTGTTATATCCTTTGCCTTAGGTGTGATATAAGGCACAAGGCTAATGTAGAGTGTTTTCAACACCTGTGAAGTATTGTTAATGGAGTATAACACATGGACCCTGAAATGCATTATGCTTTTCATAGATTTGTTTTTTCTTGCCAATTTTAAAATGTTGGGCTATTTTTGTAGTGGGTGGGGGAAGCATTTACTTGCTGGATGTGTTTACAGTACTTATCAAGCATCTTAAATTGAAGAGAGGAGCCCAATAATTGCTATTGGAGCTTTACAGATCTGCAGACAAACATATGCTTTCATTTACACCAGTGCACTCCTATTGGCTTCAATGAGTCAGAAGTAGCGTGTAAGTGGGGGAAGAATTTGGCACTTAAGTCTCTGGATTTTTTTTCTCCTCAAGCATTTAGTTCAAATATGAAGTCCAAGTTAATTCTCCTCACAAAGCCAGTCCAGTCCAGTAGTAGTGTCTTTTTTTATTTGCCTGCTCCTCATTCCCTCTATAGATTTCGAAGGATTGTTTTGACTCTGGTGTGGCTGGCCTCTGTAAGTGTAGTATGCCACAGAAATGGAGAGGATCAACCATTCTGGATTTGTCCACTGCACATCCAGCAGTTTATGATAAAAAAGGAAGTGCATTCTTATTTGGAAAAACCACCTGTCAGGCACATGAGAAATACTGTTGTGCTGATTGTAAGGGATGCAAAAGGGCTTCCAGCTTTTCTGTTCTATGTCTAGAATGGATTGAGTGCATGTAACAGGACTGTATGTGTTTACAGTTACTGGCAATATAGTTAGGGTTGCCAACTTTCTACTCACACAAAATCAAACACCCCTGCCCCACCCCGCCCCTCCTCTGAAGCCCCACCCCTTCTCCAAGGCCCCACCCCCGCTCACTTCATCTGTCCCTCACTCGCCCCAGCCTCACTCGCTCATTTTCACTGTGCTGGGGCAGGAGGTTGAGGTGTGGGAGGGGGTGCGGGCTCTGGCTGGGGGTGCGGGCTCTGGGGTGGGACCAGAAATGAGGAGTGCAGGGTGTGGGAGGGGGCTCCAGGCTGGGGGGTGGAGCCGAGGGGTTCAGAGTATGAGAGGGGGCTCTGGGCTGAGGCAGGGAGTTGGAGTGTGGGAGGGGGTATGGGCTCTGGGCTGGGGGTGCGGATTCTGGGGTGGTGCCAGGAATGAGGGGTTCAGAGTGAGGGAGGGGGCTCTGGGCTAGGGCAGGGGGTTGGGGTGCAGGGGTGTGTGAGAGCTCCAGCTGGGGGTGCAGACTCTGGGGTGGGTCTGGGGATGAGGGATTTTGGGTGTAGAAGGGTGCTCCAGGCTGGGACCAAGGGGTTCGGTGGGTGGGAGGGGGATCAGGGCTGGGACAGCAGATTGAGGCATTGGGAGGGTTAGAGCTCTGGCTGGGGGTGCGGGCTCTGGGATGGAGCTGGGGATGAGGAGTTTGGGGTGTAGGAGGGTGCTCTGGTCTGGGACCGAGGGGTTCAGAGGGTGAGAGGGGGATCAGGGCTGGGGCAGGGGGTTGGGGCACGGAGAGGAGTGAGGGCTCCGGCTGGGGGTGCAGACTCTGGGGTGGGGCTGGTGATTTGTGGTGCAGGAGGGTGCTTCGGGCAAGGACCTAGGAGTTCGGAGCGCGGGAGGGGGATCAGAGCTGGGACAAGGGGTTGGGGTACAGGGGGTGGTGGTCAGGGGTGAAGGCTCTGGGCTGCGCTTACCTCAGGCAGCTCCCGGAAGCAGCGGCACATCCCCCCTCCAGCTCCAACACAGAGGCATGACCAGGCGGCTCTGTGTGCTGCCCTGTCCGCAGGCGCCACCCCCACAGCTCCCATTGGTCGTGGTTTCTGGCCAATGGGAGCTGCAGAGTTAGCGCTTGGGGTGGGGACAGCGTGCGGAGCCCCCTGGCTGCCCCCATGCATAGAAGCCGGAGGGGGGACATGCTGCTGCTTCCAGGAGCCACACAGAGTCAAAGCAGGCAGGGAGCCTGCCTTAACCCCGCTGTGCTGCTGACCAGACTTTTGACGGCTCACTCAGCAGTGCTGACCAAAGCTGCCAGGGTCCCTTTTCAACTGGGCGTTCCAGTCGAAAACTGGACACCTGATACCCTAAATATAGTGCAGAAATTAGAGACAGTTCAAGAACTGCGTGTTTGTTTTATGTTTTTAATAATTTGGCTATCAGAAAAATGGAAGATTATTTGTAAAGAGTAGATTATGGCTGAAGAAAATTTGGATACTGTCAGTTTAGCCAGTAGATTTGCAGCTCCTCGACTTCATTTCTAAATTTGTCATCTCCCCCCTCCCCACGTCTCCTCCAAACTTTCTTGTGTCTCTCAAAACTACTGAAAATGTCTGTTGTTTTGATTGTGAAATATAGGTTGTGTTTAAAATTATGGGCCACATGTATGTAGACATGTTTGTTATGATACCAGCACTGAGACACTCCTTTGCATGCTTGTGTGGGACATGATACCATGCTATGATGCCATCCTATTGCTTTAGTTTCATTCTTTCAGTACATTGGGGAGTGAGAGGGGGGGAATAAAACAGTATTGACTTGTTTTTTTGGTAGTGGAAGTTGTAATTTAGAGAATTAGGAAATTTTAGATTCTCTTGTGATCTATTGTACAGTGGATTTTGTGAAGAGAAGATAATATATCTATATTATCAGATGTCTCCTAAACCATTTCTAAAGTTTGTTTTGGAGTTTCACTTTAATCATATCAACATTTTTTACCTGCTTTCATTTCAGTCCTTTCCTACGATACAGTAAATGGGAAATATCTCTGGTCTTTTACTTTAATCAAATAGTTTCAGAAAGTCTAGTCAATATTTCAGTTCTATCTGTATCAGAGATCAAATTGGGCTAGTTCATGGCTGCCCTGCAAACCAGTATTCTTGGGGTCTGGTCTCATTACTCAGAAACTAAGCTGACAGATCACTGTGAGAAGCTGATATTTATTGGGAACTCTGTTGATGGGCCTGCTAAAACAGTGCTGGAAACAGTTACAGACTGATGCTCTTGTTTCATGATAAAAGAAATATCACGCACAGGTGGAAGAGTGTCTGCCATGCCATGTTCCATCCTCCCATCATTTCCTATGATTCTTTTCCTCTACAGTCTTACAACAGAAAACAAATATGTGTTATTGTTGTATGTCAGGAATATGGCTTTATATTGTATCATTGTGCTTGTTAATTGTTACCAACTGGAATTGTTATGGTACACCTGTTATTATATGAAGGGAAACCAAAACATTTAATGTTTAAAAATGGTCTTTTAAACCTTCAAGGCTGCAGAGACGATTGTCCGGTTGTGGGGACAGTGGAGACTGATGCACTGAGGCCTGTCTTACTGCATGGCTGAAACAATAGCTTTGAGAATTTCCAGCTGCCCATCTTCATCTCAAGGGGTGTTTTGCATTGAAGCCTAATGATGGCCATTTAGATGCTAAAATGGACTATTTCATGCTTGATCAAAGCAGGTTATGACTTCAGCAGTGGTTTTCCACACTGCCCTGGCATGGATGATTTGGGGGTTTATCCAAGCTCGGATGCCAGAAAGCTCTTTGGGCTACTACTTGGCCAGATTGGAAATGTGGAGAGTGGAGATGATGAGGCCTAGCAGGAAAAATATACTTGAGGGGGAAAGTATAGGGAGAGAGAAGATGGAATTTAAAGTAGGGAGAAAGAGAGTGAAAGGAAACAGCATAGACACCTCTTTCAAAACCTCAGGACAGTGCTTGTTTGTTTTTCTGTCGGGGCGGGACGCGAAGGTGAGGACACGAAGGGTGTGGAGCACGAGCGTGTACAGATGTTTTCGTGGCGCGGTCTGGAACCGAACCGGCAACTCGTGCAGCCGGCTCGCGGTAAAAGGGTGGGATGGCCTGGCAGGTCTACCGGGCAGGGGCCAGATGAAAAGGTCTGGAGGGCCTGGGGTGGAGGGTGGGCGGGGCGTGCCCTCTCGCAGGACCGGTCAAGGAAGACCCAAGCAGTGGGCGGTAAAGCGGCCCTCACCTCCTGAAGTACGCGCCGGGGAGTACAAGGTCTGGAGAGCCCCATGCACTGAGCGAGCGTCAGGGAATCCAGCCAGTCTCCCTGGTCATAGTCCAGGAGGTCTCCGACTCTGGTTTGGAGGGAGGAGGAGCGAGGAACAAAGAGCAGAAGACAAAGTGAGAAAAAGAAATGAAATAGGAAACAAAAGAAAATTCAGGAGAAAGAGGGCAGAACATATGGACAAAAGAGGATTAATAAATAAAGGTGCAAATGGAGTTTGTTATGGGGGTTAGAGGGCAGGAAGGAGACAGAGCGTGTTTATTGTGTATAAGGTCTTTTTAAAAAATGCTTTCCCCCCCACCTAAAAAAACCTACCAGGGACATGAGGGGCACTGATTTTAATATATCAATAAAATAGTAAAACAGTTCTACTGTATGTAAATGAAAACTTGAGTCTGGTGTTTTTTATTATATGTTTGCTATGTATGTAAAGTAATTATTATAATTCTTTCTGGTAATCTTTTTCTTTTAAATAGTAGGGACTTTTCATACCAGCTGTCTTCATAGATTGATCTGAACTTGCTCTGGGTGCTTATAGACTTTTGATTTTCTGGTAAGTTTTGTTGGTTCTATGGAAATATAAGCCTTTTGTGGAGGAGTGTGTCACTTCATCAAAACTTGGCTTCCATGTGAATACAAAAAAACAAAACAAAACAGGCTGTTTGTTCCCTGGGGAAACTATTCTATAAGCTAACTTTTGTTTTTATATGCTGTACCCTCCTAGATTAAGTGATTTAGTTTAGCTTGGCCTGGGGCAAAACGTTTCAGGATATTTTAGAAGATCCTGGTATCTAATTAACCCTATGAAAATAGTCCTAAATTTCAAACTTTACTTCCTTATCAATAGAGCATACAATCTTCCCTCTGCTGTACGGCTCCCTCCCTGCACCCTCTAATGTGTCAATGGTAACTGTCACTTACATCCAGTGTACAGGACAAATATTGGCTTGGAACTATTCCAAATGTATAGTGGCCTGATGAGGCAGTTTTTTTTTTTTAAGTCTGTGTAAACTCTTCCTTTACTGTGCTATATCTAGACATATCTACAAGATCTTTCCAACATGGCAAGTAGCAAAACTGTGGCTGGTGAAAGCACACTGAGCCTTTGCTTTTATGGGTGGATGATGTGAAAAATGAGGAGTTCTAGGTAAGGGAGCATGTAAGGAGGGAGTGCTATCCACTTTAGCATCAGATACTGCCACCTTTTCACAGGCCCACGGAAAGATCTCCAAGAGGAATTGATCAGTCTCTGCAGTTTGGGAGAAGGCAGAGCTGGGGGGAGGATGGTCATTCAAGCTCTGTGGCAGCCCCCACCCCCAGCCTACAGAACTTTTGCTGGTCAGATAGTGCTAACTCTATCAGCATTAACTTACACCCAGTCCCCTGGGGGTGATTCAGGGGGCAGCAGTAGCAGCTATCAGGAGGAGTCTCTACTCCAAGGCTGTTCAGAAACTATGCTGCCAAGGAGCAAGAGTGGGGCTTGAAGGCACCACAGGTGGGAAAGGGCTTGAGGGCTGCATTGCTCAGCATTGCACTGTCTGTCTACACTGCAATTAGACACCCATGGCTGGCCCGTGCCAGCTGACTCAGGCTGTGGGGCTGTTTAATTGCAGTGTACACATTCCGGCTGGGGCTACCGCCCAAGCTCTGGGACCCTCCCACCTTGCAGGGTCCTAGAGCCCAGGCTCTAGCTTGAGCCCAGATGTCTACACTGCAGTTAAACAGCCCTGCAGCCCAAGCCTTGCGAGCCCCAGTCAGCTGGCAGTAGGTGAGCTGCGGGTGTCTAATTGTAGTGTAGACATACACACAGTGTCTACATTTTAAGTGTCCTGCTGCCTAGTGGAATTCACAAACCTGAGTTAGGCGTCCAGGCTCCCTAAACAATGCCTAGGGGAGAGTTAGATGCCTAAGAATGGGATTCACAAAAGCCAGCGTGCTGACTCAGGAGCCACCTAAGCTAGCCAGGAGCAAATGCTGAGGGGAGGGGTGCAGCCTAGCCCTTGCCTCTGAAAGGGACTTAGGTGCCCAAGTTCAGGCCAGAAGGAAGTGTCCATCTCCACGTAAAGGTTCACCACTGTGAATCCCTCCTGGAGTTTGGTGCCTAATCCAGGTCAGTTCTTTTCCAAGAAAAAATGAGAAGGTGGAGGTTGCCCCCTCCTTATCACTTTAAAACCAGTGGCTGAAGCACTCACCCAGGATGTAGGAGACCTGGGTTCAAATCCCCCCTCTGCCTGATGCGGAGGAGGGATTTGAACTTGGGTATTCTTCTCAGGAGAGTGCCCTAATCACTGTGCTGTGGGATATGGTGGGGTGGGTTTCTCTGTCCCTTGTGTTGAAGCTGTTCCATTGTGTAGAAATACTTAAATATCCCTTGGGCCAAAGAGAGAGAGTGACTCTATTGCCCAGTGGTTAGAGCACTCACCTGGGAGGTGGAAGACTAATTTCAGATCCCTGTTCCACATTAAGCAGATGGAGAATTTGAATCCAGCTCTTGGACATCCTGGGTGAGTGCTCTAACCAGTAGGCTAAAAGTCATAAGGGCACCACTAACACCTCTTCCTCTTCCGTGGGTTTGGGCATGCTGTAAGCATACCTACTGAACTGGGCCCCGAAGGCAAGATAAGTGAAGAATTCCTGATTTGTGAATCCTACTGGGGCTTAAGCATGAGTTAAGTGCTGAGCTACTGGGCAGTGTCAGGACTTAGTGGCTATGTGCATGCCCAGATGCCAACATTTAGGGCCTCAGGACCCTCTAATGGTGGAAACTTAGGCACCTTAGGTTAGGCAGGGTTAGGCAGCAGCTGAGCAGGGATTTTCTCAATGCCAGTTGTGGCTAACTGTTGGACTTAGGCATCTACGTTCCCCTTGTGAAACTTACCCTATGCCTCAGTGTGGATGGTACTAGCATTGGTTGAATCCCCAGAAATCTGCTGAGTTTAGGGACAGAATTCCAGCCCCTTCCAACTCAAAATCTGCATTCCTCTTATCCCTTCTTCACCAAGCGAAAAATGCTCTGGAAACTATATGAGTGCCAGCTCAGTTTCCTGTCACTTAAACAGGAGTTGTTTGCTTGAAAGACAATAAAGCCAGGGAGGAGTGGCTGAAGATGAAAAGGTGTTTGTAATATGTGGTTATCAAGCTAAATATGGAATGCACAAATTAAGTAAACTTTGTATTTTGCCCTTTTAATGCAAATATCTTCTTCCATCTAGTGTTGCCATATGATCCATGTTTTCATGACCAATTTGTAGTTCTAATGTTGACCTATATCCATTTTTTTCTTTTAAGTACAAACTGCTTAGAATTTCACACCTCTGAAGAATGTTGACATCTATTGCTTTTATACTATTGCATGTTTTAACCAGATCTATTGAGCTGTATATGGTATTTTCCTAGCGCATACTGCATTTCTATCAAAGATGTAATCCCAAGAGAATGTTTGTGTAGAAACAGCAGAATTTAGCTAGTGCAGGGGTAGGGAATCTTTTTTTCTATCAGGGGCCACTGACCTACATCAAAAATCAGTCGCGGACTAGACAGCCCCGTGGGGGGCGGGGAGGCTCGGGGCTTCCCCTAGGCTCCAGGTGGGGCCAGAAATGAGGGGTTCAGGGTGTGGGAGGGGGCTGGGGCAGGGGGTTGGGATGTGGGGAGGGGACTCTGGGCTGGGGCCAAGGGATTTGGAGTGCAGGACAGGCTCAGGGCTGGTGTAGGGGGTTGGGGTGCGGGAGGATGTTCGGGGTGCAGGTTCCGGGAGGGAGTTAGGGTGCAGGAGGGGGTTTTGACCTGGGGCAGGGGGTTTGGGGTGCCGGCTCCGGCCGGGCGGCACTTACCTCAGGCAGCTCCAGGTCAGCGGTGCAGTGGGGCTAAGGGAGGCTCCCTGCCTGCCCTGGCTCTTGGCTGTTCTCAGAAGTGGCCACCATGTCCGGCCCCTAGGCAGAGTTGTCAGGGGGTTCTGCACAATGCGCGCTGCCCACGCCCGCAGCTCCCATTGGCCACAGTCATTGGGAGCTGCGGAGCTGGGGGTGAGGGCAGTGCGCAGAGCTTCCCTGATTGCCCCTCCACCTAGGGGCCGCAGGGACATGCCGGTTGCTTCCAGGAGCTGTGCAGAGCCGACCGGATTTTTAATGACCTGGCAACCCCAGCTTCTTCCGCAGTGGGGTGAGCCGGTGCTCACGGCTCCAGCCCTGCGGGGGGGCTCCGAGGCTTGGGGATTCCGGCCCATGGCGCAGAGACTTGCCATGGGCCAGATGAAATGAAGCAGGAGGCCGGATCCAGCCCATGTGCTGTAGATTCTCCACCCCTGACCTAGTGTAAGAAACAATGTCTGGTCAGGTATATAGAGGGAATATTTGTCAGCTAGCTAAGTATACACAACATTAGGAATTCAGTTCACAGCCTTTTGGCTCCAAACACACTCTACTTGTTCAGATAATGGAGCAATTCTACTAGTTCATTTTAGAAAAAGGATAAAGACTTGATTTCAGTCAAAGCCTTTTAAGATGATTTGAGAATCACTAGATTGAGTCCAAGGTCCTCTTTCTTGCTTCATGGGCTGGCATGGGAAGGCAGCTCATTTAGACTTGGGGTGGAGGGATGGAGCACTTATGTTGCTGTCTGGAGACAACTGGTAACCACAGTAGGATAAGTTTTGGTGAGCTTTGAGTGAAATCCTATTCAGCCTTACTCTATCAAGGAAGGTAATATGACATGAGGCCACTCTCTGTATGTAATTTCAGACTTTTCATTACACGAGGAATGTTTTGTGACTTGTGAAAGGAGTTGGAGCCCACTATCAAGGAGAGAGGAGGAAAGGAGCACTCCGTAGAGAATAGCTGATTGAGATAGTTATTCAAGAGAGCACAGTTGTAGACTGTCTGCCTTTGTCATTTGGGAAGGGGACATTGGGTTTCCCTGTGGTAGAGATGATAGAGATGGAAGTTGCAAGTGAATGCCCATTTGCACTTTTCCTACAACTCTCTCCATGCTTCCATGCCACCTCTTGCCAGGGCCGGCTCCAGGGTTTTGGCCGCCCCAAGCAGCCAAAAAAATAAAAAAAAAGCCGCGATCGCGATCTGCGGCGGCAATTCAGCGGGAGGTCCTTTGCTCCGAGCGGGAGTGAGGGACCGTCCGCCGAATTGCCGCCGAATAGCTGGACGCACCGCCCCTCTCTGAAGTGGCCGCCCCAAGCACCTGCTTGGTAAGCTGGTGCCTGGAGCCGGCCCTGCCTCTTGCACATGTAATACACTTCCTGAGTTAATCCATCAGTTAATCCATCCACTCTTTCCTTCAAACCACTCCTCAAGACCGTAGGTGCTGCCACACCTCCTGGCTTGAAGTGATTTCTATCATAGACAGGGTTTGCAGTTTGGTTCAATGGCTCTCAGCACCCCCATTATACAAATTGTTCTAGCACCCCTGTTCAAGACCCACATCTGGTGTGACAGCTAAAAAAAAATCAGACAAATAACGACAGGCTGAGCAGCACTTGCAGGACAGCCAATATAAATATATAAAAAACAACTCAAAACAAACAAACAAAAACACAATTCAGGACCATAAATATGTGCACATAAGATCACATGGTGACTTGGGTCACCTATAGCTTGTTTCAAGTTAGGTGATAAGCTCTTCAAGATAGGGACCATGTTTTATTGTGGGTTTGTACGGTGCCTGGCACAGTGGGGCCCTGATCCTGATTGGATGTTTGGATGTTACTGCCATATGAACAGTAATAAGAAGAATGGACTTAATACTCTTCAAAGAGAGAAGCAGAATCTGGTACAGAAAATGTTCAAAGAAAATTATTTGTTGTGGGGTTTTTTTTTAAATCTTAAGCAATAGCACAAATCTGTGGTATCCAAAGTGTGGTTGATGGAGCACTTGCTGTGGGTGTGTGGAGAGCTGGCTGGTCACAAGGTGCTGCCTCCAGCTCCTCCTTTATTAATGTGGCTAAATCACAGGCAAGGTAGTTATAGATAAATTAAAGGCTTTCTGAATATTTTCCATGTAAATGATTGCTGTGGTTGCCCTGGGGTGCTATTCAGTTCTGAATGGCAGAGGAGGTGTCCATGAGACACACTCTCTTAAGACTTTGTTTACTTCTAAGGTTTAAGAACCCCTGGCATGCATCTTTCAGAAGTAGTCAGTTTGGTTTAGGTAAATGGGTTTTGTCAAATTGCTTGGTCAGCCCACACACATCCGAAATGAATTTGACTGTATTCCTTCTAGTAAAGGAGAGTAGAACAACTGTGCAGAAATCAGTAGATCACACACCTCTCCCATTTCCCTTCACACACCAACCTTCACTCAAAACAGTGCTTTGCAGGGTATTGGTGGTTCACCAAAGTGCATTCTAAGAGCTCAGTGCCCAATATGTAATTATATAATTATGTAATGGTACATGAAGAGACCAGCCCTAACCTTATACTGATACTGCCAAAAACATATATCTCTCCTAAGTGAACTAAAAGAGTACTCTGCTAATTCATACAGGAGGGAAAACAGATAAGGAACCAGCTCAATCATTTAACAAGTCTGCAAAGCACCTAGCATGTTGTGGGCACCGAACCAATAAAAATGCATACTACAGTGAAGGACAGCGATACACATACAGTGTATGCAGGCTGTAGAAAATCCTCATTAGCTGGAAAATTAATTTGTTCACACATTGTAGAAAGTGACTGAAGTCTAAAAATAAATCATCCTCAGAAGTTATTTACTCTGAAAGTTTAAACGTTTTAAAATATTCCTTCTAACATATAACTTCTTCTGATAATGAGTGAATTAAATGATCTTGGTGATTAATAAATCCAATAATTAAGGCCCTGTTCTTGCAATGGAATCCATCTAAACAAACATTTATACCTAGGGCTAAAGATTGCAGGGGTCCCTTTGCAGGATTGGGCCCTAACTGAATGAGGTAAGCGATGCTTCTATTTCATATTGCATGATGAAAATAAAGTAACTTTTTGTACTGGCTATAACACAGGACAGTTTGTCCCAAATTTTCAATCTGTTGTCTGACAAAGCTGTACAGAACCTCTAGTGCAGTGGTCTCCAATTTTTTTTGATCGCGCACCCCATCAGTAAAAAAAATTTGAGCACACACCCCCTGCCGCGCTGGCTCTACCATTTTTGCCAAAGCCAAAGCCAAAAAAAAAAAAAAAAAAAAAAAGCCGCTCGGACTCCCGCCTGAACTGCTGAAGCAAAAAAAAACAAAACAAAACAAAGCAAAGCCGCTCCTCCTGCCGCGCACCCCCACTTTGGAGACCACTGCTCTAGTGCATGTATGTGCATAAGTCAGAGTTGCCCGTGCATGTAGCTAAGGATTTGTTAGTTGAGAGCATGTGTGTACTTTGGCGTGACCCTGCTAGAAAACGTAGTCCATTTTTGCATGAGAACAGAAGTACACCAGGTAAATGTTAATGTTGTTTAGTTAAATTTGGGTGTCTGATATGAATATGATTTTATATGTATTAAAAAGATTAAAATCATTGTACTTAAGCTGTAATAATACACTGTGTGCATGTATTTGGTATTTAAACTTACATAACCAAAGATCCATCAATAGTTATTTTCCTTTAGGGAAACTTTAGAAATCCTTTTTGCAACTCTAAAACTCATATACATGAGTTAAGACTATATTGTCTGTTGTTTAAGGTGAGTGTAAGGACAGACATTAGTATTTTATAATAGATTCTTAATCCTTTGTTCTGGAAAGTGTTGAAGTTTTCATTAGAGTTAAAATATGTTGCATGTTTACAGAAAGGTCCACATATTAAGATTTCAGGCTATCCGTTTTAATTATTTGAATCATTAGAACATCTAATTTTTGCTTAAGAATACGCAAATGTACCATTAAATCTGTTTTTTAAGATTTTTTTCCAGTTTAATATCTGAATCCAAATTCATAAAGAGTTGGAAAAATGAGATGTCTGAGCTATAGGATTCGCAGGGATTTCATATGAAGCCTATTTAATCAGGATAACACTGTTATTAATATTCATAAAGTCAGCTGGAACACAAATGACAGACTATGGGGCCTAAAAATTTTTACTTGGTGAATTTATTAAAAGCAGCTTAAAAAATTAATGGAATTTAAGTAAAGTTGGCAAAAATGAAAATCTTATGTTAGCAGAAAAGAATCTTTATTAGAACTTTCTTTAAGACGATCTTGCATTGATATCTTTGACAGATTTCATCGGTACTTAAAGAAGAAAGATGCATGAATGGTCATTTAAAAGGATTTAAACACATTGGCACATTAATTTTTACATGAATAATAAGTAGTTTCCAAAAGCAATTAACTTACAGTGTACAAGATTTGAATAGAAAAATAAGACTGTGACATGAAAGGGCAAAGCAAATGTGCTGTACATTTTAAACTTGGAAATGTGACTTCTTAAAATAATTTGATTTATTTCATCTCGACAATGAGTGTATTGTCTGCAGATATTTGTCCATGGCCTCTGCTTGTTTTTAGGTGTCTAAAGATCAATAACATAAACTTATTTTGCTCACAGGAAATCTTATTAGCAAGGAACTATTCAATGTCTTAAAGAGCAATAACCATGTTTATGAATGTACTTTTTGTAAGTTCAGCGTTTGTGGAAATGACCATATACAGGACATTTGCAAATACTGCTTACATATTCTTTGTACACTTTACTAGAAAGCAATATGTAAAGACAAGTTAGGGCTGGAACTAATTTAAAAACTGGGAAGTTATTAGTAAATTTATATTCAGGTACATAAGTAACTTTTCACTTAAATTTGCAAAGCCTTATTTTTGCACAGTTATTGGATGTGGCATGCTATGTCAATTCATAGTTTTCCTTGCTTAATGTCCTGGTTAGTTGCTGATGTGTACAGGACGGAAGCTGTAATAGGATGTTAAGATTATATCAAAACAGGATCTGTATAATTGGTACCGTCTTCAATTGAAGAATTGTGAATAAGGAAAGAGCATTTTAAATCAAACTTGAATTGTGTCATTGAAATATGTTGTTTTGTGGCCTTAATTTCCTCTTACCATTTTTATAATTTTATTTAACCTTTTCCCCAGTGGTATACGGTCACCTTCTTCTCGCCTTAGACCCATCTATATGGGATCGATGCTCTTTGAGTCCTTCTTCTTCATTCCAGTCTGTCTTGCAGCAGTTCCTTGGAAACTCTGCAGCTTATCAAATCCTTTTGTGTGACATCCATCCATCTAGTTTTGCGTCTTCCAACCCTTCTCTTACCCTTCACTTCTAAGTTTAACACCCTGTTTCCTATATATTCTTCTGTTGTTTCTTAAATTTTCATTTATTTTGATTATCACCTTCATTAGGTTAAGCAGAAGACTGTTTTCTTAATAAAAGCACTGAGTGATGCCTGTGGTAATAAATCAGTTACAAACCTTTTATTTCCTTTTAAAAGGGAATTTAAGTAGAATAAGGCATTCCAATTCTTTAGTGATTCATTCACAAAGAAACTTTTATGACCATGTCCAACTTTTTGTTGATTTGTATGAGTTATTCAGTGCTGTCAGAATGGTAGCATTGTAATTAGTTTTGTTACTCAATGTTACTTAAATACCTCATGGAAACATATGTTGTCTTGCTTGCAAATATTGCGTATAAGCTACGTTTTATTGTGGATTTTTTTAAGAATAAGCCTGGACACTTACTTAGCAAAACTGAATAGTGAGATATTTTGAAAAGTAATATTTTGTTGATAACAGAGGGGAAAAAAACAAATTAAAAAACCCAACTGCCTGAAAAAATTGTATTAGTTGACTTTTACCAGTAAGTCACTCAGCCTAGTTTGATCACCATAGTTGACTTTCTTTCTGTGTAAAACAAAACAGTTTCTATTAATTAATTATGGGTGTTTGTGTAACATATGAGAGGAGCTACAACCTCTAAAAGTTATGCCATTCTCCAAGTTATGGCGCTGATTATTCAGTAGATTTTTTATTCACTATTATCTCCAGGAGAGGGCAGCCTTTTCCTACAACAGGTACATAAAAGAACATGCCCTGCTTAGACTGTCAATGTTTCTTGTAATTACTCCCAGTATATTTGTTGCTTGCTTATGAATTAACTTGCATTTATGGAACTAAATCATTCCAATCATTTAATTACACCTGAGGAGCTGAACTATAATTGCTTGCTTCCAGCTAGGATCTGATATGGCTTGAGCAGTATTAATTTGATGTTTACTTTTCTGAGTGCTAAAAGCATTAAAATGATTGTGCAATGGGATTACATTTTACTAATTGCTGGCATTCATTAGCTGGGTAAATCGCGAGGAAGAATGACTGTATATTGTACAGGGATAAAATTATGGTTTTAAATAGTATATTACTAGGCGCATTAAGGCTCTAAGACATGTTTTAAAATACTCTGGAGGTTATTAAAGACTGTATTTTCTTCATGTCTTGCTATATGAATATCTTATTAAAAGACTGCAATTATTATGAATCTTTTTGTGCAATATGTAGGGAAATGGCTTCATTGACTGAAACATATTTCTTTGGTATTAATAACCTTCTATATTTTCAGCTAATCCAAAAGTAAATGAGGAACTTAGAAAAAGGTTGCCAACTCCAAATCAACACAGTTATACAGAATCAAAAAAGAAGAAGCTTACAGCTTCATTTGAGGACTTTTGTAAGGCACTCACTGTTCTAGGTATGCAGTAAAGTTATCTTTTCTTTCACTCTTAAGAAGCAAGCACATCAAATAAACACTTGCACTGCTTTCATCATGTACACTTACACTTAGGACAAATATGAGCTAGAGATACTACTAATTCCTGAATGTTTACAGTAACTGTTAGTCTCAATAAAGTTTATCAGTGGTCTTCAGAATTAATTTTTTATAATCTCAACTTAAAAATGACAGGCCCTTCAGTTTTTGATGTAGCATAGAAGGAAAACTCCCCCCCGCCCCCTGCTTCTTCACTAGTAAGGGGGGAAGGAGGGAAGAGAAACCTTTATCTCGGTATCATTTACTGGATTTTATACATTCACTTTTAAGATTTTTCACACTACATCAGATTTATTTGCAGAGATGGTAATTCCCTGTGCATTTTCATTAGCCCATACATTACCTCTTCACACTGTATTTTTAGACAAATGCAGTATACAATATCCTGTTTATTTTTGGGTGTTTCACCAACACCTGTGCTTGAAGGGTAAAAAATTGCTGTTGCTATAGATAATTTAAAAAGCGATGCTAGAGTAAATATTAAAGTTTATGGTAAACTTAGATGTCAAACAAAAAACAAAGCTCACAAATAAAGTGTATGGTGAAATGTTTAGACAAAGTATCATAAGATAATATGCTGTATGTAAAAATGAAATTAAATCCATCATATTAAATAGTTAATGAAAATCTAAAGAAATAAAAGGTCTTTTCAGTACAGTAAGATTACCATAAACTGTAATTAAATATTGTCGTGACTAGTTGAAAAGTTTAGTTTTATATTACAATATATAATACGGAACAGTATATATATAAAGTGCAGTTTTTTTATTATAGAGGTTTGAATTGTCTTCCTAAATACAAGCTTAAAGTACAAGTTGAAAATGTGCATGGTTATTTTGTGTGTTTCTCATGAAATTCACAAAGACAAGCATATTATAAACAGCCCAAGGACTCAATTCCGCAAGTACTTACTACCACGAGTAGCACTTGCCACAGTGGTGAACAATGCCTTTGCCTTCAATGGAACTACTTGCTATAGTAAATGCTGCACTTGGTAGCATGTGTTTGCAAGATCAAGACTTGAAGAAGGAGGCAAACTAATAAATACTTCAACAAAGGCATTAAACACAGCAGAAAGCTGAATAAACCATTATATAAACTAAATGTGTGAAGAAAAAAATCTTTTACTGAGAAACGTAGCTTAGCATTAACTGTTAAAATACACAGAGTTTATTGTTCTACTATAAATATTTTTAAAATCATTTGTCTTGTAAATTCTCTGTCAAATAAAGGGTAGGTATAGGTGTGTTCTAATATATTGTTTCAAGTTTATTTATCTAGAGTTGGCTTTATTTTAGCTCTGCAATCTTGGAGCAAAAACCAGAGTGAGTGCCAGATCAAACAAGTTCAGAAGTACAAATGGAGGACTGGTCAAAAGGTAAGGACTTTTAAGGTGTTAATGCGTAACCCCAGGTGGTGTACCAGTGCTAGGTACTGACTGGAATGTATTTGTTCTTGCCGATATATTGAAGTGACTTTTTTTTCCCAATCATTTTGCTCTGCCTCTTGGAAACATTTGGGGTGAAAGAAAAGCAGCTTTACATCTTTTAAAATCGAATTTTAAAACTTCCATGAAAGAAAAAATGTGTAAATCTTCAACCAGTGTAGTTTTTTGTAGATTACTGTAGCTTTTCTGCATTTTGCAATGTTAAGGGACTTCAGTTAAACTCTCAGTTGTGATATTCAGCATTATTATGACTTATGTGTATTACTGTAGTGTTAAGGAGTCCTAGTCATGGACTGGGACCTCATTGTGCCAGGCACTGTGCAAACACAGAACAAAAAGATAGTCCTCGCCCCCAAAGTGCCATTACTTTCTAACTTAGTTTTTTCACGAATGTAATAAAAAAAATTTATCTTAAAATTAAGAGTCATGGTATTTTTTCTGTTATTCAGACCCTCGTGGTGGGAATCAAAATCTTGTTATTAATATTAAATAATTTCTTAATATTACCTTAGTTCAAATCTCATGACAGTATAGCATTTGATCCAGCAATGTGCGGTGTCTCCCCTGTTGACTTCAATGGGGGTTTGAGGGCACTTGGCACCTTGTTAGGGGTTGGGGCTCTTAGAATATGTCTACACTACAGCTGTGAGGTATGAGTCCCAGCACAGATAGCCAGACTTGCAATAGTTCAGCTTAAATTAGCATGCTAAAAATAGCAGGGTGGATGTTGCTACGCTGGGAGGGGCTTGGGCTCACCGACCAAGCTTGGTCCCAAGGGGTCGGGCGGTCTTGAACTCCAGGGGCTAGCACAAGCCACTGCCATTGCCGCAACGTCCACACTGCTATTTCTAGCATGTTAGTTCTAGCTGAGGTAGTGCAAGTCTTCCAGCTGCAACGTTGACATCCTGATTGGGATGGGGAAGAGTCATCTTATATTGGAAAGAACCAAAGGAGTTCTCAGGTATGTCTTTTCAGTGGTGATAGAGAGTTCTGTGGGAGAGGGGTATCTCATGGGGGAACTGCATGAGAATTAAGTGTCTAAGGTGGTATCACATGAATGGGCTAGATCCTTTGTAGGAATAGAATGCCTAAGGGGTCTAATGAAGAGATGGTAAGTCATGAGGTGGCCCATATATCTTGAAGAAAGGAAAGGATGTGGGAGGTAGAGTCCAA
Organism: Emys orbicularis; assembly: GCF_028017835.1. Taxonomy (NCBI): domain Eukaryota; kingdom Metazoa; phylum Chordata; order Testudines; family Emydidae; genus Emys; species Emys orbicularis. The sequence goes on along the minus strand of NC_088686.1, from coordinate 46,517,464 downwards.
GTGTCTCATGGAAGAAAGGTGCTCACAGGGAAATGACCATTACTATGGGCATAGAGATAGGGTTGGGAAGAGTGGGGCAGAGAAGAATCAGGTCGCTAATGGCCTCAACCACAAAGAACTCTGCTATGATAGCCCCTAGTGGCACCTCATGTATCTGTGACCCAAATTTTCACCTCCCCACTGTTTCTCCAAAGAGAATAAATTTCAAATATGCCATAAAACCAGTCTTGCATTTGCAAGGCAAGGCAGAGAAAGCATTCGTTTTCTTTTGGGGGAGGGGACTTGCTTCTTACTGGTTTGGAGATTCATAATTTTCTAGGAGTGATAGTGTATGTAAAAACAATCTACAGGCATATTTTAATCCCCATAATGTAGAATGCCTGCTGAGGTAGATGAAAAATATTTCTGAATCAAATACTTACGAAATAATCTCAGTGCAGTAGCTAAGTGGAAAACTGGAGAACTGGTCTTTCACTATACTATGTTTTCAATTTTATGTAGCTAATTCAAATGTAGTACCTTTAGACCTTTAGGGGTCAGCATACCCTAAGAAAGGTTCAAAAGGTTAACTGTTCCAAAGGAGCTAACAATGAGTACCTTAAATTCACTGTGTATTAAACATTTCCTGTCAAATTTCAAGAAATGGTATTAATTTCATAGTTTACAGAATCTTTAAAAAACCTGCTGGCTATTTAATGAGTTCCATTTATTTGAAATCACTTCTGATGAAAGGATTTCAAAGTTTTATATTGCTTAGGAAAGGACATTATTTCATGCAAATGTTTATGTATTTGTGGGTCCAATAAAAGATATTATCTAACTTTATGAAATATTGAAGATGAAAGCATGCATAGCATAACATAGAATTAAGTTGTAATTAGTAATTTACAAATCGTATGATTCTTATTCACTTGTATCCATAGGAAAGTTAAGAAAGAGGTACTTGCTATTAACAGTGTTAATAGTTTTGATGTTGTGATTTACTGAGATCTGTTGGGCATACAGAGCTCCTTGTTATCACTTTGGTTTAAATTGAAAAACAATATTATTTCAAACAAATAACTCACTGAAACTGTTTTCCAGTACTAAGAGCCTAGATACTTTTCTGGTGTAATTGGCCTGGTTGCCATCTTGGTAACAGGTAAAGGCCTTTTATGTAACCAAGGTGAACATCTGATTTTTTTGGATGACCCACTACATCCAAAATGACTTCAAGTGTTCTCCCTGAATAATTAAAGTAGAAACTTGCCATTGTTTGTGTCCCTCAATCCTCCATGCTGTCCTCTTAGCTGTTTTTCCTTTCTGCATTGGATACTATACTGCCTCCAATATTCCCCTCCACATAGGTTGCTTCTAGAAATAGCTCCTAATGACTATTTCTGATTCAGAACCTGTTTTACAGCATAAGCAAATACCATTAGGCATGGCTGAGGTTAAATTCATGTGGTCAGAAGAAACTCAACCAAACAAAGAGATTGGAAAGATAAGTTATTACCTCTGGAGAAATAGCAGTTTTAATAATTACATGGTACATTGGGTAATTTGTTTATGTATTCCAGAAAATAAAACATTTGAGAGAGCAGTTTAAGAAGGACACTGTATTTTAAATTTGTTTTGGAATTCAGTCAGTCTTTGAAACCTCCATACTGTTTGGATTATAAATGTCTTCATGAATTGAAGACATGCTTTTGCCTCTGTTCGTAGGTATTAGAAAGGGTTAAAAACTAGTCTGTGTGTAAGGATTACCATTTTGGTCTTGGGTCTAATTTAAATTTACTGTTTATGTCCACAGGACCTTGTTTTTAATAGGGGGATAGTGGTTTCTCACATATTTCTCTCAAGTATTCTTAGATGGAATGGTTTAGGATCATTGGCAGATGGCCAGTGAAAACTGTTTCATTTCCAGATGAAATGCTCAGATTCCAAGCCCGAAAGCATGGGACTAAGGTCTATTCTAAAAAGAAATTTAATCTGACTAATGTATGTATAAAGTTTGCATGAAAATTAAAAGAAGTTGGAAATTGGGATGTAAAACTTTTATCTGGTGATGGCCTAAATGTGTGGCAAAGCACCAAAATATGGAGAACACACAAATATAAATAAATAAAAGCAGATGAGGAGGCTTGGAACAGCATGGGCTCTTTTTAGGTATATAGGTTTCTATGAACTAAACTTCAAGATTCAATATTTTTATACCAACTCACAGGAAATAGCAGGATTTGGAAAAATGGCAGGTAAATTTACTTGGAGGTAAATTTGTGTTTGAACTGAGTGATGTCCAATGTGAAGAGCTATATTTGAAAGGTGTACTTGAAGGGTTAAGGGGATGTTTCATTGCTAACTACAAATATGTTTGCATTTGTTATACTTTTTGCAGTTGTGATCTTTTTGTCTATGTTGTGTTTTTGTGTGTGAATTTATTTGATTTAAGGAAAGGAGGGAGACAATCCGTCTTGGATACCTAAGGTAAATTTTGATCTCTTAACCAAAAATGACAAGAGATATTCTGTCACTGAGTCCAAACTGGAGAAAATGATCATGACGATCTGATTGCTGTGCATCTAGAATTACTAACTTTGTAAAAGTAGGTAACTTAATTTGTCCTTTTTTTGTTGCTTTTAAAAGTGGCAAAATGGTTTGTTCACTTAATGGGCCAAATACTTACAAAGCCTGTGGTTTTTGCTTTTGTTTTTTAGTTTGGATTTTTTTTTTTTTTTTAGATTACATTTTATTATTGGAAGAACTGAATTTCAAATAGGCACAAATAGTCACCAGACCAACAACTTCTTTTGCCCCATATGATTACATAGTAAAAAAAAAATTAGTATGAGAGTCGAGTTACCAGCATTGTGTTAATCAAACAACCCTGGAGTTTAAACTCTTTAGGGGAAGGAATTGTCTTTTAGTAAGTGTGTGTACAGTATTCAGCATAATGAGGGCCTGATCCCTGATTTGGACGTGTAGGTGCTACTATAAAGTAAATAATAACTCACTCATTTATTTTATTTGTGAGAGTGCCCAAAAAGTATCCAAAGTTTTCACTGCTGTTTTCTATATTTTCTATATTCAGATTCTGACTATTTGTATTTAAAACTTTATTTTAAAACAAATTATGATCCCAGCTGGAATCTTGCATGCCCAGTTTCTTTCTGGAGAAGGAGTTATTAGCACAAAGTTTATAAGTCCTGAAAATAGGAGTTTTTAATCAAAACCTTCAACCATAGTTATATAAATATCGCAGAATAAGATCAGTAATATAGTTCCCTCTCATTTTACATGTTAGGGGTAGATTGCATAGTGAGCTAACGAACCAGTGTTTCAAATTCTAGTGTGGTGACAATTAAAATGAATACACTGGTTTCATCTTAGTTCCTAGAGGACATTTGTCTGCTTCATAAAAAGCACTTTAATTTGTACCAAATTTCGCATGCATGTCACTGACTGTTGAGAGGCCCACAGTTTAATCAGGTTGTGATGATGTAGATTGGATTTGAGTTGCATTGGCATAGCAGCGTGTGGAAATTGCCATAGAATTTACTGTGTGCTATGCTGATTCTAACTTACTATCATGTTCAAGAATTTCCCCCTTCATCCCCAGGAAAAACAGAAGCAGGGTGGGGGGAAGTAATAGACATGTGGGCCAGATTACCATAGTTAGATATATACAGTTCCTCAGATATATTTGCAGGTGCCTGGTTTATGCATTTAAATACTTAGTGTTCGTGTACAGCTGCCTTGTGTGTGCACATATGTGATGTCTGTGTATTTGCTTCAGGTATTTGTACATGCATGTGAGTTATACACATGTTGGTTAGGTACCTGCAAATTTTGGTACCTAGCTTTGAAAATCTGTCTCTTTTTCCTTATGTCAGCAAAATTATGATATATATTTCAGTATATTTATAAATATGTTGTTCCATTTTATAGCATACTGAAAATGTATTAAGAAATGAAACCTCTTTAGAAATATATATCATGTATTTATTGCATTTACTTCACTTGCAAATTACTTCCATTAGTTATCAACAATCCCAGATAAATTCATTGTAACTGATATGTACAGCTACACACATTTGGAACGTAGACGTAAAATGGGATAAAAAGTTAGCCAAGACACATTTGTTGTTGATGTTTTTATTAAAAGCAAACAAGCAAAACCCTCCATTTCCATGAAATATATAGACCATGTTAGTAAGGCTCTCTGTCCGATTGTGGTGATTTTGTAGCATAAAGATTTTACTATGATTTATTTCTTTCTAAATGAAATGTAACATGAAGTCCTGATATAACACTGAAAAGAAATACTAAGCCACTGAGGGAAGTCTGTGCTATTCTCCTTATGTTCCTGAAACTCCCATTGCATTAGTTACATATATAGTTAGCTGTAAATTGTCCAACAGACTGAATGTGGGTCTGGGAGCCAGGAACTGCTGAATCCAATCCCACATCTGCTATTGATTTGCAGAGTCACCTTGATCTTCTCTTAACTTCTCTGTGTCTGTTCCCCTCTCTAAAGCTCTAAGTTGGCCATGCAATTAAAGAGACTTCTATGTGGCTGAAGTCTCTGCTGTTTGGGATGGTGAGCTTCTGCTCCACTGCCACTTAGCACTTTAGCCTTCTAATTTCCTCAATGAAGCTCTGGGGGTAAGACATGGCTTCTCATCTTCAGCCAATGCCCTAATTGGCTCAAGAGTTGACTGGGTACAGACTTGAGGTGATGCTTCTTCTTTCTTTGAAAGACACAGTGCTGCTGCAGCTGTTGTGGGGAGGTGGTGACTGATGCCCCTCACTCCAAGAGTACAGTGGATGTGTGGGGGCAGAGTGGAACCACATTCAACATGCTTGGCTCAGTTCTTCGCCCTTCAAATGCTGCAGCAGGAGAAACCGCAGCCTCCTTTTGCCTCCTCCTCTCCTTCTGCCTTCAGGGAAGGGAAACCCACTCTAGTGCTTACATCAAGATAAAGGGACCCCCAAAGAGCGAGCACAGGGGGAGCAGGATAAGCAGCTTGATGTTGGAAGCAGAAGAGGCACAAGGGTCAAGAGAAAACATCACAGGTGGAGGGGGTAGAAACAATGGGGCAACAGTGGACATAAGGAGGGAGACACAAAAATTTCAGGTTGAGGAATGTGGAACAGGACACCACAAAAGAACCCTGGGAAGAGAGAAGGGATCTGAAGTTTGAGAGATCTAAAAATGAAAGTGAATTTAATGTTGTGAGGGAGTTGTTTTGTTCTCTTTGATTGTTAGACTTCTAGCCACACTAAATGACTGTCTGTCTGACTGAACTCACATATTATCTGATCTGCCCTCCAAAAACAACCTTCCCTCCCCTTCAGCCACTCAGTCCCCACCCCGTAAACTTTAAATCACTAAATTGGAAACTGTTTGCATGTGTGTTGGATGGAGCATGGGGGCTGTAAGAGTCTCCCTAACTGCTCCCCACCAAACACAAAGTTAAAGCTCTGCAACATTTACCTAACTCTCAGAGCAATGTTGTGAAGATTGTTGTTAATGATTATACAATGAATTGAAAACTCAGTGCTTTATAAGTACCACGCATTTATTATTTGGTTAAAGGGTGGGTGAATGCACCCCTTAAAATATTTCACTTTCTATCATTTTGGTCTGTAAAATTGGGGGTACCGCTAACTTTAAAAAGACTTTAAATGTGCGTTCACGGTAGTGACAGTTATTACCACGCCATCTTTTATACTATGCCTCAGAATCAGCTTTAGAAGAACTATCACAGGTACAAGAAGAATTGGTTGTTTCCTTCTTTAGAAACCTTCATTGCTAGTATTTTATTATCAACTAGTATGAGGCTTAAATCCAGAACAGGCCTGCATTAGCACAGGTAAGATGAGCAAAGACATAACAAAAAATTTCATTAAAAAACAGCCCTTGTTCTCTGGGGAGTGCATTGGAGACTAGCGTCAGAGACTTCACCTGCATCTTTAATAGACCATTTGCTCTGAATGATTTTTATTGGCATTTTATTGCCAAAAGTGACCTTTCCTTTCTTTTTTTTTTAATGGTGGACACCTAAAATTAAAAGAAATCTTTAAAGGAAAAATCATTTAAAGAGTAGTTTGTTTTTGTTTTGTTCAGAATTTTAAATACAATAGAACTTTAATTATCCAAATGTGATGGGGAATGTTGAATATATTGGTTAATACAGAGAATTTTCAGTGTACTTAATGACCCTGCTGTAGATAAAAGGGAATTGTGAATAATCAAGATTTAGCTAATTGAGTTGGTCATATATAAATTGTAATTGTCTGGTATCACAATAACAGCAGGAAAAGGAGATGGGAAGGTTTACTTTATCCCATTTATGTTTTCAGTTGTTCTAGAAAACATAAATACTAGTGTGCATGAATAAAACTCTGCCAGTCACTGTGTTTGGAAATTATGTAATAACTCGGTATAGTCTGTAATGATATCCTGAAACCCTGTATTTAAACTAACCTGAATTACAATGAGAGATAAACAGAATATTTACCCATCCCTTATGAGCTGCTGCTGATATGTAAATTTATTCTTCTACTTTGCACAAATATACTTTTGAGCTACTGCTTAAACACTTCAAGGTCCTTAGCCAAACAGTTTTAATGATGCCTCCAATATTATGAAAGTGTGACATTTGATGAATGCCTTGTATAGTTGTGATATCGGGGAAAGTGTAAACAAAAAACGCACATAAAGTCATCGTGCAACACCTAGATAATTTATAATTTTACTGTTTATATCCATCTTGACATTTTTTATCTGCCAAAGGCAGGTTTCATTTGGAATCTTAATCTGAGATTTATTTGGTGGATCTGGAAGTCATAGCTAGAGTTCCCACAGGAAATGGTCCATCTACCAACAGATTAAATGGCAGTCCTGCAGTTGTTAAGGGAGCTCTGCATTTAACACACATGCATACTCATTCAGTCAGCACTGTGGAGAAAAATTAAAGTAGTAACCCAGGTTTAGGAACAATGTAGCTAAAAAGTCCCATATTTGCTGAATGACAAAGGGTTATATAGCAGCATTTCATTTTATTATTCGTGCTTGAATTTCTTGTTTGCTTTGTTGAGTCTGCTGACGAATACTAATAAATGCCTGCAACAATCCAGACGAGAGATGCCTGGCAACAAAGCTATGCGGTGGACCTCCCTGATCTTCTCCAGTTCACAACCTGACCTTTTGAAAAATTGGCTGGGCTAAGCTGCAGAATTTGGGTGTAATGGTTATTGTTAACTCCAGCTTTAGGATTTATTAATTTGTGTGATCAAGACTTACCTATACTTCAAAGTTTCAAAAGACCAAACACAATCATCCATCCATTAGAACTAACATTGTGTTTCAGTGAATCCCACTTAGTGTCTGACTAGAGATTCTGCTATTTTGATGTGTTCAGAATCTAAAAATGCTTTTAGAGTAAGAAAGAAACCAATCCAACAAAAATCGTGTTTCTTCTCAAATGTTAGTATTTTTTTTAAAAAATGTTAATTGCAAAATGAGAATGGAATGAAGTATGTCATATTTACCCATTAATAATTGCATCATGATTACCTGCAGTGAATACCAAATAATGATAGTGTAATTTTGATACATCTTTAAAATAAATGCTCAATCTTGTAAATATTTAAGGCTTCACATTTATTTTAGCATTTTGGATGCAAAGAAAGATAGTAAAAGGCTAATAATGAGAGAGAGAGAGAGAGAGAGAGAGAGAAAATAATAGCAAAAATAACCAGTGTCCTTAGAGAACTGTAAAAATTGCCATTCTGCCAGAATAACTCCAACTCTTAGGCTCTCTCAATTTCTTTCTTTCTAAAGGATGTTGCCTGGCTTCCAAACAAGTACAGGTGAAATAAAGAAGCATTCAAAGTAACACAGATGTCCTTCTTTAAATTGCTTACAGAGAAGGAATTCAGTGTTCTCTTTAGATTCCATCAAGATTTAAAGAAATGAACCATTAAACTTTGAGTTTTGTCTATATTCTAGCAGACAAAGGACATCTGACTTTTTCAAAAGTAATTTTTAAAGTTTTTTTAATCATGTGAAATAAGTGACATTTCGGAATAAAACTTATACAAGTTTTGCTCTGTGAACTATTAGCAAAAAACTTTCTTGCTTAATTTCCATTAACAAGAATTTCTGTCCATTTCATCACCATTTTGGACTCTTTGAAAATGCAAACCAAAACCAGAAAAGCCCCAGCCCTTAAACTGCAGTGCTGTACTAATGCAACTGTCTGTCAAAGCAGTTTTCGTAGTTGAAAAGTTATACGTTTGAGAATTACAATTTCATTTTAATTAAGAGGACAATTATTTTTACACAAACCATTAAAAATTATAAAAAAAGTTTGTAAATGTGTCTCTAGGGTTTTTTGTGTGAGATCATATTGTGATCTGACATGTTAATGAAAGTTATGGCCATCCTGAGTTTTGGAAGAATACCACTATAATTATTTGAATTTCCTCTTTATTCCTTGATCGGGAAACATTATTCCACATTCACTGTTTAAAAAAAATCATTATTCTTTGACTCCATTTTGTTGTTTCTCTTAGGGTCCTAATGAAGCCAATGAAAAAGAAAAGAGAAACTTAGGGCGGGAGTAATCTCTATATGGCACCAGATTAGAAGGGGGCAAAGAGAAGGGCCAGTAATGAGGTAGTGGATAGAGCACTGGAGTGGAATTCAAAAGACCTGGGTTCTATGCCCATTTTTGCCACGGGCGTGTGGGTAACAGTGGGCAAGTCTCACTTCATGTCTTTGTGACCCAGTTAACACATCTGGAAATGGGGATGAGACTGACCTTCTTTAATGCAAGGGCTTTGATTTCTACTGATGAAAAGTGCTAAGAGCTAGGTGGCATTATTATTAATGGGTCTCTGTCACAGAGTGACTCACCCTTTCAGGGGAGTCAGGGCCAGCCTCACTTGTGATCCGCCCAGCTGATCCTGATGGGCTAAGGATCAAATGACCCTGTTCAATTAGTGACCCAGCTGGGAAGGAGTCAGAGGAATGAGGAATCTACAAAGAGTGAGATAGAGCTCAGTTAGTGAGGGGAGCTGGCTCCTCTGGCAGACCCTGGAGAAGGGCAACTCCTAAGCAGATGGCTTGGAGGAGGAATGAGTAGCAACAAGAGGGAGATTATGGTCGACTCTGAAGCGAGATGGACTAAGAGAGATAAAGAGGAAAAATCTTGTATCTGTGTTGAAGGTTTTGCCTAAGTTGTATTTTTGGAGAATAAAACTATGCTTGAATAAAGACCCTACGTGTGGCCCTTAGTCCTCCATGGGCAGAGATGACAGGCCATCAACCTACAGCTTCTTAAACGTGTGTGTTTTTCAAAAGAAAACAAACACCACACTAAATCTGCCTTGCATTGTGTTTGGAGGAATTCCTTAAGAGACCCTCGCCTGTCCCAGTTAATTGCCAGAGATTTTAGGGTCTTCAGCCTAATGGGGCTCTCTTCTCCGTGTCTTGCAACTGTTGTGAATCAGGTGACTGTCTTCAGGCCTTGTGGCCTGTTCAGTCTTTACTAGGCTGACAATTAGGGACAGATGAGGGAATTGGGATATACTGCACCTGCGCTGCACTTTCCCTGATGTAATTCTCAAGGGCCTGGCTGTCATTTGTGGAAGTCAGGCTAGGTGGAGTTACAGAAAGGGGAAGGGATTCAATTAAGTGTTACATTGAGTGTGATCTGAGCCCCCGGATGTCCCTAAACTTCTGTGGATGCAGATCCCAGCCACCCCAGGGAGCTGCTCTGAACTCTGCACAGGTGATGCTATTAGGCCTTATATGGAGTCCTAGTAAAAAGCATATTAAGATCCATTCAGATAGTCCTGACACAAGGAAAATACGTAATAGGGCCTAATTAAAAGAGAGTGTCAATGAAGGACAGTTGCAAGATAATAGCCTGATGCTCCTAGACAAATGCCAAGTTTAGACACTCAATACTATGACTATTAGGTCAATAAAACGATCAACTTAGGTCAGTCTATGTTAAAACCCCCAGGCTGAGGTAACCTGAGGCTTTTATTTTGAAAATGGGAGCTGTTGATCCTGTAGCAATGTTCTGTATTAAATGCTTGAGCCAGCTGTTACAATTTTGCCAAACAGAAGTTGGAATTACTTCCATTATCTACTTGCACTGAATTTCCCAAGTCCTTCTCCATCTTCTCACTAATTTATTTGGGCTAAATCTTGAAGACTTCTGGTTTGCAGACACGTAAAGGACAACATCAGTGAGAAATATGCATGTCAACTGAGTAGAGGAGGTCAAAAAGTAGTAGAAGCTCTTTGCCAAGGTACTTTGCAACCTCATACATGCTGCATTTGTGATGACCCTAATGGGAATGAGGGAGGAGAAAGCAGGCATATGTAGATCCTTGCATACAGCCCAAACAATCCCGCCCCTCCCCACCTACACCAAGCAACATGAGTAGATTCCTTCCCTCAGTGTCATTTTGTTTCACTGCATGTTTATTCAAGTAAAACCCTTTTATATGGGCTTTGCCCTCCTTTTCAGGATATAGGACCTCTAGTGGGGAAAGGGGTGAGCAGTTTAGCAACCTGGTTCTTCTTCGAGATGTGTTGTTCACGTCCATTCCACATTAGGTGTGCGCGTCCCACGTGCAGGGACGTCAGAAACTTTTTCCCTTAGCGGCTCCCTTTGGGTCGGCAGGGGAGCCCGCCAGAGTGGCACCTCCACGCTGGTGCATATATATACCCCTGCCAACCCGACCCCCCTTCAGTTCCTTCTTACCGTCCGTGGCGATGTTGGGAGAACTCTTCTCTCGCTTGTGAGTAATCCCTTAGCACAGTTGTAACAGATATCAGTAGTTAGCACTTCTTAATAGTAGATAGTTAAGTTTCCTTTGTTTTAGGTGTCTGGAAGTTGTTTCCAGCACCAGCCCTGGGCTGCAGGGCATGCCGCAGGCCCAAGGGTTTACGGCTTGTGCCACTTGCCACAAGCCTATGCCGATCAGTGATCCCCATGACTCGTATCTCCGTTGTTTGGGGGAAGCGCACCAGACTGGGTGCTGCAAGATCTGTAAGGCCTTTAAGCCAAAAACTAAGAAAGAGAGAGACTTTTGCCTCAAGCAGTTGCTCATGGAGGCCGCGCTACAACCTGCGGCCTTGGACCAGCCGGTTTCGGTGCCGGCGTCCTTGGTGCAGAGTGCCCCGGCATCAATCCATGATCTGGTACCAGTGGGGCACCGCAACAACAGGACAAGCCCAGGCAGCGCGCGACCTCTCCAGTACGGTCGAAGGGGCAGCCGAAAGGAGATAGAGGGCACTCCCAACATAAGCAGGCGGTGCCTCCCAAGGGACAGAGCACTCAAAAGGGCAGTGCGGCCCCAGGACATGCACCGGTGGCTCCGGCGCCGCAGAGCCGTCGAGCCGCCTGGGCTAAGTGGGTCGAGCGCAGAAGAAGGGCTGGAGGACATCTTAGAACAGCCCTCCGCCAGACACCTTTGAGGTGGCAAAAGACTTCATCGAGCTGTCGGCGGCAAGCCCCCGCCCTGGCAAGGAGCAGCCTCCGGCACCATCGCCAAGGGTGCCGTCCAGAGGCAAGCTGGCAACGGTGCGCCGCTCGAGGTCACCTCCCCGGCACCGCTCCTGGCACCGGTCCCGGTCCCGGTCGAGCTCAGCCTCTGTGGACTCCCAGCTACCTTTGACTCAGCGGGACTCGATGGCACTGGAACCGAGCCAGCGCACGGCACCGGCTTCCCCGGTGCACTGCTCCCCTGCACCACCACTAAGCCGGCACCAAGGGGACATAAGGCCGCAATCCCCAGCCCCGGGTAGAAGGCAGCGATCCCGGTTCCGAGAGCATCAGTACCGATCCCGGTCCCGGTCAGGGAGAAGCCGCTCTCCAGCCCCCTGACAGCACCGTGCCACGGCACCGCCTTGGCCTTCGAGATTGGCCTCCTCGGAATCCGAGGTCAACTCAGGCTACTCCAGCTACGCCCACAGAGCACCAGCTAGCAGGGAGCCCCAGACCGCGTGGCATCCCCAGTGGGGACCGCCGAGACAATGGCCCTTTTAGACACCCTGGCCCTATCATCAGCAGCAGGGGACCTCCTCCAGAGCTTCGAGGTCCGGCTATTTGGTGCACTAGTCCCAGTCCCCACGCAGACACCCCTCCGTGCCCAAGGAGACTAGGGTATCCAGGCCGCCAGACACTTCTCCAGAACACCGGCGAGCGGAAGCGGCACCAAGCCTGGGGCCGTCCCGGGGACAATATACCAGGCAGGGCTCGGATATACCCCCGACATATGATGAAGGGCAGGAAGAACAAACGGAAGAGGCTCAGCAGGCCCTCACCGCCTCATCATCCCCACACGAGGCTGTGGCGGGCATGGCAGTGTCGGGGCCTCCCCTGATCGACCACAGGGTAGTTCAGGAGCTGCTCCACAGGGTCGCACAAAATTTGGGCCTACAGGCGGAGGAAATGGTGGAGCAGGAGGATCCTATGGTGGACATACTAAGCCCTGAACGTCCCTCCAGAATTGTGCTCACGCTCATAAAGACCATCCAGTCTAACTACAAGACGGTCTGGCAAACCCCAGCCTCCAGCGCACCGAAGGCAAAGGGGGTGGAGAGGAAGTACTTCGCCCCTTCCAAGGGATACAACTTCCTTTTTATCATCCTGGTCATCTCAGCCGTGAACGAACGGGAGCGTCATGGCCAGTAAGCCCCGGCCCCCAAGGCCAAGGACGCTAAATGTTTGGACCTCTTAGTCAGGAAGGTCTACTCCTCTGGGGGCCTCCAATTATGGATTGTGAATCAGCAGGCGATCCTAAACAGGCACAATTTTAATTCCTGGGCAGCAGTTTCCAAATTTAAAGACGCATTGCCCCAGGGCTCTCAGCCTGAGTTCACGGCCCTCGTAGAAGAGGGAAAAGCAGTCACCAAGACCTCTTTACAAGCCTCTCTGGACTCGGCAGACGCAGCAGCCAGAACAATCGCCTCAGGTGTGGTGATGAGGCGTTCGGCGTGGCTTCAGGCTTCGGGCCTTCCGCCGGAGGTCCAGAACACCATCCAGGACCTCCCCTTCAAAGGGTCTGGCCTCTTTTCCGACCAGATGGATGCCAGGCTGCATAGCCTTAAAGACTCTCGGGCAACCCTCAAGTCGTTAGGCATGCACACCCAGGCAACTCAGAGGAAGCCATTCAGGCCCCAACTGTCGCAACAACGGCAGTACCAGCCCCACCCTAGGCAAGAGCCTTACCACAGGAGGGGCAGAGACAACAGGCGCAGGTGGAATAACACACCTAGTCAAGGCCAGGGCCAAGGCAAGCCCCAGCCTGGCAGCAAGCGGGTTTTGAAGGTGCGGTCGAGGACAGCGTACCAACCCAGCTCCCGGATCCTTTCCCATGTTTCTCGGACCGCTTGTCCCACCTCTACCAGGCGTGGTCCCGTATAATGTCGGACCGTTGGGTCTTACGCACGTTACAAATGGGTTACATGCTGCAGTTCTCCTCCTTCCCACCCCCCTTCCCCCTCCCTCTTCAGGGACCCTTCTCACGAGCAACTCCTTATGCAGGAGGTACAGTTGTTCCTAGAGGCGGGGGCAGTGGAGGAAGTCCCTTGGCAACTAAGGGGAAAGGGGTTTTACTCCCTCTACTTTCTCATCCCAAAGGCAAAGGGGGGCCTTCGGCCCATTTTAGACCTTCGCAGGCTCAACAAGTTCTTAGTCAAGGTCCGCTTCTGTATGGTCTCCCTAGGCACTATTATCCCGTTCCTGGATCCGGGGGATTGGTATGCTGCCCTCGATATGAAAGATGCCTACTTTCACATCGCTATTCACCCCGCTCACCGGCGGTTCCTACGATTCACCATAAACCAGCACCATTACCAGTTCACAGTCCTCCCGTTCGGCCTGGCGGCAGCCCCCCACATCTTCACAAAGTGCATGTCAGTAGTGGCAGCCTTCCTGTGAAAGACGAGAATACAGGTATACCCATCCCATACCTAGACGATTGGCTCCTCTCGTGGGTCGGTCCAAAGAGGAGGTCTGCTCCCATGTGATGGTGGCCCTAGATGCATTCCGCAAGCTGAGTCTTCTCGTCAATGTGCCCAAGTCTTCCCTGATACCAACCCAAAAGCTGGAGTTCATCGGGGCAGTGTTGGACTCGGTGCAGGCCCGAGCGAGCCTTGCGGAATCCAGGTTCCTGGCCATCCTTGCGGAATCCAGGTTCCTGGCCATCCAGCGGGTCATAGACTCGATGCTAAGATTCCTCACTACCATGGCCAGATGCTGCCTCCAGCTCCTAGGGCACATGGCAGTGTGCACCCACGTAGTCAAATACGCTCGACTGCGGCTCAGGACTTTACATGCGTGGCTTGCCCAATCGTATCGCCTGGGCAGAGACCTTGTTGTGACGGTTCCGGCCCAGGTGTTGGACTCCCTGCGCTGGTGGCTCAATCGGCCGGTAGTATGCGAGGGTATCCCCTTCACCGCACTGCAGCCTGCTCTGATGCTGGTGACAGATGCGTCAGACCTTGGCTGGGGAGCTCACTTAGGGGACCTAAGGACGCAGGGGTTGTGGTCCGAGTCCGAGATGTCGCTCCACATCAATGTGAAGGAGCTCAGGGCGGTTCATCTAGCCTGCCAAACCTTTCACACTACTCTGGAAGGTCACAGCGTGACAGTTCTGACAGACAACACTACCACCATGTTTTATATAAACAAGCAGGGCAGAGCCTGCTCCTCTCCCCTCTGCTGAGAGGCCCTTCTTCTGTGGGACTTTTCACCACAGAATCATAGAATTTCAGGGTTGGAAGGGATCTCAGGAGGTCATCTAGTCCAACCCGCTGCTCAAAGCAGGACCAATCCCCAGACAGATTTTTGCCCCAGATCCCTAAATGGCCCCCTCGAGGATTGAACTCACAACCCTGGGTTTAGCAGGCCAATGCACAAACCACTGAGCTACCCCTCCCCCCATTAACCTCTTATGTGCTGGGCTGTCAGAGCTAGTCACTGAAAGTTCATGTATAGCCCGCTCCATCCATCTCATAGCGTCATATCTCTCGGGAGAACAGAACAAACTAGCGGACAGCCTCAGCAGGTCATAACAACAGTGCAAAGTGCTCCACTTAGGAAGAAAAAATCAGTTTCACACATACAGAATGGGAAGAGACTGTCTAGGAAGGAGCACTGCAGAAAGGGATCTAGGGGTTATAGTGGACCACAAGCTAAATATGAGTCAACAGTGTGATGCTGTTGCAAAAAAAGCAACCATGATTCTGGGATGTATTAACAGGTGTGTTGTGAGCAAGACACGAGAAGTCATTCTTCCGCTCTACTCTGCGCTGGCTAGGCCTCAGCTGGAGTATTGTGTCCAGTTCTGGGCACCGCATTTCAAGAAAGATGTGGAGAAATTGGAGAGGGTCCAGAGAAGAGCAACAAGAATGATTAAAGGTCTTGAGAACATGACCTATGAAGGAAGGCTGAAAGAATTGGGTTTGTTTAGTTTGGAAAAGAGAAGACTGAAAGGGGACATGATAGCAGTTTTCAGGTATCTAAAAGGGTGTCATAAGGAGGAGGGAGAAAACTTGTTCACCTTAGCCTCTAAGGATAGAACAAGAAGCAATGGGCTTAAACTGCAGCAAGGGAGGTCTAGGTTGGACATTAGGAAAAAGTTCCTAACTGTCAGGGTGGTTAAACACTGGAATAAATTGCCTAGGGAGGTTGTGGAATCTCCATCTCTGGAGATATTTAAGAGTAGGTTAGATAAATGTCTATCAGGGATGGTCTAGACAGTATTTGGTCCTGCCATGCGGGCAGGGGACTGGACTCGATGACCTCTCGAGGTCCCTTCCAGTCCTAGAATCTATGAATCTATGAATACCGAATGCACGAGTGGGGGTTTCCCCAAATGGACCTCTTTGCCCCAAGGACAACAGCCAATGTCCGCGGTTTTGCTCGTTCCAGAACCACAGTCCGGACTCAGTCGCAGACGCTTTCGTGATCCCTTGGAGCAGGAGTCTGAAGTACGCCTTCCCTCCGCTCCCACTCATCCACAGAGTCCTCCTCAGAGTTCACAGGAACCAGGCGATGATAATTTTGATCGCCTCAGCCTGGCCCCGGCAGCACTGGTTTACAATCCTGCTAGAGCTGTCAGTGGCCACTCCGATTGCCCTGCCCCTACACCGGGACCTCATCACACAGGACAGAGGGTGCCTGCTCCACCCGGATCTGCAGTCTCTGTACCTCATGGTGGGGACGTTCTCTGGCTAAACGCTATGGAGAGCCAGTGCTCTCTTCCGGTACGACAAATTCTCCTTAGCAGTAGGAAACCTTCCACTAGGGCGGCCTACCTAGCTGAGTGGAAAAGATTTTCCTGCTGGTGTGAGCCTAAGCAGATACAGCCACTCCAGGCCACTATTCCAGTTGTCCTAGAATACCTCCTGCACCTCTGACAGCAGGGTCTTGCTCCTTCCTCAATCAGGGTGCATCTAGTTACCATTTCAGGATTCTGCCCGGGGGAATCCGGATGCTCTGTGTTCTCTAACCCCATGGTGGTGCAGTTCCTCAAGGGACTGGAGAGAGTGTTCCCCTACTTGCGCCCACCGGTCCCTCCCTGGAACCTTAATCTGGTCCTTTCCAAGCTTATGGGGCCCCCGTTTGAGCCCCTGGCCTCTTGCTCTCTCCTGCACCTCTCCTGGAAAGTGGCATTCCTGATGGCCATTACATCGACTAGGGGGGTGTCCAAGTTACGAGCCCTAACCTCGGAGCCTCCTTATACAGTTTTCTATAGGGACAAAGTGCAACTCAGGCCACACCCAAAATTCCTCCCTAAGGTAGTCTCGCAATTCCATATGGGCCAGGACATTTGTTTACCAGTGATCTTTCCTAAACCACACACGGACCTGAGTCACCGTAGCCTGCACACTCTGGATGTCCGAAGGGCCCTGGCATTCTATTTGGAGCGAACTAAATCTTTCTGCAAGTCAACGCAGTTGTTTGTCGCCATAGCTGGTAGAATGAAAGGGCTTCCGGTCTCGGCGCAACGCATTTCATCGTGGATTGCGGACTGCATCCGTGCTTGCTACGAGCTTGCCAAGGTTCCAGCTCCGGCGATCACGGCTCATTCGACGAGGGCACAGGTGTCCTCAACAGCTTTCCTGGCGCACGTCCCGATCCAGGAGATCCGTAAAGCAGCCACCTGGTCATCAGTGCACACTTTCACAGCCCACTACGCAGTCAACCAGCAAGGCAGAGATGATGTGGTGGTTGGCAGGGCTGTTCTTCAATCAATTGCTCCATGATTCCTACCCTCCTCCTATGGTAAGCTTGTGAGTCCCCTAATTTGGAATGGACATGAACAAGCACTCAAAGAAGAAAAAATGGTTACCTACCTTTCATAACTGTTGTTCTTCAAGATGTGTTGTTCACGTCCATTACACTTCCCACCCTCCTTCCCCTCTGTTGGAGTCTCCAGCAAGAAGGAACTGAAGGGGGGGGGGGTCAGGTCGGCAGGGGTATATATGCACCGGCGTGGAGGCGCTGCTCTGGTGGGCTCCCCTGCTGACCCGACGGGAGCTGCTAAGGGGAAAAGTTTCCGATGTCCGTGCACGCGACGCGCGCACGCCTAATGTGGAATGGATGTTAACAACACATCTCGAAGAACAACAGTTACGAAAGGTAGGTAACCATTTTTTCTCTTGCAGACATTCTGTTTGGCAGAAGTTTCAGAGGTAATATGTGTATATGTTGGCCATGACAAAAAATGCTGATTCATTTCTTTCTGATCCTTAAGTTAACCAGCCATGGTACTGATTTCTTTTGCATCAGTTAAAAATGGGTTAGTTACAAGATTCAAACTGAAGTGTTGTCTTTTCCATAAGACTTAATATATTGTATAGTAGAAGTGCAATAATGTGCAGTCAAATTGCATTAGATGTTCTGAATTTAAGATAACACTGTGACGAGTTGGACCCCTTGGGAAGCCACCTGATGTCCTGAGATACCACTGAGTCTACCTGTTCTACTGGCATGGGCCCCCTTTAACTTGTTTTGCTGAGCCAGGCCCTTAAAACCTCCTCTAACACACACACAGGCAGGGCCACACCCAGCTGCAGATCAGCTCTGGGAAGACTCAGCTTAAGTGACTTGCTCCAGCACTCAGATGTCCACCTCCCTTGGAGTACAGACTAAAAGATATATTATGAAATTCACCCCCTCAATCAACGTGGAGAAGGGTATGCACAACCCCACCCCCACCCCCCGCATTAGAAATCTGGGTTATATTATATATTATGTTATATGAACCAGAAATAAATGTATTAACTATAACAGGTGTATTGTAGGTAGTTTAAGGAGGTAGCAGACAGAACAAGGCAGATTACTAAGAAAATAAAACAGAGCATGCAAACTAAGCTTAATACACTAAAGAAACTGGTTACATGTAAGTTCTCCCCCTAAATATGGTTCTAAGAATCTTCTTAACAGGCCAGATGCCTTTCCAGCCTGGGTCCAGTTCTTTCTCCCAGTTCAGTCTTAGTTGTTTCCAGCAGTCATCTTGGGTGGAGTAGCAGGGGAGAATTGATGACCTGGATTACCTCACTCCCCACCCTTAACTAGGATTTGCATAAGGCAGGAGTTTCCTAGTTTGACCCCCCTAGCTTCTCGTGGAAAAGTACAGAATTCAAGATGGGTTCCAGTATCAGGTGACATGGTCACATGCCTCTGTAGGGCCCCTGTAGCCATTCTTCACACGTTCTTCACATGTTCACAGGAAGACTAAGCTCTTTTACAGTCCATTGTCTCTTGCTGACGGGCCAGCAACACTGTCAGGCTTTTTCATTGTTGTACCTGAAGTTCTTAGCAGTAGGCGTCATCCAAAGTAGCATAGTTGAAATACAGATACATATTCAATATTCCTAACTTCAGATACAGAAATGATACAAGCATACAAATTGGATAATCACATTTAGTAAATCATAACCTTTCCAATGATATCTCACATGAGTCATCTTGCATAAAGTTATGTCATATTCATATCATAACCGTATTTTCATAAAGAATATGGAATGACACGTCACAAACACTTTAGTCTATTTTCAGCTGAAATGGTTAGCTATTGCTTGAAGATGATGATGGCAATTGTTTTGTCAGAACAAACATCTTGTTTTAACCCAAATGTACACCGCTGGTGGAATTTCTGAAGCAGGAACATCTGAATTGTTGCAGGTCATGGGAAATTTTTAGAATTTTCCCCCCCCATTCCACGAAAGTTAAACTTGGTTTGGACTTTTTTGACAAATCAGTAATAAAAGTAACAAGATCAATCACTGCCGCAAAAATGAGAGGGAAGGATTGCAGTGAAGCTTTTAGGTGATGGTTTGTTGCCTGATATTAGCACCTTGACATTGGATAGATTGGTGGTCTTTGGTTTGACATAAATATCTGGACTTTTAAATTTGATCAGATATGTGTATTGTGGTCAGTGGTGGTGGAATAAGTATTTGTAATACCATTATAAAGGTTTCTTTCTTTCTTTTTTTTTTTTAATTCCGGTGGGAATAGATTTTATATTTCTATTTAAATGAACATTTGCTCAATGTTTGTAACCCAAACATTGTAGCTTTGTGCTAGTGTATGCAAACTAGAAACAGATTGGGGGTATTTCTTTACTATAGGGACTATATGGTGTTATAGTTCTGCTGACATAACCCCATAGCATAGCTGCAGCCTGCACTCATGGAAGGGGTTTTCCTGAGCGACAGTAGCTAGGTCACTGGAAGCATTCTTCCATCGGTCTAGCTCCATCTACAGTGGGGTCTAGGTCAGCATAGCTACATTGCTCGGAGGCTTGGATTTTTCACATTGCTGAGTTACATATCTATGTCGGCCTACATATTAAGTGTAAGCCAGGTCTGGGTGAAACTAGACTTCTTGTTGTTCAAACTGGGGGGGAAGAGGGCGTAAACAGAATAAATAATGAAAAGTTAATATAGATTTTGTTAATGTTCTTTTTTTAATGATCTAAGCTTGCTGTTGCTACCATAAGTATGGAAATTTGGTGTTTTTTTTTAAGTATGGGGTTTTTAATGTGATTTTCAACCTGAATGTCCCTTTAACAATGACAGCATGGGCCCATGAGCTTGTAATTTAGTAATCTGCTTTCCAAAAAGCTTAGTTCATTTTCCAGAATGTATATTGCTCTTTGTCTTTCTCTCTGTCTTCTCTCTTCCTTCCTTTGTCTATTTTCAAGTACCATCCCTCTTGGCCATCTCTGTCCTCTGCAGATAACTCCTATCTTACCTATCATACTGTCTGATCAGTTCTTTCCTTTCCCTTTACATATATGTAGGTCCCCAGATATTTCCTGACAAACTAAGTGCTGATTAGCTGAGTATAGCAAGTGGAGTGTTGGGAAATCCCAGAGGGCTATGCATCACCCGTTTTAAACCAGTATATCTCCCCTTTTCTTTACTGTCTGTGTAGCTACAGGATTCTCCAGTAGTCCGCTTCCCCGCCCCAACATCTCTGACATTTCTGTGATGATAGAAATAGTAATGACTGCTGTAACTTAGACTGTGGCAGTGCTCAAAAACTGCTAGGTGTTTTCCATGCACAGAGGAAGTCGTGGTCCTTTCCTCAAAGAGTGTACAGTTTAAAAAGACAAAGACAGAGGAGGACTAGGGGGAAGGATGCATTTATATGGTAGGCTCATATTTTATTGGTTACATGTTTACTACTTGTTTCAGTTTCCATCACTCCCAAGTTAAACATTCTAAATTTCCCTCCATCTTATTCTCAACACAAACCAATTCACCTTTAACTTTCTCCACCCCACACACCTGCCAGCTTCAATTCTAGTGTCTTTATATCCCTTCTTAACATTTGCCTCCCCTTCCCTCAACATGAATGAGCAATTCATTCAAGATAAATTGATGATCAGCTGTTTAGTTTCACCTTTGCAGTGAAATATTAATATGGAGTTTATATAGAAAAAAGGTTGGTTGGCCCATGCAAGAAGAATCAAAATCCATGTTGTGGTACCACTTCAATGAAAATATATTCCAGAATGTCTGAAAAGATGCTGCGAGTCCCATCCGTGGCACTTTTCAGGCAGCCTGATTATCCATATACTTTCAGTGTCTATTGTGTCTGTGCACTAGTGCTGATTAATGCACACTTTTGGGTTCATAGGAGGCATGAAGCAACACACCCAAGGTGGGCAATGATCCATATTGTTGCATAATTTAGCAATAAGCCAAGTTATCATCTTGCATCAGCCCAGTTAGGGAGTTGAGGGTGGTTCTGTAGCTAGGACAAATGGTCATGTTTATTTGGTGAATAAAATATATCTGAAATTGATAAAAGTCACTATACACAGTAAATCTGACCGCATTTACAAAGTTTTCCTCAAAGCACTCTGGTCCAGACATGCACAAATGAGGACAATGACACAGATGTAGTGCCTTGGCAAAGAAAGGATGCAGCTTTATTGAACAAGCAACAACTTCAACCTTAATGCCCCTGGGAAGATAGTCCTTCCAATTCTGAGGGGGGAGGCTGCCACCTTTCCTCTCTGTCTTATAAAACCAGCAAGAAAGGACCAGGTCAAAATAGCATCCCCCAAGCCAGATCAATTACAGGCCCTAAGACCAGCTAATTGAAACATCCTGCTGAAAAATGCCCTGCAAAATTGCTTGCTTTTGTAAAGCTCTTTGCTGCCGGCAGTGTGTGCTGAGATTGGCCCCTGTCCCATGCAAATTTGAAACCATCGCAATGATGACTGGCTTTGCTGGTGACTCAAAGGAGACATAGATTTCCAAGTCCTAACCACACGTAGATAGGGAATCAGAGAGCACCACCCTACTAGTGCCCTAAACAGTACAGTTCAGCTCACCCTCCTGCAAGAACTCAGTACATACGTTGGTGAGGTTTAAAGGGGGCAGATTTGAAAAATAGGAAAAGGAAACCCCCTGTTATTGATCTCCTTATGCCCTGGATCATGAGGGCTGAGATCTCTTGAAATTTTGATCTGTCCCAGTGTAACTACAAAGGCTGATAGCTTGTTATATACTTGGATGATAAACTCTTTAGGGCAGGAACCATATTTTTGTCCTGTGTTTGTACAGTTCCTAATCCTAGGGGGCCCTGGTCCATGACTGGGGCTTCGAGGCCCAAAAGTAATACAAATAATAAATAGTAGGTGTGTGGTGGTTGGAGAGTTCCTCGCAGTCACTAATCCATCCCTGCCTGAGGTGCTTCAAATAAATACTAGTTATAGAGACTATTGCTACGATACAGAAAGAAAAAAATTTCCCGAGATTAAACCAAACTATTGAGAGCAAGTACCAATTTCAGTAATGCAGCACCCATCCTACAATGTGCAGGAGGGTGGTTTGTATTACTTTGTATGCAACACAAAGGGTATCTAAAGTGGGAGAAGTGGAGGAGACAATGCATTTGCAGACAAGATTCTTCAATGTGTACTTTGGTAGATAGGGAAGCAATTAAAGGTAGTTCAAGGAGAACTCGCTTTAGTGGTTACACAACCAAAAGGGATGCCCCCCCCCCCCCAACAAGGGTTTAAAGGCAATAAAAACTCCCATTACCTTAGTTCTCTAGCTAATAGTGACTGAATATACCCAGAATGTCCCACACCCTAGTGGGGGCAAGATCTGTACTCAGTGTCTCTGCTCTGCCTTGTTCATTACAGCGAGGTCTTCCTTTGCTGTGTACTGTAGCAGGGAGCAAGAGGCTGAACCACTTTCCCCCAATAGCTCATAAATCCAGCAGCAGTTTCAATGAATGGCCAGTCAGAAACCAGGGGTGCATGGGACAATGAGCAGTAGTGCACACCTGATTCAGGAGTCCTGCCTGTCCTGCTTAAGTTCCATAATAGCACTGCGATAGCCTGACCTGAGGGAGCAAGCTTCAGTCCCAGTGCTGAGGCAGAGTTTGCAGCAAGTGATTGTGTGTCATTGCTATTCCTCCCTCAGGAAAGAGAGATTCCCACAATTTCAACAGATTTTAGGGAATTACTTCATTTGAGTATTCTTGGATTAAAGTCTCTGCTTCTCTATTTTATATGCAGTACAGTACCCTGGGTTTGCTTAATGGGTATTTTAAGGCTATTCATAGAACAGTAACAGGGCATAGACAGTGTTTTCTTCTATCCGTTTTGAGGGAAAATAATCAGTCTGATCCAAGAATGTATAGAATAAAAGCTATCATAATAAACAATGACACAAAACAAAAAACACTCCTCAAGAAGTTTTAGAAATAAAACTCTTAGTAGTCTCTATTTAATCTACATAAAACAGATAGCTAAGAGTATACCTGCTTCTGAAGATTTGCAAATATTGTTAAACTCTCTGGGTGAATGACGCACCAACATGCACTGGCTGCATATTCCAGTAGACTTCCACAAATTGTGGTGGCAAAACGATCATAGCACATGCTAAAGTATCATATTACTGTGGAAGCTGGAGAGCTGAGTGGAGCCAGGTGCTTTGGGAGCTAAGAGGAAAATTAACGTAAGCTCTGAAGTCAAGAGGCCTTAGTGTAAACGAGAATCAGGTTCATAATGTGCTATAATACAGGCTTACCCTGGCTATTGCAGGTCATCTGTAAGGGCCAATGATCTATCCTGTTAATAAGTAATTGAGGGGGAAGAGAAATCAGGAAATGGGGAGAAATTTTTGACTTGCCTGTGAAATATCCAGTAGAAATCAGTAACTCCTGTATATGGACTGATCTCCTGAGTCAGTGCTTTGGATAACACTCCTCTCCTTTCATCAATAGGATGAGGGAGCAATGGGCCTAAATTGGTATGTTTCCTCCTTCTGTTACAAAGAAAAGTGTGAGTGGGTTTTAAAACTTCATCAATTATTTTAAGTGTATGCTTTCCTTCAATTTAAAAAGTAGTTCAAGGAGAACTTTTTGTTAATTTTTATCTTCAAATAGAAATCTGTAATCTGGAACAGCAAAGAGAAGACTTTTGTCCGAAATTTCAGCTTTATCCAAGTTCTTCAAGAAGCCTACAACCACAAAATGAATTGGTCATCCAAGGCAATGTTGAAGCAATGAACCTGTCAGATTTGCCAACAGCCATCTCACTCAGCATTCAGAGTACTAGCACCCAGAATGTGTGTCTAGATCATGTTATTGCCCCTTGTACTGCTGAAGAATCAAGGTAAATACAAGCTTCTTTTATATGTTTTTCCTGGATTGAGAATATTTCACTATTATGGGTAAAATTCCAAAAATATGGAGCATTTCTGTGTAATTTAGAATGAATATAAGGCTGCTCGTGTGTTGGATTCATAAAAATGGTCGCCATGTTCTCCCACCCCTAGGCCAAGTCTCCTTCTGGAATCCAGTGTGTCTCCCACTCCTTTCAGCCGTTTCTCCTCAAGCACTAATCCAAAGTTATTGTGGTGCTGATAAATATTTACATAGGGCTATAATAAACCCATACAAAACACTATTGAAATTTAATCAAGGCATGGTCACTGCCCCAAAAAAGTTAAAATCTGCATCAGACAAACATTGAAAATGAAGCTAACTGTAGAAAAGAAGGGGTAGCAAAATGAGGGGCAATGGTTAAAACAAAGTCTCTTTATGTCACAAATGAAGTTCTGACACTAATTACAATTGGTATCGGGCTGGGCAACAGGAGAGAGAGCACAGCAGTGTAGGCCACTTAAGAAAACCAAGGCAAAAGAAATGGGTCTTGAAAACGGGGCTTGAAGGAGGAGAGTGAGGCTGGGTGCACTGGAAGAGGGGCTTTCATTCACGAGTGAATTGAGTTGATGGGAATGAAGACAAGTGTAGGAAGAGGAGAAACCAAGGGAGCAATGGGGGTGAGGAGTGAGCAGACCACCTGGCATGAATTAGGGGAACAAAGGCAGATGGGAGGTGAGATGTAGGCAAAGCCTTAAAAGTGAGGATGAGGAGGACACTTTGTGGAAAGCACCCACAGAAGGAATCTAGGGGGCTATGGGAGAGGGAGGAATGGTCCGTGGAGTGAGAGAGAGATTATAACATGGCTACAAAATTGTGGATAGATTGAAGAGGGGAGGATCAGGGAGGCTGGGGATGAGGTGGTTATATTATAGTTCAGGTCAGAGAGAGGCATGGTATGTGAGCCAGGGTGTTAGCAATGGGGACTGAAAAGAAAGGATGGTTTTAGAAGTGATGAATGCTGGGATGTGAGAGGAGAGAGAAGTGAAAGAGTCAAATGCAACTCTTAGATGTGAAATGGGCAAGTGAGTAAATTGTCAGTAGCAAAGGTGAAAGGAGGGGCAAGTTGATATGTATTTACATCTTTCTGCCTTCCATGTAGATTCCCTCATATCTTTTTCCTGTGCTAATAATGCTTCCTGTGTTCGCCTTCATAATAACAACTTCTTACGTTGAAGAGTCCAGTTGAACTGATATCTGGTCCTACCACTTGCACAGCTTGCCTCTTGCTTCAGTGCAGGCTACCCTTGTTTGACATAATTGTGCTAACATGCTACTCAATATGGATGTCTCTGATAGAAAGTGGTGAACGAGCCCAAGAATCAACTGCGGTAGCCCTAGAATTCCATTCATGGTCCTCTCAACACATTCCAGGGGGCAGCTGATCTCACCATGGCTCTATGGATCCAAGATTTGTTTCTTTGTGTGCTGGAGACAGGATCCATAGTTTCATCCTTGATCTATTCATGTTTATGCACAATAAAAATTTCTGGGGTCTATATATGTTAATCACTTGTTATCTTAATGCAGATATTCTGTAAGGCCTTTAGTAGACTTATCCATATTATTTTCCATTCTTTATCTTGACCTGTTTTGAGTCCTGTGATAATCTGTATTGCATTTTCATTATGATTAGAATGTAAAATATACCTTCATGTAATCATGTGTGTATGTACTTATGAGAAACTCTGATTTATTTACTAGGGGTTAAATTTTCAAATGCACCCTCATGACTTTGGAGCCTGAATCCCATTTTCAAAAGTGACTTAGGCAATCAGGAGCCATTGACTTAGGAAGTCTCATTGAAAGTCAGTGGGACTGTAGTGCCAAAGTCAATGGGACTGTAACGTCTAAGTAAATTTTTGAAAATGGGATTTCGGCTCCAAAGACACTTAGGCACATTTGAAAATATTTTGCTAGGTCTTCAGCGGTCTGGGAAAGATCACCCTTGGTTTTCTCCTCTTTATTTTTGGGACATGTATTGTATTTGAAGATAGCGCACACAAGAAAAGTTGCAGAGTTGGTATGTCAAAGGTAATGAGTTATATTGTATAAAACTTAAGTTTTCTGTGCCTGTTACTTATAATCCAAGAATTTCTCCCTTAATCCATGAACATGTCTACATTGGTTCTGCATTAGAGCTACTAAAATCTGAGTTAACTGTAAATAACAGGTGACAGAGTAAAAGGAATTTTTAAAATCTTACTTTGAGTTGGGTCCTAGAAAGGTAGACTACAAGACAATATTTTGTAGACATTGGTATACTGTTAATGTAGCCTGAATTTTGGTCTGATTTGTATAGCAAGAGTGCCCAATTCAGTTTTTAACCAGGAAAGGATTTCACCCCTTGTTATCAGCTCCCTACAGTAGCTGGTACCAGACCTTAGTAGCAAAATAGCTACTACAAAGGTTCAGCAGTAAATTTCACCACATTGTATTCCAAAAATTACCCTTTCCAACTCCACCTTATCGCTCTTCTTTCCACCACTAAATAAATGCTCTTGGAATTGGTTGGTATAAAGTGGGGACATTCTGTGGTCTGATATAATATTTGGAATAACATAAAATCATTTTCTAGAATTCCAAAAAGATGTTTTCCTTTGTCTCATATCTTTTGAATAATTACATTTATTTTCGTTGAGTGGCCCAGTCTCTTGAAATATATATTTTAGCCTGAGCATAAATTTGATCCCCCAATATTTTCCTTACTTTATCACTCCAGATTAAGCTTATATTTTTTGATATTTACTTCCTTTAATCATTTCCAATGTATAGACTTCATAGCTTATTTAGCTTAGTTTATTTTATATACTAGCATTTTAATACATTTATTGTTTCAAATACTGCTGCTCTTGTAGGTTTAAAAGATGAGAAATAGGCATTGTCCAGCTCTATGGCTAATTTATAAATCCTAAATCTGTGATAGTTAACTATCAGATTTTGTAAACTTCACATGCAGGTAGTGGATGTCTTGCTGAATGAGAGAATCTCTGTTCTATTGATTGATGAATTTTTTAATCTTTTTTAAAAAATCATAGTATTACAGAAAAACAAGGGAGAATGCTCTCTGACTTTATGACTTCTTGGAAGGAGACTGGAGACCTAGATAAAGAGATGAATATCGCATTCCTTTTGAAAGAATTGGATGCTGTAAGGGCAAAGAATAAAAAGGTACAATAGAGATATTCAGATTACAGTACTTGCTGTTTTATTGTTGTCCATTAAACCTTCATTTTAACCTTAGCTAATTTAGTTTTACTAATTATTTTATTTTATTGCATTAATAATCAATAGATCTCTTGTCATTTCTACTCTTACTATTTGCTTAATGAATGTTTCCAAGGAAGTGAATGATCTTTTATTCTTTAACCTTTTTAATCAGTGACATCAACTCAGATATCATAGATATAGATGCAAAATAAGCATATCGTAGGACCATTCATTAACATTTTTCTAGGTTTCAGACAGACTTGTGGAGACTGGGGAAATTTAGAAACAGAAGGGCTAATCTGAAACCTATTGAAATTAAAGGGAAGACTCCCATGGTCTTCTATGAGCTTTGGATCAGGACCCACACTGGGCTAGTTTCATGTCAGTCATTCACGTTAATGACTGGGAGATCCAGTACAAATAACAGAATTTTGCAAACAAGTGATTAAGTAAGCACAGTACAAAAGCAAGAATAATGTGTCTCAAAATGTGCTTTGTCTATTTATTTTTACAATACCTATTTAGCTTTAATAATTTGATATTTCATAGCAAAATAGTAGTAAAGGTATCATACAATATTTTGCAGAAGTAATGATATTTAGTAACATGAAATCTCACAACAGTGCACTCCTATTAAAACTTTTCTGAGAAGAGGGAAGAGACCAATGTTTTAAAAGCAGAATGCAAATAATTAGACATAGCAAATTGTTTCAGGCCCCAATCCCACTCATTTTGGTTGTGCTTTTGAAAACAAGTACAGAAATGTTTGCAGATTTGACGGCTTAGTAAGTTCCACTGTATTTATTTTCCCTTTTTATTAGCATTTCCCTATTGTCATTTAATTAATTAATTTCTGCATTGCAGCTGATTGACTGAACTTGATTTATTTAGCAGCAATGCCTCTTCAGGTCTGTTACTGTACCTGGCCTTTAACAGCAACTCTGTTTGTTTAATGCTGACCACATTTTTCCATCTCATGCTTTAATTATCTACTCTCTCACATTCCCTCTCCTGTTTGCTTAATTCCACCTTTAATTAGACTAATATCAAAATAACAATTGCAATCTCTACATATATTTTTCCAAATTTCTCTCATTTTAGATAGAAAACATTTGAGATCTTCCCCCTATCCCCACATGTACTAAATTTAGAGGGAAACCCTAGAGATTGTACAAATTCTTAAGCATTGGTCATTTTAATATAACTTCTGCATCCCTCTCTTTGTGTACTGTAATCTCCATTGGATTTTTCTTTCTGGAATTTGGAAGAGTTTGAGACTCTGAGAGTTCTTGGTTCCAAAGTTATTCTGTCTACCAAATGAGCCCCAGTCCATGTTTTATTAGTGTTACTTTAATTCCCTCAGCCTCCATCACCACCTTGTCTTGGGTTTTGTTTTGTTTTTTTCATGTGTTCTAGACTAGACTTCAGCCTGCTAATATAATGTCGATGGTGGAGATTTTGAATGATGGTGCTTCCATGTTTTTATGAAAAGTTTGAAACCTACTTTCCAGAATGGCTTTCATTTAATCTGTTCAATTTAGGGTGGCCAGACAGCAAATGTGAAAAATCGGGACAGGGGTGGGGGATAATAGAAGCCTATATAAGAAAAAGACCCAAAAATCAGGACTGTCCCTGTAAAATCGGGACATCTGGTCACTCTAGTTCTATTAAACAATGTATCCACATGGCTTTTCCCCCATTCTCAGACAGCTCAAGCATTTCATGACGCTATTATCAACTGGCATGAACAGTGGCTAGAAGCTTATAAATAAGAGCAATAATTTGTAAACTGGAGCTCTTGTTGTATGCATATAGTCCAACTGATAGGCAGGCCGTAATGTCACTTGGTTGTTTTAATGTAAGATTTGGGATAATTTCTGTCATTGGTTACACGCTGCAGAGGTTTCCATTGTCAGTGGGAGTCACATGTTCATAACCAAATGGCAGAGTCTGACGTTTCTACGGGTACATTTTTTACAGTTAAATGACAGCCACACTTAACTGTTTCTCAAGTAGATTCAATTAATTCCCAAATACAAGAAGGCCTCAGTATGGGGAGAAAGAGTCAAAATTCTGGCTTGAAAAGAATACAGAAAAGAATGCATTGCACCTACAAACTTACCAAAACCTTTCTGTTTATCTGAACTGAAGTAACACCATTGCTATGAAAGGGCTGTGAGCTGAAAGAATATTCCAGGGAATAAGATGCATCCTTCATCCCACACTGCTTCTGAATTTCTTTATGCAACACTGTTACAGCTAGTAGTTTCTGAGATGGAGTATCCCAAATAAAAACAGTGCTGTCTGTTGTACAGAGTAGATGAAAACAAGGGGGTTGAAAACAGATGGTATTTTCTGCTTTAGTGTTTTAAATAAATAGAAGCACGTTAAACACCTGTGTTGCTTAATATTTGTTTTCTTTGGGAGGAGAGGAATCATTTTATAAGAGGGAAATTTATATTTTGCTGAAGATTAATGGACAGGGTATATTTGTCAGATAAGAATCTTATTGTCCATTTTTTCAATTCAGCTTCAGGATAAGCTGTCTGAAAAAGACAAGGAGCTGAAGACAATAAAGCTGGACTTAGAACTGCAAGAGAGAGCTACAGAAGCTAAGATTGCAGAAAAGACTGCAGGTACAGTAGACAAGCATTTAACAGATGGCCCTATGGATCATACAGTACCCACGGTTGCTATATGACGTGGCCTAGTGACTGTTAGCTATGTTTGCTAAAGGAGGGAAGGTTTGATTTTTTTTTTTTATGTGTGGCTGTTTAGAGTTGCTTAGAAAATAGGTGGCTTTAACATCCTGGTACTGGTATTAGTGAGAGCTTTACCTGTATTCATACTGATTTGGGCATTAAATGCATTGTTAACACCATGTCAATCCAATCACAAAAAGGTTGTTTGTTTTGTTGGAAGGTCCTGAACAAACAAGAAGAAATAATGATTACCAGTGCCTCTACCTTTCAACCAGCAGTTCAAATACCACTTATTGTTTTAGCTTGTTCAGAGCAATACTACCCCACCCGCCCCCCCTTTGTATGGAGATAGTCACACATTCACCTCAACTGGAGACCTGCACTTTACTTGAAAAATCTGTTCTTCTGGTAGTTAATGAATTTTCATCTCATGACATTGATGATGGTATGTCCCCAGAGGATGAGGTTTATAAAAGATTTCCAGAGTGAAAGGGTTTAAAAGTTTACAGTTGAAAGTGACTACTTTAAAAGAAATTTTAAGAACAATACAGATGTGCGTATATTTAACCATTGTTCTCTGGGTAGGTATATAAAAAAAAACAGTTACTTTGTTAAGTTGCAAAAAGTTATATTTTAAGTAGAATATTTTTACATTTGACAAGTGATTTCTTATTATGTAGGCTGCTATGTGTTATATAGAGCCAGTACACCGTGAGGCTATAATATTATAGAGAGACGATGTTTAGTACCTTAAAGAAAGATGACAATGTTCTTTTGAGATCTTTCTCTGTGTGATTTAAACAGTTAATTGCACAAGAATTTTATAAAATGCTTCACACAATTTATTCTCGGCCATATTTTATTAGGTTTAAGTTAGGTGCAAGGTGTAAAATTATGTGTCTAATGACCTGTCCCCAAGATATTGGTACTGAAAGGGAGATTAATCATCACCAGAAAAATAGTGGAAAAGAATATAAGTAACTCTTCAGCTGAAAAATCAGATGGCTGACTATCTGTTTAATGTCAAGCTCCTAAGAATACGATATTCTTTGTGTGTGTATCACAGATGGAAGAGGAGGTTTATGGGGGTGAGGAGCTAGATAGTGTGAAACAAAATAAGAGAAATTCTGGATATTATTAAACTCTGCTAGTTTCTTTTTTTGAATGAACCCTCTTGTGTATATTCAGAAGAAACATAAATCTTCTGTATGTGTCATGATAACATGATAACATCTTTTGTTTGCACTAAATTCCAAGTTATCTGTTTGTTTTCTGGATGTTTGCATAGGGTCTTACCTATGTGTATATAATACAGAAATATTCTATTTAAAGTAAACCTTCATTGCTCATTAAAGCCTATAGGGAAAAAGCCCCTGTAGATATAAAATACATTGTCAAAATCCTAATCAGTTTCCTGTAAGGATAGGAAGAAACAGCTGTTGGCAATCAGTTCCCACCTTAAGTTTTTAATTTTCTGTTTACTTTAGTAAACGTATTAATGATATCCTCTCCAGAAGGATATGACATGATATGATAACTAGATATGGACATAGCAGTAAACCATGCAAACCCGAATGTGAATCAAAGCTTTGAAGTTTTAAGGATATTAGGGCAACTTTTTAATAAATTTCCCCCCTCTCATCTTTTCTTTGTTTCTGCATCTCCTGGTCTGTAAGAGCAGAAGTCTCTAATTGCTGGGAGACTGGGTGTCCTTTTATTTCTAGCCTGACTGGAAGGAGAAAGCCTCCAATATCTCTCGAGTGTTTGCATCCTGCTTGGTTTCAGATAACTCCTAAATTTGGAGTGCTTATCCAAGTTATCTGAACCAAACTGAACTTGTGGAGGTTTGCCGATCTGTCTAATAAAAACTTCAGGGGCAGACCTACTTTATCATTAAAGAGCATAGTAATGAAGATTTAGTGTATTTAGACAAATGATATTTTTCATTTTGTTAAGTTCGTTGAGAAAAGGGGAACACATGGTGTTATGATTTCATGTAACTAGTTAATGTTTAATTGCTACTGTATATAACACATGGAGAGTGAAGCTTATAAATATGGGTGTTTGCATTCTTCCTATTGCTTAGTACTGACTTTGTGATAAGAAAATTACTCCAGAAAAGTACATTGTAAAAAGCATCACATAAAGACATAATAAAAACATTTACCATCTTCTTTGGGAGGGATTACAATTCACTTTTTAAAAATGAACCTTCCCATTTATATAAGGCCTTGCTGATTTAAAACCTGTGTCAGAAAGGCAGAAAAAGATACCTTATACCTAAGTTCCTCCTGTGCTGCTGACATATCGGGCAGTCCAGTTTCTGCATTGATTATGGTAACTTGCTAGTTGTGGTACTTCTTCCCACGTGATGGCAATGTATTCAGTATTCTCTGTCACTTCTTATGCCAGTTCTTCCTTTGCCTTCCTTGCTTTCTCTTTCCTCTTTTGGGTATGCAATTCAGTGTTTGCTTAGCACATTTCCCATCTGCCATATGGTGTTCACGTCCCAACCACCTGAGCCTTCTTTCTTTTCTAACATGTCCTGCTCTGTCATCAGCCTGGTCCTTTAAAATCCTGGAACGGTTACTAAGTGCAATCTGGAATCAGATCTACGTTTCTTTGTCCTTGAACTTTTCTCTTGCTAGAACACTGTCTGTCTGTCGTCATGATCTTTGAGTTTAAGTTGTAATGTGGACACTAAAATATAATAATCTGAGCCAACATCTGCTTCTCTGCTGACTCTGACATCCCTCAAAGAATATAGCCCATTTTTGATACACACATGTGGTCTGTCTGGTGGATAGTTGCATTGTCTCGTGATCTCCGTGTGACCTTGTGAATCCTCTTGTCCTCCTATCTTTAGGGTGTTTGTGCCACTGAGAATCGAGAGTTATTCGTCATTATCAGTTTGGATGCCTTCTGCTGCCCTGCCTGTGACTACTTCCCAGCCAGGGCCGGCTCTAGGCACCAGCAAAACAAGCTGGTGCTTGGGGCGGCACATTTTTAGGGGCGGCATGGCCGGCGCCAGAATGCCGCCCCTAAAAATGTGCTGCGGGCGCCCTAGCTCACCTCCGCTACTGCTGCCTGGGAGGGAGGGGGAGATCCCGAGCGGCCGTTTCGCGCGCCGCTGCTCCCCCTCCCTCCCAGACTTGAGAGCCTGGGAGGGAGGGGGAGAAGCGGCGCCCGCACCGCGGCCACTCGGAGTCTCTCCCTCCCAGGCTCTCAAACCTGGGTGGGAGGGAGGGGGAGATCCCGAGCGGCCGTTTCGCGCGCCGCTGCTCCCCCTCCCTCCCAGGCTTGAGAGCCTGGGGGGAGGAGGCAGGGCTGGGGATTTGGGGAAGGGGCGGAGTTGAGGCGGGGCTGGGGGTGGGGTAATTAAAAAACGGGGGGCGGCCAAAATTGTTTTTGCCTAGGGCGGCAAAAATCCTAGAGCCGGCCCTGTTCCCAGCCAGTAGAGTTGTTACCAATTTGTGCATAGAAGTCACCTATCATCAACTTGATTTTGTGGCTAGGCACATCATCCAGTTCTTGCTGCACCTGCTCATAGAATGTATCTATTTCACTGTGGCCTGCTGTGTTTGTTGGTGCATATACTTGTACAGGTGTAATGTCTTGTTTGCAGCATGGCTGTCGTTATTCTGTCATTCACTGCCTCCCAAGTCAGCAGAGTGTTTGCTGTGATTTTTATCCAGCATAATTCCTACACCTGAGTATAAGATTGTAGTACTATCAAACACCATCTGCCACTTCCTGCCCATCTCATTTCACTGATATTAAGTATGTTCATATGGTATTTTCTCGTTTCTTATGTAACTTGTTCTAGTTTTTCTGTACTATACAAAGTTCATAATTCCACATGCCTGTTCTTGTGATAAATTTGGTTATCAGGATTCGATGTCTTGATTCTAGCTTCCTTTTGGCTTTCATTGATATCTGTCATATTTGGGTTTTAAGCTCCATTTGCATCTACCATCCTCGGTTTTTGGTTTAAGACAGGGATGGGCAAACTACAGCCCGTGGGCCACATCCAGCTCACTAGCAGATTTAATCTGGCCCTTGAGCTCCCACTGGGGAGCGGGGTCTGGGGCTTGCCCTGCTCCTGCACTCCAGCCAGGAAGCAGGATCAGGGGCCTCTCTGTGCACATGTGCCGTGGCTCTGTGCAGCTCCCGGAAGTAGTGGCATGTCCCCCATCCGGCTCCTATGCATAGGGGTAGCCAGGGGGCTCCGCAAGCTGTCCCTGCCCCAAGCGCCACCCCCGGAGCTCCCATTGGCCGGGAACTGTGGCCAATGGGAGCTGTAGGGGCAGCACCTGCAGACAGGGCAACACGCAGAGCCGCCTGGCCGCACCTTTGCGTAGGAGACATGCTGCTGCTTCTGGGAGCTGCTTGAGGTAAGTGCCACCCGGAGCCTGCACCCCTGAGCCCCTCTGGTGGCCCAACCCCCTGCTCCAGCCTTGATCCCGCTCCCACCCTCCGAACCCCTCAGTCCCAGCACGGAGCACCCTCCTACACCCCAAACCCCTCATCCCCAGCCCCACCACAAAGTCTGCACACCCAGCTGGAGCCCTCCCCGCCCTCCCCGTGCCCCAATCCCCTGCCCCAGCCCGGAGCCCCCTTCCATACTCCAAACCCCTTGGTCCTAGCCTGGAGCACCCTCCTGCACCCCAAACCCCTCATCCCCAGCCCCACCCCAGAGCCCACACCTCCAGCTGGAGCCCTCACCCCCCACACACACCCTAACCCCCTGCCCCAGCCTGGAGCTCCCTCCTGCACCCTGAACTCCTCATTTCTGGTCCCACCCCAGAGCCTGCACCCCCAGACAGAGCCCTCACCCCCTCCTCTACCCCAACGCCAATTTCATGAGCATTCATGGCCTGCCATACATTTTGCATACCCAGATGTGGCCCTCGGACCAAAAAGTTTGCCCACCCCTGGTTTAAGAGAACTGTTTCTGTTACTGTAATGCTTCATCTGAGTGGGTTGTAAACCCAACTGCAGAAGCCTCCTTTTTTATCTACACTTGGGACTGCCACTGTTGCTAAAAAGAGAGCTCATTTTTAAATGGAAATTGCCATAGAGTTCAGCAGCAAATAACCCAAAGCTTGTCACTTTATACTTTTCATTTCTAGAGCTTCTAAAGAGGAAAAGCAGAAATATCTGAGGGGTTGATGGGAGAATAACAAAAGATGAAGTAAAAAAGAGTGAGGAAAGAAACACAAGGTGTGTGTTTGTAGTCATAGATATAAGAAATAACGTACTGTCAAATATAGTCTTTATCATTCCTGTTTACAGCACAGACAGCGAGTTTCAACCTCTGTCTTGGGTTCCCGTCTCTGCCCCAAGTAACTGGGACTGGGAATAGGGGAGAATTTTGTTGTTGTTGCAGTTCTTTGGCCACTAGAGGTTGTTATTCCTGCTGCTGCTGCTTGCCATAGACTCTCTCTCTCTCTCTCCTTATTCTTTACTACTTCCCCTGCCTGATTCTCTCTCATCTAAGCCATCATCTGTGGAGGTATTGTTAACTTAATTATTCCTCTGGAGGAGGCAGTAAGTGAAGAGGCATCAGGTGAAGGCAGAGGAAGAGAGAGCCATATAGGGATTGAGAGTAGCATGATGGAGAGGGAAACAGGGAACTCTGTGGGAGAGAAGGTTGTGGGAGAGGAAGGAGGAAACCTCACAGGAGGGGCAGTGAAGAGGAAGGAGAAACCTCTCAAAGGGGACAGAGGAAGGGATGGACACCAAAGGTGGAAAAGAAGAAAGGAAAGTTGCCCCCCCCCAGGGGTGGGAAAAGGGGGGACCACACCAAAAAGGTAAAGGGAGAGTGGAAAGTAAGGGTGGAGACACTACAAAGAAGAGATGGGGAAACAGAAGGTGAATATCCCTTCAAAGGTGTGAGAGGAGGGAATGGATCTCAGTCTGAATGAGGATGATAGCCCACTAGACCTTCCCCAAGAAGAAACAAATAGATATATAGGGAGCAACAAGTGTCTGCTAACAGGAAGGAGCAGTTGTGTGTAAGGGAGAGTTGCAGGGTCTAGTTGAAGCCCCCATTGGTTTGTAAAAACTTCCTAAAGCACCAGACCTTTGAGGGTTGCTCCTTCACTGGTTTTGTGCTCTAGGTATATTTGCTATATAGAAAGTAGAGTCTTGCAGGCTCTTTATTTTAGTAGGGCTATGTCACTGCCACAAAGTGTTACTTAGTGACACAATGTCACGCTGCAATAGAAGGGGGCGAAACATGTAGAATGAGACTGATGACCAAGAATGGCACCAGTGATGTCTGTTCTCAAGTCTCTCTAGAAGGTCTGAGCTTCAGGCTCATTGCATCTCAGGGTTGCTCAATACAATCTCATGGCCAATACAGTCTCTCTCAAGCACAAAAATACTTTTTCTCTCACAGTAGATTAGCCTCCCCACTTGGATATCAGAGATGAGATGTGGATCAATGACCCTGAAGAGGAGAAAATTCCTTCAGGGTGAGGAGAGGTGGAAAAGTCACATCTCTGAACGCGTACTTTCCAAAAGGGGCAATCCAACCATGCTGATTAAGCAAGTGGTCAGCATACTGATTCTAAAAAATGACTCTGGCTATTTTGACCAGCTGTAAGAAGGCTTTCAGGTTATCTGCTGTATCCAGTGCATCTTGGACAAGGAATGGTCTGTTCCTACATTCTTTTAGATCATATAAATAATTTTCCCTCCCTCTCAAAGAAATAGGCCAACACATTTCTTGGGTGCCACTTTGGCGTTCCTGTTATCTAGGTTGGCAAAGGAGGAGGATGTAGACTGGGAACTTCTTACTTGGTAACCTAGTTTCTCCAAGTCCTGACTATGCAACCTGAAACATTGCAACCTGTATTTGTTGTGTTGATAGGGTTGGAACTGTTTTTCTGAAATGTGAATTAATGAAATATCATGGTAGGTCAACAAAGCAGGGTTACTCAGCTTTACTAAGGGAGTGACATCGCAATCATTTTGCTTGTAGAAGGACTTGTATGTCACCTCAAACAATGGCTATAAGGAAGGACATGGAGAAATACGATAAACAGTTAGGAAATTACCACTAGCCTTTCTTTTGTGTTTTAATACGTCATCAAAACCTTGCAATATAACTACAGCTTTGATGCACAATTTTAGATTTTGTGAAGACAAACTTCTTTTGAAAATGTTTATTTATTGGGGTTTTTTTAAGAGTTACTGATGAAGGAATTAACTACTGGTGGATGTGTGAGGCATGGCTGGCTGTGTTTTTACTTTGTTCTGGTTTTAGCTGTTTACGTGGACACGTTGCCTCACTTGGTTAACATTAGCAGGCAGCATTCCCAACCTACTCTACGAACTTGTAAAGTCTAAAGTCACCCCCTTCATGGAGCTCAGCTTTATTAACAAACAAAACAAGAAGATACAATTAAAGAGCTGATGAAACCTTGGTTGCTGTGAGGGTTCCTCCGTCATCACCTTAGAAGACCCTCTATCTCTCAGAGCCACTCCCCCTCTCTTATATCTACATAGGGTAACTAGACACATGCCTCAGTGAATCAGCCAAACCCACTTATCTCTTTCCCAGCTGTATTAACACTGGCTAACGTGGTGAAGTGCTTCAGATAAACACTGCCAGCCCGTTACAGTTAATTGTTGAAATCTTGGCCTAATTTAAGTCAATGGCAAAACTCCTAGAACACTCCTAACCAAAAGAAGGCTGAGGGGAGATATGATTGCTCTCTATAAATATATCAGAGGGATAAATACCAGGGAGGGAGAGGAATTATTTAAGCTCAGTACCAATGTGGACACAAGAACAAATGGATATAAACTGGCCATCAGGAAGTTTAGACTTGAAATTAGACAAAGGTTTCTAACCATCAGAGGAGTGAAGTTCTGGAACAGCCTTCCAAGATGAGCTGTGGGGGCAAAAGACATATCTGGCTTCAAGACTAAGCTTGATAAGTTTATGGAGGGGATGGTATGATGGGATAGCCTAATTTTGGCAATTAATTGATCTTTGACTATTAGCGGTAAATATGCCCAATGGCCTGTGATGGGATGTTAGATGGGGTGGGATCTGAGTTACTGCAGAGAATTCTTTCCTGGGTGTCTGGCTGGTGAGTCTTGCCCACATGCTCAGGGTTTAGCTGATTGCCATATTTGGGGTTGGGAAGGAATTTTCCTCCAGGGAAGATTGGCAGAGGCCCTGGGGGTTTTTCACCTTCCTCTGCAGCATGAGGCACGGGTCACTTGCTGGAGGATTCTCTGCACCTTGAAGTCTTTAAACCATGATTTGAGGACTTCAGTAGCTCAGACATAGGTTAGGGGTTTGTTACAGGAGTGGGTGGGTGAGATTCTGTGGCCCGCGTTGTGCAGGAGATCAGACGATCATAATGGTCTCTTCTGACCTTAAAGTCTCTGATTCTATAATTCTATTGATTTCTGTGGGCTCAGGATTTCACCCACTATATTTCATTTAGCTATGTTGCCACTGGAAAAAATTGCTCTATATACCTTTTAAATGACAATTGCACTAGAATTGCTATTAATTGACAAAATTTGCAGTAATGTAATTCTCTTTTTTGGTTAGTTTTTATTGTGTGGAAAATCTTTTCCCTTCCCCTCCCACCACCATGCACAATCCAAACTAAGGGCAGGTCTACACTACCACTTAAGTCAATTTAATTACGTCGCCCAGAGTGTGAAAAAGATACCCCCTGAGAAGTTACAGCAACGTAAGCACTATCCGCACCAGCCCTATGTCAGTGGGAGATGCTCTTCTGCCAATATAGCTTCCGCCTCTCATGGAGGTGGAATAATTATGCCGAAGGGAGAGCGCACTCCTGTCGGCATAGAGTGTCCTCACCAGACGCCCTACAGCAGCTGCGCCGATGTAGCGCTTCTAGTGTAGACCTGCCCTCAGTTATCATCATGAATTCAGAAATTGTGAAACAGCAGCAGAAAATAATTTGTACCAACCTTACGGGAGAGAAAGTTGGTGGTGAGAGGAGAGGAAAAGGAGCGTAGTAAAGAGATCCATATCCAGTGTACTGGCTGGGACAGAAAACTAATGTTAGGCTGGGATTTTCAAAGAAGCCTTTGAAAGTCCCAACCTTGGTCATTACTTGGACAGTGCTTATGAGTTTAAAAAAACGCATTCAGATTCTGATACAAAAATAAAATAGCTTGGCAAGTATTTCATGCTTACATCAAGTTTTTGACAGTAGTAGTGTTCTTAAAATATGAGACTCATACTGTGAAGGTAAAATTTTTCACAGCTCTAGAGCACTGTAAGTTGTGAGACAAGTGCTTTGAGATCCCTGAATTTGAAGCGGGATATTATTTTGTTATTAAAAATCCAGTAGATAATTAAGGAACATTTGTTTTTGTGTTTATATATGAATGTATTGGAAAAAGATTGGTCGGTGAATTTTGCTATATGAATGTTTAAAATATTATAGAAAAGTCACCCAGTTATATTGCTATGTTTTATGCAAATTGTGAACTCTTTTGGAGGTTCTTCCTATCTTTCTCTGTTTTTAAAAATAAAAAAGGAAAAGTCCCACCTTTTTCTCAATCTATTATCTGCTGTTTGAGTTCCATATCACTTACAGTTATACCTGTTTTGCAGCTTTATATGTTTGTCAGTCTCTCTCTCTGTCTCAGAAAAAAAAAAAGTAGCAATGGAACTATAGTACAGTAAAACTTTTTTTCTTTTAGTCTGTTCAAGTACTTAATATTATGTATTAAAGTTTGTGCAGTTCTCTAGAATACTCAGACGTGGTATAGAGGATGAACATAATGAAGTGGAGAGCATTATTTAAAATGTCCTAAATTTACTTGAAAAAATTATAATTACTGAATAAATGTGCAACAGTTCAAACAGCAAAATTGAAGAAAACAAAACATCCAATAGGATGCCAGGCTGGAGTTAAAGTTTAATTTAACATTACTTATTTCCTCTTACTTAAGTGGTCTTTTCACTAATTAAGTGCCAGTGGGGGTTATTTCTAGCACTGAGAAAAGTATTTTCCATTTCTTTAAAAGCTTGCTGTAGAGTCCCCTTTTTAGATGTTAGTTATTTTTCTTTCTTGCATGTCATCCATTAAAGATTAGCTGAGGAAGGTTGGAGCATGGAGAGATTATGAATGACAGAACAACTCCTGTGGAATAATAATCAGTTTTTGGTATTTAATGCTGTTTGACTTTTGCAGACACATTTCTTATTAACCTTTGGTACAAAGAGAAATCCAGGTTCCTGATAACTCATGGAGAAGATGAATTCAAGATCCTCTTCCAATTAAACTGAAATAAGGCCAATATTGGGCTTTAGCCAAAAGAACTCACTAGTTCCCAACCCTTGTGTTTATAAACCTAAATACGTATGACATTCTACGTTTTTAAAAAGTATGTAATGCATATACTTTCACTAATTATTCAGCTCTCTGTGTATAATTATTCACTGTGTATACAGTATACATAATTATTTCTTGGTTTTCTTGTCATTAATGTTGCATTATGCAAACCCACTTTCTAAATGTTTTATCAAAATGTGTCTTTATAAATAGTAAAATCTTTAAAAAGACAATAGTGTGGGAGTTATGAGGATGGGAAAGTACACTGAGCTGTTGAAAGAACAGACAATGTAGATTTTTCTTTGCAACTCTGATGAAGAACCGTTGGCAACATCATGAATGTTTCACTTTAAAGTTTACTTTGAAATGATCAGAAATGTCAATAGTACAAAAACAATATAGAGGTCACAACTATCTAAAGTATAAAATTTGATTGGATGGAACAAGTTCAGTATTTTAGTTATTAAGCCATGTACAGTTTTGCTTTTATGTAAAAATAAATCCAGCATTTATTTCAGATAAGGCCCTGTTAGTGAGTTTTTGCTCCATGATGCCAAGTAAACCGTAAATACAAGAGCTGTTTTTCCTTTATACACAAAA